>NC_053396.1:131246699-131846699 GCF_905171765.1 Bufo bufo
CTGCAGGCCCTCTCTTTTATGTGTCGGCGGGGGGGGGTGCGGCAGTGCGGGTGGGAGGGCGGTCGGTGCTGGGGGGGGCATTCTCGCAATCATCCGCCTGCCCTCCCTCTCATTTTCAGGATGGCCAAGGGGTTAACAAGCAGAGTGTCAGCACATTGCTGACACTCTGCTTGAAACGGCTGAAATCACCACACAGATGTCAGCCGTTTAAACCCCTTTCAAGAGGTTAACAGGGCGGGTGCTCCATCTCTTTCCCATCAGGGGCTGCTGTGCCTTTTCAGTCCACGATTCTTGACGGGATCACAGGCGGAGGGGGACCCCCTCCCTCCCCATCACCCGCTGCTCTGTTGTGGCAGCGAGTGGTGGTTACAATGGCAACCGGACGCCTTCACAGTCTTCCTGCTGTCCATGGAGCTGATCAGACTTCTTCTAAGTGTGATCAGACTTTGTAAAGTGAAAATACAGTACAGTACGCTATATAGTGTACTGTACTGTATTATACAGACAACTGACCCACTGGATCTTCAAGAACCAAGTGGGTCTGGGTAAAAAAAAAGTGGAAAAAAAGTAAAAATAAATAAATAAGATTTATCACTGATTAAAAATAAAAAAATTTAAATTCCCTACACATGTTTGATATCACGGCATCCGTAACGACCTGATCTATAAAACGGTCATGTTACTTTCCCCACACGGTGAACGCCATAAAAAATAAAAAATAAAAAACTATTATGAAATTGAAATTTTGCCCATCTAAACGTGATAAAAAAAGTCATATGTACGCCAAAATAGTACCAATTAAAACCGTCACCTAATCCTGCAAAAAATGAGCCCCTACATGACACAATGGCCCAAAAAATATAGAAACTATGGCTCTCAGACTAAAACATGATTTTTTTTGTTTCAAAATTTTTTTTATGTTAAACTTAAAAAAATTTAAAAAGTTGACATATTAGGTATCACATAAGAACCTGCTCTATATTAGGTATCACATAAGAACCTGCTCTATAAAAATACCACATGACCTAAACTCTGAGGTGAACACCGTAAAATTAAAAAAATAAAACCAGTGTCAATAAAGTCATTTTTTGTCACCTTACATCACGTGTAATAGCAAGCAAAGTGTAATAGCAAGCAATCAAAAGTCGTATGCCCCCCAAAATAGTGCCAATCTAACCGTCATCTCATCACACAAAAATGATACCCTACCTTAGACAATCGCCCAAAAACTGAAAAAAATATGACTCTCAGACTATGGAGACACTAAAACAATGATAATTTTTTTCAAAATGATATTATTGTGTAAAACTTGAAAAAATAAAAGAAAGTATACATATTAGGCATCGCCACATCCGTAACAACTGGCTCTATAAAAATATCATATGAAATAACTTTCAGGTGAGCACTGTCAAAAAAATAAAATAAAAACTGTGCTAAAAAACAATTTGTTTTGTCACCTTATGTCACTAAAAGTGCAACACCAAGCGATCAAAAAGGCGTATGCGCCTCACAATGGTGCCAATCTAACCGTTACCTCATCCCGCAAAAAAATGATACCCTACATAAGACCATTGCCCCAAAAAAATAAAAACTATGGCTCTCAGACTATGGAGACACTAAACATGTTTTTATTTGTTTTTAAAAATGATATTGTGTAAAACCTAAATAAAATAAAAAAAGGTATACATATTAGGTATTGCCACGTCCGTAAGAACCTGCTCTATAAAAATACTACATGACCTAACCTCTCAGGGTGAACACTGTAAATTTTTTTAAATAAAAAACAGTGTCAAAAAAAGCTATTTTTTGTTACCTTACATCAAAAGTGTAATAGCAAGCAATCAAAAAGTCATATTCACCCCAAAATAGTGCCAATCTAACCGTCATCTCATCTTGCAAAAATGATACCCAACCTGAGACAATCGCCTAAAAACTGAAAAAACTCTCAGACTATGGAGACACTTAAAACATGATTTTTTTTTGTTTCAAAAATGATATTATTGTGTGAAACCTAAATAAATAAAAAAAAAGTATACATATTAGGTATTTCCGCATCCGTAAGTACCTGCTCTATAAAAATAGCACATGATCTAACCTGTCAGATGAACTTTGTAAATAATAAAAACGGTGCCAAAACAGCTATTTTTTGGCAAATTTTCCATTTGAATAAATTGTTTGGCAAGAGTTAATAGCCAAACAAAACTCAATAAATTGTTTGGCAAGAGTTAATAGCCAAACAAAACTCAATATTTATTGCCCTGATTCTGTATTTTACATAAATGCCCCATATGTGGTCGCAAACTGCTGTACGGCCACACAGCAGGGCGCAAAAGGAAAGGAACGCCATATGGTTTTTGGAAGGCAGTTTTTGCTGGACTGGGTTTTTGACACCATGTCCCATTTGAAGCCCCCCCTGATGCACCCCTAGAGTAGAAACTCCAAGAAGTGACCCCATTTAAGAAACTACACCCCTCAAGTATTCAAAACTGATTTTACAAACTTTGGTAACCCTTTATGTGTTCCACAAGAGTTAATGGCAAATGGAGATGAAATTTCTGAATTTCTATTTTTGGTTACTTTGCCTCACAAAAAGTGTAATATAGAGCAACCAAAAATCATATGTACCCTAAAATAGTACCAATAAAACTGCCACCTTATCACGTAGTTTCCAAAATGGGGTCACTTTTTGGGAGTTTCTGCTCTAGGGGTGCATCAGGGGGCTTCAAATGGGACATGGTGTCTAAAAATCAATCTGCCTTCCAGAAACCATATGGTGTTCCTTTCCTTCTGCGCCCTGCCGTGTGCCCGTACAGTAGTTTACAACCACATATTGGGTGTTTCTGTAAACTAAAGAATCAGGGCAATAAATAATGAGTTTGTTTGGCTGTTAACCCTTGCTTTGTTACTGGAAAAAATTGATTAAAATGGAAAATTTGCCAACAAATTGAAATTCTGAAATTTCATCTTCATTTGCCAATAACTCTTGTGGAACACCTAAAGGGTTAACAAATTTTGTAAAAATCAGTTTTGAATACCTTGAGGGGTGTAGTTTCCAAAATGGGGTAATTTTAGGGTGGTTTCTATTATGTAAGCCTCACAAAGTGATTTCATGACCTGAACTGGTCCTTAAAAAGTGGGTTTTGGAAAATGTCTGAAAAATTTCAAGATTTGCTTCTAAACTTCTAAGGCTATGTTCACATCAGCGTTCAGCCTTTCCGTTCTCTTGCTCCGTTATAGGAGCAGGAAACGGAAAGGACGGATTCGGCTCATAACTGAGCCAGAACGGAGCCTACGGACCTCATAGACCCCCATAGACTATAATGGGGTGCGTTAGGTTTCCGCTCAGAAGATGATTTTGGAGCGGAGACAAAAGTCCTGCATGCAGGACTTTTGTCTCCGCTCCAAAATCATCTTCTAAACGGAAACCTAACGGACCCCATTATAGTCTATGGGGGTCTATGAGGTCCGTAGGCTCCGTTCGGCTCAGTTATGAGCCGAATCCGTCCTTTCCGTTTTCCTGCTCCTATAACGGAGCAAGAGAACGGAAAGGCTGAACGCTGATGTGAATAGGGCCTAAGCCTTGTAATGTCCCCAAAAAATAAAATGGCATTCCCAAAATGATCCAAACATGAAGTAGACATATGGGGAATGTAAATTAATAACTATTTTTGGAGGTATTACTATGTATTATAGAAGTGGAAAAATTGAAACTTGGAAATTTGAAAAAATTTTTCCTAATTTTTGCATTTTTTTACTCCATTTACCAGTGTCATGAAGTACAATATGTGACGAAAAAAACAATCTCAGAATGGCCTGGATAAGTAAAAGCGTTTTAAAGTTATTCACACGTAAAGTGACACTGGTCAAATTAGCAAAAAATTGCCTGGCCCCTTAAGGTGAAAATGAGCCCGGTCCCTAAGGGGTTAATATATAGTACTGTATCTTTAATAAGTGTATTACTGCTGAATATATAGTTTAAGGGTTCACATATTTAAGTGGGGCGTTATCCATATTATCTTTATATTATTATACAGTAGTGTTGATCGCGAATATTCTAATCGCGAATTGTTATCTCGAATACTGACACTTCGAGAATTTGCGAATATCTAGAATATAGTGCTATATCTTCCTAATCGCAAATATTCTAGATTTTTTTTCATCAGTACCCATGATCCCTCACTGCTTCTTGCTTGTGGGCCAATGATAAGGCTGCAATATCTTTACTTTAGGAGTAGTGTGATCGTGAATTTTTTTATCGCAAATTTTCCGATTGCCGATTTTCGCAATCAAGAAAATAATGTCTGGAGATCACGAATTCTCGAATATATGACGAATATTCGCCCAAATATTTGCGAAATATCAGGAATTCGAATATTGCCCCTGCTGCTCATTGCTCAAATTGAGGGGTGAGGCAATTAACACTCTCTAGACCAAGCAGCGAGGCACTCTTTGGAGTGTTAATTAGTGCAGTATTCTCCCCCTACTTACTACGGCAGCGCGGGTTCCATAGAATTTTATAATTGTGAAACATATTGTCTGTTATTTACAGACGGGTCCTAATGTGTCAACACTAGTGTTGAGCGAATCGAAGTCAAACGAATTGACTTCAATCCGAATTTCAGGAAAAATTTGATCCGCCACAAAGACAAATTTACTCGCGTTTCATGGTAAGGAGGAATCTATTTTTCCTGAAATGGCTGTAAAAAAAAACATACTCACCTCGTCCATTCACTTGCAGAGAGGCTGTCATCTTGATTGAAGAAACCATGTGAAATCCTGCTCGCAGTGATTTTTGACAACTTCACTCATCTCTAGAAATAATATATTGGGCTGGATGAATAGAAACTTTTGGTAGTCCCATTGAAATGAATGTAAAGTGCACCGTGCAAGTGCGGCCACCTCTCTAGTCACTTCTATGAGGCTGATGGAAATAGCCAAACCTGCGCTTGGCTATTTTCGGCGCTCCCATAGGAATGAATGGAGGGCGGCCAAGCATGCGTTGTGCACCCTCCTTCACTTTGTAGGTTATGTTCTAAAGATAGCAATATGCCTATAATATCTGAGGTGAGACAACCCCTTTAACAATGCAGACCGACTAAGCAATGTGTTCCTAATTAATTGGAGACTTCTGCGGCTTGTATGGCCTCACGGTACTTCACCACAGCTTAGCCACGTTGCAACAGTGGCACCATGGTGCCATGTGGTCGTACCTTTATGGTTTCATACAGTTGAGCTGTATTGAACCCTCGGCACTCTAAGGCCCTCTTTCACACAGGCGTCGCGTGTGAGGGCCGGACAAGATGCGGGTGCGTTTGCGGGAAAATGCAGGATTTTTCTACGTGAGTGCAAAGCGTTTTAATGCATTTTGCATGGGCGTGGCAAAAATCGGCATGTTTGGTACCCAGTCCCGAACCCGGACTTCTTCACAGAAGTTCGGGTTCAGGGTCGGTGTTGTGTAGATTTTATTATTTTCCCTTATAACATGGTTATAAGGGAAAATAATAGCATTCCTAATACAGAATGCTTAGTAAAATGTCCATTAAGGGGTTAAAAATAATAAAAAATTTTACTCACCCCATCCACTTGATCGCGTAGCGGATCTCCTCTTCTTTCTACTTTCTTCAGGACCTGGCTATAGGACCTTTGATGACGTCACTGCGCTCATCACATGGCCCATCACATGGCCCATCACCATGGTGATGGACCATGTGATGGACCATGTGATGAGCGCAATGACGTCACCACAGGTCCTTTTCATCAAAAAAGAAAGAAGACATGCCAGGCTGAGCATTCAAGTGGATTAAGGTGAGTTTATTAATTGTTTTTTATTTGTTTACCCCTCCATCACTATTTTACTGAGCATTCTGTATTAAGAATGCTATTATTTTCCATTATAACCATGTCTCCTAGCAACCATGTGTGAAAATCGTGCCGCATCCGCACTTGTTTGCAGATGCTTGCGATTTTCCCGTAGCTCCATTCACTGCAATAGGCCCGCGTTGCGTGAAATACGCACAATATAGAGCTTGCTGCGATTTTCGCGCAATGCACCAGTGATGCGTGAAAATCACCGCTCATGTACACAGCCCTATTGAAGCTAATTGGTCCGCATTCAGTGCGGGTGCAATGCGTTCACCTCATGCATTGCACCTGCACAGAATTCTCGCCTAACTTTTTTGACTCATTTTAATATACCAATTTTGCAGGTCAGACTATGCAAGGTGGATAGCACCTAATCAGTATAAACAATAATTTGGTCCCATTTTATTGAACTCCCTAGTGTGTAGTACCTAATGAAAGAATCCTGTTTACCTACTCCCCGCTACTCTGGTCCAGAAATCTTCCTGTCCCCAGCTTGTTTAGTTCAGGCTGGGATAGGGATTCAGTCACGTGTGCTGCTGAAGCCAATGACTGGCCTCAGTAGTTCTGTGTTCCAAAGCCGTTACTGCTGGCCTGGGTCACATGCCGCTTGGGAACAGGTCACAGCTAAGGCCAGCTATTGGCTACAATGGCACGCAAGACCCCATCAGTATCCCAGCTGTAAGTGAACAAGCCAGGGACCAGATCACCAAATGGAGCCAGAGCACCCAGCCAATGGGGAGCAGGTGCACATGATTCCTTCATTAGGTACCATGTACTAGGATAATTAATTTAAAAAAAGGACCAAATCCTGGAAACCCCCTTTAATCATATTGTGTCATTTCACTATTGCAGTGATAGTTGAGGTTAATTGAGGGATGCTTTACAGTACCGTCATATATGTAATATATCACAATAACCTCAATCAGACTGCCTTCTGCTTTCTATGGAGACGACGATGGTGCAAGATCCGTGACCCTGGGCTGCATGTCTGATTACATCATCATCTGAAAAGGATATGCTGAAATGTTGCAGTTGGAAAGTAATGTAAATGGGAAACACTATATTAGCAAGATGAAATGCTATTGTACTCAGCAGCGTCATTATATTTGTTTCCAGAGCCAAGTACGCACCCATATACCCTAGAGCTGAAATAATGTGATGACTAGTTTTGAAGATTACGAAGCATGCAATAGCGCTTCTATAGGCATTAACATACATTTTTCCATAAGCCATACTGATTCAAATGGCAAGTTTAACTGCGATAAAGACCCAGCAGATAGGACGGGGTTCATGTGGTCCACCCAAATGGTGTCAATGGCACAATTTGAAATCCATTTCCAAGTAGGGGGGACATTTACACAACCGTATGTATTTTGCTGTCTGCAAAACACAGATCCGTAAAATATGGTTGACGTCTGTGTGACATCTGTTTTTTTGAGGGGGACCCATTGAGTTTGCGGCCAGGCAAAGGACATGTTCTATCCTAACAGACAAACGGATGTGGAAAGCATGTCAAAGGGTCCATCAGACCACAAAATACAGACTGTCGTGTGAATGATCCCTTAGACTAATGGCTTTTAAAAAAATATGGAAACTAGACTTCACTGTGGTTCCATAGTTTAGTGTGAAGGCAACAAGGGATTTTGTCAGTTTAACCGTCTCATGCACATGACCATGTCATAACCACGTATCTGCAAAATACAGACACTGTCCATGCGCAATCCACATTTTTCTCACTCCGATTGCTAGAAATAACTATTCCTGCAATACGGACAAGATAGGACACGCAGTGGCGTGCCTAGGGTGTTTGGCAACCGGAGAGGGTCCTTTCTCTGGCACCCCTTCCCCCAAAATTGTACCTTCTCACAGTAGTATTGCTCTCATTGCACAACCTTCACAGTAGTTTTGTATAGATGTGTGCCCCCTCCCAGTAGTTATGCCCACATTGTGCCCTCTTACAGTAGTTATGACCTCTCTGTGCCCCTTTCACAGTTGTAGTGCCCTCTTTGTGCCCCCTTCACAGTAATAATCCCCATTGTGCCCCTTCACAGTAATAATCCCCATTGTGTCCCCTTCACAGTAATAATCCCCATTGTGTCCCCTTCACAGTAATAATGCCCATGTGCCCCCTTCATTGTAGTAATGGCTTCTGGCTCTGTGCCCTCTGCATAGTAGAAATGCCCATTGTGCCCCCTTCACATTAGTAATGCCCTCTGTGCCCCCTCCATAGTAGTAATGCCCTCTGTGCCCCCAGCCCCCAGCTGTTTGAAGAGAGGGCAGCGCTCATATGAGGGCTGCTTTCTCTGTTCTGTTCACCTTCTCGCCGTAGCATTTGAAGTGATGACCCGATGACGCATGTTCGGCTTATTCGTAGTCAGGGAGAGCTGAGCATAGAAAGGGACAGAGAGTGTAGGGAGTGTAATTGAATATTTTTTTGTACAAAAACGTTTCAGAGACCCAAAAGTCCTTGTAAGGACTATTGTGTGTGACAGCAGCAATATATGTTTGTAGCGCAACCTGCACTAAATTGCTCAGTGTTAGGGAGAGCTGTGTATAGGAAGGGACAGATAGTGTAGGTAGTGCAATAGGAAGATTTATTTTTGCGGTACACACAACTTCCCTTTTTATAAGGTCCCCTGAGATATTAGTGATTGGTGCACTAAGTATTGTTGTGAGAACTTGTGACATCACAGCACTATGTCTGTAGCATGTATGTATGGACAGCAGAGAAATATCTCTCACGTGCACATTGCACATCCATTTTCCTGCCGCACACTATATACCACACATACACACACACACACAGTCTATAGATTATAGTTTGTGTCCTGTTGGTCAGGACTCAGGAGAAGCTTTATTTGTCAGACCGCCAGTATTTGCTGTTTCATTTAGAGTTACCCAGGGTGCACATCGGGGAGGCGAATCAGCTTTACACCCCATACGTACCGTCACTTCACTAGACAGGTACATCTCTGATCAGCTGAACAATATCCGATTGCACAGACCCCACACACATACAATCGCAATACTATCCGATTTTCTAACCATAACAGTAAATCTAATATTTCCCCTTCAAAGACTTAAATACTTTTTGCCGTTTTGTTGAGGACATTATTTTCAATACTAGTATTTGAAAAAATTGGGATTATATGCTTGCACCTTTATCTCGCAGCGCATGTTGGGGTGGGGATATCATCTGACCCGGGCCCATGCCGAAAAACAGAGGATCGTGCGTGAACTAGGCGACGAGCTGTTGCTGAAGTTCAAAGTGAAGCACCACAGAATGGCCATAATAAAAAAATGGTCCGATTTAAAGAGGAGGAATCCAGAGCGGATCAGAGAGATCCGAGACAGAAAATGCCCAGGTGCAATGCGTACATTACTTTTGAATCTCTCGCCAACACTCTGTAATGTATATATACAGTAAGTAATCATTTGTAAAGGGATGAAAAACGTATTTACATCCTACAACACTACCTTTTTTGGGGGGGGCAACTGGTAAATCACACCAGTAGAAATTATTTGTTCCAATAGCCTTTGTCACTCTGTGTAAATGCGGTAACGCAGCAAAACCGCAAACAAATGATGCACTACCTAAATGCACTATATAGAAAGTATCAAATTGGTATATAACACCTCTGCTTCAATACATTTTTTTGGGGGGGAACTGGTAAATGACACCAGTAGACATTATTGGTTCCAATAGCGTTTGGCACTCTGTGTAAATGCGGTAACGCAGCAAAACCGCAAAAAAAATGATGCACTACCTAAATGGACTATATAGAATGTATAAAATTGGTATATAACACCCCTGCTTCAATCAATTTTTTTGGGGGGCAACTGGTAAATCACACCAGTAGAAATTATTGGTTCCAATAGCGCAGGGATGGCCAACCTGAGGCTCTCCAGAT
Organism: Bufo bufo; assembly: GCF_905171765.1. Lineage (NCBI taxonomy): Eukaryota > Metazoa > Chordata > Amphibia > Anura > Bufonidae > Bufo > Bufo bufo. The sequence continues at coordinate 131,256,473 of NC_053396.1, forward strand.
GTTGCAAAACTACAACTCCCAGCATGCCCGGACTACCAACAGCTATCAGCCTACAGCAGGGCATGGTGGGAATTGTAGTTTTACAACAGCTGGAGAGCCACAGGTTGTCCATGCCTGCAATAGCGTTTGTAACTGTGTAGCTGAGGAAACGCAGCAAAACCGCAAACAAATGCTGCACTACCTAAATGCACTATATAGAAAGTACAGTATATTATTGGTATATAACACCCCTGCCTCAATCAGTTATTTTGGGGGGCAACTGGTAAATCACACCAGTAGAAATGATTTGTTCCAATAGCGTTTGGCACTCTGTGTGGCTGCAGTATCGCAACAGAACCGCACACAACTGATGCACAATACAATTGCACTATTGTGGGCGCGAATATTGCCATATATTGTTCACATGTTCGGCGAATCGCGAACGCGCAAAGTTCGCCGCGAAACGACTATTGGGCGAATCACAAGGCCATCTCTATTCCTCTGCCTGTCATTTTATAAATGACCCTCTGCCTGAGTCCGAAGAAAAGAGCAGTATTTGTTGAGGAAGGTATAGCGCAGCCCTCAATCAGTATTTGGTGGAAAAAGTTATATAGCAATAGCACCCCTAAATCAGTATTTTGTGGAAGAAGGTATATGGCACCCCTCAATCATTATTTGGCGGAAACAGGTATATGGCACCCCTCAATCCGTATTTTGTGGAAGCAGGTGTATCGCAGCCCTCAATCAGTATTTGGTGGAAGATGGTATATAGCAATAGCACCCCTCAATCAGTATTTTGTGGAAGAAGGTATATGGCACCCATCAACCAGTATTTGGCAAAAACAGGTATTTAGCACCCCTCAATCAGTATTTGGCGGAAACAGGTATATAGCACCTCTCAATCAGTATTTGGCAGAAACAAGTATATGGCACCCCTTAATCAGTATTTTGTGGAAGCAGGTGTATTGCAGCCCTCAATCAGTATTTGGTGGAAGAAGGTATATAGCAATAGCACCCCTCAATCAGTATTTGGCGGAAACAGGTATATGGCACCCCTCAATCAGTATTTTGTGGAAGCAGGTGTATCGCAGCCCTCAATCAGTATTTGGTGGAAGAAGGTATATAGCAATAGCACCTTTCAATCACTAAATCATCAACGGTCTCAATTGAACGGTACACTCCCGAAATTAAGATAAATCACAACAAAAAAGGAGTGCGAAACACACCATGTATGAATAATAAAATATCAAGTTTATTAATATTGTTTTTTTTTTTTTTTATAATTCACAATGCATATTTGTGAACAAGCGGGGACAAACCACAGTAGCACACCACCCTGCTGATGACCCCAGAGCAATAAATGATAAACAACTGTACAACGAATGACCTCAGCAGATGTAAATAATAAGTCCCTGGAAGGGTAAAATGGTCACATGCATATGAAGTGCAAGTGCCATGGTAAATATGCCAAGAAATAACCAATGCATAACAAACATAGCAAATTAACAGACAGGTATACTAACTATATGGTGCAAGTAGCATGAATGGCAACATACCAGAGAAACTGGTGATAAAAGCCGGGTGGTGGCACTCCTCGACGCGCGTTTCGCGTGTGATCGCTTCCTCAGGAGGAGTCCTCTATTTTTATGGAAGAAGGTATATAGCACCCCTCAATCAGTATTTGGCGGAAACAGGTATATGGCACCCCTCAATCAGTATTTTGAGGAAGCAGGTGTATCAAAGCCCTTAATCAGTATTTGGTGGAAGAAAGTATATAGCAATAGCACCCCTCAATCAGTATTTTGTGGAAGAAGGTATATAGCACCCCTCAATCAGTTTATGGCGGAAACTGGTATATAGCACCCCTCAATCAGTATTTGGCAGAAACAGGTATATAGCACCCCTCAATCAGGATTTTGTGGAAGAAGGTATATAGCATCCCTCAATCAGTATTTGGCGAAAACAGGTATATAGCACCCCTCAATCAGTATTTTGTGGAAGCAGGTGTATCGCAGCCCTGAATCAGTATTTGGTGGTAGTGTTAAGCTCGAATATTCGAATAGCGAATATTAATCGCGAATATCGCAACTTCGTAAATTCGCGAATATTACGAATATAGTGCTATATATTCGCTATATGGAATATTCGTCATTTTTTAATGGTGACGGGGATGCTTGTTGGGGAGCAGTATGCCAAAGTGGAATAACAGTACACATTGAAAAAAAAAAAGACAAATATATTCGCTATATTGCTATAACTTCGTCTTTTAGAATATTATGAATATTCGAAAAAACTTATAGCAATATAGCGAAAAAAAGATTATAGCACTATATTAGCTAAAGTACAGTCTATATGTGTATTTTACGAATATTCTCTATATTGCTATAACGAATATTCTAAAAAACGAAGTTATAGCAATATAGCGAATATTCGTAAAATACACATATAGACTGCAATTTAGCTAATATAGTGCTATAGTATTTTTTTTTAATAGTGTAAATTTTTTCCAAAACTGAAGTTCAGAAGAGGCAAAAAAAATTAGACAAAAAAAAATAGATTATAGCACTATATTGGCTAAAGTACAGTCTATATGTGCATTTTACGAATATTCTCTATATTGCTATAACTTCGTTTTTTAGAATATTACGAATATTCTAAAAAACAAAGTTATAGCAATATAGATAATATTTGTAAAATACACATACAGTCAGGTCCATAAATATTGGGACATCGACACAATTCTAACATGTTTTGCTCTATACACTACCACAATGGATTTAAAATGAAACAAACAAGATGTGCTTTAACTGCAGACTGTAAGCTTTAATTTGAGGGTATTTACATCCAAATCAGATGAACGGTGTAGGAATTACAACAGTTTGCATATGTGCCTCCCACTTGTTAAGGGACCAAAAGTAATGGGACAGAATAATAATCATAAATCAAACTTTCCCTTTTTAATACTTAGTTGCAAATCCTTTGCAGTTAATTACAGCCTGAAGTCTGGAACGCATAGACATCACCAGATGCTGGGTTTCATCCCTGGTGATGCTCTGCCAGGCCTCTACTGCAACTGTCTTCAGTTCCTGCTTGTTCTTGGGGCATTTTCCCTTCAGTTTTGTTTTCAGCAAGTGAAATGCATGCTCAATCGGATTTAGGTCAGGTGATTGACTTGGCCATTGCATAACATTCCACTTCTTTCTCTTAAAAAACTCTTTGGTTTCTTTTGCAGTATGCTTTAGGTCATTGTCCATCTGCACTGTGAAGCACCGTCCAATGAGTTCTGAAGCATTTGGCTGAATATGAGCAGATAATATTGCCCGAAACACTTCAGAATTCATCCTGCTGCTTTTGTCAGTAGTCACATCATCAATAAATACTAGAGAACCAGTTCCATTGGCAGCCATACATGCCTACGCCATGACACTACCACCACCATGCTTCACTGATGAGGTGGTATGCTTAGGATCATGAGCAGTTCCTTTCCTTCTCCATACTCTTCTCTTTCCATCACTCTGGTATAAGTTGATCTTGGTCTCATCTGTCCATAGGATGTTTTTCCAGAACTGTGAAGGCTTTTTTAGATGTCGTTTGGCAAACTCTAATCTGGCCTTCCTGTTTTTGAGGCTCACCAATGGTTTACATCTTGTGGTCAACCCTCTGTATTCACTCTGGTGAAGTCTTCTCTTGATTGTTGACTTTGACATACATACACCTACCTCCTAGAGAGTGTTCTTGATCTGGCCAACTGTTGTGAAGGGTGTTTTCTTCACCAGGGAAAGAATTCTTTGGTCATCCACCACAGTTGTTTTCCATTGTGTACCAGGTCTTTTGGTGTTGCTGAGCTCACCGGAGTGTTCCTTCTTTTTAAGAATGTTCCAAACAGTTGTTTTGGCCACGTCTAATGTTTTTGCTATCTCTCTGATCGGTTTTGCTTTTTCAGCCTAATGATGGCTTGTGTCCTGTTCTCACAACATGTACCCCCGGGGTCTGTATGCAGTTCAACAGGCAGATATCACCATTCTACTAGTTAATAAGATGAGACTTGTTTCTGTAGTCTGTGGTTTTTATTAACCGGCAGTAGATAAGGTAAACTATAGGAAAATGAACATACAAGAACTGAGTATACAGTACAGTGTACACAAAAACTAATACAAAAACATGAATTAATCCCTTACCGACGATGCTTAGTAGGAGACACACAATGAGTAGCTGCTCCTTCCATGAGGTGAGGAGAAAAGGAAGCAGGAGCCTGTCTCTTTCCCAGAAAGCACTGTGAGCAGGAAGTCAGGTGACCTAATGAATATGCATAACTTAACAAGGCAAAAGATGCACTTACAGATAAAGGTCACTAGATGGTGCTGAAGGCACACAAATGAACAGACTATGCAATAGTGTAGACAGCACACTCCCCGCTTGACATCAGCCGATGTCACTATTAGAGTCCTCAACAGATAACAGTAGGATTAGTTCGGAAGTAGGTCTGATAAACAGTTTGGTCTCATTTTGTTTGAAAATCTTGACCTCAACTTTACGGACATGTCCGTCTTCACTTGGAAACACTTTAGTAATGAGGCCCAAAGGCCAATGATTTCTTTGAGCCTGAGAGTCTTTAACAAGAACAATGTCATCAGGTCTTAGGTTGGGCTTAACTGTGTGCCATTTGGTTCTTGTTTGTAAGGTGGGAAGATATTGCTTCTTCCACCTATTCCAGAAAGTATCGGCAAGGCCTTGCACTTGTCTCCATTGGCGTTTGTAGAGATCTTTGGTGCCGAACTCTCCAGAAGGGGCACTCACTATACCAGTCTTTTGGGTAAGTAGAGAGGCAGGTGTAAGCAGTATTGGATCTCCTGGGTCATTTGATATCGGAGCCAAGGGTCTGGCATTGATAATGGCTGAGACTTCGGCCATAAAGGTTGTAAGGCATTCATGAGAGAGTCTAGCATTGCCCACTTGTAGGAAGATAGAGTTCAAGATTCTGCGGGCTATACCAATCATTCTTTCCCAGGCTCCTCCCATGTGAGAAGAATGAGGGAAATTGAAAATCCAAGTGCATCCTTGCTCACTAAGGAATCTTTTTACACTGTTATTATCCAAGTTGGAGAGAATCTTTAGCTCATTAGCAGCTCCAACAAAGTTTGTGCCTCTGTCAGAGCGGATTTGTTTTACAGGACCTCTGATTGCTATAAAGCGCCTGAGGGCATTTATGAAGCTAGAAGTGTCCATAGACTCAATAACTTCAATGTGGACGGCTCGAATTGACATACAACTGAAAATGACTGCCCATCGCTTGGAACTAGCGTGGCTACTTCTTGTTTGGCGTGTGATAACGGACCAGGGACCAAACACGTCAAGGCCCACATTAGTAAATGGAGGGTCCATGCTAACCCTGTCGGATGGGAGATTGGCCATTTTTTGCGTTTGTAAACCCCCGCGTAGCTTGCGGCAAGTGATACATTTGAATATACATTTGTTAATACACCTTTTTGCACCAACGACCCACAGCCCAGCAGCTCGTAATGCTCCTTCGGTGAATAGTCGGCCCTGGTGTTTTATCTTACTGTGGTAGTGCTCAACAAGCAAGGAAGCTAAATGATGATGACCAGGTATTATGATAGGATGTTTCTTATTAAACCCTAATTTGGCCTCTTTAAGCCGCCCTCCCACTCTTAGCAGACCATTCTCATCAAGGACTGGATCGAGCTTCACTAACACACTGTCTTTTGACACAGGTTTTTTGTTGTTGATGCAGTAGAGTTCCTTGGCGAATGTCTCTTGTTGCATGGAACAAATAATTTGATTTTTTGATTGTTCTAGCTCATCTTACAATGGTGCCAACCTTTGCAGTTACATTCCATAACAAATGGGGCATGCTTGAAGGAACGGGCTACGTGTGCTAAGCAGGTGATAGCTCGCACGAGTGACTTCCAGGTGGAAAATCTGATGAAACGGTGGCTACCAAGCTGATTGTACGAATTTACAGTAAGTAGCACAGATACCTGAGGGCGGATTTCTTTGTCAGAATCTGCATCTAACAACTCATATGAATCACAGACAGAAGAATGTTCTGAGTTGTATAGAAAAGCAGGACCCCTGAACCAAACTGTGTCCATAAGGTGACTGGCAGCAACTGACCTGGTTGCTAAGTCTGCTGGGTTATGGTCAGTAGGTACAAAGTGCCATTGCTTTGGGAAAGTGGACCTCCTGATTCTTAACACTCGGTTGTTAACGTAAACATAGAAACGCCTAGTTTGGTTGTAAATGTAGCCCAGGACCACTTTACTGTCTGTATAAAACTCGGTGTCTCGAATCTCTAGGTTTATCTCTGATGTAATTAATTCAGCTAGTTCAACGGCTAGTACAGCAGCACAGAGTTCTAACCTGGGTATCGTATGTTCGAGAAGTGGTGCGAGTTTTGCTTTGCCCATGACAAACCCTGTGTGGCACTGACCTTTGTTGTCTATAGTTTTAAGATAAGCTACAGCGGCAATTGCTTTGACGGACGCGTCAGAGAATACATAAAGTCTTTGTGTTTTACTTCTGTGGATGGCACAGGAGCGTAAGAACGTGGAACATGCAGGTTAGATAAAGTCTTTAGGGAGTTTCTCCACTCTATCCATATATTTCTTTTTTCAGGGGAAAGTGGGTCATCCCAATCCAATGTCTCCTGAGTTAAGTCTCTAAGTAGTGATTTGCCCTGGATTGTAACGGGGGCCGTGAATCCCAAGGGATCATAAAGACTGTTTATGGCAGACAGGACACCTCTACGGGTAAAGGGCTTCTCTTCCTGGCTGACTTGGAAGGTAAACGTATCTGATTTTAGATCCCAGAGGAGACCAAGGCTACGTTGTATAGGAAGGGAGTCAGTCCCTAAGTCTAAGCTCTGTAGGTCGTTTGAGTGGTCTTGAGAGGGAAATGCTTCTATCAGCTGCTTACTATTGGAGGCTATTTTGTGGAGTCTCAGGTTTGAGCCTGCAAGCATTTCTTGAGCTCTCTTAAGGAGACTTACTGCGCCCTCAACAGTGGGTAGTGATTTTAGACAGTCATCTACATAAAAGTCTCTTTCTACGAATTGTCTGACGTCTGACCCATATTCTATTTCGCCCTCCTGAGCAGAGTGTCTGAGACCATAAGTTGCAACTGCAGGAGAGGGGCTGTTACCAAAGATATGTACCCGCATGCGGTACTCCGCTAATATTTTTTGTGGGGTCATTATCAATAAACCAAAGAAATCTTAAGAAGTTTCTATGTTCCTCTTTAACGAGAAAGCAATGAAACATCTGCTGAATGTCCGCCATGAAGGCAACAGAGTCTTTACGAAAACGAAGCAGTACTCCTAGGAGCTTGTTGTTAAGATCTGGACCTGAGAGTAGGACGTCGTTTAGGGAGACGCCTTCATATTTAGCACTAGAGTCAAACACTACTCTAATTTGACCTGGTTTCTTTGGGTGGTAAACCCCGAATATGGGTAAATACCAACATTCTTCTGCGTTTTTAAGGGTGGGAGCTACCTCATTGTCCTCCTTGGTCCTTTGGAACACTGAGCAACCTAAGTGGTCTTCGTCACTGTCACAAGCTATGTCGTGGTCTACAGAGTCTATGAAGGAACAAGGTAGGTGAGTACTATGTGGCAATTCCTTTATGAGGAAGTTGTTTTTACATGGTTGGAAGATAGAGGGACGTCCATTATCTAATGTGCTTGTAAGCATGCTATTAATGGAGGTTGGTTTGTGTATGCTTCCTAAGCAGACATCTCCTACTATGACCCATCCTAGGTCATGCCTTTGGGCATAAGGAGCATGATGTGGGCCATTAATCTGTTCTCTAGTTTTATGAACTTGTAAGATATCTCTCCCTAGGAGTAGGATTATCTGAGCGTTAGGATCGAGTTTTGGTAAGAGATGGGCTATACGCTCTAAATGGGGGTGATGTATGGCTACCTCTGGTGTAGGGATCTCGTGTCTATTATCAGGGATTTGGTTGCATTCAGTAATAGTTGGTAAGGAAAGACACGTTTTACCATCTATGGATTCAATTAGGTAGCCACTAGCTCTCCTCCCCGCTGTTTCTACAGTACCCGCACAAGTCTTTAGAGAATAAGGAGTGTTAGGCCCTTTGATGTTGAAAATGTCAAAGAAAGTAGATTTGGCTAGGGACGCATTACTTTGGTCATCTAGGATAGCGTAAACATTGATGGCTTTGTCTCTGCAGCCCTTTGGGTATACTTTTGTTAGGCAGATTTTTGAGCAGGACCTGCCGCCTATGAGTCCTTTACAGACTTCAGTGCATTGTGAAGTAACTGCTGGTGGGTTAGCTTCAGAGTTACTTTCCTCCCCGCCATGCTCTCTGGCACCGTTACTCTGTGATGAGGTCCATGGGAAAGGCCCAGGATGTAAGGCCGTGTTGTGATCTGAGTTGTTGCATTCAGTGCATTTTACACTAACCTGACAGTCTTTGGCAATATGTGATGTTGATGAGCAGCACTTGTAGCAGATGCGGTTCTCCTTGAGGAAGGCTTTGCGATCTCCTATGGACATTTCTCTAAAGGCTCTGCACTTCAGAAGAGGGTGTGGCTTCTTGTGTAGAGGGCACTGCTTACCAGGATCTTTGACTGTTTCGTGGCTGGCGGAGCTGTAATGCCTGTAAGAATCTGCAGGTGAAATGTTAGTTTTGTGCACTGCCACTGATCCTTTGTGTGGTCTGTGGTCATAGGAAGTGGCACAAGACTGTGATAGATCAAAGCTAGGGTCATTACGAATATTGGCCTCTAGCCTTACAAAGTCAACAAACACACTGAAGGGAGGGAATGGCACATTGTGGATATGTTTGTACCTTGACCCGTGGGAGACCCATTTCTCCTGCAGGTTGTGGGGAAGCTTTAATACAATCGGTTTGACACCTCTGGCAGTGTCGAGGAAAGCAAGCCCCGGTAAATCCCCTTCAGCTTTGGCAACCTGTAATTCCATCAGTAGGTCACTTAAATCCCTAAGTTTCTGGAACCCTTTGCTAGATATTTTAGGGAATTCGTCAATTCTTTTAAACAACGCATCCTCTATGACCTCTGCAGAACCATAACATTCATCAAGTCTATCCCAGATCATTTTAGGCCAGTCTCTGGGTAGTTTATATTAATATCCCTGATTCTCTTGGCATGTTCTACAGAGTCTTTTCCAAGCCGATCTACAAGGAAGTCTATCTCCTCACTGTGTGACAGACCCAAGTCTTTTGTAATGTTATAAAAGGAGGCCCGCCATGCTCTATAGTTTTCAGGGCGATCACTGAACTTCGCCAGTCCCTTTGTAACTAGCTCACGTTTAGTAAAGAACCTGGCAAAGTCTATTGTGCTCTGGTTACTACTAAGGTTGGCTGGAGGTGGAAAGTCACAGTGAGAGTGTGGTGGGCGATCATACCTGTATGGAGTCTCTGACTTAGGCCAGCCCATATCATACCGTCTTGTGGGATAAGGTGGCTCTGCAGGCTGGACTGGAAGCTGGCTTCCTCGGTGTGCAGGGAAGTTAGCTGGAGTTTTGTCACATGGCTCTGGGCTCTCTTGTTTGTAAGACTGGGTTCCGAGCGTGACTCTTTCTTTTTGACGGTATGATTCTTCTGTGGCATAGGTGACGTCTTCGGTTCCTGGGAATGGATCAGCATTGCTGTTTGGTCTAGAGTGTTGACGGACGTACTATGAAGTGCATTGTACAGGATCTTGCTGGCCGAGTTCTTGGCTAAGCACTCTGTGGTGACTTCCGGTTTTCTTGTATTCCATTGCTTCCAAGAACTCTGCTTCAGCTATGGCGGCTGCCGTTTATTTCTCTATGGCGAGTTTCTCTAGCTTCGCATCTAAGAGGACCTTTTCTTCTTTTATCTTCATTTCTTGTTCGGCAAAGGCTGCTTTGACCTTCGCGGCTTCTGCTTTTGCGCGGGCAATGGCAGCCGCATTGCTAATGGAAGACGACTTAGTGGAACCATCCTTCCTTGATCTTGTCTTGTAGCTTGATACTGTGCTACGCGACATGGTGTTGGTGAAGACACTTAACTGCGTAGAGACTACTGTGCTGTGGAATGCCGGTCGCTGTGCTTAGAGAGCGGTCACAGTATGCAATCAAATGTGTCTACATTGCTTGAAGCGGCTATCCCCTTGCAGCACTGGACTGTATAGAAGTCGCTGTGGTGTCCGTTTGCAGATATTGCGTGGACCGTAACAGACTTCTGTGTAGTCAGGTGCGTCTCTCTCGCTAGAAGTCGTCGTTTACTGTCCTGTTCTCACAACATGTACCCCCGGGGTCTGTATGCAGTTCAACAGGCAGATATCACCATTCTACTAGTTAATAAGATGAGACTTGTTTCTGTAGTCTGTGGTTTTTATTAACCGGCAGTAGATAAGGTAAACTATAGGAAAATGAACATACAAGAACTGAGTATACAGTACAGTGTACACAAAACTAATACAAAAACATGAATTAATCCCTTACCGACGATGCTTAGTAGGAGACACACAATGAGTAGCTGCTCCTTCCATGAGGTGAGGAGAAAAGGAAGCAGGAGCCTGTCTCTTTCCCAGAAAGCACTGTGAGCAGGAAGTCAGGTGACCTAATGAATATGCATAACTTAACAAGGCAAAAGATGCACTTACAGATAAAGGTCACTAGATGGTGCTGAAGGCACACAAATGAACAGACTATGCAATAGTGTAGACAGCACAGCTTGCTTGACTGATAGTGACAGCTATTTGGATCTCATCTTGATATTTGACAGCAACAGATTCCAAATGCAAATAGCACACTTGAAATTAACTCTGCTCATTATAATTGGGATAATGAGGGAATAACACACACCTGGCCATGGAACAGCTGAGAAGCCAATTGTCCCATTACTTTTGGTTCCTTAACAAGTGGGAGGCACATATGCAAACTGTTATAATTCCTACACCGTTCACCTGATTTGGATGTAAATACTCTCAAATTAAAGCTGACAGTCTGCAGTTAAAGCACACCTTGTTCGTTTCATTTCAAATCCATTGTGGTGGTGTATAGAGCCAAAAATGTTAGAATCGTGTCGATGTACCAATATTTATGGACCTGACTGTATTTGCCTAGACATAGCCATAGGAAAGTTGCCTTATACAGTTAAAACAAAATTCGCAATACACAAATAAGTAAATCGCATATTATTCGCGATAAATAGAATAATGACGAATATTCAATCAAATATTCGTGAAATATCGCGAAATCGAATATGGCACCTCCCGCTCATCACTATTTGGTGGAAGAAGGTATACTGCAATAGGCCCCTCAATCAGTATTTAGTGCAATAAGGTATATGGCACCCCTCAATCAGTATTTGGCGGAAACAGGTATATAGCACCCCTCAATCAGTATTTGGCGGAAACAGGTATATTGCACCCCTCAATCAGTATTTAGTGGAAGCAGGTGTATCACAGCCCTCAATCAGTATTCGGTGGAAGAAGGTACATGTATATAGCAATAGCACGCCTTAATCAGTATTTTGTGGAAGAAGGTATATGGCGCCCCTCAATCAGTTTTTGGCAGAAACTGGTATATAGCACCTCTCAATCAGTATTTGGAGGAAAGAGGTATAAAGCACCCCTCAATCAGGATTGAGCACACAACTGCTGCACAATACAAATACACAATAAATTAATTTCTATGTTAGAAAGTATATTATAAGTATATAACACCCCTCTATATCACACCTATCGATAGCACACCTATACCAGTCCTTAAAAGGACTTTTGTGGCCCTATTAGCTAGCGTTTGGTGTCCCTAACTGTCCCTGTTCCAAAATGCAATCTCTCCTTACACTGGCAAAACACATAATGTAAAATGGCTGCCAGATCGGGTTCTGTTATAGGGTTGGGGGTGTGTCCATGTGCTGAAACGTCTCAATTGGCTTTCCTGTCCCACCTGATGGATGTGTCATGGGTCAAAGTTCGGCGCTATGCAAAAGAATATGGCATGTGCGAATATCGCCATATGTTCGCATGTTTGGCGAATTGCTAACGATCAAAGTTTACTGCGAAACGACCGCCGGGCGAACCGCAAGGCCATCTCTAATCACAAATACCGTTGTAATTTTTTTTGCGCATACACTTCCAAATCCTACGCTACTGTACGTGTGACATACTTTCAAGCATATATTACATTTAAAATGAAGAAGGCGAGCAGTAAGGGACGGGGAAGTGGCCGTGATGCTGATGGTGCATGCGCTTTCTCCGTAAGCCCTGGGCGTGGAGAAACTGTGCCTGCTGCTAGAGCACAAGAAAAACAATCATCCACGATACCTAGCTTCATGTCCCACTTTGCAGGGCGGACACCACTCTTCAAGTCAGACCAGTGCGACCAGGTGGTCGGTTGGATTGCAGCAGATAATGCTTCCAGTCGGTTAAGCACCACCCTGTCTTCCACCAAGTCCAGTCTCAGTACTAGTAGCTAGGAGTCTGGTCAACACAATTCTCACCCTGATCCTCCTTCCTCCCACCATGTACAGTCTGGCCAAACAAGTGATCCCACACTCGGATATTCCGAGGACCTCTTTTCATCGCCATTACTTGATTTGGCCCTCTCGCCAAGCACGCTATAAGAGGGACATGAGATCTTGTGCCCTGATTCCCAACCTCTTGAGCATCCACAGTCACAAGAACATGACAGTGGGGAACGGCAATTAGTGTATAATTTGGTGGATGATGATGAGACACAGTTACCAATGAGTCAACCACAATTACTGTCTCAAGAGGTTGATGAAGAGAATGAGACACAGTTGTCACTGAGGTTGCGGTTAGGTTAACAAATCAGGATGATCAGAGTGAGGAAGTGGAAGAGGAGGTGGTGGACGATGAGGTCACTGATCCAACCTGTTAATGTAGAAAGCCGAGAGGGTGCCAAAAGGGAGAAGGCTGGCCACGCCAAACAGGCCCGCAACTGTGCCACGGAGCACCCCCTTGCGAAGGGGTAGATGTTCCGCAGTATGGAGCTTTTTTGAGGAAAGTGCAGACGACAAAAGAATAGTAGTTTGCAACCTGTGCCATACGAAAATAAGCCGGGGCATGAACACTAGCAACCTCACCACCAGCATGATCCGCCACATGGCATCCAAGCACCATAATAAGTGGGACGAATGCCTGGGTCCACAATCTGTGTCTGCGGGTCACACCACTGCCTCCTCTTCCCCTATGTTACGTGCTAGCCAATCCCCTGTCGAAGGCGCAGGCCTGGATGCCTCCCGCCCTGCCTTCACAAGCACCATCAGCGACCACATCCTCTTCCATGTCCCAGCGCAGCGTTCAAATGTCCTTACCCCAGGCCTTTGAACACAAGCGAAAATACCCAGCCACCCACCCACAGGCGATAGCACTAAATGCGCAGCTTTCCAAATTACTGGCCCTGGAAATGTTGCCATTTAGGCTTGCGGACACTGGGGCTTCCGCAGCCGGATGTCGGCCACCGTCCTGCGTTAATCAGTCCCCAATCGCCACTATTTTTGAAGGTGTGCCATGCCCGCCTTACACCAACATGTGTCCCTTAACATTATACGTGCCCTGAACAACGCAGTTACTGGGAAGGTCCACTTAAAGGGTTTCTACCACCTCGTTCTGTCATATTTAGCTGTCAGACACTAGCGATCCGCTAGTGTCTGCTCTATCAAACAATGCTATTATAATAGCTTTTTGTGCAGCCGTTTGCCTAAAAAACGAACTTTTATTGATATGCTAATGAGCCTCTAGGTGCTATGTGGGCGTCTTTTCAGCACCTAGAGGCTCGGTCTACTCACCCAAAATGCCGCCCAGCGCGTCCCTCCAGCCCGCCCATCTCCTCTGGAATGCGATCCTCCCTCTGAGCCAGCGGACGAATTCTCGCGCCTGCGCGTCTGTATTTGGCGCAGGCGCAGTGAATGTCTGACCCCCCTGTCTATCCCCTGGATAGGTCATCGGTATATGATCTGTGGGGGTCCAACACTCGAGACTCCCATGATCAGCTGTTTGAGAAGACACTGGTGAGCGCAGTAGCACCGTGGCATTCTCTCAGCTCACTAAGCACAGCGCTGTGCATTGAAGTGAATGGAGCTAAGCTGCGCCTAGACCATGTGACCAATTAACGTGATATCACATGGCCAAGGGTCGCGGCGTTACTTTGGGTGCTGCTGCCTTCTCAAACAGCTAATCGGTGGGAGTCAAAAGTAAAAACTTTTGAAAAACTCATTTAAGACAGTAGGTTGTTCTATGACTAAAATTTACATGGTGGCTGCTGTAAAGCAATTCACCAAACTTCCCATGCAAGATGGCTACCCCCTATAGGAGAGTACCTGGGGTGGTGGTAGACGGGAGGTACGTGCCACCGGGGGTCCTGGCCCTGGTGGAGTAAGAGCCGGAAAAGTGCATTTTGCAGCGGTTATGCTGTTAACACAGCGGATCCGGGCCGGCTCTTATTTGGAGTAGGCAGATATGCGGGCGGGTGCCTGTCTCCCCACGGTCCAGGCCAGGTTTTGCAGGGAAGGGTTAAAACCCGACCAGCACAAGGGTGTGGTGCGCAATGTGGAGCTTCTGTGTTCTCTGGCTGTGAGAGTAAGAAGTGGAGGTGAGCTGGGCTGCGTGCTGAGGCCTGTAAAGGAGTGTGCAGGAACCCGCAGCTGAAGCCAGGAGGGATCCGTGTCCTGTGGCTAGAAGCAGGACCCATGGACTTACTTCACCAAGGAGAAAAAGGTGACATTACTCCTGGCTTTAAATAGACTTTGCTTTATGTGACTGAAACAGGCCTCAAGCAGCCTGCAGCAGGGACTTGCTGTGTTTGAACTATTATTTTTGCTGTGTGTGACCACCCTCCCTATTAACTGCACCGTCTTTCACAAATATGCACCGTGTGAATAAACAAAGCATTGTGTTTTACACCAAGACCGGTCTGTGTTGCCTCTATACTGCACTCGCTACCACTGCCTACCAGAGCGGATCCCCACACCCCATAATGATGTAAATAAAATAAAAACTGTGTGCTTCACATGTACTTGTATCATGAAACTGTGGATTTTTTATTAATTTTCTTTGCTGCAGACACTCAGGAACAGCACAACCTTATATGTGAACATACCCCATAGGGGCTTCACTTGAATGGGTCCGAATTCACGGATCGGAACACCACGAAAGCACTACGGAGTGCTTTCGTGGTGTTTCTGTCCGTGCCTCTGCACCGCAAAAAAATAGAACATTTTCTATTTTTTTTATGGTGCGGACAAATCACAGACCCATTCAAGTTGAATGGGTCTCGATCCGTCCAGGCCGCCGCACGGATGTTGCGCCGCACCCTGAATTGCGGTCCCCAATGCATTGATCGGCCGCACAACGGCCGTGTGCATGAGGCCTAAGGCCTCTTGCACACAAATGTTTTTTTTTTTTTTTTTTGCGTTCTGTATATGGACCGTATACGGAACCATTCATTTCAATGGATCCGCAAAAAAAAACAGAAGGTACTCCGTATGCCTTCCGTTTCTGTATTTCCGTTTTTCCATTCCATTCAAAGATAGAACATGTCAAATTATTGTCCGCACAACGGACAAGGATAGTACTGTTCTATCAAGGGCCAGCTGTTCCGTTCCGCAAAATAATGGAATGCACACGGACGTCATCCGTATTTTTTGTGCGGATCCGTTTTTTGCGGACCGCAAAATACAAAAAAAGCCATACGGTCATGTGCAAGAGGCCTAATACAGATGAAGATCCATTTTCCTAGTGTAGGAATCAACAACCTCCTGTGCTCCAAGTGTTCTGAAACTACAACTCCCTGAGGGCCACATTCCTTTCTATGGAAATAGAACAGCTGAGTATGTTTGCATGCTAGGAGTTGTAGTCTCACAGCAGCTAGCGTGCCGAAGGTTAGTAATCCCTGTCCTAGTGTGTTACATAGGATTCAAAATGAACAGTAATAATATGTCCTTAGTGTCTCAAAATCATATAACAGCAGAACAGAACGTGCTGGGGCGACTTAATTAGAAAAAAAAAACGGATGATGTCCCTTAGGCCTAGTTCACACGAACGTGTGTGATCCGTGGCCACAATACACGGCCACAGTTCCGTGTGCATTCCGCATCATGGATGCGGACCCATTCACTTCAATGGGTCCGCAAATCCGGAATTGTGGAACGGCTGCACGGAACGGGACCCCTCGGAAGCACTACGGAGTGCTTCCGTGGGGTTGCGTCCCGTACTTCCGTTCTGCAAAAAGATCGAACATGTCCTATCTTTTTGCGGAACGGGCGGATCGCGGACCCATTAAAGTGAATGGGTCCGCGATCCGATGCGGCTGACCTACGGCCGGCGATCGCCCATTGTGGCCCGCAATTTGCAGGCCGCAGCACGGGTCACACACGTTCGTGTGAACTCGGCCTCAGGCCTTATGCATACAACCGTTGTTTTATTCCGTGTCCGTTGCGCCGTTTTTCGTGATTTTCTGCAGACCCATTGATTTTCAATGGGTCAGTTGAAACCTCGGCTAATGCACCGTTTGCCATCCGCGTCCGTAATCCGTGGTTCCAGTTTGTCCAAAAAATATAACCTGTCCTATTATTTTTGCGGAAAACTGTTTGCGGACCCATTCAAGTCAATGGTACCGCTAAAAAACACGGAGGCACACAAGATTTTCATATGCGTCCGCGCATCTGTGTCCGTTTTTTTCCCTATCATTTGCATGGCAAACCTGTCTTAGACTTTTTTTTACATTCCTTTACGTCTGGTGGTCCTCCAAAAATAAAGGACGACACACGGAAACAGAAACGGAACAACGGAACCCCGTTTTGCGGACCACGAAAAAATACTGTCGTGTGCATGAGGTCTTACATAAAGAACATTTGAAAACATTTGCTTGTCTACTCTCCAATAATTTAAAGATTTTTAAATAGATAGATATCGTATATGCCGGCGTATAAGACGACTTTCTAACACTAGAAATTATTTTCAAAAGTCGGGGGTCGTCTTATACTCCGGGTATACTGAGATCCGATGGTATATTCTAATCTAGACTATACAGGGCCCCGCCGCTCACAGTAGTACATTTTATAAACTGTAATTCGTAACTAACTTTAATCATCGCTCATCTCTTTACTAGGGTACCTTACTCTCAGCTCCGGTAACAGCAGGCAGTGCGGGCGGCGCTCACTCACTGATGTCACTTGCCTGCTCCTCCCACTAGGCGGCGCAGGCGCGTGACGTCAGTGAGTGAGCGCCGTCCGCACTGCCTGTTACCGGAGCTGAGAGTAAGGTACCCTAGTAAAGAGATGAGCGATGATTAAAGTTACGGATTACAGTTTATAAATGTACTGTACTGTGAGCGTCGGGGAGGGGGTCTGTGGATGGCACTGTTTAAGGGGGGGGGGGAATCTGGATGGCACTGTTTAGGGGGATCTGTGGATGGCACTGTTTAGGGGGATCTGTGGATGGCACTATTTGGGGGAGGGGGGATCTGTGGATGGCACTATTTGGGGGAGGGGGGATCTGTGGATGGCACTATTTGGGGGAGGGGGGATCTGTGGATGGCACTATTTGGGGGAGGGGGGATCTGTGGATGGCACTATTTGGGGGAGGGGGGGATCTGTGGATGGCACTATTTGGGGGAGGGGGGATCTGTGGATGGCACTATTTGGGGGAGGGGGGATCTGTGGATGGCACTATTTGGGGGAGGGGGGATCTGTGGATGGCACATATAGCATAAGATGCTATATAGTGTCATCCACAGATTCCCCCCCCCCCCCCCCCCCATCCCCTAAACGGTGCCATCCACAGATCCCAGTCAGTTCCCTGGACTGGAGAAGATAGTCTTGAAGACAGGGAGGGCTGGGCATTTAGGGGTAGTCTTATACAGCGATTATAGCCCAAACCCTATATTTTAAATGGAAAAGTTGGGGGTCGTCTTATACGCCCAGTCAGTGTGTGTAATATATATATATATATATATATATATATATATATATATTATAATATTTTGTGTGAATGAATTATTTATACAGCTAAATACAGGAATCCATTTTTATGCAACAGTAGATTTTTAGTACTCAGGTCACCAATGTTGCGCAATATCTATTATTTCCTTGTGACTTATTTTCCCTATTTATAGAGATAAAACTGTTCACATTGACATCTGTTAGTCTATGTATTACTTGCTTCTTATAGCACGATCGTATGACCACTTTACATCTCATCTTGTGCTTTTCCCGATTTTAAAGACTTGGATTTAGCAGCTAAAGTTAATGGAATTACTTTGCCAAGCTATAAGTACCAGCTATTAAATCCAGTCAAGGTTCCACAATAATGAGGTGGCAGCATTAAAATGATAGAGCACACGGCTCGGGCGAAACACACTGCTTTATGTACGATAAAAACATTCAGCGGCACAATGTCCTTGTTATGTCAGCAAATTCTTCCTTCTATGTAATGAGAGAACGCACATTTTAAGACTTTCAAAAATGATGCCTTATTGAATTACAGTATTATCTACTATGGAATGTGTAATTATTATATATACAGTACCATTAATAATAATAGTGGTGTACTCCACAACGAAGTATCAAGCTGGTCTCACCATTATGATGTCAAGTTTGGCCACCCTCTACCGAAGGACCTGATGTTTCACCACAGCAAAGAGGATGAGACCAACCATGAATGGGCCCGGTGACACAGTGAGGGGTTGTGTCTGGCAAGGCAGGTATTTTCCTCCCAGTATGTGCGGCTGGGCTGGTTTCCAGCCAGCTGAGGTCAAATACCGGACCTGAGTTTTAGGCTACTTTCATACTTGCGTCATCCAGCAAAATGTATGCCAACAGATGGCATTTGTAAGACTGATCAGGATCCTGATCAGTCTTAAAAATGCCTGATCAGTCAGAAAAATGCATTGAAATGCCGGATCCGTCTTTCCGGTGTTATCTGACAAAACGGATCCGGCATCTTTTTTTTTTTTTTCGGTCTGCGCAGGACGGATCCGACATTCCGGTATTTTGAATGCCGGATCCGGCAATAATACATTCCTATGGAAAAAAATGTCGGATCTTCCATTCAGGCAAGTCTTCAGATTTTTTGGCCGGAGATAAAACCGCAGCATGCTGCGGTTTTATCTTTTGCCTGATCAGTCAAAAAGACTGAACTGAAGACATCCTGAACGGAATGCTCTCCATTCAGAATGCATTGGTATATAACTGATCAGTTCTTTTCCGGCATTGAGCCCTTTTGACGGAACTCGGTGCAGGAAAAGAAAAACGCAAGTGTGAAAGTAATAGGCAGCTGGGCTCAGCAGAGATGTCTCTGTTTTTGGGATATGAGGCTTTGTGCCGTGCTGGAGGGCTGAAAGCCGCATGCTGGAGAAACGGGCCCCCTAAAGCCTGCTGTGGACTACTGGAGGCAGAACTGCCAGCAAGGTGACTTGTGTTATATGAACTTTCCATTGTATGTGAATTAACACCAAGACTGCAAAGTTACGTGCTGTTTTGTGCAGTTGCCTCAAGTGTGAATAAACACTGAAGTTTTGAGTTAAGAACTTGTACTGTGCCCGCTTACCCTATCTACCAGAGCGAAACCCCACAATTGGTGGAGGATGCGGGGAAGAGCAGTGAGGCTGGCGTGAATGCTGATATTTTTGGGTTCTGCATTTTTCAGGTATGGTTGTATGTTGTACATTAAACCAGCTGTATTACAACCAGTGCCCCACGACAAAATGGAGGCTGTTGTGAAGGCCCTCATGGGGGCTAATCTGCAGCAGCGAGATACAAACTTGCAGCAACGCGAGGCTAATAAGCAGCAGCAGGAGACTAACCAGTTGCTGCTACAGCATGTGATGGCTTTGCAGACAGCAGGAGCAACCCCAAGAGTCCACGATGCCCAGAAAGCAGTCCGTGCCATGATTTCTAATATGACCCCCACAGACGACATCGAAACCTACCTGGCGATGTACGAGAAAGTGGCAATCGGGGAAAAGCTACCCTGAGACCAGTGGGCTGAGGTTGTTGCTCAATTCCTGGCATACGATTGCCAGCGGGTGTATTTTAACTTGCCGGATGATCAAGCGGCCGACTACCAAAAAATAAAGGGTGAGATTTTGGTAAGACTGAGGGTGAATGTGGCCCAGTGGGTACATCAGTGGGGGTTTAAGCTGGCTGAGCCTGCAAGGACCCAGTATTATGACTTACTCCACTTCTTGCAAAAGTCGCTACAGCCTGATGTGCTGAGTCCCACAGCTATGCTATTGGCTGATATGTTCTGGAGGGCTCTGCCACCCCCTCTCAGCACTGGATCTTTACAACGCCCTAGAAATGGTGGACCTGGTGGAGCGCTATCTGGCTTCTAAGACTGTTACAGGGGGTTCTTTTGGGAGGGGGGCAGTCAAACCCCGTAAATCTCCATTCCAGACCCGGCAATTTGTACCAACCAAACCCACTCGGGGTGTACCCTCTACGGACCTGGCTCCGATAGTCTGCTGGCGGTGTCAGGAGCTAGGCCATGTAAGAGCTGACTATCCCCATCAGGTGGAACCCATGGATACTAACTATGGCTACCGTCAGTCGCTATATGCCAGGAGGCTGTGTGCAGCAGGTACCCCAAAAACTCTAAACCACCTGTGCCAGGTGGAGGTAGGGGACACTCCAGCGGAGGCTCTGCTGGATTAAGGGAGTCTGGTGTCCCTAGTAAGGGCTCCCCTGGTACGGTCAGTGGAGTATACTGGCCGGAAAGTCAGGGTCATGTGCATCCTTGGAGACTTAAAAGACTATCCCACCGCCCTGGTGTCTCTAACCACAGGGGCTGGTAGATGGACTCACAATGTGGCAGTTGCCCCAAATTTACACTACGAACTTAGAATAGGGAGAGACTTCCCAGCACTGTGGCCTGCTATGAGAGTGACTGATACCCATGAGACAAGGGTAACCCAAGCAGAGTGGCCCAGCTCAGGGGGGAGACCAGAACCCTGGGAACCTGAGACCAAAGTGCCAGCGGTAGGGGTGACTGCCACTTCGGTGGAAGAGGGGGAGAAAACCATGCTAAGTGTGATGGTGGGAGACGTAGGGGACTTGCCGCCGGGTCCTGAATTGGCAGACCTCAATGTCTCCGGGGATAATTTTGGTACCGCCCAATGTCGGGATTGAACCTTATCCCACACCTGGGAAAATGTGTTAATAGTAGATGGTGAACCACAAAATCCTGGGGCAGAGTCAGTGTTTCCCCGTTTTGTGGTTCATCAGGATATGTTTTATTGTGTAAACCAACTACGGGGTGAGCCTATTGAACAGTTGGTGTTCCCCCAAGACTTATCGAAAGCTTGTGTTAGATCTAGCCCACCAATATGTTCTCGGGGGTAACCTAGGGCTCCAGAAAACTCGTATTCGGATCGTATTCTACATCAGTTTTCCTGGCCCAGCATATTCAAAGAAGTGGAAGAGTTTTGTAAGTCTTGCCTGACCTGCCAGATAACTAGCTCCCAGCCACATTTACGCAGTCGCCTAGTACCTCTCCCGATTATCGAAGTACCGATTGACCGAATAGCTATGTACCTCATAGGCCCAGTACCAAAGTCCGCCAAAGGGCATCAACACATCTTAGTCATTCTAGACTATGCCACTCGGTACCTGGAGTCGGTGCCACTGCTACATGCCTCGGCCAAACTCGTAGCTAAGGAGATAATGGAGATGTTTTCCCGAGTGGGACTACCTAAAGAGGTTCTGACCAACTAAGGGACCCCTTTTATGTCCAAGGTGATGAGGGAACTCTGTAAGTTGCTGCACATAAAACCACTACGGACGTCCGTTTACCATCTGCAAATGGACGGTCTGGTAGAACGGTTTAACCAAACATTAAAAAATATGTTGAAAAAGGTAGTGTCTAAAGATGGGAAGGACTGGGACCTCCTTCTGCCCTATCGCATGTTTGCAGTTCAAGAGGTACCCCAGGCATCTACTGGGTTCTCCCCCTCCGAACTGCTATATGGCAGACACCCTCGCGGTCTCTTGGACGTGGCCAAAGAGGCGTGGGAGCAACAACCCACTCCCCATAAAAGTGTAATTGAGTACGTTAACCAGATGCAAGATAAGATAGAGACAGTGTTGTCTCTTGTCAGGGAACATATGGAGGCATCTCAGCAAGCTCAGTCGGGTCAATAATCGGCAGGCTCAGGTCCGGATCTTTAACCCGAGTGATCGGGTTTTGGTTCTGGTGCCGACCGTGGACAGTAAGTTCCTGGCTAGGTGGCAGGGGCCCTACGAGGTACTTGAGAAAATTGGAGATGTCAACTACAAGGTACACCAGCCAGGGCGGCGAAAGCCGGAGCAGGTTTACCATGTGAATTTACTCAAACCATGGAAAGATAGGGAAACCTGTACAGAAGACAGCCCGCGGCCGGGTTTTCTAGGAGAAGATGTACCGGCCCCTCTGTCTGATGCAAGAGAGGCGGCTGCCCGCCAGTAACAATTGCTGACAGCCTCTCCTCTAAACAGACTCAGGAGGCCAGGGAGTTTGTTAGTCGGAACACGGATGTGTTCTCGGACCTCCCTGGACGCACTTCCGTAATCCAGCATGACATTGTCACTGAGCCTCAGGCAAAAGTCTGATTAAAACCATACCCGAGGCTCGGCGACAAGCCATATCGGAGGAGATGCAGCTAATGTTGCAGCTAGATGTCATTAAGGAGTCAAAAAGTGAGTGGGCCAGTCCTATAGTAATGATACTCAAGCCAGACGGGATGTTGCAGTGTTGTAACGACTTTTAAAAACTTAACGAGGTTTCCAAATTTGATGAGTATCTTATGCCCCGGGTGGATGAGCTCATCGAGAGGTTAGGACAAGCCTGGTATTTTTCTGTTTTGGACCTCACAAAAGGGTACTGGCAGGTGCCTTTAACGTAGGCTGCCAAATGGTGATGAGCGGCAGGGGCAATATTCAAATTTGCGATATTTCGCAAATGTTTTGTAGAATATTCGTCATACATTCAAGAATTCGAGATTATATTCTTGATTGCGCGAATATTACATTGCCGATTTTCGCAATGTGCGTGAAATACAGGAGCGGGTCACTTATGCTACATTTATTAACCGCCTCACGTCCGCCCATAGGATATAAACGTCCTATGGGTGGAGGTCTATTTCTGACAGCACGTTTTAAAACGTCCTGTCAGAAATAGCAGCTGCACGCTAATCGTGTAGCTGCTGATCGGGTTGCCCGCTGTCAGTGACAGCAGGGCAACCCAGAGATAAGGCAGGGACAGTGCCCAGGTGTCCCTGCCTTCACGATCGCTGCAGACACAGCGCTCGCCGAGCGCTGTGTCTGCAGAGCAGGAAGCGCTGTGCGCTTCCTGTTCCGGCCCGGCGGTCATGTGACCGCCGGGACCGGAGAGTGCAGGGGCTGTGTGAGGTCTCTCAGAGACCTCGATCAGCCCTGCTGTGAGGCTGTACAGCGCAGGATTGCTGCTGTACAGCCTCTATAGGGGTGCATTTCCACTGTAACTGGGGCTACTATGTCAGCCCCAGTTACAGGAGAAATCAACAGTGAAAAAAAAAAAAAGTGAAGTAAATGTCCCCCAGAGGTCTTGTATGACCTTATGGGGGACGAAAAGTGTAAAATAAAATAAAAATAAAATAAAGTGTTGAAAAAATAAAATAAAAAAAAGGTTCACATGTAAAAAAATCCCAAGTAAGGAATAAAAAAAAAAAAAAATAGAAAAAATAAAATAAAATAGACATATTTAGTATTGCCGCGTCCGTAAAAACCAGCTCTATAAAAATATCACATGACCTAACCCCTCGGGTGAACACCGTAAAAAAAAAATTAAAAAAACTGTCAAAACAAGCAATTTTTGTCACCTTGCATCACAAAAGGTGCAACACCAAGTGATCAAAAACGCGTATGTCCCACAAAATAGTACCAATAAAACCGTCACCTCATCCCGCAAAAAATGAGCCCCTACATAAGAAAATCTCTCAAAAAATAAAAAAACTATAGCTCTCAGAACATGGACACATTAAAACATAATTTTTTGGTTTCAAAAATGCTATTATTGTGTAAAACTTTAATAAATGAGAAAAAGTATACATATTAGGTATCGCCACGTCCGTAACAATCTGCTCTATAAAAATGTCACTTGACTGAACCCCTCAGGTGAACGCTGTAAAAATAAATAAATAGAAACTGTGCTAAAACAACCAATTTTTTGGTCACCTTGCCCAATAAAGTGTTATAATGAATGATCAAAAAATCATATGTACCCAAAAATAGTACTAATAAAACTGGCACCTTATCCCCTAGTTTCCAAAATGGGGTCACTTCTTGGGAGTTTCTACTGTAAGGGTGCATCAGGGGGCTTCAAATGGGACATGGCATCTAAAAACCATGTGGAGTTCCTTTCCTTCTGCGCCCTGCCGTGTGCCCATACAGCAGTTTACGACCACATGTGGGGTGTTTCTGTAAACCGCAGAATCTGGGTAATAAATATTGAGTTTTGTTTGGCTGTTAACCATCGATGTGTTAAAGAAAAAAATTGATTAAAATGGAAAATCTGCCAAAAAAGTGAAATTTAAAAATTTGATCTCCATTTTCCTTTAATTCTTGTGGAACGCCTAAAGGGTTAACAAAGTTTGTAAAATCGGTTTTGAATACCTTGAGGGGTGTAGTTTCTACAATGGGGTCATTTATGGGGGTATCCACTATGTAGGCCCCACAAAGTGACTTCAGACCTGAACTGGTCCTTATAAAGTGGGTTTTGGCAATTTTCTTACAAATTTGAAGAATTGCTTCTAAACTTCTAAGCCTTCTAACGTCCTAAAAAAATAAAATGACATTTCCAAAATGATGCCAACATAAAGTAGACATATAGGAAATGTTAAATAATAACTATTTTATGAGGTATCACTTTCTGTTTTGAAAGCAGAGAAATTGAAATTTAGAAAATTGCGAATTTTTCAAATTTTTGGGTAAATTTGGGATTTTTTCATAAATAAAGGTGAAATATTTTGACTCAAATTTATGACTATCATGAAGTACAATGTGTCACGAGAAAACAATCTCTGAATGACTTGGATAAATAAAGGTGTTCCAAAGTTATTACCACATAAAGTGAGATATGTCAGTTTTGCAAAATTTGGCCTGGTCAGGAAGGGGGCAAAGGGCCCAGATGGGAAGTGGTTAAGCTGGTATAAGTTTTCTGAGACTGGAGAAAATGGTTGGCACGGCAGAACATTAGAATAGCTTTATATGCAGATAGAGTGCTCCAATATGTTCGCGCTTGCGAATTTTCGGCAATATCTGCTACACTATAGATCAATCTAACCTACACTGACTATGTCCCCCTAACTATTTGAAATGTGTGTGTGTATATATATATATATATATATATATATATATATATATATATTATATATAGTGTGTGTTAACTGTCTAATGTAATAACACAGAGCACAGCAATGACACTGCTGTCTCTTTTCATAACTGCAATAAACTAGAAAATAGCTGCTGGGGAGGTTCTTATCTAGTAAGGGGTAGGCAACTTTTCTATTGGTTGCCAGGGATGTTGCTAAGCTGCGACAAATCCTTCTCATTGGCCCACAAGCAAGAAGAAGGGAGGAATGATCACCTGACGTGTACTGTGTTACAAAAAACAAACAAAAAAAACGTGAATATTCGTCATTACGAATATGTAGCACTATATTCTAAATATTCGCGAAGTGCCGATATTCGCGATAAAAATTTGCTTTTCGAATATTCACGCTCAACACTACTGCCAAAGAGAAAACTGCCTTCATCACGCCTGAGGGGCTGTATCAATATAAGGTCTTACCCATAACGCCCCATAACAGTGACGTCCACAGTTCCCCCCCATAACAGTGACGTCCACAGTCCCCCCCCCCCCCATAACAGTGACGTCCACAGCCCCCCCCCCCCCCATAACAGTGACGTCCACAGTTCCCCCCCCCCCCATAACAGTGACGTCCACAGTTCCCCCCCCCATAACAGTGACGTCCACAGTTTCCCCCCCCCCCATAACAGTGACGTCCACAGTTCCCCCCCCCCCCATAACAGTGACGTCCACAGCCCCCCCCCCCCCCATAACGGTGACGTCCACAGTTCCCCCCCCCCCCATAACGGTGACGTCCACAGTTCCCCCCCCCCCCCCCATAACGGTGACGTCCACAGTTCCCCCCCCCCCCATAACGGTGACGTCCACAGTTCCCCCCCCCCATAACGGTGACGTCCACAGTTCCCCCCCCCCCCATAACGGTGACGTCCACAGTTCCCCCCCCCCCCCATAACGGTGACGTCCACAGTTCCCCCCCCCCCCCCCCATAACGGTGACGTCCACAGTTCCCCCCCCCCCCCCCCCATAACAGTGATGTCCACAGTTCCCCCCCCCCCCCCATAACGGTGACGTCCACAGTTCCCCCCCCCCCATAACGGTGACATCCACAGTTCCCCCCCCATAACGGTGACGTCCACAGTTCCCCCCCCATAACGGTGACGTCCACAGTTCCCCCCCCCATAACGGTGACGTCCACAGTTCCCCCCCCCATAACAGTGACGTCCACAGTTCCCCCCCCCATAACAGTGACGTCCACAGTTCCCCCCCCATAACAGTGACGTCCACAGTTCCCCCCCCATAACAGTGACGTCCACAGTTCCCCCCCATAACAGTGACGTCCACAGTTCCCCCCCCATAACAGTGACGTCCACAGTTCCCCCCCATAACAGTGACATCCACAGTTCCCCCCCCATAACAGTGACGTCCACAGTTCCCCCCCCATAACAGTGACGTCCACAGTTCCCCCCCCATAACAGTGACGTCCACAGTTCCCCCCCCATAACAGTGACGTCCACAGTTCCCCCCCCATAACAGTGACGTCCACAGTTTCCCCCCCCCCCCCCATAACAGTGACGTCCACAGTTCCCCCCCATAACAGTGACGTCCACAACAGTGCCATCCAGGGCCCCTAGTGCCATCCTTCAACTGCCTCCTGAGCTGTGATAGGGAGAGCTGCAGCAGAAAAGACACTCCCCTTGAGCTGCCAGCTTGATATAAATCTAGCAGAGCCATGAATGGAGAGATCTCTGGATCCATGGGAGGTACAGGGCTGGGTCTAACTCTTGTTAGAAAGATATTATCATGCACACTGTGTGCTGTCTGCATTTTTTGCGAACCAATTAAAATTAATGAGTCCTCATCCAATCTTCAAAAAAAAAAGAAAACGGAACAGACACGGAAACAAAATACATTCGTGTGCATGTAGCCTTATGCTGGAGGAGTCAAAGTGCACTCAGAACTGCATCATCTGCCGTATACTGTGTAATGCAGTATAGTTGAATGCTGGTGCTATTTATTTTTGGTGTAACCAGAAAACCCCTTTAAATACCACTTATATCTGCAATAACATTGCCAGCTGATAATGGTCCAACCTTGTGCCAGATTTATTAAGGACATTTGACAATTTTTAAAATAAAAAATTGGGGGACATGTAAGACAGCCTTGAGGTAATGTAAGGAAGATAAATTGTGCCTATTTGGCAGATTTATAAAGAACATGCAACCTTTGAAAGAATTTTGGAGCAATATGTGCTAATGCCCTAGAATGCAAGCAGTAAAGGTGCCTTGTTGTTTGCATACATCCAATGAAGCAGCTGAGAATGAAGAAACTGTAGATTTGGCATGAAATAACCTTCATATATAAAAGAGTCAGTGTTGCCCTTGGTAACCAGTTTTTACATTTCACCTTTCATCTTCTCAGAGCCTGTTGTGCAAATGAGCCCTTTTCCAGAGGGAAGGAGACTCTCTCTAGTGCCACCTATAGGTAGCTACTGTATCTTGTAAGTCAATGTTCAAGCCTCTAGCACTAGCAAAATAATTGTCTTGAGGAGAGCTTATGCAAGAAGCTCCAACAGAGCTTGTTTTAAACAGAGTGTTTCGATTTATTTCTTGAGGCAAGCCCATCCCTGACACTTTTTCTTTGATTATTTTTTATGTATTTCACCTTGTGTACAGGCAGTGCAGAATTATTAGGCAAGTTGTATTTTTGAGGATTAATTTTATTATTGAACAACCATGTTCTCGATGAACCCAAAAAACTCATTAATATCAAAGCTGAATATTTTTGGAAGTAGTTTTTAGTTTGTTTTTAGTTTTAGCTATTTTAGGGGGATATCTGTGTGTGCAGGTGACTATTACTGTGCATAATTATTAGGCAACTTAACAAAAAACAAATATATACCCATTTCAATTATTTATTTTTACCAGTGAAACCAATATAACATCTCAGCATTCACAAATATACATTTCTGACATTCAAAAACAAAACAAAAACAAATCAGTGACCAATATAGCCACCTTTCTTTGCAAGGACACTCAAAAGCCTGCCATCCATGGATTCTGTCAGTGTTTTGCTCTGTTCACCATCAACATTGCGTGCAGCAGCAACCACAGCCTCCCAGACACTGTTCAGAGAGGTGTACTGTTTTCCCTCCTTGTAAATCTCACATTTGATGATGGACCACAGGTTCTCAATGGGGTTCAGATCAGGTGAACAAGGAGGCCATGTCATTAGATTTTCTTCTTTTATACCCTTTCTTGCCAGCCACGCTGTGGAGTACTTGGACGCGTGTGATGGAGCATTGTCCTGCATGAAAATCATGTTTTTCTTGAAGGATGCAGACTTCTTCCTGTACCACTGCTTGAAGAAGGTGTCTTCCAGAAACTGGCAGTAGGACTGGGAGTTGAGCTTGACTTCATCCTCAACCCGAAAAGGCCCCACAAGCTCATCTTTGATACCAGCCCAAACCAGTACTCCACCTCCACCTTGCTGGCGTCTGAGTCGGACTGGAGCTCTCTGCCCTTTACCAATCCAGCCACAGGCCCATCCATCTGGCCCATCAAGACTCACTCTCATTTCATCAGTCCATAAAACCTTAGAAAAATCAGTCTTGAGATATTTCTTGGCCCAGTTTTGACGTTTCAGCTTGTGTGTCTTGTTCAGTGGTGGTCGTCTTTCAGCCTTTCTTACCTTGGCCATGTCTCTGAGTATTGCACACCTTGTGCTTTTGGGCACTCCAGTGATGTTGCAGCTCTGAAATATGGCCAAACTGGTGGCAAGTGGCATCTTGGCAGCTGCACGCTTGACTTTTCTCAGTTGATGGGCAGTTATTTTGCGCCTTGGTTTTTCCACACGCTTCTTGCGACCCTGTTGACTATTTTGAATGAAACGCTTGATTGTTCGATGATCACGCTTCAGAAGCTTTGCAATTTTAAGAGTGCTGCATCCCTCTGCAAGATATCTCACTATTTTTGACTTTTCTGAGCCTGTCAAGTCCTTCTTTTGACCCATTTTGCCAAAGGAAAGGAAGTTGCCTAATAATTATGCACACCTAATATAGGGTGTTGATGTCATTAGACCACACCCCTTCTCATTACAGAGATGCACATCACCTAATATGCTTAATTGGTAGTAGGCTTTCGAGCCTATACAGCTTGGAGTAAGACAACATGCATAAAGAGGATGATGTGGTCAAAATACTCATTTGCCTAATAATTCTGCACGCAGTGTATAGTCAGAAGTGATTTTTTTTACTTTATCTTAATTAAAACCTTAGGGGGGAATTTCTCATGAGCAGAATTATGTAAGTCAGTTTTGCATGAGTCTGCATTGCCAATACTTACATCAGATTTATGAAATGTCTCAAGTTGTTTCATAAGTTTAGCACGTTTTTAAATATGTTGAGAGATGTTGCTCCAATGTGAACTTCCGAAATTAGGTCCACTTCACATGTATCTGGCGAGCCGTCCCAGTTCCCTCTGGCCTGGTGCAGAAAACACTGGAGGGGAACTCAAGCCAGAACTGATTCTATAGTTTTCTATCCTTGCATACTAAATACCCTGCGAACATCCGGCCGAGCACAACTGATATATCTAAACTCAGTCTTCGACCTCATGTACATGACTGAATTTTTGGTCCACATCAGAACCACATTTTTTGCGATTCAAACACAGACCCGTTCATTTCATCCATGTGCTGTCCACATCTGTGCAGCTATTCCGAAAATAGTAGAACATTCAGACAACAACAGACATTTCTATAATAGGGACCAAGGAAAGTGCGGCACAGCCAGAATCCGTATCTTGCAGTTTACGGAGAGAAAAACACATACGGTCGTGTGCATGAGGCCTTTGTACTAAATTTGTGCCACTTTTTAATTTCTTAACTCTTGCCTACATGTCATAGCCAGCCCACTTTTCAAAACTGGAGTGATTAGTGTAATATCACAAAAAAGTCGTACATTTTTGCACAAGGAGGCCCAAAAGGTTGCAAAAGCCCCAACTTTTGGAGAATGTGTCAACAGAAAATGGTCTGCTGTTTAAATCACTTTCTTATGTTTAACATACTTTTAAAGAATTTTTGATGATGTTATTTTGATGCAAATTTCAGCCGTTTTTGCACTGGCCACTATGTCTAATAATTGGCGCCACTTCTTGGTTTGTACAGATTACCCGAGTTCTATATTATTCTAATCCTGCCTCTAATGATATCACCTCTGTGTATAGATAAGGCAGGATCCATTATTAACAACAGGTGATTGTCAAATCTTATCTGTTCCTCCCTAGAAGCATGCCTAGAAAACTCTCCCATATAAGTCAATGGGGTCCCCTCCTGACCATTGTGTCTATGGACCATGGGGCTGCTGTAAAAAAGTTTATTAATGTTATTTAAAGAGGACCTTTCACCGATTATTACACTATGAACTAACTATACAGACATGTAGAGCGGCGCCCGGGGATCTCACTGCACTTACTATTATCCCTGGGCGCCGCTCGATTCTCCCGCTATGCCCTCCGGTATCTCCGCTCACTAAGTTATAGTAGGCGGAGATTCCAGTCACTAAGTTATGGTAGGCGGAGTCTGCCCTTGTTCTGCTCTAGCGCTGGCCAATCGCAGCGCAGAGCTCACAGCCTGGGAGGTTATTTTCTCCCAGGCTGTGAGCTCTGCAATGCGATTGGCCAGCGCTACAGAAGAACAAGGGCAGACTCCGCCTACCATAACTTAAGGAACAGATACCGGAGGGCATAGCGGGAGAACAGAGCGGCGCCCAGGGATAATAGTAAGTGCAGTGAGATCCCCGGGCGCCGCTCTACATGTCTGTATAGTTAGTTCATAGTGTAATAATCGGTGAAAGGTCCTCTTTAAATGCTGTTAAGAAAAGCTCAGACAAGAAGGCCGCCCCCATAATAATGTTAAGGAAATAAAATAAAAAGTCTATCAGAAAATAAAAACATTGTAGAAAAAAGAAGTGTTGCAAACATAGAAAAGGATTCTTTACGGTAAGAGCAGTGAGACTATGGAACACTCTGCCTGAGGAGGTGGTGATGGTGAGTTCACTTAAAGAGTTCAAGAGGGGCCTGGATGTATTTCTGGAGTGTAATAATATTACAGGCTATAACTACTAGAGGGGGGTCGTTGATCCAGGGAGTTATTCTGATTGCCTGATTGGAGTCGGGAAGGAATTTTTTTTCCCCTTAAGTGAGGAAAATTGGCTTCTACCTCACAGTTTTTTTTTTTTTGCCTTCCTCTGGATCAACTTGCAGGATAAAAGGCCGAACTGGATGGACAGATGTCTTTTTTCGGCCTTATAAACTATGTATCTGGTTTTAACTGGCAGATACATTTTTGGTAACACTTTTCCTTTAAGGCTACATTCATATGAACGTTGTGTTTTGCGGATCCGCAAAACACGGATACCAGCCCATGTGCGTTCTGCAATTTGCGGCCCGCACATGCCGCGGCTATCATAGAAAATGCCTATTCTTGTCCGCATTTGCGGACAAGAATAGACATGTTCTAGTTTTTTTGCGGGGGCCACGGCACGGAGCAGCGGTGTGCTGTCCGCATCTTTTGCGGCCCCATATAAATGAATGGGTCTGCACCCGTTCCGCAAAATTGCGGAAGGGATGCGGACTCATTCATACGGTCGTGTGAATGTAGCTTAAGCCAGAATTCTGGAGTACAGGCCTTGATAAATCCTTCTACTGGTGTTCTTCCACTCCTCTGTGTTTTCTAAATGGTTCAATGCATTTTAAAACTTACCGTATATTTCTCCCTATAAGACGCACTTTCCCCCCCCCCCCCCCCAAAGGTGGGGGAAAAATAGCAGTGCGTCTTATGGGGCGAATGCTGCATTTTGCCGAATTTTGAATGATGCGCCGCAATGCCGCGCGGCGTGTGTATCAGCTGAGAGGGAGCAGGGACTGGGGGCCGGCACCTGTTTTATAATGACAGCGGGGCCCGTGCAGTGACTGTATTCTACTACACGGGCCCCGCTCACTGTATATAATCGTATCTGTAATTGTTAATTGTTATGTATATAATCGGGTAATCAGCGCCTGTATACTTACAAGCGCTCAGTAGCAGAGAGGAGGGAGGAGGCAGGCCAGGAGGACGGGCGCTGGCAGCGTGACTCACTACGTCATGCGCCCACGCCGCCTGCTTCATTTATAAAGTGGGTGGCGCAGGAGCATGATGTAGTGACTCACGCTGCCAGCGCCCGTCCTCCCGGCCTGCCTCCTCCCTCCTCTCTGCTACCGAGCGCTTGTAAGTATACAGACACTGATTACCCGATTATATACATAACAATTAACAATTACAGATGCGATTATATACAGTGAGCGGGGCCCGTGTAGTAGAATACAGTCACTGCACGGGCCCCGCTGTCATTATAATAGCAGATACGACTATCACCCCCTGTATTGGGGGTCATTCACACTACAGGGACACTGTTATGGAGGGGATCTGTGGATGACACATAGCATAAGATGCTATATATGTGTCATCCACAGATCCCCCCCCCCCCCCCATAACAGTGTCATCCACAGATCCCCATAACAGTGCCATCCAGAGACCCCAATAAGAGCCATCCACAGATCCCCCCATAACAGTGTCACCCACAGATCCCCCATAACAGTGTCACCCACAGATCCCCCATAACAGTGTCACCCACAGATCCCCCATAACAGTGTCACCCACAGATCCCCCATAACAGTGTCACCCACAGATCCCCCATAACAGTGTCACCCACAGATCCCCCATAACAGTGTCACCCACAGATCCCCCATAACAGTGTCACCCACAGACCACCATTAGTTAAAAAAACACACCAAAGGCACACCTTTTGGTTCAAAATATTATTTTTCTTATTTTCCTCCTTAAAAACCTAGGTGCGTCTTATGGGCCGGTGCGTCTTATAGGGCGAAAAATACGGTATGTGAAAATATTTTATAACAATGTATCAAGATCACAATACCAATAAGAGCAACATAAGGACAGCAGGCAGAATTTGCTTCTTCTGTCTTCCCAATTATAATAAATAGTAATAATTACTATACACAAAAATATTCCTATATGCTTCCTGATGTTCTGCCGCTGTCATGTTGATGTCTGTGTACAGTGGATTTGCCCAGGGGACTTCATCAGTAGCTTTGCATCATTAAAAAAATCTTAAGCAAACCGTAAATGCATTCAAGGATTTGCATCTTAACACATTCAGTGTACATCAACATAATGTAGAAAATCACAACTGCTGCTTTCATAAATGCTTATAAGGCCTATTCTATCTCGCAATTTCTTGGTGCACTGATTACTGATTGCAGTCTTTTTAAGGGCAACTTGTTTAAAGGTAGAAATGAAGCTGCTTTTTAAATAAAAGAGGATTCAAATTTCACAAGATTTTCAGTTAATTAAGTGAGAAATGTCATAGGGGATTTATGAAGACCAGCGGGTGCTGCACTGGTGTTGATATCCCCTGTGGTGCTGGAAGATGCACCTTATAAATGTGGGAAGGCACAGGTCTCGTCATAAATTAGGCGCATCCTACAACAGTCCAGGCTTGAGGCTGACATTGATTTCCATATTGTCAAACCATTCCAGACCATCGACCATAAATGTACGGCAGAAGTCGGGTATTTAACCACTTAAGGACCACAGGTTTATACCCCCCTAAAGACCAGGCCCTTTTTTACAAATCGGCACTCCACAACTTTAGCGGTTTATTGCTCGGTCATGCAACTTGCCACCCAAATGAATTTTACCTCCTTTTCTTCTCACTAATAGAGCTTTCATTTGGTGGTATTTCATTGCTGCTGACATTTTTACTTTTTTTGTTATTAATCGAAATTTAAAGTTTTTTTTTGCAAAAAAATGACATTTTTCACTTTCAGTTGTAAAATTTTGCAAAAAAAACGACATCCATATATAAATTTTTCTCTAAATTTATTGTTCTACATGTCTTTGGGTAAAAAAAAAATGGTTATAGCGTTTACAAACTATGGTACAAAAATGTGAATTTCCGCTTTTTGAAGCAGCTCTGACTTTCTGAGCACCTGTCATGTTTCCTGAGGTTCTACAATGGCCAGACAGTAGAAAAACCCCACAAATAACCCCATTTCGGAAAGTAGACACCCTGAGGTATTTGCTGATGGGCATAGTGAGTTCCTCGAATTTTTTATTTTTTGTCACAAGTCTCATATTCCACTAACTTGTGACAAAAAATAAAAACTTCCATGAACTCACTATGCCCATCACGAAATACCTGGGGGTGTCTTCTTTCCAAAATGGGGTCACTTGTGGGGTAGTTATACTGCCCTGGCATTTTAGGGGCCCGAATGCGTGAGAAGTAGTTTGAAATCAAAATCTGTAAAAAATGGCCGGTGAAATCCTAAAGGTGCTCTTTGGAATGTGGGCCCCTTTGCCCACCTAGGCTGCAAAAAAGTGTCACACATGTAGTATCGCCGTATTCAGGAGAAGTTGGGCAATGTGTTTTGGGGTGTCTTTTTACATATACCCATGCTGGGTGAGAAAAATATCTCGGCAAAAGACAACTTTTCCCATTTTTTTTTTTATACAAAGTTGGCATTTGACCAAGATATTTATCTCACCCAGCATGGGTATATGTAAAATGACACCCCAAAACACATTCCACAACTTCTCCTGAGTACGGCGATACCACATGTGTGACACTTTTTTGCAGCCTAGGTGGGCGAAGGGGCCCACATTCCAAAGAGCACCTTTCGGATTTCACAGGCCATTTTTTACACATTTTGATTTCAAACTACTTACCACGCATTTGGGCCCCTAAAATGCCAGGGCAGTATAACTACCCCACAAGTGAAACCCATTTTGGAAAGAAGACACCCCAAGGTATTTCATGATGGGCATAGTGAGTTCATGGAAGTTTTTATTTTTTGTCACAAGTTAGTGGAATATGAGACTTTGTAAGAAAAAAAAAAACATAATTTTCCGCTAACTTGTGACAAAAAATAAAAAATTCTAGGAACTCTCCATGCCCCTCACGGAATACCTTGGGGTGTCTTCTTTCCAAAATGGGGTCACTTGTGGGGTAGTTATACTGCCCTGGCCTTTTAGGGGCCCAAATGCGTGCGAAGTAGTTTCAAATCAAAATCTGTAAAAAATGGCCTGTGAGATCCAAAAGGTGCTCTTTGGAATGTGGGCCCCTTTGCCCCCCTAGGCTGCAAAAAAGTGTCACACATGTGGTATCACCGTACTCAGGAGAAGTTGGGCAATGTGTTTTGGGGTGTCTTTTTACATATACCCATGCTGGGTGAGAGAAATATTTCGGCAAAAGACAACTTTTCCCATTTTTTTTTTTTTTACAAAGTTGGCATTTGACCAAGATATTTATCTCACCCAGCATGGGTATATGTAAAATGACACCCCAAAACACATTCCCCAACTTCTCCTGAGTACGACGATACCACATGTGTGACACTTTTTTGCAGCCT
Source organism: Bufo bufo (assembly GCF_905171765.1). Lineage (NCBI taxonomy): Eukaryota > Metazoa > Chordata > Amphibia > Anura > Bufonidae > Bufo > Bufo bufo. Next base: position 131,292,239 of record NC_053396.1, read on the forward strand.
AGATGCGCAAAGGGGCCCACATTCCTTTTAGGAGGGCATTTTTAGACATTTGGATCCCAGACTTCTTTGCACGCTTTAGGGCCCCTAAAATGCCAGGGCAGTATAAATACCCCACATGTGACCCCATTTTGGAAAGAAGACACCCCAAGGTATTCAATGAGGGGCATGGCGAGTTCAAAGACATATTTCTTTTTTTTTTTTGGCACAAGTTAGCGGAAATTGATTTTTTTTGTTTTTTCTCACAAAGTCTCCCTTTCCGCTAACTTGGGACAAAAATTTCAATCTTTCCTGGACTCAATATGCCCCTCAGCGAATACCTTGGGGTGTCTTCTTTCCAAAATGGGGTCATTTGTGGGGTGTTTGTACTGCCCTGGCATTTGAGGGTCTCCGCAATCATTACATGTATGGCCAGCATTAGGAGTTTCTGCTATTCTCCTTATATTGAGCATACGGGTAATGAGATTTTTTTATCCCGTTCAGCCTCTGGGCTGAAAGAAAAAATGAATGGCACAGATTTCTTCATTTGCATCGATCAATGTGGATGAAAAAATCTCTGCCAAAAAGAAAAAGGAGGGGAAAGGCGTCTGCCAGGACATAGGAGCTCCGCCCAACATCCATACCCACTTAGCTCGTATGCCCTGGCAAACCAGATTTCTCCCTTCACATCAATCGATGTGGATGAATAAATCATTGCCGGGATTTTTTAATTTTTTTTATATATACAAAGTGTTTGCCAAAGCATATGAACACCGCCGCCTCCTCAGCTCATATGCCTCGGCAAACGTATCTTTTACTGCAGAGGAGAAATCTCGTCTTGCAGCGCCGCATACACCGACTTTTGTGTAATCTGACAGCAGCGCAATGCTTCTGTCAGAATGCACATCAGTGCTGCAGCTGCTTTATCGCTTGGTCCACCTAGAAGGTAAAAAAAAAAAAAAAAAAACAGGCCGCAACGCAATAAATTTATTAACATTAACTTTAGAGAACATTAACTTTTATAAACTTTTGAAACAGAACAATAACTTTTTTGCTTACCGGTGATTTTTTTTTTTTTTTTTTTACCTTTTTATAGGACAAACCTCTCCTTCCCCATGGGACAATGTGCAAAGCGCAAATCGCCCAGAGATGTGGCGAAGTACATTATGCACTTTGTCCCAGGTGAAAGGAGAAGTTTGTGGCAGCTGTGTGTGAAAGGGCCCTAAGACCCCTGTGTGCCTGTCCTGTGAGATGCAATCCCTACACTAATAGTGTACCTGAGTGTGGAACTTGCGGAAACACTCCCCTATGCATAGGGCAGGCTGGTCAGGACAGTCAGGACAAAAAAAGGTGGGGTCACGCCTTATTCCACCCCTGCTGCAGACACTACATCTTTTTCTTGATGAACGTTGAGTTGGGGTACCAGGATAGACAGACGGGAAGTGTCTGCCATGTAGCCGGCTCACTATATCAGGGACTTGGGGCACGGACCCTCCTGGATACAGGAGTTCCAAAATGATCTCTTCCTGGAATTTTAGGAAGGATCCTGTTCTCCCAGCCTTACTGTAGAGAACAAAACTATTATACATCGCCAATTGAATTAAATAAACAGACACCTTCTTATACCAGCGTCTGGTGCATCGGGAAACTAAATAGGGAGCCAACATCTGGTCATTGAAGTCTACCCCTCCCATGTGAAGGTTATAGTCGTGGACAGAGAGGGGTTTCACAATGACTCCAGTTGCCCGTTCAATTTGGACAGTCGTGTCTGCGTGAATGGTGGACAGAAGGTAAACGTCCCTCTTGTCCCTCCACTTTACCGCGAGCAGTTCTTGGTCACACAAGGCAGCCCTCTCCCCCCGTGCAAGTCGGGTACTAACGAGCCGTTGGGGGAAGCCCCGGCGACTAGGTCGCGCGGTGCCACAGCATTGAATTCCGACTAGATGTAAGTGCCGAAAGAGGGCCACGCTTGAGTAAAAATTGTCCACGTATAAGTGGTATCCCTTGTGGAGTAAGGGTGACACCAAGTCCCAGACAATCTTGCCACTGCTCCCCAGGTAGTCAGGACATCCGACCGGCTCCAGTTTTAAGTCTTTTCCCTCATAGACCCTAAAACGATATGTATAGCCTGTGGCCCTTTCACAGAGCTTATACAGTTTGACCCCATACCGGGCACGCTTGCTGGGGATGTACTGTTTTATGCCAAGGCGCTCGGTAAAATGTACTAGGGACTCGTCTATGCAGATGTTTTGATTAGGGGTATACGCATCTGCAAATCTGGATGACAAATGGTCTATGAGGGGCCGAATTTTATGGAGCCGGTCATAAGCAGGGTGGCCTCTTGGATGACAGGTGCTATTGTCCGTAAAATGCATAAAGCACATGATGGCCTCAAAACGTGCCCTAGACATTGCAGCAGAGAACATGGGCATGAAATGTATTGGGTCTTTAGACCAATATGACCACAATACATTTTTTTTTGTTAGACCCATGCGGAGAAGGCTCAAAAAAAAATTAAACTCGGAAACGGTGACTGGTTTCCACCGGAAAGGCTGGGCATAGAAGCGTTCCGGATTGGCGGTAATAAACTGTGTGGCGTAGCGGTTGGTTTCTGCCACAACTAGGTCATAGAGATCCGCGGTGAAGAACAGCTCAAAAAACTGAAGGGCCGATCCTAAATGAGCCGTCTCCACGCGAACTCCAGACTGGGCGGTGAAAGGGTACAATACGGGTGCGGCGGAATCAGGGGATTGCCAATTAGGATTTGCCAGCACCTCTGGGAGACTAAGGGTTCTACGGGCCTGTGAACGCGGTGGCTGCGACAGGGGATTTATTGCACGTGCCACCGTACCAGCTGGAACTGCCCTTCTGGTGCTCGCCACTTCACCAGGGAATACGGCAGTGCTGGTAGAAGGTCCAGGATGTGCTGTGCTGCTGGTGTATGCCGCACCATAAACAAGATCAGCGCTAGCACCACTCTGCTGCAAATGAGGATCATCATGCAGGGTAGGCAGAACTCTTACATGGGATCGGGTACGTCTGGCCGTAGCAGGGACCTCTACCTCGTCATCCTCACTAGCGGTTAGAGTGCCACTGCTGTCTACAGGTTCATATTCTGAACCACTGGATTCAGCGGGTGAGGCGTCCCCATCGCTTTCATCCATCAGGGCCAGAATCCTGTAGGCCTCTTCAGCGGATTACCCCTTGTTTGACATTTTGGGTTCACTAAATTTAGGGGGTATTCCTCTGAGACTACCCAGGAAAAAGAGCAAACCTACCTAGTAAAAAGGAGTGCTTGCGAAGTAAAGCTGCGATCGCTAATAAAGATCCAAAAAGCTCAAAAGTGATCTTTATAGCGGCGCAGCGATTTTACAGTGTTTTTGCAGTGATCAGAAAAAAATTAATTCTGTCACAGCGGCGGGGCGGACTGAACGCAAGTGTGCGCACATGATCAGGCCTGATCAGGCGAACACAGCGTTTTTTGTAGAACCTAAGGTGACCCTAATGTACTTATATAGATCTGATTGCGATCAGTATTGATCACTTACAGATACTATATAGTACTAGTGCTTATTAGCGACAGCGATGGCTCTAATCAGCGACTAATCGGTAACTGCGGTGCGGTGGGCGCTAAACTACCTAGCAAGTAGCTAACTACCTGGCAGGGATGAGGGACCCTTACAGGGGGGGTGATCAATGACAGGGGGGTGGACAAGGGGGTGATCAGGGAGTCTAATATGGGCGATCAGGTGCTAAATAAGGGGTTAATAAATGACAGGGTAATATCTAATGTGTAGTGTGGTGTTTGGTGCTACTTACTGAGCTGCCTGTGTCCTCTGGTGGTCGATCCAAGCGAAAGGGACCACCAGACCAGGCAGCCGTTATATCAGACGCTATTTTCAAAATAGCGTCTGACATAACCATTTCATTAGTCGATTCAAAAATCTACAGCCTGCCAGCCAACGATCGCGGCCGGCAGGCTGCAGATGAACTTGTGCACTACGCGTTCCTGTGAACGCGCGCTCCTGTGTGTGCGCGTTCACAGGAAATCTCGGCTCACGCGAGATGACGCCAATCGGCGTTAGCGTAGCCTGGGAGCGCCGCAGAGATGACGCCTTTCGGCGTTAGCTTAGCGGTAAGTGGTTAAAGATGGTGCCCAATAGCAAGCGCAGCAGGTTACATAGCCACTGAGTTTCTGCTGTTTTAAACAGCAGATCCCCAGGGCTAATGTCTGCTATTGGCCATAACGTCAAACACAGACATTGGCATCAGAGAGATTAAAAAACTGGAACCACTCACTCCCTTGGTCGGAACACCTTCCCCTTAGAGCTCAAGCACACGACTGTATGTATTTTGCGGTTCACAAAAAAAAGGATCCTCAAGAATTACGGATGACATCTGTGTGCATTCCGTATTTTGAAGAACAGAACAGCTGGCCGTTCATAGAACAGTACTATCCTTGTCCGTAATGCGGACAATAATAGGACATGTTCTATTTTTTTGCTGAACGAAAATCTGGACATACGGAAACAGAATGCACACGGAGTAACTTCAGTTTTTTTTTTGCGGACCCATTGAAGTGAATGGTTCCGCATATGGTCCGCAAAAAAAAAGAACGGACACGGAAAGAAAATACGTTCGTGTGCATGACTCCTTACTGAGATATGGAAAGGCATTCCTTAGTAATAATAGGCCTAAGCCTGTGTGAGGGTTAAGACACATATTTGTACTTCATACTGCCATTTTACATTAATGACCTGTGAGCTTCTTGTGGAAAGTTACTATAACTTCAAGGTCACTCCTAGCCCCCACCATACCTCATTAGAAAGGAATCCTAACAAGTATTAAGGAGTACTAGTATGTGGCTAGCACCCACAGTTAAGTTTAAGGAGATGGTCTAGGCGTATAGCCAAGAAGATGCTCATTTCAGATTGTGTTTTTAATGAGTTAATGACGCAAATGTTTGACTGTGTCTTCAGTTGGAAATGATCCAGAAAATCGCTTGTATTAACCTCTGCTTTCTTTAAAAAAGTAGAAACTCTTGAAACACAGCTCTATGCCTGTGTTGGTGTTTCTCTATGGATATCCATAACTCCTAATTCGGAGTCCACCGCTCATCCGGCATTGGGGTTTTTGCCCTAACAGAAACTGGTGCCCGACACGTGGGGCACGACTAAGTCCTTCCTGCTGAGACCTCCTACACCTGGACGTGCCAAACCTGGACAAACAGACGAAAATTAGCGCTAAAGTAAGAGCTTTTTCTTACAAGTAGTCTGTACCTCACTGTCTGGCATTTGTCTTGTTCGAGGGTTCGGCAGAGTATAAGGTAGCTTTACAGTCGTGCCTAATTTATGTGACCCTGATAAAGGGCTAGCAGATAAGCGCATGAGTGGTAGATGGATTTAAACCAAGATTTTAGCTGTGGGTGGATTAAGGATCATGCATGTAAAGATGTAGTCTTAAGAATGCTGCATACACACTATGCGGTTTTTGTGCGGTAATTTTTTTTATATTCCCAGACCCCTTCATGTTGCACTTTGAATCCAGGGGTTTTTATATGTCCAATGCAATATGCCTATATGTTATTTTTTTTTTTATATTTTGCATATCATATTCATCAGTAGTTATATTCACTGTGGAGGTGAAGCGCTCTCACTGTGTTAACTTTCTGCCTTCTTCCCTCCCCCCGAGCCATTGATTTTTATCAGCTGGTTCTGGCAGGACAGGAGGAGGTGTTTAGGAGACCCGTGAGGTAAGTGCACTTTAGGTTATGATTAAGAACCAAGAGGGTTGGAAACATGTATACCAGTTCGGAGGTGTGGGGAGGTGATATCCATGTTTGGAGTTGTTGATTTATGGCTGTTTATTAAAAACGGACTACGCAAGATTATCCAGTGCTGGAGTGCTTTACTTTCTGTAAGAACTGTCTGGACTGACATGGGGTGGGATACCACTGGGCAAATGGAACAAAAACTTCTCATATCTGCCTTCATGGAAGGACTGAGACCAGCCTTGCAAGCTAAACTCAAAGCCTGTAAGCCTGAGAGGAGGAATGATTTCAAATGTTACAGCTGTGGAAAGCCAGGACACATTAGGAGAAACTGCCATTCTCCTACCCAGCAGCAGGAGAATCAACAGACCCAGGGAACCTCAGACGTTAACCCTGTCTCTGCCGGTTCACAATAGGCCGGCAACCCCATGTCCTTATCTGCCATGAGTATAGCTAAACAAGGGTGTCAAATTCAAATACCAGTACAAGTGGGGAATAAACAAGTCCCTTTCTTGGTGGACACGGGGGCAGCCAAAACAGTGATAAATCCAAAACATGTTCAATCATGGCAGATGTGTGGAGATTACGTATGTACCAGCAGCAGGTTTCACAGGGGAGACAATTTCTGTTTAAGAAACAGTGCCGCGTTAAAATTGAGAATTAAAGATAGCACAGTTGTAACACAGTTGTTAGTCAAAGAAAATATTCTCTAAAATTTGTTGGGCACTGATGTGTTGCAAGCCCTAGGGGCACATATAAATTTCAATGAGGACAGTACCACACGGGTAGATATAGGAGCCTCGGATGAGGTTCTGTGTCAAGTTATGGCTTTGTACCTAGAGCCCAGGACAGGATGCCAGTTACATTACAAGGATTGTGGTGAGTTACAGGTGGTCCCAAAGAAGTTGTGGGCATCCACAAAGTTGGACACGGGGAAACTTAATGTTACCCTTTTCATGGTTCATCTCAAACCAGGTTGCCAACCACCCGTGTTAAACAGCAACCCTTGAGTCATGCCCAAGAACAAGCAGTGGCATTACAGGTGAAGCAGTATGAGAGAATAGGGGTCTTAGTAAGGACCAGTTCACCAGCAAACACACCCCTGTTTCCAGTTAAGAAGAAGCCAGTAAAGGGACAACCAGTAACATACAGGATGGTTCATGCTCTTAGGGAGGTCAATAAGGTCACGATGCTGCAGACTCAAACCCGCACACTTTGTTGTCCCAGGTGCCACAAACTGCCACAAGTTTCACTGTGATAGACCTAACAAATGCCTTTTTCAGTGTTCCCCTACATTCTGATTGTCAATATCTGTTTGCGTTTACATTTAAATGTAATCAATATGCCTGGACAGTTTTACCCCAGAGAGCACAGAATTTGCATACTATGTATACACAGGCCCTCCAGTCAGTTTTTTATCTGGTTGGTCAATTTCTGATGATACTGTGTTACTTCAATATGTTGATGATCTACTCCTGTGTGCAGAAAACTGGAAAAGCTGTAGGGAAGCCACGCTGTCATTTTTGATATTTCTTGCAGAAAGTGGTTGCAAAGTTTCCAGAGACAAGCTGCAATATTGCCAAACAAGGGTCACATTTCTGGCACATTGTCTCTCAGAGGGTGCAAGGCACCTTACTGAGGAGAGAAAACAGGCGGTAAAGGACATAAAACTCCCTCAGGGGCCAAAACCCCTAAGGATGTTTTTGGGTCTGTTCTCGTACTACAGACCCTGCATAAGGCATGCATCCATGCTTATACAGCCTTTGTATGATTGCCTGTCATCAGAACCTTTTTGTCTGATGGAACATGCAATCGAGTCCTTTTTCACTCTGAAATTGGCAATATTGCCTGCACCGGCATTAGGAATCCCAAACTATGATCAATGGTTTAGTCTGTTTTGTTCAGAACTCCAGGTACACAGCACCGCAGTGTAAACCCAGAAACATGGAGATAGGCAGAGACCAGTAGCATACTTTTCTGCCAGACTAGATCCTGTATCTCGAGGAGCTCCTTCATGTGTCAGGGCTGTGGCGGCTGTCCAGCTCATGGTGGAAAAAGCATCTGAGATAGTCCTCGACTACCCCCTAGTGGTACAAACACTACATGACATCCAGGGTATTCTTAGTCAAGTCCAGCCAAAACACATTTCCATGGTTAGACAACTCAGACTCCAATGTGCCCTCCTCATGCCAGACAATATTTCTTTCAAAAGACGTACTACTCTGAATCCTGCTACTTTGTTACTAATTACAGATTCCGAAATGGGGAAGGGTAGCACAGGTAGCTTTTGTCTGATTTAGCTGAAAATGATCCTCATAATTGTATACAATTGATGCAACAAGAAACTTCTGGATTTTCTCATGTGCATGAAAAGCCTCTTGATAAGGCCTCATGCACACGACTGTTTTTCGGGTCCACATCTGAGCCGCAGTTTTTGCGGCTCAGGTGCGGACCCATTCACTTCAATGGGGCAGCAAAAGATGCGGATAGCACTCCGTGTGCTGTCCGCATCCGTTGCACCGTTCCGTGGCCCCGCCAAAAAAATATAGCATGTCGTATTCTTGTCCATTTTGCGGTCAAGAATAGGCATGTCTACAATGGGCCGCCAGTTCCGTTCCACAAATTGCGGAAGGCAGACGGGCGGCTTCCGTTTTTTGCGGATCCGCGGTTTGCGGACCTCAAAAAACAGCACGGTCGTATGCATGTAGCCTAACCCTGATGTTGAGTATTTTATAGATGGAACCAGGTTTATGGGAGAAGATGGCTGGTTCCACACTGGATATGCAGTGGTCACACAGCATGAGGTAGCCATTGCTGAACCACTCCCTTCGCACATGTCTGCGCAAGAGTTGAAGGCACTCACTGAGACGTGTAAAATGGCCAAAGGGAAGAAGGTGAACATCTACACTGACTCCAGGTATGCTTTTGGTATTGCACATGACTATGGACCCATATGGCGGGCTACAGGCTTTTTTACTTCTGCTGGTCAGCCCCTTAAAAACAAAGACTGTGCTTGAACTAATGAACTTTTTACTGTTTCCATAAGAAGTTGCTATTGTGAAAGTAAAGACTCGCACAAGGTGTACCACGGCAGAGGTAAAAGTCAATGACAGAGCTGATAAGGCAGCCAAGCTAGCTGTGCTCCGGCTACTGAATGCTGATGCCATCCCTGTAAGAGCCTTAAAACCTGTGAATATATCCAAAGACACTCTGATCAAATTGTCTGAGCAGGCCCCACATGAAGAAAAATAACTATGGACTAAACAAGGGGCTGGGCCAGATGACCAAGGACTATGGGGAAACAAAGACAGAATCTGCCTGCCACGCCCTGAACTGATATGCAGGTATGGTGTTCCTGAAGTTATTGAGTCAGATAGGGGTTCCCACTATACAGGTGAAGTGATGAGAGAGGTTATGCAAGCGTTAGGGGTGACCCAAGCCTTCCATACGGTGTACCACCCACAAAACAGCTGCCGTGTCGAACGATTGAACGGGACAATAAAACTGAAAATTCAGAAAGCCATGCAGGAAACAGGTAAACCATGGACAGAGTGTTTGCCTCTAGCCTTATATTCCATAAGAACCACCCTGAACAAGAAGTCAGGGCTGTCCCCCTTTGAGATATTGTTTGGCAGTGCTCCAAGGCTAGGATTGTATTTTCTTCAACAGTTGCAGTTGCAGACTGATAGTATGGTCAGTTACATGAAGGCCCTTACTGAAAGGTTAGATCACACTAATAAACAAGTGTTTGCTTCCATTCCAGACCCTGATTCAGTAGAAGGCGCACACAGTCTTGAGCCTGGAGATTGGGTGGTGATAAAGACACGTGAGGAAAACCTTTGAGCCCAGATTTGATGGTCCCTTCCAAGTCCTGTTGAAAATTGAAACCTCTTTAAAGGTGTAAGGAAATCCTAACTGGATTCACGCCTCACATTGCAAAAAAGGTGCCCAACCCTGAGGATGGAGATCCTTGCACTGCTACTCCTGGGTCTGAGCATTTAAGCTCTCCATATAAACCTAAAAAGTGACTGGGACAATGCCCTTATTAGGCGTCATCAGGTCATGTTAAAAAAAAATATATGACAGATGCGGACAATTATAAAAACTGTTGGATCTGTACTCAGTCCTATGAGTTCAAAGACTATGCCTTATTTAGCGTTTCCGTTACTGTGGTTAGAACTTGCTGATATAAATTGTAGAGACTTCTTATCTATATGAAGACCAGAAAATTAAAGTTTTAAGTTTAACTCCACTGACTACCTAGATGACCAAATATGGGATGTGTTAGACCTTGTAAACCAAACTAATGATGTACAATCTCAGTTAATCATAGTTACTAACCAGCATACTCTAGTTTTAGACTATCTTACTGCCAAGGATGGAGGAATGTGCCAAATAATAGGATCTGCTTGTTGTCGTTATATAGATCCACAAGGTAACCTTCAAGTAAGAGCCGGTATCGAAAAGAAAGAAATGAGAGATAAATGGCTGGATGCACATAGTGCTGACAAGGACTCTTGGTAGTCAGATACAGATGTAGCAGGGGTAACACTCACACTCTTAACTCAAATTTCTTAACTCATCGCATTATCTTGAAACAAAAGCCATTGAAAAGCAATTGCTTAATGCATTTAGTTGCATTTAGTTTAGATAACATGTCTCATAAAGCATGTGTGTTAACCCTGCTACATCCGTACCTTCTCTTTCTTGAATCCTGCAAACTGGTTTAAAAATGTTGGTGGGTGGCTTATGGGTATAATACAGGGAATAATACAGATTTTGTTGATTGTTGCACTCATTTACATTGTAATTAAGCTCACATTGATGTGCTTGAGCAGAGTATGTAAAAGGAACAAAGGTAGAAAAGACTATGAGACATGTTGAGATGATCCCTTGCACAGGTGCAGACTTGCACAATCTGGAAAACCAGCAGCAAGGGGAGTGTCCGGCTGAAGTATGTGTATCTGACACCTGTGGTAAGTGAATATCTCAAAATGGGGAAATTGTGAGGGTTAAGACTCCACGTTTGTACTTAATACTGCCATTTTACATTAATAAACTGTGATCTTCTTGTGGAAAGTTACTATAACTTCAAGGATTAAAGGGGTTATACGATTTAAATAAATATATGGCCTTATGCTTTATTACCTACCTAGCAATACATTTTCCAACTACTCCTATATATGTTTTTTTTATGTCCTTTCTTCTCTGATGTTGCGGGTCATATGACCCGCGATGTCATCCTGCCTGCTCCCGGCTCTGACGTTTCGTGTACAGGCTTTTCTCTGCTTGAGGGAGTGGTCTGGCTCTGTACACGAAACGTCAAAGCCTTCTGGTCACTCCCCCCTCCCTCTGCCTCTGGATGCCGGCTGGATGCTGTGAAGATCGCGCATACGAGATCCTTGCTAGTGCCGGCAGCCTTGTGTGCCCGCCCCCCTCCCTCTGCGTCTGGCTGCAGGCAGCCTTGTTTCATTACAGTGAAGCGCCGTCCCCCGTCGCAAGCGCCATCCCTGTTAGAAATGCCGCCACCCATCGGACCCTCAATCCATCCCCCACCATCTACAGAACTACTAAATCCCTGCTTAGCTAATAAAGATATAGATAGATAGATAGATAGATATACTAATCTATATCTCTATATACATACAGTATACAGTTGCAAGAAAAAGTATGTGAACCCTTTGGAATGATATGGATTTCTGCACAAATTGGTCATAAAATTTGATCTGATCTTCATCTAAGTCACAACAATAGACAATCACAGTCTGCCTAAACTAATAACACACAAAGAATTAATTGTTACCATGTTTTTATTGAACACACTATGTAAATATTTACAGTGCAGGTGGAAAAAGTATGTGAACCCCTTCTCCAAGAGCTAATTGGAGTGAGGTGTCAGCCAACTGGAGTCCAATCAATTAGATGAGATTGGAGGTGTTGGTTACAGCTGCCCTGCCCTATAAAAAAACACACACCAGTTCTGGGTTTGCTTTTCACAAGAAGCATTGCCTGATGTGAATGATGCCTCGCACAAAAGAGCTCTCAGAAGACCTACGATTAAGAATTGTTGACTTGCATAAAGCTGGAAAGGGTTATAAAAGTATCTCCAAAAGCCTTGCTGTTCATCAGTCCACGGTAAGAAAAATTGTCTATAAAAGGAGAAAGTTCAGCACTGCTGCTACTCTCCCTAGGAGTGGCCGTCCTGTAAAGATGACTGCAAGAGCACAGCGCAGACTGCTCAATGAGGTGAAGAATAATCTTAGAGTGTCAGCTAAAGACTTACAAAAGTCTCTGGCATATGCTAACATCCCTGTTAGCGAATCTACGATACGTAAAACACTAAAGAAGAATGGGTTACATGGGAGGATACCACAGAGGAAGCCACTGCTGTCCAAAAAAAAATTGCTGCATGTTTACAGTTTGCACAAGAGCACCTGGATGTTCCAAAGCAGTACTGGCAAAATATTCTGTGGACAGATGAAACCAAAGTTGAGTTGTTTGGAAGAAACACACAACACTATGTGTGGAGAAAAATAGGCACAGCACACCAACATCAAAACCTCATCCCAACTGTGAAGTATGGTGGTGGGGGCATCATGGTTTGGGGCTCGTTTGCTGCGTCAGGGCCTGGACGGATTGCTATCATCAAAGGAAAAATGAATTCCCAAGTTTATCAAGACATTTTGCAGGAGAATTTAAGACCATCTGTCCACCAGCTGAAGCTCAACAGAAGATGGGTGTTGCAACAGGACAACGACCCAAAGCATAGAAGTAAATCAACAACAGAATGGCTTAAACAGAAGAAAATACGCCTTTTGGAGTGGCCCAGTCAGAGTCCTGACCTCAACCCGATTGAGATGCTGTGGCATGACCTCAAGAAAGCAGTTCACACCAGACATCCCAAGAATATTGCTGTTGTCTGGTATTCAGGAGATTTCTCAGAGGCTTGTCCGTGATTTTGTGGATCTTCGGTAATTGTTTGTAGGTCTGCCGTGCTAGTGATTGCCTGCTGTTATTCCTGCGCAGCTGGTTAGTTAAGCGCAGGGACAGGTCACACTAGATGATGATTTTTTTTTTTTCCATTACTCGGATAACCCCTTTAAGGAGTACTAGTATGTGGCTAGCACCCACAGTTAAGATTAAGGAGACGGTCTAGGCGTATAGCCAAGAAGATGCTCATTTAAGATTGTTTTTAATTGTGTTTTTAATGAGTTAATGACGTAAATGTTTGACCGCGTCTTCAGTTGGAAATGATCCAGAAAATCACTTTTATTAACCTCTGCTTTCTTTAATAAAGAAGAACCTCTTGAAACACAGCTCTATGCCTGTGTTGGTTTTTCTCTATGGATATCCATAACTTCTAATTCAGAGTCCACCGCTCATCCGGCATTGGGGTTTTTGCCCTAACAGCCTGTACAAGTCTTCCAGGCCTATTACTGATATATTCCAATGCAGACCTGCAGGTGACAGCACTGCATTGGAATATACTGAATTTTCAATTCAGTAATGGAATGGAAATGGCAATCTGGTGATTGCATATTGTAAGGCCCTTGTGGACAAAAAAAAAAAGTAAAATAGATGAAGTAAAAAAAAAAGTTTTAAAAAATATAAAAATTCTAATCACTTCCCATTCCCAGGAATAAAAATAAACAATAAAAAAATAAACATCATAGACATCAATATGTCCAAAAACACCTATATTATTAAAATCCCAAAATATTGATCCTATACGGTGAATGGTGTAAGAAAAAGAAAAAAATGGTTGATTCGCCATTTTTTTCATCGCTTTACTTCACAAAAGAAATTGAACAAAAAGTCATACACCCTTGAAAATGGTATAAGTAAAAACTAAAGATTGTCCTGCAAAAAAATGCGCTCTCACAGAGTTCTGTAAACTTAAATATAAAAAATATATAGGGGTCAGAATATATAGTTTGTTTGTTTTTTTTTCACTATAAAAACACAAGAACTACACAAATTTCGTATCACTGTTGTTCTGCCTCCAGCAGAGAGAGATTAATTTCTAATTCACTCTGCTGCAATTGCTGTATTCTGTAGTTATTAGTTAGGTAACAGCACCATCTAGCGGCAGTAAAAATGTACTGTGCTTTGTTTTCTTGTTAATAAAGTTTATTGTATTGTGGAGAGTGCAATGCATGCTGGGAAGGAGAAGTACCAGTCTTCCGTCTACATACAGACTACAGTACATCAGCAGCGCTGTCTCCTGCATTTCTCCTTCTTAAACCCTACGATCTTTGTGCAAGTATATCTGGTTAGTGAGATTTACCTTGTCTCAGGGATATTATGTTATGCAGTGATGTTTAGCTAGCTGTAGTATTACTCTGGGAACATTTTGTAGCTGTTAGATGTTAGCTATGCAATCCTATGTACAGGCAGCCATTTTGGGACATGCTTTCTCTGTTAATGTTATATTACATGCCATCTATACTGTATGCTGATACATGCTATTCTTTATTCTTATACATGTCATTTATATTCTTAGAGTTTTACCACATCAATACTCCTGTTTTACCAATAAAAAACTTAGTCTACAAAAAACAGTCCTCTTATTTGGAAGACAGGAATTGTTTATACTGAATGTCAGACTGCACACTGTGTGAATGTGTATGAAGACAGAACAACTGTAATCATACTGAGTCAAATAAAATGATGTACACAGGTTAGTTTTACCACGTAGGGAATGCCATAAAAACAAATCCATAAAACTGTGACTTTTTTTTCCAATTTCACTCCATTTGAATATTTTTTTCCAGTTTCACACAACATTGTATGCAACAATAAATTGTGCCATTTGAAATTACAACTTGCAAAAAACAAGTCCTTATACTGTATGACTATGCGAATGAAAAATTAAAAAAGTTCCAGGAAGGTAGGGAGTGAAAAATGAAAACCCCAAAAACGAAAATCCTCCAGGGCTGAGAGGGTTAACTTACACCAGAAAACTGGCATAAAAGGAGATATGTCCTGGGCCTCCCTGCCCTCGTCATGCCCTCTTTTCAGAAAGTGGAAGTAGAAAAGTTACATAGAAACACCATTTGTGACAAAATTTTGTTGCAGTGACATTTAAAAAGTCACAAACAAAGTGTTTGTAGACCCAAGCTAAAATAAGTGTTCAGAGCTTGTTCTGTTCCAGTATCTTGCATTGTGTATTGGTATGCTCCTCTCTCCCCCCTCCCCTGTTTTCAGGTTTCTAGTTAGTTTAGCCTAGCCACTCCCTGTTTCCCAGTGATGCCTTGCTCATAGTGTGCTCAGCTCTCTGAGTAGCAGCATCAATCTTCTGAGTTAGGAGTTATTGTTGACATAATTATTTTGCCATCTGGATTACCCTGCAACATCTTGTAATACAATCTCCAGATTAAAAGGCTACTTGATTAACGCCTGGGTATCTAATGCGCAAGCTGTAAGTGGAGAAAGTCAAATTCAACAAGTCACTTCCATGTGCATAGAGGTTGCTCTACACAGGTGCGTGATTGTATATAGCTGACTTTTGAAACGCCACAGTAAAATAATTGCCTTAGTACTCTCCTTCTCTTGCTAAGGATAGAATATTCCCCTCCCCTAAGTAATAAGACCTCATCATTAGTCTCCTGCTTGTTGCAGTGGAGGGTAATTGCCTCGCTTGTGTAAGACTTTTTCATCATATCCTGCTCTGAACTGCATTCACTGAGGATCGCAGAAGCTTCTAGCAATTGCAGTTTTCATACAGGCAAGGAACTGCATTCAGCCCTGTTTTTCTGAGGCAAATATCATCTGCCTGCTATCAAGTTACTGGGCAGAGCCCATCATAATGATACATTGCAAGGCTTAATTCAAAACAACACCTGCAGTAGGAGGTCATGTGACTGCCTTTCTGGCACCCGGCCAACATTATAAGCTACTGAAAGATTGAACTACCACTGGAGGTAGCTGCTGTGTAACAAATGGAAATAGAAGACAGCTAAAATGATTTTCAAGTTTTCTTTAAAAATGAAAGCGACCCTCCTAACTAACAAAATTGAGATATGTAATAATGTAGTGTCCCACTAGGTAAATGTGGGCACTACACAAGGGTCAATTGGGCCACGTTGTTCTCCACCTCCTGTGGGACAGTGGCAGTGTATTTCACAGTACATTTTAATGCATTTTAATATGTATTTATGTGTATTTTTCCCGTGACATGTGTAGCAGGCCTATTAGGGTGTAGTTCAGCATCCTAGGCACTAGAGGGAGCTAGGGAACACCTAGTATATATAGCTAGACCCAGACAGGGAGGAGCAGTATAGAGTCTAGAGTCTGTGGAGTGTAGAGTCAGAGGCCAGAAGACACTTTAGCCAGAGTGGGGCTGAAGTGCAGGCTCTGACATGCAACTAGACAGCCCAGGTTTCTAGTTGACACCAGGAGGCTAGTGAGTATGAAGATCAGCCAGCCTGTGGATATTGAGCCAGAGTTAGCTCAGAAGATTTGTCACCAGGGGAAGAGTTGCCTCCTGAGAAACAAAGTTCCCATAAGCAGAGCAGAGCCAGTATTCCAGCTAGACAAGTAAGCTGAAGGGCAGAAGGATTCACCCAAAGCAAGAATATATATACCTGAGGAAGTTTGCTACCAAGGATAAAGCCAGCATTAGGGCATACTGGCCTTGGGATAAAAACAGCCAGGAGTTCTGAGGAATAGTGCACAGGATTTCTGAGGAAGAGTGTAGCTTGGTCTGTAAGTGTTGTTTTTACCCTCTGAGTATCTTGCAAGAACATTGAACCTGCCATCGATGTGAAAGCCTGCTTATTACTGCTGCATTACCTGGAACTTACAAAAGACTGTATAAAGTTAACCGTTTCCAGTAAAGGAAGTTTTGGTTCACCACAACAGCGTGTTCCTCACTTATTACCACTATCATGAACCAGTGTGCCACGTTACAGGCACTGGAGTCACGAACCTTAAAGGGACCTTGCCCTAGGCACATTAAATATCTGCAACATCCAGGGCACCTCACCCATCATCAGGCCTGGTCCCTATATACAGAGAGTGCCCCAGAGGTCTCCTGTGCCAGCCTCTCCATCACTGCTGTACGCCTGCCCAGGGTCTTCCTACAAACTGTGAGTGACCCATAGCAACCGTGACCTCACATCGCAAGATAATGCACCTGGGGCGTAAAAACCCAAGGGCAGAATATAGAATATTTGACACAGTCCTGACCTCAGTATCTGAGGAAAGGGATTTAGGAGTAATTATTTCAGAAGACTTAAAGGTGGGAAGACAATGTAATAGAGCAGCACGAAATGCCAGCAGAATGCTTGGATGTATAGGGAGAGGTATAAGCAGTAGAAAGAGTGAAGTGCTTATGCCGCTGTACAGAACACTGGTGAGACCTCACTTGGAGTATTGTGCGCAGTACTGGAGGCCATATCTCCAGAAGGATATAGATACTCTAGAGAGAGTTCAGAGAAGAGCTACTAAACTAGTACATGGATTGCAGGATAAAACTTACCAGGAAAGGTTAAAGGACCTTAATATGTATAGCTTGGAAGAAAGAAGAGACAGAGGGGATATGATAGAAACTTTTAAATACATAAAGGGAATCAACTCGGTAAAGGAAGAGAGCATATTTAAAAGAAGAAAAACTACCACAAGAGGACACAGTTTTAAATTAGAGGGGCAAAGGTTTAAAAGTAATATAAGGAAGTATTACTTTACTGAAAGAGTAGTGGATGCATGGAATAGCCTTCCTGCAGAAGTGGTAGCTGCAAATACAGTGAAGGGGTTTAAGCATGCATGGGATAGGCATAAGGCCATCCTTCATATAAGATAGGGCCGGGGGCTATCCATAGTATTCAGTATATTGGGCAGACTAGATGGGCCAAATGGTTCTTATCTGCCGACACATTCTATGTTTCTATGTTTCTATGTAATACCCTGCAGGGCTGCGTACTGCAATTACTTATCCAGTTTGTGGGAAAAGACTAAACAATGTATGGATGCAGCCCATGGATCAGGCTATAATGAAGATCAATTAAAGGCCATGTGTACAAAATTTGAATAAGACCTATGAAAGTTTTTAAGAGACTGTCTGTCTGAAAAATATTCTTCTCTGTTATCAAGTCTTGACTTGGAATTCATCCTAGAATTAAAGACCACACTGCACTTAACGATGAAAGATATAGCAGACTTGTGGCAGTAAAGTCAATGCTAGAGGACAAGATATCCCTACAACAAGCATGTCAAACTCAAAGGCTAACATGGGCCAAAAAAAAATAAATTTAAGTTTATGTGGGCCGCATCAAAAAAAAAAAAAATTTTTTACAATATAATGCAGACGGATCCGTTCTGAACGGATCCACCGTCTGCATTATATGAGCGGATCCGTCTCAGACGGATCCGCTCTGAACGCAAGTGTGAAAGTAGCCTTAGGGGCGAGAACCTGGGATCTTTCATCCCTTGTCCTATTCAGCTCTATTAGGGTGAATAGGACTTCACACTGTCCCTGCTGCTCTGTGCCTTGTGCACACAGCATCAGGGATGTTACCATGGCAACCAGGGCTTCTGTAGCGTCCTGGCTGCCATGGTAACTGATCGGAGCCCCAGGCTTACACAGCTGGGGCTCTGATCAGAAGCTGCCACTGCACCACCAATGAGGGGGGGGGGGAGGTCCCTGTGGCCACTGCCACCAATGATTTTAATACTGAGGGGGTTGAGAGGGGCTGGCGCACTGTGCCACTAATGATTTTAATGGGATGGGGGGTTGAGGGGGGCACACTGCACCACCAATGATAAATTTCCCCTTTATACAGGAGGCTGGTACTGGCAGATCAGCAGTTAACCCCTCAGGTGCGGCACCTAAGGGGTTAACTGCCTCTGATCGCAGCTCCCTGTCAGCGGCAGGGTGCCGGCAATGCGATTCTGCTGCCGGCACCCGCCTCCTGTATTGTGTTAAAGACTGACTCTTACTATCAGGCCACACAGAGCGGCGCCCAGCGATGTCTCAGCACTCACCATTAGTCCTGGGCGCTGCTCCGTTCGCCTGCAGTGCTCCATTACTGTCTCCTCTCCTGCTCCACATGCTGCTGTTTACTATCGGAGCGATGGGAGGAGACATCAGCTTCACTAGTGGGCGTTCCTTCTTCCTGGCTGTCCAATCACAGCGCAGGAAGAAGGAACGCCCACTAGTGAAGCTGATGTCTCCTCCCCATCCCTCCGATAGTAATCAGCATGTGGAGCAGGAGAGGAGACAGTAATGGAGCACTGCAGGCGAACGGAGCGGCGCCCAGGACTAATGGTGAGTGCTGAGACATCGCTGGGCGCCGCTCTGTGTGGGAAATGGGAATAGTCCTATCATTGGTGGCTCAGTGCGCCCGCCCCTCCTCCGCCCCTCTCTCCTCATTGGTGGCGCAGTGCGCCCGCCCCTCCTCCCCCCCTCTCTTCTCATTGGTGGCAGCAGCACAGGGGGGAGGGAGGACAGCTTCCTTCTCCCCGTGCTGCTGAGAGAACATGAGCGCGCCGATAGCAGCGCGCTCATGTTCAGAGATACTAGACTGCCGGGCCGCAAAGATATTCATTGCGGGCCGCATGTTTGACACCCATGCCCTACAATATGAAACTGCGTCCTGCCATTCTAACTTTTCAAGGCACTCTAAGGCTTCATCCCGTTCCTTGAAATCTATTGCTCAGTCCTCATCGCTAAGGTCTCACTCACAGCACTCTTCGCTGAGTAACTCACTGGTGTTAGCGCGCGCAAAAGCGGAGGCAGCGAAGGTACAAGCTCACTGCATTAGAAATGATGCAGCCATTAAGGCACAAGTCGCAGAGACACAAGCCCAATCTCAAGCTAATCAAGCAGCTATACAGGTTCAAGCGCAAGCAACAAAGCCAAGGCCGAAGCTGAGTCGGAGGTCCTTCAGAAGGAAAGGGAAGAAGCAGTAGCCATGGCTGAACTCAGAGTTCTAGAAGAAGCTGTTGAAGAAGAAGAAGCTATCATCCTATGTCTAAGATATATAATGAATCAGAAAGGTGTACCCTGCAATTCATCCTAAACCAAAGCAAAGTCAATGCATGTGCACTAGAAGATTCGGCCTCTGCATGCCAGCCTGCTGAACTCATGCGAGTAGAAAAAGAGGCAGCCGATAACTTTACCGTTGACCCCAGTCCAGTGGACATTTCTCTTTCTTTCAAACCTCTGGCATCTTGCACAGTATTTCAGGCGCCATTAGAGACCAAGCTGTTTCAAGCTCATTAAATCACATTAAACTCTCCTGAGACTAGTCGCATAGCGACCAAGACACTGGTGCCAACATTTCCAGATGTGAAGCCTTCACTTACGCTCAACCTAGCTGCCACTCCATTCCATCTTCCAACCTCCAAACATAGGGTATCAGATGGTGACAATAACACCAGTGAGGGAGAAGTTCCCGTCGCCATGATGCAGGAAAGAAATGACGCATCAGAAATCGCTAAGTACCTCACCCTAAGGGACCTCATCAGTACTAGCCTTACGAACTTTGATGATCGCCCAGAGAATTATAGAAGTTGGAAGGCCACCTTCAAGACAACAGTTCAAACCCTTGGTGTTCCGCCTATGCAAGAACTTGACTTACTAATTAGATGGCTAGCTCCATGGTCGTCAAACTGTGTTAAGAGACTCAAAACCGTTCATACCTACGAACCAGTTAAAGGCCTTCGTCTCGCATGGGAAAGATTAGAGCAGACATAAGGCGGCTCGGAAGTAGTTGAACGTGCCTTATTTAAACGACTATACGACTTTCCTGAATCATCCAATACAGACTGCTGAGAGTTCCAGAAATGAAGCAACCTTCTTCTTGAGTTTGAAATCGTCAAGGGAGACCCGCAGCTACCAGGTCTCAGCTTTCTTGATACCTCCCATGGTGTGGGCCTGATCGTGGAGAAATTACCCCTCAATGTTCAAGATCAATGGGCAACAGCAGGTTCAAAATACAAGGAGCAACATCGTGTTCCCTTTCCACCATTTTCATTCTTCTGTAAGTTCATCAAGGACTTAGCTAGAGCCAAAAACGATCCGAGCTTCAACACCTTGGGCACCAACATCTTTTGCTCTACTAAACAGAGACACAAGACTTTCATTCCCAGACAGAGAAACCCTAAAGGAAACGAAAGCCCTAAGGAACCCGATCGTCATTGCCTTATCCATAATAAACCACATCCTTTAAGGAAGTGCCATGTCTTCATAGGAAAGCCCTTTGAGGAATGTAAGGCGTTCCTAAGGAGTCGTAATATCTGTTTCAGATGCTGTAAATCCACTGAGCATTTCACCAGAGACTGTGAGGTTACAGTCAAGTGTTCTGAATGTAATAGCGATCTACATGTGTCCGCCGTTCACCTGGGACCAATCAGGCGGAACCTAGAACCAGTTAGCTGGCGCAAGCCCTATTCCGATCAAGGCAGGGAGTGTCATGGCGGAGAGAGTGCCGACCAACCACTACCATCACGCCCAGATGCACAGAGGTATGCGGAGAAGGACTTGTGTGCGGTAAGTCTTGTTCTAAGATTTGTCTCGTGGATGTGTTTCCTACTGCACAACCAGAGAAGACCATAAGAACGTACACTTTTCTAGATGACCAAAGTAATCGTTCCCTAGCTAGCCCTAATTTAATTGATCTGTTCAGGATAGAGAGAGAAACTACACCCTACACCCTAGAAACATGCTCTGGTCTTGTGACAACCTCAGGAAGAAGAGCTAATGGTTTCACCTTGAAGCCCATCAAAGGAGATAAGAAATTCTCTCTTCCAACCCTTATCGAGTGTGACGAATTTCCGGACGCAAGGGATGAGATTCCCACACCTGAAGCCGCACAGCATCACCCTCATCTCAGGAACATAGCCAGAGAGATTCCTCCCCTTGATAACCATGCCGAGATTTTACTCCTGCTAGGTAGAGACATTCTCGAGGCTCATAAGGTCCATGAATTTTGCAATGGCCCTTTCAACGCTCCATATGCCCAGAAACTTACAGTGAGTTTAGTCATCATGGGGGATGTATGTCTGGACAGAACCCGCAGACCCTGCCAAGTACACTCTTTCAGAACCGATGTATTAAGAGGGGGACGAACTTCTTACTTCAGGCAGTGTCCCAAACACTACTATGTGCAAGAGAGCCCCAAGCTGAAAACCATGACATTCAGAGAGACGGACCCCTTCGTTAGGCAGGAAGAATTAATTAACGGAATAGGGGAAATGGTTTTCCAAGTTACTGCTAAGGATAATACATTACGTCCTTCAGCGGAAGATAAGGAATTAGTTAACCTCATAGACAGAGAGTTCTTCAAGGATAATACCAAAAGTTGGGTAGCACCTCTGCCCTTCTGAAATCCAAGAGCGACCCCCCTGGAGCAGCCAGCAAAACCCTGCAAATATACCTTTAGACCCTGCAGGACATGTTGGACGGAAGAGACGGTATCTGGAGTATATTCCCACAGTCCTGTCTCCTGGATGCAGGTCCCACAAATACGTCATCGATCATTCCAAACCTTCCACAGACATGGAGTATGACC
Organism: Bufo bufo; assembly: GCF_905171765.1. Taxonomy (NCBI): domain Eukaryota; kingdom Metazoa; phylum Chordata; class Amphibia; order Anura; family Bufonidae; genus Bufo; species Bufo bufo. The sequence continues at coordinate 131,314,499 of NC_053396.1, forward strand.
CCATGGTGAACTACTCCGACAGGCTCCTCAGCAAGGAGAAACCTGACAAGGCGACCAAAAGATGCTGGGCCGATAGTCAAGGAGAAGACCATACAGCCTCTAAAAGAAGTAGAACTCATAGTCAAGGTGAAGGACAAACAGCTTCTACTGAAAGAAGTAGGACTTATAGTCCGGGTGAAGGCCATACAGCCAGGGCCAATCCTACACGGGGTGCAGTGGGTGCCCCGCACCCCAGCGCTGTCACCCGAAAGGCGCCGAGCGCAGGGCCGGACTGGCCTGCCGGGATAGCGGGAAATTTCCCGGTGGGCCGGCAAGCCTGAGTGCCGCAAGGCCGCGGCCCTGGTGACAAGTGGGGGCGGCCGCGGCCGGCGGCAGGGCAGAGCAGGAGATGAGCGCCTCCATTGCGGAAGCGCTCATCTCCATAGTCATCTGTATTGCCGTCCTCAGGACGGCAATACAGATGCCTGTGCTGCGGCAGAGGAGGGAGAGGTGTGTCCCCTCCTGTTCCTCTGATAGGCTGCCGGCTTAGTGCTGGCAGCCTATCAGAGGCCGGTGCAGGCGGCGCGATGACGTCATCGCGTCGCCTGAGCCGGTATAGCGAGGGACACAGACGGAAGAGGCGGCCTGCATCGCATCGCATTGCTGGAGGTAAGTATAAGTGTATTATTTTTTTATATTTTTTTATATAGGTACAATACTGGGCAGGGCACATGATAAGGGGGGCTACTGGGCTGGCACATAAGGGGGGCTACTGGGCTGGCACATAAGGGGGGACTACTGGGCTGGGCTGGCACATGATAAGGGGGGCTACTGGGCTGGCACATGATAAGGGGGGACTACTGGGCTGGCACATGATAAGGGGGGACTACTGGGCTGGCACATGATAAGGGGGGCTACTGGCACATGATATGGGGGCACTCTGGCTACTGGCACATGATATGGGGGCACTCTGGCTACTGGCACATGATAATGGGGGGGATCTGGCTACTGGCACATGATATGGGGGGGGGCTCTGGCTACTGGCACATGATAAGGGGGGGGGCTCTGGCTACTGGCACATGATATGGGGGGCTACTGGCACATGATAAGGGGGGCTACTGGCACATGATAAGGGGGCTACTGGCACATGATAAGGGGGTCTACTGGCACATGATAAGGGGGGCTACTGGCACATAGGGGGGCTACTGGCACATAAGGGGGGCTACTGGCACATGATATGGGGGGCTCTGGCTACTGGCACATGATATGGGGGGGCTCTGGCTACTGGCACATGACATTTATTTTGACTTGTCAAAGCCGTTGACTAAGTTATTGTCAAAGCAAATTGGTGGGGCTGAAGTTGGGGGCTGAAGTTGTTGCCATAGAAACATTGTAAAGGGGAGGAGTTAGTAAGATAACCACGCCCATGTGGGGGCGCCAGAAATATTTCTGCACCCAGGCGCCTGTGACCCTAGGATCGGCCCTGCATACAGCCTCTTCTAAAAGGAGTAGAATGTCTAAGATAATGGTGGAAGCTAAATGTTCTTCTGACTCGGATCCTCCATCTCCAGATGTAAATGAAGGAGGAGACATTGTTGCACAGTACGATGTTGACAATGCTGGAAACTCCTTGAAGTCCTTTAAAAAACTAGACAAAGATCTAAGCCCAAATCCGGGAAGAGCGAGCGTTTAAAGAGCACAACCTTTATAAGTTTCGGTTTTAAGCAGGTACAACATCTCGCCAGTCAGAAGGTGGCAAGAACCAAGGCCTAATTTAAAGGAAGGAGATTTTGTACTGTTAAGAGACAAACAAGTTGATCTAGAGTTTAATGGTCTCTAGTACCTAAGCGTGACTTTTGCAGCCTCTCTGACTAGTAATTATAAAACGTTTTTCTTTATTATTTACTCCTTAAAACACATATAACTCTTGGGAACTAACTTAAAATTCCTCAGGGAAAACAGGATAGGGAATCTGTCTCCTTTATGTATTGTATATTCTAATATGTATTCAGATGGACATTGTCTGGGTGGAACACCTGATCACCTCTCAGGTCTCTCGACCCTGCAAAAACACTCTATCTATCACTATCTAAATACACTTTCCCACTTTGGGGTCCCTACCTATAATCCCTGAACTAAAATCTATTCCTGCATCCCTACATGTTTCGCCGTATATTTTGGCGTCTTCAGGGGATGACGTGCAGGTGGCATTTTTGATGGCAGCAGATCATGGTGTCTAAACTGCCTCTGCTGCTGGCAAACAATCATTCTGTATGGGGCCGAGCCATGGCATTAGCGATCGCTCCTCCTCATACTGTGGAGGGATTTGCTGCATGTAAATGCAGAGGTCTCCTTCACTGACGAGCAGGCTATTGTCGTAAAGGAACTCTTAGATCCCAACATTTTGTCTGCTCAATTGAGCAGTGTAAAGGAGCCTTTAGATCAGTGGAGAAGAGGATAATGACTCTTCAGCCATGGGAGGCACAGGATGATAGGGAATAGGGTGATTTGACCATGTTGAATTATAGACTCACCTTATGTGAATTCAAAAGGGTGAAACAGAATTGTGTCCCTGTGAAAGAAGACAGAACCATCAATTAGCTCAAACTAATGCTCATTTCACACGTCAGTGTTTGATCAGTGATTTCCATCAGTGATTGTAAGCTGAACCAGATGCATCTCTAAACACAGAACATGTGCAGAGATTTCCCATTAATACCTTATGTCTGTGGAAGCTCCATCCTGGTTTTGGCTCACAATCACTGACCGGAAATCACTGATCAAAACACTGACGTGTGAATGAGGCATAAGATGGGTTAACAGGAATCTGACGCAATTCAGCATGAAGCCTTATGCACACGGCCGTTGTGTGCATTGGGGACTACAATTTGCGGTTCCCAATACACAGGCCCCATCCGTGCGGTAGCCGCGACAGATCCAGACCCATTCAACTTTTTTTAAAAAGTTGTTATTTTTTTGCGGTGCGGAGGCACAGACAGAAACGCCACGGAAGCACTCTGTAGTGCTTCTGCTGGGTTCCGTGCCTCTGTTCTGCACCGCAGCCCTGGATTGCGGACCCATTCAAGTGAATGGGTCCGCATCCGTGATGTGGGGAGCATACCCGCTGTTTGTGGGCCTCAATACGGGCCACGGATGGCAACGGTCGTGTGCATGAGGCCTAACACAGATCAATAAAGCAATTGCTAGCTCTGGAATAATACAGATGAAGTTTTGAAAACCCGATCCACACCGAAAAACAAGCATACAGTGGATTTTCACATCCAAAGAATGCTAATTATGTTGCAGAAATCTGCAGTGAGTTTGCAGCACAATCCGAGACAAAATCCACACATAAAACAAGCGGAAATCGCAGCGGACTTGCAGTGAGATCTGTTGGTGGACTATTGCCAAAAAGTCCATGTTAAAGAGGACCTTTCACCACTCCTGACATGCCTATTTTAATAGCTTCATGCATTCCCCATGTAATAACAATTCTGGATCATTTTTGCTTATGCCTCAATATTGTGCAGTTACTGTATTATTTCTACTAGACGTCATGAATGAATTGCTAGCAGTCTGCAGTAAGGTTACAGAGAGGTGGTAACCAGTTGGGGGTGTGTACCTGCACAGTCTGAAAATGGCAGCACTGATTGGATAGAGTGAGTCAGTGCAGGTACACACCCCCAACTTGTCACCTCCCCTCTGTACCCCTACTGCAGACTGCTAGCAATTCATTCATAACTTCTAGTAGAAATAAAAAAGGAATGGCACAACATACAGACATAAGAATAGATGTTCCAGAATTGTTATTACATGGGCAGTGCATGAAGCTATTAAAAGAGGCATGTCAGGAGCTGTGACAGGTCCTCTTTAAGCTAGCCAGCTTATCTATTCATCTGCAACAAGCCAATAATTCAGCTACAGCCTCTGCAGAAGATTTCAACTGTGCTGGTTAATCCATAGACCTACTGTAGTCTCATAATAGGTGATTATCCATATTTAGGATATGCACAAGTGGCGTCTTACAATTTCCTCCACCTTCAGGACATACTCATGATTACATAAGTATTACCAATTACCCCTCTATACTCTCATCTCTTTGCATGCAATTATCTGCTCCAGCGTTCTCTCCATATATTTTCTGTCTCCCTATAGAAAATACTAGATATGGTTATCACAGGAGCAAGTGGCTTTCTGTCTCAAAAACCTCCTGGATAAAAGAGATGATTAGTCATACATTTGGACTGAATATACACCTTGTAACTGCAGACACATTTCAGCTCATGAAACACACTGACAATTTCCATCCCTGCCCTTGGTGCATAATGTGTTGAAGACTCTGCTGTATTGCAAAGCACTGCAGTGCAACACACTGACTGGCGGGAGACAGGTTAAATTAAATTCTCTTGTTTTCATGTGGTGATGCTTTCGTCTAGGGTAATTACAAGACAGGCCTTTTTTTCAGTGGTGATTCAATTCCTTGATACCCCATAGAGCTGCAATGTTGAAATCTCTATTTTAGAAAATAATGTATACTCATGATCAGGCAATGTAATCCAATAAATACCAGAGTAGATTGATGGCAGTGAGCTGAAAATGCCCCTTCGTTTTTCTATTTTTTCCATCTATTTTTTCTCAGTGCATGTGCAGGTCTAGCTAATATAATGGATAGTTTTACTTCTGCAGAACACACTAGCCATCTTAATGCATATGCATTGTTTCTCAGAATCCTTATTTTACTGTGCCGGAAAGCTTCTAGGATCAAGCTTTTTTTTTCTTTTCTTGCAGTGTGTGGTGTTTCTAGATCATATGTATATTTCACACACTCTTTGGGAGATTTATCAAAATTAGTGTAAAGAAAAACTAGCTGTTACCCATAGCAACCAACCAGATTTGCTATGGGCAACTAATCCATTTTTCCTTTACACCAGAATTGATGACCTTGATTCAAGTGGAAAAATAAAAAATAAACTAAACAAATATTGTTTGCTGCATCACATTAAAAATTAAAGGCTATGTACACCTTTGGGGGCAATTTGTTTTATTATTGCATTGTACTCATTTTGAGCTAAAAATCATTTTTTCATTTGGTCTTTATTAATAATATGGAGTCCTTTTCTCTGTACATAGCGGAGATGCGCTACTAGCTGCCTGTGGATTTGTTTTCTTTTCCATCAGTTGGGGAGCTGACAGGCTCCTTATCTCTGCTCTCTGACATTATAAACACTCATTATAGCTCAGTTATCATCTTAATAATAAGAATGTGGCTTAAATAATTGTTTATGACCTCTTAGTAGTTTAGAAATAAGGATTATTGGATGATTGGCACAAAGTAACATAGTAGATAAGGCCGAAAAAATACATTTGTCCATCCAGTTTGGTCTGTCATCCTGCAAGTTCATCCAGAGGAAGGCAAAAAAAAAACCTGTGAGGTAGAAGCCAAATTTCCCCACTTTAGGGGAATAAAAAATTCCTTCCTGACTCCAATCAGGCAATCAGAATAACTCCCTGGATCAACGACCCCACTCTATACCCTAGTAGCTATAGTGTAATATTATTACACTCTAGAAATACATCCAGGCCCCTCTTGAATTCCTTTATTGTACTCACCATAACCACCTCCTCAGACAGAGAGTTCCATAGTCTTACTGCTCTTACTGTAAAGAATCCTCTTCTATGTTTGTGTACAAACCTTCTTTCCTCCAGACGCAGAGGATGCCCCCTCGTCACAGTCACAGTCCTGGGGATAAATAGATGTACTGACCCGTGATATATTTATACATAGTAATTAGATCTCCCCTCAGTCGTCTTTTTTCTAAAGTGAATAACCCTAATTTTGATAATCTTTCAGGGTACTGTAGCTGCCCCATTCCAGTTATTATTTTGGTTGCCCTCCTCTGGACCCTCTCCAGCTCTGCTATGTCTGCCTTGTTCACAGGAGCCCAGATCTGTACACAGTACTCCATGTGTGGTCTGACTAGCGATTTGTAAAGTGGTAGGACTATGTTCTTATCACGGGCATCTATGCCCCTTTTGATGCAACCCATTATCTTATTGGCCTTGGCAGCAGCTGCCTGACACTGTTTTTTGCAGCTTAGTTTGCTATTTATTAAAAATTCCTAGATCCTTTTCCATGTCAGTGTTACCGAGTGTTTTACCATTTAGTATGTACGGGTGACTTGCATTATTCCTTCCCATGTGCATAACTTTACATTTGTCAGTGTTAAACCTCATCTGCCCAAGCCTCCAATCTATCCAGATCGCTCTGTAGTAGTATACTGTCCTCTTCTGTGTTAATTACTTTACACAGTTTAGTGTCATCTGCGAAAATTTATATTTTACTATGCAAGCTTTCTACAAGATCTTTAATAAATATATTAAAGAGAATATGGCCCAATACTGACCCCTGAGGTACCCCACTAGTGACAGTGACCCAATCTGAGTGTGTACCGTTAATTACCACCCTTTGTTTTCTGCTTTTTGCGGATCCGCAAAACACATACGGACGTCTGAATGGAGCCTTACAGGGGGTGATCAATGACAGGGGGGTGATCAGGGAGTCTATATGGGGTGATCAGGGGTTAATAAGGGGTTAATAAGTGACAGGGGGGGTGTAGTGTAGTGGTGTTTGGTGCTACTTACAGAGCTGCCTGTGTCCTCTGGTGGTCGATCCAAGAAAAAGGGACCACCAGAGGACCAGGTAGCAGGTATATTAGACACTGTTAACAAAACAGCGTCTAATATACCTTTTTGGGGTTTAAAAAATTGCATCTACAGCCTGCCAGCGAATGATTGCCGCTGGCAGGCTGTAGATCCACTCGTTTACCTCCGGTTCCTGTTAACGCGCGCTCCTGTGTGGGCGCGTCCAGGAGGAATAACAGGGCCGCCGCAAGGACGCAATCCTGCGTTCGGCGCTCCTGAGGTGGTTATAGAGTTGACAAAAAAGTTTAAAGAACAAATCAGCTCCTGGTGGGAAATACAATCCCTTGAGAACTACATCAAACACCAGATAGTCCCCAGGGGTCTTAGGATCACTCTCACCCCAGCAAGTAGATGCAGGAGCACCACACTAATGAGCAAATAGAAGGAGGAGGCTACTAAATGCTCCCTTCGCCTAATAGGCCTGCTGCTGGAGGAGGAGAGAGTCAACCTAGGTATCCTAGATAACAAATTGAAGGAACAAATCGAAGTGACACAAAAACTTAAACAGGAGCCAGACTTTGCCAATAAAGAAATACAACTCAAAAACAATCTGGAGAGATTTCAGTTTCACCTAAAGGAGCGAAAGCATCATCAGTTTAATAGAGATTTACAGGACTTCAGAGAAAACCGGGTGTACACTACTATAGATCGCGGTACATATAACATCAGGAAACAAGACTCTGACATCTCCTCAAGTGAAACTGACATCTCAGAGAGTGATAAAGAGGGAGGCCAAAATATTTGAGGAGGAGGCAGAGGGAGTAGAAGGGGGAGGGCATCACGAGGATCACATGAGAATAGTGGTCAACGTTTTTTAGAGCCGGGAGTACCTTACCATCTGCGGACCCGAAACCAACCACGATCTCCACCACCCTCGACCCCACTACCAAACAGTGCGGCCAGATATTAAACCTCTCATCTAGAAAACTTGAACAGGCTGAAATGGCGATTCTCAGTAGAGGCCTATCTTTTGTACCCACTTCATCTTTCAACCTGTTCAATTGGATTAGAGACATTCGTCTCTTTGGACAAAAATTTAAATGGCATAAACACTTTGCTTTAAGTAATAAACGGAAAAGTAAAGAATTGGGTATTCCGTTGGACGTCCTACAGGATGTTAAACTACTATTTAGCCTAAGTGACAGCAGCCCACAAGAAGGGAAAGGCCCCTTTACAACACTGAAGAATAGGAGTACTAGAATACCACTAGTGAGTGATCCGTCCTGTATAGATGTTTTTATTAACCAGGTATCTCAGGAACTAGAACATCTGACACTAAATAAACCCAAATTTAATTGTACAAAAATAGATTACAAGGCATTGGAGAAGCTTGAAGATGATAAAGACAAAGGAGGCAATAAAGTTATTCTTGACACAACAAACTACAAAAAAAACTCTGTTTGGACTTATTGGGAGATAGGGAGACATATGAGAAATTGAAGACTGATCCTACCACACAATATCAGAAAGAACTGATGAAAATCCTACGTGAGGCTAAATCTGAGGGTCTAATTTCTGAGGACGATTTTGAGTTCATGTACAAGAAACATCCCAATGTACCCACTTTCTATAGCCTCCCAAAAGTTCACAAGGTAGTGACACCCTTGAGGGGGAGACCTATAGTGTCCAGTGTGATTGGTTTGGGACAAAATGTGGGCATATACATTGATTACATTCTTGCGCCATTTGTCAAGACACTGCCTTCATACATTCGGGACACGAGAGATCTATTGGGTCGCTTAGAGGGTGTCTTCCTGGAGAATGACACTCTACCTGCCTCCATTGATGTAGAGGCGCTCTACTCCTCAATCCCACATCATCTGGGGGAGGGCAGTGGAGACGTTCCTGGCCACTAGAGGTTGCACACAACTGCTTGGTTTTAAAACTTTTGGAGTTAACCTTGACTTGTAATTACTTCCTGTTTGGGGGTGCCCTGTACCACCAGCTCAGGGGCACTGCGATGGGGAGCCCATGTGCCCCATTGTATGCCAATCTGTTCCTGGGCTGGTGGGAAAGGACCATCGTCTTTGCAGACCCACTGGTAGATGTGACTGCTAATGTTGTCACATGGGCCAAATTTATTGACTACATCTTGATGATATGGAAGGAGCAAACTGAGGAGTTGGAACATTTTGTAAATATCTTAAACATCAATGATATTGGATTGAAATTTACATCGGAAATTAAGAAGGACACACTTCCTTTCTTGGATATTACCATCACCAGAAGTGCCCAGGGGGAGGTACAAACTAAAACCTTTAGGAAACCAACGGCTACCAACTCTCTGCTGAGCTGGGATAGCCATCACCCTCTTTCCATAAAAAGGGGTATTCCCACGGGGCAATACCTGCGGATGAGGAGGAATTGCTCTGAGTGATTACAGACAGCAAGCAGGTGACCTACGGGAAAGATTTCGGGAAAAAGGGTATCCCGAACCCATTTTAAAAAAAGCATTTCAGAGAGCTCCTTCACCCCCCAAAAAAAACAAAATACAGCCAATCCCATACATTTGATAGGGACTTTTGATGGTGCTGCAAAAGAGGTGAGGCAGGTGATATCTAAACATTGGGATACCCTACAATTGGATCCAGACATTAAACAAGCCATTGCAGCAACCCCACAGATCACTTACCGGAGAGGCCGCAGTATACGGGACAGTTTAGTCCACAGCCATTTTAGTGAAATCAAAGAGAGAATAGGCATGTAGTTAAAACCAGTGGTGGGATGCTATCATTGTAGTGGTTGTGCTGTATGTCCTTATGTCACCAGGGGCCGTGATTTTATGAGTAATGTTACAGGTAAGATCTACACCATTAGGTGTTTCCTTAATTGTCATTCAAAATGAGTTATTTATAAGGCGACCTGCCAATATGGCCTTGAATACGTGGGTAAAACCACTCGGGAACTCCGGAGACGAATTGGGGAACACCATGGCGATATGAGACATGGCAGGGACACTCCTCTAGCCAAACATATTGAATTAAGCCACAATGGCGACTTCTCAGGAATTTCATTCATGGCCATTGAACAGGTCTCCCCTCTTAGAAGAGGAGGAGACTGGGACAGGAAAATCTTTCAGAGGGAGGCATGGTGGATATTCGAATTAAAAACTGTTCAACCAAGGGGCCTCAATGAGCAACTATCATTTGGTTGCTACATTGAAGAAACAAGGTCAGTCCGGCAGTAGCTCAAACCCTCTTAAGCAATAAATATCCCCCAGGACATATGATGGTAATAATTTCCCCTTTTTAAGATGTGCTATCCTCTAGGACATATGAGTAATAAATCCCCCTGTCATGCCTTGCCCTGTGAATGTGCGAAGATCTGTCAGACTGACTGCACATGTCTCACTTCTTTGTTTGTTTTGATTTGGGTTTGAGCTGGATCCACCTTCCCTCAGGTGTACTGGGTTTCATTGCTATTGAGGCTATTTATCCCTCCTTCCCCCAGTGGCCTGTGCGGGTTATAGTTCTTTCCTGGGAGCTCTTGATTTGTGGTGGATCGTCTGCTCCAGCTCTGCTCAAGATAAGTCCTCTCCTTCATTTCCCTTTGTGTGTTTTATTTAGGCCTCTAGGGAGACGCTTGCTTCCTCCTGGTTTGAAGAAGCAGGTTGCCTCTTTCCTTTCCCTGCTTTTTAGGTTTGCCCAGGGTGTTTAGGTTTAGGCACGAGGGCATGTACATATCCATGGCTGAAGCGATTTGGTTTTGGGGACTTTATCACCTGTCCACCTGTATCTACAGTAGGACAGTCCTATTTCAGGTGGTCAACAAAACCATTTGTATCCCGCTTGGAGCTAAGTATCATATTCAGTATCATATTTGTTTATCTATGATTGTATTGAGATCAACCCCTGATGAGCCTAGAAAGTTTTAGGTGAAACGCGTCGGGGGCTCGTTTTTCTAACTGGAGAGCTTCAGCGGTACCCATTCTCTGGGATAACCGTTGACACTCTTCCCCATGTTAGGGTTTAACAGGGACTGGATAGGATTAGGTTCGGGGACAGGGAACCTCCACCATCAGGGGGTCGCCCTGGGCTAAGCAGTCTGTAGGACAACCAGGGTGAGCTTTATCTGCCGTTGCCCTCTCTATAAGACCTTGGTCCTCTCCTTTGAATCCTTCTCTCTATCCTGTCACTATGAATGTCTTTATGGGGGTAACAAATCCCCTGTAAGAAATTCAAGTAATTGTATGTCTCTTTGCACAATATAATGGTATAAATATACCCATACCCTTTTAATATAATAAAGGTATTTTTAAAAGTCACTTTCTTTAGCCGTCTAAATCCCCTTTGATATATAGGTGACAGAGTATCTAAGTATAAATCCCAATGATTGTTGGCATGTGCATATCCACCCTAAGGGTATGCACATGGGCACAGCAGTTTAGGGAAAGCTTTTAGGGATCACTAGGAGGTGACCCTTTTCTCCCTAGCTTTTGGGCCTAGTCGTTTGTTCTGTTTGTTTTCCCATGTTTGGTTATTTCCCCGCTTACCTACCTATTGTGACCCTCCCCCCCCTTAACATGGTGCTACATATATACTTACATGTTTAATCGGGGGCTTAATAATACCCTGGACTTTAGATAAAATCAACAACAATATTGTGATTGATCTGGTCTTTCTAGACTGTGGCTTGGGGTTTATTAATGCCCTGCCATGGCTAACTATATGAGTTGCACTGTATATTACTTCCTTATCGGTTTATCGCTTGTTTAACCTGCTGCTTAAAAACCCTAGTAGCGCTTTCTCTGACAACTCAGAACTGACACACTTTATCACCACTAGACCTAATTATTTGTGTTGGACTGGTAGATTGGAGCAGCCCATCTCTATCTCTCGTATTTTCTCATGGCTCCACCCCTTTATGCCGCCCGGCCGGTCTCTTCCCCCTCTGAGTGTGGGAGGTAGCTGCGGGCAGTGCAGACACTCTACAGGTTGCTGCCGATCACGTGGTCCTAGTGATCACGTGGTTGGTGCAGGTCATGCAGGTTGTTGCCGATCACGTGGTTCCAGTGACGTTGGGGATCATGTGACTAACTACGTCACAGCCCTCGTGACGGATCATGTGACAATTGTGGGCAGACCTATAATAAACCCGCGCTGGCTTAAATAACACTAGTACGGGCATCTACCGTCGTCACTGCCATAAGCAGGAGAGGATCAAAGCTGGGCCATGGAAATCTACAGTATACATGGAGGGCTAAGTATCTGCTGAAAGCCATTTAAATACTGCCATTTCTTGTTCGTTTTTTCTAGTGAACTGTGAAGCGGCCAGAACTGTTTGGCTATTGTGATTACCTATGGATTTATCTGTCCCCTGATGATTTGGCTGACGATTTGGCCATTTAAACGCGTCGGGACAAGTGTTTTTGGTATTTATGTGTGTGTACTCCGTTTGTGTGTTCTTCCCTGATGAAGCTGGGCAGTCATTGCCGCACTTGAAAAGGGACACCCAGGGACATACAGAGAGGGTTTCAATGAGAGTTAGAATATAGGAATATATAGGGGAAGAGACCCAGCATCTGTCTCCCTCTTGATTTATATCCCTATTTTTCTAACTCGCCCTCATAGCATTTGTGAACATCCTACATTTGCCTATACTTTTACCAACTGGTGTTGCATGGTCACTGATGCATGCATGTTTTTAACTTTATTATTGTTTATGGGTCTATTATATTAGGATTAACTATTAAAAGTAAAATTTTAAGGTAACCTCAGTATTTCATGTTATTTTCATAGTTTATGATTGGGTGCCTATAATATGACACATTTTTGACTGGTATACATCCTGGTTGTGTGAATACTTATATAATATTCAACAATCCCTATTTGTAGTGCTCTGAAGAAGGGCTTCTTTGAAGTCTGGACATTTGTGGACATTTGCCCATTTCCCCTATGCAAAGTCATCAACTCCTTACTTTATTTCACTTGAACGGTTTAACATATACTGTTTAATATTGTTTAGTTGCATTTTATATGTTGTGATATATACCCTGTTCATTTGCACTGTATTGGCAAGGCTTTGCAAAAACGGTTAATGAATGCTGGGAGACTTTTGAGACTTTCTAGCTAATATAATGAGAAGCTAGCAATTTTCCATAGATACCATAGAAATTAAAGAAGAACATGTTTTGGAGGGAAAAAGCCAGAATTGTTTACCACCAAAGACAGACATACCTTTTGAATGTCTGGTTTAGCTCTATTGTTATGTCTGAAAACTTGTTTGTGTCTGAAAAAACTGCTGTGTCATTGCCATAGAGTATCACTGAAGCTGTAATGCAAGTCTATGAGAGATGGAAAGTGTAACATTGTATCTGTTTGTGCTGAGTTTCTCCACTCCACCCCTCCCAGTAGAAGGTTCAGTCAGAGCCCTTAGTGTTCTGCAATTAGGGAACAGTGCTTGGAGGGGAGACTCTGCCAGACTATAGAGTGATCAGAAGAAGACGTTGAGATGGGGATACTCTACCACAGACCCTTGGCCTCCAGCCTTTGGCCAGGGTACCAGCATTCTGATATAGAGAGGGACAGCTAGCTCAGGCCTTTGATCAGCATCAAACCCTTATTCTGCTAGGGAGGAGACTAGAGTAGAGAAGCCAGCCCTCCAGTAAAGAAGCACACTGATTTTACTGCAGATCCGAACTCTCTGGACTTATTTCCCATTAGGGTGCACCATGCCTTACTATCCCTTCTGGAGAGCAGCATGACATGGTGACACTAGTGTCCGGGAGACCCAGCATAGCGTTGGTGCCTCCCCAAACCCAGCTACTGCAATTGTGTCCACATTCAGATAGATTTGCATGTATGATATTTATGCATTGATGATAATGATCTTACATCTTATGTACTGTGACAATTGTGTTGAATGACGGTTGGTTAATTGGGGGAGTAACACTTACTAGTGTAAAGACGCACTATGTACAGAATCGCAATAGGCTTGACAAAGACCCATAGTTGTTGGAGACATCCAGGAGAGGATTAGGAGAAGACTGAGGATGAAAAAAACCCTAGCAGGTGAATGTCACCAGAACAATATGTCAACTAGAAATGAGCAGATGTCACCGCCAGCTCTCTGAGAAGCTGTGGCAGACGTTCTTCTGTACCTCTTGCATGATGTTCTTTGTTTTGGTTTCACTTTGTCATCTATTTACATATTTACAAACCGGATTCCAAAAAAGTTGGGACACTATACAAATCGTGAATAAAAACTGAATGCAATGATGTGGAGGTGCCAACTTCTAATATTTTATTCAGAATAGAACATAAATCACGGAACAAAATTTTAAACTGAGAAAATGTACCATTTTAAGGGAAAAATACAGGGAGTGCAGAATTATTAGGCAAGTTGTATTTTTGAGGATTAATTTTATTATTGAACAACAACCATGTTCTCAATGAACCCAAAAAACTCATTAATATCAAAGCTGAATATTTTTGGAAGTAGTATTTAGTTTGTTTTTAGTTTTAGCTATTTTAGGGGCATATCTGTGTGTGCAGGTGACTATTACTGTGCATAATTATTAGGCAACTTAACAAAAAACTAATATATACCTATTTCAATTATTTATTTTTACCAGTGAAACCAATATAACATCTCAACATTCACAAATATACATTTCTGACATTCAAAACAAAACAAAAACAAATCAGTGACCAATATAGCCACCTTTCTTTGCAAGGACACTCAAAAGCCTGCCATCCATGGATTCTGTCAGTGTTTTGATCTGTTCACCATCAACATTGTGTGCAGCAGCAACCACAGCCTCCCAGACACTGTTCAGAGAGGTGTACTGTTTTCCCTCCTTGTAAATCTCACATTTGATGATGGACCACAGGTTCTCAATGGGGTTCAGACCAGGTGAACAAGGAGGCCATGTCATTAGATTTTCTTCTTTTATACCCTTTCTTGCCAGCCACGCTGTGGAGTACTTGGACGCGTGTGATGGAGCATTGTCCTGCATGAAAATCATGTTTTTCTTGAAGGATGCAGACTTGTTCCTGTACCACTGCTTGAAGAAGGTGTCTTCCAGGAACTGGCAGTAGGACTGGGAGTTGAGCTTGACTCCATCCTCAATCCGAAAAGGCCCCACAAGCTCATCTTTGATGATACCAGCCCAAACCAGTACTCCACCTCCACCTTGCTGGCGACTGAGTCGGACTGGAGCTCTCTGCCCTTTACCAATCCAGCCACGGGCCCATCCATCTGGCCCATCAAGACTCACTCTCATTTCATCAGTCCATAAAACCTTAGAAAAATCAGTCTTGAGATATTTCTTGGAGCAGTCTTGACGTTTCAGCTTGTGTGTCTTGTTCAGTGGTGGTCGTCTTTCAGCCTTTCTTACCTTGGCCATGTCTCTGAGTATTGCACACCTTGTGCTTTTGGGCACTCCAGTGATGTTGCAGCTCTGAAATATGGCCAAACTGGTGGCAAGTGGCATCTTGGCAGCTGCACGCTTGACTTTTCTCAGTTGATGGGCAGTTATTTTGCGCCTTGGTTTTTTCCACACGCTTCTTGCGACCCTGTTGACTATTTTGAATGAAACGCTTGATTGTTCGATGATCACGCTTCAGAAGCTTTGCAATTTTAAGAGTGCTGCATCCCTCTGCAAGATATCTCACTATTTTTGACTTTTCTGAGCCTGTCAAGTCCTTCTTTTGACCCATTTTGCCAAAGGAAAGAAGTTGCCTAATAATTATGCACACCTAATATAGGGTGTTGATGTCATTAGACCACACCCCTTCTCATTACAGAGATGCACATCACCTAATATGCTTAATTGGTAGTAGGCTTTCGAGCCTATACAGCTTGGAGTAAGACAACATGCATAAAGAGGATGATGTGGTAAAAATACTCATTTGCCTAATAATTCTGCACGCAGTGTATGTTGAATCAGAATTTCATGGTGTCAATAAATCCCCAAAAAGTTGGGACAAGGCCATTTTCACCACTTTGTGGCATCTCCCCTTCTTCTTACAACACTCAACAGACGTCTGGGGACCGAGGAGACCAGTTTCTCAAGTTTAGAAATAGGAATGCTCTCCCATTCTTGTCTAATACAGGCTCTAACTGTTCAATCATCTTGGGCCTTCTTTGTTGCACCTTCCTCTTTATGATGCGCCAAATGTTCTCTATAGGTTAAAGATCTGGACTGCAGACTGGCCATTTCAGTACCCGGATCCTTCTCCTACGCAGCCATGATGTTGTGATTGATGCAGAATGTGGTCTGGCATTATCTTGTTGAAAAAATGCAGGGTCTTCCCTGAAAGAGATGACGTCTGGATGGGAGCATATGTTGCTCTAGAACCTGAATATATTTTTCTGCAATTGATGGTGCCTTTCCAGACATGCAAGCTGCCCATGCCACACGCACTCATGCAACCCCATACCATCAGAGATGCAGGCTTCTGAACTGAGCGTTGATAACAACTTGGGTTTGTCCTTGTCCTCTTTGGTCCGGATGACATGGCGTCCCAGATTTCCAAAAAGAACTTTGAATCGTGACTCGTCTGACCACAGAACAGTCTTCCATTTTGCCACACTCCATTTTAAATGATCCCTGGCCCAGTGAAAACACCTGAGCTTGTGGATCTTGCTTAGAAATGGCTTCTTCTTTGCACTGTAGAGTTTCAGCTGGCAACGGCGGATGGCACGGTGGATTGTGTTCACTGACAATGGTTTCTGGAAGTATTCCTGAGCCCATTCTGTGATTTACTTTACAGTAGCATTCCTGTTTGTGGTGCAGTGTCGTTTAAGGGCCCGGAGATCACGGGCATCCAGTATGGTTTTACGGCCTTGACCCTTACGCACAGAGATTGTTCCAGATTCTCTGACTCTTCGGATGATGTTATTCACAGTTGATGATGATAGATGCAAAGTCTTTGCAATTTTTCGCTGGGTAACACCTTTCTGATATTGCTCCACTATCTTTCTGCGCAACATTGTGGGAATTGGTGATCCTCTACCCATCTTGGCTTCTGAGAGACACTGCCACTCTGAGAAGCTCTTTTTATACTCAATCATGTTGCCAATTGCCCTAATTAGTGTTAATTGGTCTTCCAGCTCTTCGTTATGCTCAAATTTACTTTTTCCAGCCTCTTATTGCTACTTGTCCCAACTTTTTGGGGATTTGTTGACACCGTGAAATTTTGAATCAACGTATTTTTCCTTTAAAATGATACATTTACTCGGATTAAACGTTTGATCTGTCATCTACATTCTATTACAAATAAAATATTGACATTTGCCATCTCCACATCATTGCATTCAGTTTTTATTCACAATTTGTTTAGTGTCCCAACTTTTTTGGAATCCGGTTTGTACACTGAGTGCCTCCCTTTATATTCCCTCCCATACTGCTTCACTTTGCGGTTTATACTACTTCCTGGATTGTGTTCACTGCAAGAGGCTGCAACTGCTGGTTCCTAGATAAGTCTTTTCCTTTATTTGTGTTTCGTGCTGGCTTGATTCTAGTGACCCTGACTCCCTCCATGCGTCAATGGACCGGGTCATATTTGGGCCCGGTACATCGACGATGTCTTTCTCATATGGCAGGGTACTTCCGAAACCTTGGGTTTGTTTATGGATGGCCTGAACCATAACACATATAACATCCATCTGACTTATAAATGTGATATGGAACAAATTTAATTCTTGGATGTTCTAATTAGACGTGATCAATTGGCCATTTACAGACAGACAATATACAGGAAAGAAACGTCTGTTAATGCTCTCTTACACGCGTCATCCTCTCACTCTCCGCAGACAATCAAAGCGATACCAACCGGTCAGTTTATCAGGATCAGGAGAGTTTGTTCCACTGATGAGGATTTCGAGTTTCAGTCGGACATCTTGCGACAACGTTTTCTGAGAGAGGGTACAGCAAGAAGATCAGTTAAGAGAGCGTATAACAGGGCTAAACACTCGATGCGGCAAGATCTCATCAATCCCAAACCAAAGACAGCAACATCTGACGTGGTAAGATATATCACCCCTTACCATTCGCAGTGGCAACACATGCGAGGGATTTTAGAGAGGTTCTGGCCAATACTGAGGGCTGACCCAATTCTGGATAAAATATTACCATCACATCCATCGGTGGTACCCAGGAGGGCGAAAACCTTAGGAGACCATCTGGTCAGATCTTATTACGCCCCTCAAACACAAGGCACAATCTTTGGTTCAAAGGGACCAAAATGGCGGTGTTCCCCCTGTGGGAAATGTGTGGCCTGTCATAACATCTTAAAAACCACCGAGTTTATGAATTCTGCACAGACAAAAACATATAAAATTACACACCACATCTCGTGTACAACTAAAGGTGTAATTTACCATGCTACCTGTCCGTGTCCAAAAATTTACGTGGGGACTGACAAGCAGGGAACTAAAAGTACGAGTCCGCGAACAGTCCGAGATATTTTAAAATCGAAGGACCACCACTGAAGTGGATGATTTAAAACCGATCGCGAGACACTTTAAGAGCTTCCCACGATAGTGACCCCTCATCCCTGAAGTCTGTGGCATTGACCACATTGACTTAGGTATGCGGGGTGGTAACTTAATGAAACGGCTGGCCCAATTGGAAACAAAGTGGATTTGGACCTTGGACACTAAACAACCAAAGGGCCTCAATGATGCCCTGTCGTATGCCCCTTTCCTACAGTGAACATGTAATTTTACATTTTTACTAACAAAAATGTTCTATATATTTTTGTTTTTTAACTTTTCTTTTTCCTTAGATAGGATCTCATGTTCATAAGTGTTTTATGTATCTTCCCACTGGGGAGTCCCGCTATTAATAATGTTTCTCTATTATAGGTTATTAGATCTATTTCCACGCTCTCTACAAGTACTTTGAGCATGTTCTATTGGATTATCTACGTCACCAATGATACAATCTGAAGGATCGAAATGTCACTTCACGTCTCTTTTTTTCTTGTGTTTTTACATTAATATTTTTTATGGTTTATGAATGACATATATGTATTGTCCCCTCAGGTTCATATATGTATGTCATATACGTGCCCTTCTTTCACTTATTGATTGTTTTTCTCTTTTTCACCTACCAATAATATTTTGTATTTTGCACAATGCACTTATCCAGTGCATTAACAATCCCTTCTTTTTTTTTGCACTTTGGGTTTGGTTGTGACTCCCGGCCATACAGTCTCCCTTATTGGGTCCCGTTGGGGTGTTGCCCTGTCGGGAGACTGTGTGGCCGTGACTCATTTTACCTCTTCCAATTTTTTATAAATTTGCACAATGCACTTATAAGCACATCACTAATATTCTTCTTGTGCTTGGTTTTGACTCCCTGCCATGCACTCTCTCCTCCTTTTGGGGAGATTGTATCGCTGTGATTCACCTTACCCAGTCCAATTTTCACCTTGTTCATCAGGTTGTGCATATTGCACCACTATGTATATATATAATTGCACTACGCTATATATGTGATTTCACCTGTTGAGGTTATGACTCGCGGCCGTGGACTCTCCTTGTGAGGATATCCGCTATAGGTTACTACCCTTTCAGGAGAGACTATGTAGCCGCGACTCATTTCACCTCATCAAATTCCCATTCCTTCATTGTTTTTCTTATGCACTTAATGTGCATCACAATTTTACGAATATATATGCGCATTTTTTTTTTTTTTTGTGCTTAGACACTTACTTGCTCACACATCGTGACGTGCCTACTTGTGTCCTCCCCTTTTGGATGACGTTCGAACCATTGGAGAAACATGTGATTATAACTCACGATCATGTGATCCGCCTGCATGACCTTGTTGGTTGTAAAACTAACTGTTACGTGACTGCTGAATATCTCGCGAGACCATGACGTTTATTACGTCACGGAAGGTCCTTGAACAATAGACGTAGTTGTAATATCGGCTACCATATGACTTTTGAATATCCCGCGAGATTATGACGCTTTTGACGTCACGGAAGGTCCTTGAGTGAATAGACGCAGCTGCACCTGCGCGTTTGGCCACCGCGCGGTTCACCTGTGCCTTAGAACCCATTTGTCCGATTAATGGACTCCGATTGGCGGAACACTTGTTTAAGAGGGACTGCTCCAGTGGGAAGACCGTACCCCCAGAGGAAGGTTTCAAATCGAAACGCGCGTCGGGGTGTGCAGTCTTCCTGTGGACTTACCATCATTTTACACACGGTATGTGACCTTATCCCTGTTCATCTGCTTACCTGCTTAACTTTTGCGGTTGTCTTGTGCTTTTTGATTAAACACTTATTATGTGTTTTCTTTTACAAATTGTCATGTGATTTGCACTTGCACTTTATTTACCCGCCTAGACTACTTGAATAGGTATATATACATATATGTATTTAGGGACCCACATTGAAGGGTTATTTCTCCTCTCCTTTGCTTATATATATAAGCTTGCACTTGCACTTTATATTTGACGAGATTATTTGTACTCTTATCAATGGTGGGTATCCCTTCAACATATATTTTACATGGTAACTTTGCCTTATTTAGATATATCCACATTCGGGTCACTCCTGTCTCCTTACCCTTTTTGTACTCTACTAACTCTCCCAGGATTGTGCTGCACTTTGTGCATTTGTCTGTTATCTCTATGTATGCTTTTAATCATGTACTCAAATAAAACAATATTTTTATAGTTCATCAGCTTTCAGTGTCCCTTTATAGGTTTTCTATTAGTTTCTCAGTTAAGCTCTTTTGAGGGGCCTTTACTGCGGCTTTACGCCATTCTTTTGTGTAATCTACTTCTGTATTAATCCCTCCGTATTAAGTGCAGGGAGCCGGTGGTCGTGTCCCCTCACTATTATAGGGTTTTCAGGTGTCACTCAGTCTAGGTATGAGGGCATGCAATTTTCTATCATAAAGATCTTTGCATGGGCAAAGCAGTCAGGGAGAGCTCTAGGGGTTTTATAGGGCTCACCCATATGTTCCTTAGTTTGGGATCAAGTCAGTCGGATGTTTATTTATAACTTCAAGTTTTCTGCAACATCCGTGACAGCAGATAGATTCTTACCAATAAATTTGTCTCATCAGCAGGGTTTCTTCACGTATAAGGGGCAGTCCGGACAAATGAAGAAGCATCCACTTGCCTCAAGATTGTCAGGGCCGGACATTTAATTGGTCCCTGACAATTTCCTGCCTGCTCTGCTGTTCTGAATAGCAGAGCAAGGGCACAGGCTCTGCTTCGGCTGTTGAGCAGCATCTGCATAGGTACGGTGACGCAACGAATCTGAGCCTGCGCCTTTGCTTTGCAAATTAAAGCAGAGAAGCAGGCAGGAACTTATCAGGGCCGGGCTAAATGTCTAGCCATGTTAATTCTGTAGCAACTGGAGCTTCTTTACCTGCAGGAACAGCCTCCACTGCACCGATCCCCAAGAAACAATGGCCTGAGGTAGTACACTGTGAAACATCTCATCAGGGACACTACCACTTCCATACTCTGCTCAGGCTCCTCAGGGGCTCTCTGTAGATACACGTACCATCATTGCGTATCCCTTGCTATTTTCTGGCAATAGGATCTCTTTGTCTACACATTGCAGCTTGTTGCAATACCATCGTAAAACAATCTTTCTGCATATATTGATCTGAAATATGAAAGTTCAGATTATGTATACATACTGTGTTCACACTACAGCTACATTTACAGCATCTGCAATTTACAATAGAAAGGTTACAGTGCAAAATGTATGTTCTTTGTGTGTTTGCATAGGTTTCCTCCGGCTATTCCAGTTTCCTCCCACAGGAGTTTAGATTGACAGCGAGTGATGATAATGTCTGTAAAGCGCTATGGAATATGTCAGTGCTATATACTGTAAGTGTGTGAAAAAAATAAAAGGGGTTGTCTGAATTACATAAAAACTTGGGCAACACCTGTAAATGGCCAAAAGAATGGATACTTCTCAGTTTCTTCGAGCGCTGCTTTTGGTCCTTCCCCTGCTGCTGTCATCTTCTTAGCTGTGCACATGTAATCGCTGCAGCCAATCGCTGGCCTCAGCCAAGCACAGGGCATCTTTGCTGAGGCCAGTAATTGGCTGTATTGGTGACCTGTGTGAACTGAACGTTACCGATGCAGTCAAGAAAACAAAGAGCAGCAGTGAGCACCAGAGCACATCGGACAACCCCTTTAAGCGAATGGCGTTTTTAGGGAAGCTATTAAATTAGACGCTGTCTGCCAATATTATTTTTCCACAGGGATCTGGAAAGCCAGGAGTGATAAAGCGATAACACCATTAGAATAAAGCAACCGAGACATGGTAAAAAAGTGTTAGATTCGCTCTATAAGAAGAAGCAGATATAGCATAAAGATCAATAGGCTGCACCGTCAGTGAAGAGCTCTTCAGAAAGCTCTCTACAAATTAGACTACTGCATTTTCAATGTAGAGAAGGCATTCAATTCACATTATAGACTTGTCAGTTCTCAGTCTCATTGATGATAAATACAGTATTTCACACTTTTATTGTATTTGTGGAACTAGAGGACTAAATCCTATATTGCACTATGAAAGGATCTCCCTTTAAAAGAAATGTATCATCACATCTGTTTTATTATAAACCAGATTCCAAAAAAGTTGGGACACTAAACAAATTGTGAATAAAAACTGAATGCAATGATGTGGAGATGGCAAATGTCAATATTTTATTTGTAATAGAACGTAGATGACAGATCAAACGTTTAATCCGAGTAAATGTATAATTTTAAAGGAAAAATACGTTGATTCCAATTTTCACTGTGTCAACAAATCCCAAAAAGTTGGGACAAGTAGCAATAAGAGGCTGGAAAAAGTAAATTTGAGCATAACGAAGAGCTGGAAGACCAATTAACACTAATTAGGTCAATTGGCAACATGATTGGGTATAAAAAGAGCTTCTCAGAGTGGCAGTGTCTCTCAGAAGCCAAGATGGGTAGAGGATCACCAATTCCCACAATATTGCGCAGAAAGATAGTGGAGCAATATCAGAAAGGTGTTACCCAGCGAAAAATTGCAAAGACTTTGCATCTATCATCATCAACTGTGCATAACATCATCCGAAGAGTCAGAGAATCTGGAACAATCTCTGTGCGTAAGGGTCAAGGCCGTAAAACCATACTGGATGCCCGTGATCTCCGGGCCCTTAAACGACACTGCACCACAAACAGGAATGCTACTGTAAAGGAAATCACAGAATGGGCTCAGGAATACTTCCAGAAACCATTGTCAGTGAACACAATCAACCGTGCCATCTGCCGTTGCCAGCTGAAACTCTACAGTGCAAAGAAGAAGCCATTTCTAAGCAAGATCCACAAGCTCAGGCGTTTTCACTGGGCCAGGGATCATTTAAAATGGAGTGTGGCAAAATGGAAGACTGTTCTGTGGTCAGACGAGTCACGATTCAAAGTTCTTTTTGGAAATCTGGGACGCCATGTCATCCGGACCAAAGAGGACAAGGACAACCCAAGTTGTTATCAACGCTCAGTTCAGAAGCCTGCATCTCTGATGGTATGGGGTTGCATGAGTGCATGTGGCATGGGCAGCTTGCATGTCTGGAAAGGCACCATCAATGCAGAAAAATATATTCAGGTTCTAGAACAACATATGCTCCCATCCAGACGTCATCTCTTTCAGGGAAGACCCTGCATTTTTCAACAAGATAATGCCAGACCACATTCTGCATCAATCACAACATCATGGCTGCGTAGGAGAAGGATCCGGGTACTGAAATGGCCAGTCTGCAGTCCAGATCTTTCACCTATAGAGAACATTTGGCGCATCATAAAGAGGAAGGTGCAACAAAGAAGGCCCAAGACGATTGAACAGTTAGAGGCCTGTATTAGACAAGAATGGGAGAGCATTCCTATTTCTAAACTTGAGAAACTGGTCTCCTCGGTCCCCAGACGTCTGTTGAGTGTTGTAAGAAGAAGGGGAGATGCCACACAGTGGTGAAAATGGCCTTGTCCCAACTTTTTGGGGATTTGTTGACACCATGAAATTCTGATTCAACATATTTTTCCCTTAAAATGGTACATTTTCTCAGTTTAAACTTTTGTTCCGTGATTTATGTTTTATTCTGAATAAAATATTAGAAGTTGGCACCTCCACATCATTGCATTCAGTTTTTATTCACGATTTGTATAGTGTCCCAACTTTTTTGGAATCCGGTTTGTATTATTATTTTTTTGTTAACAATAGTTTTTATAATTTTTTTTAGATTATACGGAAAGGATCACATACATTTCTCTTTCTCCATCTGAGAAGAACTATATTCACATATTATTTCACACTGACCATATGGAAAAGAAAAAAATAAAGCACATAACAACCGTCCAGTCTGTTTACTTTACGTAATTATGGGGGTAGACATCTTGCTGCACAGATAAACTTTATAAGCAGACACCTGGACACTGACAAAAAAAAGAAGAAAAAAAAAGTTCTACTGATTCATATAGGAGAGTATTGTGGGCATGCCCTGTGACATGTGCAGAGGTCACTTTGCGGAAGAAGGAGCAGAGCTTTGCCCATCTTTGCTGCAAACAGAATCTGTCACCTCCCCTAAGCACAATTGAAGGGAATGTGTAATCAGAAAATGACCTATTGTTTATCCACTTCAAGACGAAGCCCATTTTTGCTTTTGCACTTTCTTTTTTTCCTCCCCACATTCCAAGAGTTATAACTTTTTTACTTTTCAGTTCACATATGAATGTTAGGCAGCGAAGGAGACAGATGCTGTCTCACCTGAAGCATAAAACGTTTCTCTAATTCTCCAAGGTGGTCTCCGGTGGGACATCCATCACCCCTCGCTGGCCAAGAGGGGCAGGGTTTCGCCCCCGGAGGGTGGAGCTAGTAAAGGGTCACGCTTTACGCTCGCGAGTCACTCTGTGAGATCCACCCTGGATCTTGGTACTGCTGGGAGACGAGACGCGATCATTCCCAGCGCTGAGGTCCCGGGATGCTGGAATCCCTAGTGTCAGTTGTGGCCAGGGAACTTCTGTTGTCATGTCTCCTGACTTAGATATGTGGTGGGAGGTTCCCTCTAGAGATGAGCGAACACCTGGATGTTCGGGTTCGAGAAGTTCGGCCGAACTTCCCGGAAATGTTCGGGTTCGGCATCCGAACCCGACCCGAACTTCATCCCGAACCCCATTGAAGTCAATGGGGACCCGAACTTTTCGGCACTAAAAAGGCTATAAAACAGCCCAGGAAAGAGCTAGAGGGCTGCAAAAGGCAGCAACATGTAGGTAAATCCCCTGAAAACAAATGTGGATAGGGAAATGAATTAAAATAAAAAAAATAAAAAAATAAAAATTAACCAATATCAATTGGACAGAGGTCCCATAGCAGAGAATCTGGCTTCACGTCAGCAGAGAATCAGTCTCTTCATGCCATAGCAGAGAATCTGGCTTCATGTCAGCAGAGAATCAGTCTCTTCATGCCATAGCAGAGAATCTGGCTTCATGTCAGCAGAGAATCAGTCTTCATGTCATAGCAGAGAATCAGGCTTCACGTCACCCACCACTGGAACAGGCCACTGTCACATATTTAGGCCCTGGCACCCAGACAGAGGAGAGAGGTTCCGTAACAGAGAATCTGGCTTTATGTCAGCAGAGAATCAGTCTTCATGTCATAGCAGAGAATCAGGCTTCATGTCACCCACCACTGGAACAGGCCACTGTCACATATTTAGGCCCAGGCACCCAGGCAGAGGAGAGAGGACCCGTAACAGAGAATCTGGCTTCATGTCAGCACAGAATCAGTCTTCATGTTATAGCAGAGAATCAGGCTTCACGTCACCCACCACTGGAACAGGCCACTGTCACATATTTAGGCCCCGGCACCCAGACAGAGGAGAGAGGTCCTGTAACAGAGAATCTGGCTTCATGTCAGCACATAATCAGTCTTCATGTCATAGCAGAGAATCAGGCTTCACGTCACCCACCACTGGAAGAGGCCACTGTCACACATTTAGGCCCTGGCACCCAGACAGAGGAGAGAGGTCCCGTAACAGAGAATCTGGCTTCATGTCAGCACAGAATCAGTCTTCATGTCATAGCAGAGAATCAGGCTTCACGTCACCCACCACTGGAAGAGGCCACTGTCACACATTTAGGCCCTGGCACTCAGACAGAGGAGAGAGGTCCCATAACAGAGAATCTGGCTTCATGTCAGCACAGAATCAGTCTTCATGTCATAGCAGAGAATCAGGCTTCACGTCACCCACCACTGGAAGAGGCCACTGTCACACATTTAGGCCCTGGCACCCAGACAGAGGAGAGAGGTCCCGTAACAGAGATTCAGGCTTCATGTCAGCAGAGAATCAGTCTTCATGTCATAGCAGAGAATCAGGCTTCACGTCACCCACCACTGGAACAGGCCACTGTCACATATTTAGGCCCAGGCACCCAGGCAGAGAAGAGAGGTCCCGTAACAGAGAATCTGGCTTCATGTCAGCACAGAATCAGTCTTCATGTTATAGCAGAAAATCAGGCTTCACGTCACCCACCACTGGAACAGGCCACTGTCACATATTTAGGCCCCGGCACCCAGACAGAGGAGAGGTTCATTCAACTTTGGGTTGCCCCGCAATATAATGGTAAAATGAAAATAAAAATAGGATTGAATGAGGAAGTGCCCTGGAGTAGAATAATATATTGTTAAGGGGAGGTAGTTAATATCTAATCTGCACAAGGGATGGACAGGTCCTGTGGGATCCATGCCTGGTTCATTTTTATGAACGTCATCTTGTCCACATTGGCTGTAGACAGGGGGCTGCGTTTGTCTGTAATGACGCCCCCTGCCGTGCTGAATACACGTTCAGACAAAACGCTGGCCGCCGGGCAGGCCAGCACCTCCAAGGCATAAAAGGCTAGCTCTGGCCACGTGGACAATTTGGAGACCCAGAAGTTGAATGGGGCCGAACCATCAGTCAGTACATGGAGGGGTGTGCACAGGTACTGTTCCACCATGTTAGTGAAATGTTGCCTCCTGCTAACACGTTCCGTATCAGGTGGTGGTGCAATTAGCTGTGGCGTGGTGACAAAACTTTTCCACATCTCTGCCATGCTAACCCTGCCCTCAGAGGAGCTGGCCGTGACACAGCTGCGTTGGCGACCTCTTGCTCCTCCTCTGCCTTCGCCTTCCACTGGTTCCCCTGTGACATTTGGGAATGCTCTCAGTAGCGCGTCTACCAACGTGCGCTTGTACTCGCGCATCTTGCTATCACGCTCCAGTGTAGGAAGTAAGGTGGGCACATTGTCTTTGTACCGGGGATCCAGCAGGGTGGCAACCCAGTAGTCCGCACACGTTAAAATGTGGGCAACTCTGCTGTCGTTGCGCAGGCACTGCAGCATGTAGTCGCTCATGTGTGCCAGGCTGCCCAGAGGTAAGGACAAGCTGTCCTCTGTGGGAGGCGTATCGTCATCGTCCTGTGTTTCCCCCCAGCCTCGCACCAGTGATGGGCCCGAGCTGCTTTGGGTGCCACCCCGCTGTGAACATGCTTCATCCTCATCCTCCTCCACCTCATCCTCCTCGTCCTCCAGTAGTGGGCCCTGTCTGGCCACATTTGTACCTGGCCTCTGCTGTTGCAAAAAACCTCCCTCTGAGTCACTTCGAAGAGACTGGCCTGAAAGTGCTAAAAATGACCCCTCTTCCTCCTCTTCCTCCTGGGCCACCTCCTCTTCCATCATCGCCCTAAGTGTTTTCTCAAGGAGACATAGAAGTGGTATTGTAACGCTGATAACGGCGTCATCGCCACTGGCCATGTTGGTGGAGTACTCGAAACAGCGCAACAGGGCACACAGGTCTCGCATGGAGGCCCAGTCATTGGTGGTGAAGTGGTGCTGTTCCGCAGTGCGACTGACCCGTGCGTGCTGCAGCTGAAACTCCACTATGGCCTGCTGCTGCTCGCACAGTCTGTCCAGCATGTGCAAGGTGGAGTTCCACCTGGTGGGCACGTCGCATATGAGGCGGTGAGCGGGAAGGCCGAAGTTACACTGTAGCGCAGACAGGCGAGCAGCGGCAGGGTGTGAACGCCGGAAGTGCAAACAGACGGCCCGCACTTTATGCAGCAGCTCTGACATGTCGGGGTAGTTGCGAATGAACTTCTGCACCACCAAATTCAGCACATGCGCCAGGCAAGGGATGTGCGTCAAACCGGCTAGTCCCAGAGCTGCAACGAGATTTCGCCCATTATCGCACACCACCAGGCCGGGCTTGAGGCTCACCGGCAGCAACCACTCGTCGGTCTGTTGTTCTATACCCCGCCACAACTCCTGTGCGGTGTGGGGCCTGTCCCCCAAACATATGAGTTTCAGAACGGCCTGCTGACGTTTACCCCGGGCTGTGCTGAAGTTGGTGGTGAAGGTGTGTGGCTGACTGGATGAGCAGGTGGAAGAAGAGGAGGAGGAAGCTGAGGAGGAGGAGACAGGAGGCAAAGAATGTTGCCCTGCGATCCTTGGCGGCAGAAGGACGTGCGCCAAACAGCTCTCCGCCTGGGGCCCAGCCGCCACTACATTTACCCAGTGTGCAGTTAGGGAGATATAGCGTCCCTGGCCGTGCTTACTGGTCCACGTATCTGTGGTTAGGTGGACCTTGCCACAGATGGCGTTGCGCAGTGCACACTTGATTTTATCGGACACTTGGTTGTGCAGGGAAGGCACGGCTCTCTTGGAGAAGTAGTGGCGGCTGGGAACAACATACTGTGGGACAGCAAGCGACATGAGCTGTTTGAAGCTGTGTGTGTCCACCAGCCTAAATGACAGCATTTCATAGGCCAGTAGTTTAGAAATGCTGGCATTCAGGGCCAGGGATCGAGGGTGGCTAGGTGGGAATTTACGCTTTCTCTCAAATGTTTGTGAGATGGAGAGCTGAACGCTGCCGTGTGACATGGTTGAGATGCTTGGTGACGCAGGTGGTGGTGTTGGTGGTACATCCCATGTTTGCTGGGCGGCAGGTGCCAACGTTCCTCCAGAGGCGGAGGAAGAGGCCGAGGCTGCAGCAGCAGAAGAGGCCGAGGCGGCAGCAGCAAAAGAGGTAGCAGGGGGAGCCTGAGTGACTTCCTTGTTTTTAAGGTGTTTACTCCACTGCAGTTCATGCTTTGCATGCAGGTGCCTGGTCATGCAGGTTGTGCTAAGGTTCAGAACGTTAATGCCTCGCTTCAGGCTCTGATGGCACAGCGTGTAAACCACTCGGGTCTTGTCGTCAGCACATTGTTTGAAGAAGTGCCATGCCAGGGAACTCCTTGAAGCTGCCTTTGGGTCCCAGATGGCGGCGGTCAGTAGCTGGCAGAGTCTCTTGCCGGCGGGTGTTCTGATTTTGCCCACTGCTCCCTCTTTTGCTACGCTGTTGGCTCGGTCTCACCACTGCCTCTTCCTCCGAACTCTGAAAGTCAGTGGCACGACCTTCATTCCATGTGGGGTCTAGGACCTCATTGTCCCCTGCATCGTCTTCCACCCAGTCTTGATCCCTGACCTCCTGTTCAGTCTGCACACTGCAGAAAGACACAGCAGTTGGCACCTGTGTTTCGTCATCATCAGAGACGTGCTGAGGTGGTATTCCCATGTCCTCATCATCAGGAAACATAAGTGGTTGTGCGTTAGTGCATTCTATCTCTTCCACCCCTGGGGAAGGGCTAGGTGGATGCCCTTGGGAAACCCTGGCAGCAGAGTCTTCAAACAGCATAAGAAACTGCTGCATAACTTGAGGCTCAGACAGTTTCCCTGATATGCATGGGGGTGATGTGACAGACTGATGGGCTTGGTTTTCATGCGCCATCTGTGCGCTTTCTGCAGAAGACTGGGTGGGAGATAATGTGAACGTGCTGGATGCACTGTCGGCCACCCAATTGACTAATGCCTGTACCTGCTCAGGCCTTACCATCCTTAGAACGGCATTGGGCCCCACCAAATATCCCTGTAAATTCTGGCGGCTACTGAGACCTGAGGTAGTTGGTACACTAGGACGTGTGGCTGTGGCAGAACGGCCACGTCCTCTCCCAGCACCAGAGGGTCCAATAACACCACCACGACCATGTCCACATCCGCGTCCGCGTCCCTTACTTGATGTTTTCCTCATTGTTCCCGTTCACCACAATTTTGAAAATGGCAAATTTGGGAATAGTTTTTCAACCCAGAACAAAAACTGTGCTTTTACGGTCACTACAAATAATTTGACCAGCTAAAACAGTACTGATTTAGAGGAATATAAATGTCAGGGCTATTTTTTAGGCGCTGTGTGACAGGTATACCTTTAATCACAGAATTAGACTTGTATCTGCACTGTAGCGTGTGTGTTTAAGTTTTTCAGAATGACACTATCAGCACCTTGAATCTAATATACCCTTTTTGGGATAGATTTAACCCCTTAGTGACCAAGCCTGTTTGGGCCTTTATGACCAAGCGTTTTTCTTCCTTTTTTTATGGTCTCGTTCCAAGAGCTATAACTTTTTTATTTTTTCATCTATATAGCTTTATGAGGGCTTGTTTTTTACGGGACAAGTTGTAGTTTTTAATGGCGCCATTTTGGGGTACACATAACTTTCTGATTAACTTTTATTAACTCTTTCTGGGAGGGAGATGGGGAAAAATAGCAATATTGCCACTGCGTTTTTACATTACACATTTTTTGGCGTTCATTTTTCGGTACAAATAACATAATATCTTTATTCTCTGGGTCAGTACGATTACAGTGATACTAAATACTTATAATTTTGTTTACATTTTACTACTTTTTTTGCAATAAAACACCTTTTATTAACCCCAAAAATTATTTTGCATTGCCACTTCACAAGACCCATAACTTTTTTTTATTTTTTTATATGGAATTGTGTGAGGGCTTGATTTTTGAAAGACAACTTGTATTTTTCATGGGTATGATTTTGGAGTAAATGCCGCTTTTTGATCGCTTGTTATTACATTTTTTTTCGGTGGAAACTAAGAAAAAATTCGAAATTCTGTCATTTTTTATTTTTTATTTTTTTTACGGCGTTCACCATAGGGGATAATTTATGTAATATTTATGTAGTCCCGGTCGTTACGGACGCGGCAATACCAAACATATGGGGGATATTTTCTTTTTGCAATTTTTTTCATTGAAAAGCGTATTTTCAATGGAAAAAAAGGCATATTTTTTTATTTTATGGAATTTTTTTTATTTAATAAATGTGTATTTTTTTTCTATTTTTTTTACTACTTAATAGTCCCACAAGGGGACTATAATATACAGTATTTTGATTGCTTTTAAAATGTAATGCATTATCTCTATAATGCATTACATTTCAATAGCAATGCTCTTCGAACATTGACCAGCAGGCTGCGCCAGAGAGGCACAGCCTGCTGGAAGTAACTGAAGACAGGCTCGGGCCCTCATCGGAAGCAAGGTAAGCTTCCCAGCACATCAGCACCCCGCGATCGCATTTTCGGGGTGCTGATGGGAGACAGAGGGAGTCCGCTCCATCTGTCACCACTTTACATGCAGCGGGCGCCATTGCGCCTGGCATGTAAAGGTTTAAACAGCCCGGATCGGCACTCCTGCCGTTCCGGGCTGTTAGAGCAGGGACCCGGCTCTCATGTGAGAGCCAGGTCCGCGCTCCCCGCTGCACGGGGGAGCCGCGCGGCGCTTAAACTGGGCCGCCGTAAAAACGCGGCGGCCCAGCCTAAGGCCCCTTAGTGACCGCCGTAAAAACACGTATGGGTGGTCACTAAGGGGTTAAAGTAGGCCTGATATAGCAGAAACTACTAATTTAGAAAATGGCAAATTTGGGAATACTTTTTCAACCCAGAACAAAAACTGTGCTTTTACGGTCACTACAAATAATTTGACCAGCTAAAACAGTACTCATTTAGAGGAATATAAATGTCAGGGCTATTTTTTAGGCGCTGGGTGACAGGCTCAACTTGCCCCTGATGTAGTATATGGCCAAAAAATAACCACACTATTGATGGTTAAATGCACTTGGGTGACACAGGCTCAGCCTGCACCTAATGTAGTATATGGCCAAAAAATAACCACACTGTTGATGGTTAAATGCACTTGGGTGACACAGGCTCAGCCTGCACCTGATGTAGTATATGGCCAAAAAATAACCACACTGTTGATGGTTAAATGCACTTGGGTGACACAGGTTCAGCCTGCAGCTGATGTAGGATATAGCAAAAAATAACCACACTATTGATGGTTAAATGCACTTGGTGGTAGCTTGTGCTGGCGCACCACAAGCCACAAAATGGCCACCGATCACCCCAGAAAAAAGTGATATAAAAACGCTCTGGGCAGCCTAAAAAAAGTGAGCAATTCAATATCAGCACTTCAATGATCCACAGCTGGAGATCGATCACTGAAATAAGTCTTTTGGAGGAGTTAATCTGCCTAATCTCGCCCTAACGTCGCAGCAGCAACCTCTCCCTATGCTTGAATCAGCAGAGTGACGTGCAGCGCTACGTGACCCAAGCTTATATAGAGGCTGGGTCACATGCTGCACTGGCCAATCACAGCCATGCCAATAGTAGGCAAGGCTGTGATGGCCTCTTGGGGCAAATAGCATGACGCTTGTTGATTGGCTGCTTTGCAGCCTTTCAAAAAGCGCCAAGAAAGCGCCGAACACCGAACCCGAACCCGGACTTTTACGAAAATTACAGCTTTAATTAAACTTATTAACAGGTTAAGGATTAATGTCTAGAAATACTGCGGTGAGCGGCAGGGCCCGATGTAAGAGTACAGTGACTGCCCCGTCCCAATTTCCAGACTCCAGCCCCTCCTCTCTCCCCGCTCATACATCGCAGGCTGCGATGCTGCAGCATCGCAGACTGCGATGTAAAATGGAAGCATTTGCCCCATAAGACGCAGGGGCATTTTCCCCCCACTTTTGGGGGGAAAAAGTGTGTCTTATGGAGCGAAAAATACAGTAATTCTTTGCAGATTTGCCCTGTGAGAGGCCTGAGAAGATCTGACAGACTTGCTGCATGTGTGTCTATCTGATAAATTGTTCTGTTTTTCTTTGTTGTGGTTTTGGGTAGGATCCCACCTCCCCACAGGTTCTGCTCATTAGCTATTTAGTGGTGCTATTTATACCCGCCTCTCTCTATAGTCCTATATTTGCTTCTGGAGTTCTCAGCTGGTGTTTGGTGGATCTCCTGCTCCCCGTCCGTCTTACGCTAAGTCCTACTCCTTCTTTTTTGTTATGTGTTCTGGCTAGGCCTCAGGAATGGCGCCATTGGCTAGAAGTAGTGATTCATCAGATTACTGTAATTACTGACCATAAGAATCTGGCTTACCTGCAATCAGCAAAGCGTCTGAACCCTAGGCAGGCCAGATGGTCATTGTTTTTTACCAGATTTAATTTTGTGGTTGCCTATCGCCCGGGGGTCAAAAATGTCAAAGTGGATTCTTTGTCAACTAGCTTTCCTGGGGGTGGGGAAATTCGGAGGATCCCGCTCTGATTTTGGCTGATGGGGTGGTTGTATCCGCTCTTTATCGCGAACTGGAGGCGGAAGTGTTGGGGACTCAAGGTGAAGCACCTGATTCCTGTCCTTCAGTGAAGTTGTTTGTTCCTTCTGCGGGACACCCTGGGAGTATATCCACTGTGGATCTTATTTCCCAGGGATTCTGGTGGCCAGGTTTGCGTAAATGTGTTGAGGGCTATGTAGCAGCTTGTGAGACCTGTGCACGTGCTAAGGTGGCTCACACTCGGCCTTCAGGATCTCTTCTTCCTTTGTCCATCCTTTGTCCATCTCGTCTTGTCCTTGGACGCATTTGTCCATGGACTTCATCACTTATTTACCGAGTTCCTCTGGGAAAACTGTGATTTTGGTGGTGGTAGACCACTTCAGTAAGATGGCTCACTTTACCATTGTAGGGTCTGTCCAATGCTAAAATTCTCGCTCAGGTATTTGTTGATAACATTGTGAAATTACTCGGCATCCCCTCTGATGTTGTGTCTGATAGGGGGAAGCAATTTGTTTCCAGGTTTTGGAAGGCGTTTTGTACTCATCTGGTTATTCGGTTGTCTTTCTCTTCGGCTTTCCATCCCCAGTCGAATGGACAAACTGAGCACATTAACCAGAACCTGGAGACTTATTTGAGGTGTTTTGTCACCGAGAATCAGGAAGAGTGGTCTTCGTTTTTGTCCTTAGCTGAGTTTGCCTTGAATAAACATAGGCAGAAGTCCACTGATAAGTCACCATTTTTTGGCGCATATGGTTTTCACCCTCAGTTTGGTACTTTTTTCTGGGACTGAATCTTCTGGTATACCTGAAGAGGAGAGATTCTCTTCTTCGTTGTTTTCTATCTGGCGGAAGATTCAAACTAATAAAAAAAAAAATGGGTGAACGATATAAACGGATGGCTGACAAGAGAAGTATGACTGGTCCGGACCTGTGTGTGGGTGAATTGGTGTGGTTGTCCACTAAGAACATTAAGTTGAAAGTACCTTCTTGGAAGTTGGGGCCAAGATTTATCTGTCCTTACAAAATCTCGGCCATTGCTAATCCGGTTGCGTTTCGTCTGGAACTTCCGCAGGCCTGGAAGATCCATAATGTGTTTCATAGGTCTTTGTTGAAGAAGTATATTGAACCTGCTGAACCATCTCCTTTGCCACCTCCCCCTGTCTTGGTAGATGGTAATCTGGAGTTTCAGATCTCCAGAATACTCAACTCACGTGTTCTTCGTGGCTCCCTTCAGTACCTTGTGCATTGGAGGGGATACGGCCCTGAGGAAAGAATGTGGGTTCCGGCTACTGATGTCAATGCTAGTCACCTTGTGAAGGCCTTTCACAGGGCACACCCGGATAAGGTTGGTACACCCGTAGAAGGGGGGGTACTGTCACGCCCTGCCCTGTGAGAGGCCTGAGAAGATCTGACAGACTTGCTGCACGTGAGTCTATCTGACAGATTGTTCTGTTTCTCTTTGTTGTGGTTTTGGGCAGGATCCCACCTCCCCACAGGTTCTGCTCATTAGCTATTTAGTGGTGCTATTTATACCCGCCTTTCACTATAGTCCTTGCGGTTTATATTTGCTTCTGGAGTGCTCAGCTGGTGTTTGGTGGATCTCCTACTCCCCGTCCGTCTTAAGCTAAATCCTATTCCTTCTCTTTTGTTGTGTGTTCTGGCTAGGCCTCAGGTAGACGCTGGTTCCTGCACCTAGCACTAGGAACCGGTCATCTTATCTCCAGTTCCCTAGCTGAGGGTTTGTTACAGTTTCAGCTAGGCTTAGGTTCCAGTGCATGAGTACTTCCACTTTAAGGATTTGCTCATGTTGTCAGAAGTCAGGGAAAGGCTCTGGGATTTTCAGGTGCTGACCTTTCCCTGTTCCCTAGTTTTGGGGCCTAGCCTGGTGTTGTGTTGCTTTTGTTGTATTTGGTTTGCTTCCCTTCCCTCACCTATCGTGACAAAGCGCTGCTTTCTTCAGAGAGACCAGAGATTTTAGAGACAACCAACGGCTGCCTTGAACGTCATGCTGATTAACCGTTCAGGGCCTGGGAGCACTGCTCTTCTGAGTTTTCTGCTCTCGGATGCCATGTCACGGAATCTGGGAGGTTAAATGTCTGCAAAATCTCTGATTGCAAACATTAGCCCCCGGATGTCTGCTGTGGGTATAGTGCCTGCTACATTCTTGAGAGGGCACCATTTTTAAAGAGAGGACATACATGTACGGGGCGGTCGTCAAGGGGTTAATATATTTTAGTTCTAGTGGCCAATGTAAAAACTGTACGATTTTAGGATTTTAAAAAAAATGTAGACCAATTTTTTTTTTTAAATGCCTAACATAAAAACATGGGGGAAGATTTATCAGACTAGTGTAAAGTAGAACTGATTTAGTCGCCCATAACAATCAGTTCCACCTTTCATTTTTCAGAGATCCTTTGGAAAATGAAAGGTGGAATCTAATTTGTTGCTATGGGCAACTAAGCCAGTTTTCCTTTACACCAGTTTGATACCTTTTGTTTCAACCTTGGGGGAAATCTATTTTCTGTTGACCCTTTAAGTGAAGTATTACATAAATAGTACTGCTTGCACCAAGTCTGGATCGCAAATTTTTTGTTCATACCCCCCTTCCTTTACACACTCTCTCATTCCCCACTGTGCTGCCTCAAAGCACTGATGACATACATTGATAGGACCAAGCAGAGTATGAGCTTAGAAGTCCTGTCTATGTGCAACGCCCTTATGCCGGCGTCTGGGGTATCCCTTACCATTTAGGAGGTTTTTACGATATACAGTGCCTTGCAAAAGTATTCACCCCCCCCCCCCCCCCCCCTTGACTTTTTCCGTGTTTTGTTACATTACAGCCTTAAGTTTCAATGTTTTGTTAATCTGAATTTTATGTGATGGATCAAAACACAATAGTCTAAGACTACTTTCACACTGGCATTTTGGTTTCCGTTTGTGAGATCCGTTCAGGGATCTCACAAGTGGTCCAAAACGGATCAGTTTTGCCCTTAATGCATTCTGAATGGATAAGGATCCACTCAGAATGCATCAGTCTGGCCCTGTTCGGCCTCCATTCCACTTTGGAGGCAGACACCAAAACCCTGCTTGCAAACGGATTCGTCCTGACACACAATGTAAATCAATGGGGACGGATCCGTTTTCACTGACACAATATGGCACAATAGAAAACTGATCTGTCCCTATTGACTTTCAATGGTGTTCAAGACGGATCCTTTTTGGCTATGTTAAAGATAATATAATACAAACGGATCTGTTCTGAACGGATGCATGCGGTTGTATTATCTGAACCGATCCGTCTGTGCAGATCCATGACGGATCCGCACCAAACGTGAGTTTGAAAGTAGCCTTAGTTGGTGAAGTAAAATTAGAAAAATATATAAATAAAACTATTGTTTAGAAATAGAAAACAGAAAATTGTCCTGTGCGTATGTATTCACCCCCTTTGTTAGGAAGCCCATAAAATGATCTAGTGCAACCAATTACCTTCAGAAGTCACATAATTAGTGAAATGATGTCACCTGTGTGCAATCTAAGTGTCACATGATCTGTCATTACATATACACACCTTTTTTGAAAGGACCCAGAGGCTGTAACACCTAAGCAAGAGGCATCACTAACCAAACACTGCCATAAAGACCAAGGAACTCTCCAAACAAGTAAGGGACAATGTTGCTGAGAAGAACAAGTCAGGGTTAAGTTATAAAAAAAAAAAATCCAAATCTTTGAACCCCAGGAGCACCATCAAATCTATCATAACCAAATGGAAAGAACATGGCACAACGGCAAACCTGCCAAGAGACTTCCGCCCACCAAAACTCGGACTGGGAAAGGAGGGCATTAATCAGAGAGGCAGCACAGAGACCTAAGGTAACCCTGGAGAAGCTGCAGAGTTCCACAGCAGAGACTCGAGTATCTGTACATAGGACGACAATAAGCCGTACGCTCCATAGAGTTAGGATTTATGGCAGAATGGCCAGAAGAAAGCCATTACTTTCAGCTAAAAACAAAAAGGCGCATTGTGAGTTTGCAAAAAGGCATGTGTGATACTCCCAAAATGTATGGAGGAAGGTGCTCTGGTCTGATGTGACTAAAATTTAAACATGGAGGTGACAGCATTATGCTGTGGGGATGTTTTTCAGCAGCCGGGATTGGGTAACTGGTCAGAGTTGAGGGAGAGATGAATGGTGCTAAATACAGGGATATTTTTTAGCAAAACCTGTACCACTCTTTGCATGATTTGAGGCTAGGACGGAGGTTCACCTTCCAGCAGGACAATGACCCCAAACACACTGCTAAAGCAACACTTCAGTGGTTTAAGGGGAAACACGTAAATGTGTTGGAATGGCCTAGTCAAAGCCCAGATCTCAATCCAATAGAAAATCTGTGGTCAGACTTAAAGATTGCTGTTCACAAGCGCAAACCATCCAACTTTAAGGAGCTGGAGCAGTTTTGCGAGGAGGAATGGGCAAAAAATCCCAGTAGTAAGATGTGGCAAGCTCATAGAGACTTATTCAAAGCGACTTGGAGCTGTGATTGCCGCAAAAGGTGGCTCTACAAAGTATTGACTTTAGAGGGGTGAATAGTTATGCACATTGTTGATAATAAAATGGCTGCACAACATTTCACATACAAACAATAGAGCTGAGAAATGGGGCGCATTATCAATTAAAGTGATATTATACCTACTATAAATGGAAAAATAGCAAAGCTCTTTGCAGACATTTTTGATCAAATGTGTGTCGGACCCATCTACCTGGCTTCAAGGTGGCTCTTGCAGATGGGTACCTAACACTAATATACCACCTCTCTTGGCCTTACCTAAGCCTACAAATTCAGGGCAGTGTAGGAACCAGCTACATTTATACTCTGCTCAGAAGCCCCAAGCAGATGGGCGTTCCTCAGTCTAAAAGAGGCCGCTACCCTCAATATATACTACAAGAAAATTATATTAGTGTTACGTACCCATCTGCGGAAACCACCTTGAAGCCTGGTAAATGGGCCCAACACACGTTTGATCAAAGAATGTGTGCAAAGAGCTTCTATTTTTCCATTTATAGTAGGTATAATACCACTTTAATTTGGAATGATCCCCATTTCTCAGCTGTATTGTTTGTATGTGAAATGTTGTGCAGCCATTTTATTATCAACCATGTTTGCTTGATGGATATGCACCTGTGACTATGAATATGAATATGCTAGTCAAATTTTTTTTGTATTTATACACATTGACTTTTTCTGTTATTTTGTCCTATTTGTTGTTTGCTTCACAACAAAAAAAGAAAATCTTTAAAGTTGTGGGCATGTTCTGTAAATTAAATGATGCAAATAATTTTGCAAGGTAGTGTATGTCCCTCTTACAGAGAAAGTAGTCGTGACGCCAGTTGCATTGAAGCAACGAGGACATGGAGTCCCCTTTGTAGATGGTACTGTTGGTACCCAGGTGTAGGATTGCCAAAGTGGTGTAGAGTGGCCTACAATCTCTCTGAATGTGTTGTATGCAAGTGTCACGGTGCTCCTACATGGATATCCTTGGATCCCAGACATAGTTGGACAAAGCAGTGCAAAAAGGGATGAATAACTTGGATGATGAAGGAATAATTGAGTCCAGACTGGTAGTAACGTAGTTAACAGCTTTACTTGAATAAACGGTAAACAATTTCCAGACTTGATCTTGGTCATCAGCAGGTATTTGCTTAACTGGCAGGCAAACACTTCTGCAACAATCTCATCTATGCTATGCTATAGCTTTCTCAGCTCTGCTATGTTGGCTGGCTTAAATAGACTACAGACAGCTATTCCAGCAGAAGAGAAAAGGTTCCTGTCTCTTCTGCAATCCTAGGAATCTTTCTTCCTGGCTTCAAGCTCACTTAGCTTGGCTATAGGCAATGCAAGCCCAGGAGGGGTCAAGCAACCATGTAGACTTCAGAGGCAGGGCCTCTGGGCCCAGCGGAGCAGACAGAGCTCTGCTGGCTGAGACACAACCTCTCATTAGGAGGCTAGAACTCACACTAACTAAACTCCTCCCTAGAGGGAGCAAGAGAGATGGAGAGAAGGTTCCATCCTCTGCTAACCAGCACTGCCAAGATAGCCACCACCTGCTGGTGAACCAGGCACATTACATGTTAACAGTAGTTTATAAGAAAATATAAATATACACTTTGCAGGAAATGACATTAAATATAGGAGATGACACCTGATGCTCCAATAAAGTTAGTGGGGGTCCAAAAGAGGTGGTAATGACACTCTGGGGTATTACATATATATTTCAGTGGTGTCCTGCACTGGCACCTCAGGGAAAAGCGGTAGCGTGTAATACCCCAGAGTAGGGGCATTATTATTATTATTGCATTTACTGTGTTTCTTATGATTCAGATATAATCCTGTTGTAATGACATTCTGTGTACCTGGTTTACCAGCAGGTGGGGTATGGCTGGCAGTTCTCTGCACCAGGAATGGGATTTACCATTCTATTCCTCCCTCCTTTGGAAGAAGTGGGTTAGTCCAACTTCCTACCAATGGTGGGGGCTGAGAGTTAGGCAGTCGAGAGGAGAATGGGGTGGTGAGGGGACATTTTCCCCCCCTTTCCTGCAGGAGGAGTAGGGGAGCAGCTCATAGAGCACCACCTCCTCACAATATTCAAACTTTGTGGACATCGTAGTTTTATAGAGAGAAAACAGGCCAAGGACACCCTTATCAAGCTATTTGTAGACCAGTGTCAGCTAAGAATGGAAAGCAGTATCAAGTCAGCCTGCCCCCATAACTTCCTCCGCTGGTGCCAAAAAGAGTATTTGCATTAAAGTTTGCTGCAACCATTTGCACCTTTAAAGTTCAAGTTTCCAAGTCTGGCCTCATTTGTCTTCATCAACCCTTTCACTGCGTCGGACCCCAAGGTTGACAACCATCCAGAAATTTCTGGACAGTCCATAAAAATAGGTGACTTTTTTCCTGTGTCTGTGAAAAAACACATTCTGCTTGGCAACCCTGGACACCGTGACGCAACTACCACTCCCATCCTCTACACCAGCTAACATTGCAAGTATAAATTAGTGATCCTGATTCACCACAACTAGCAGTACAATTCATGTAATATTGCACCTAATTGCATTTGGCAAAGGTGACAGACTCCCTCTCCTTTTGGCTACATGCACACGAACGTTGTTTGTTTCCGTGTCCGTTTTTTTGGTTTTTTTTGCGGATAGGATGCGGACCCATTCATTTCAATGGGTCCACAAAAAATGCAGACAGTACACATGTGCTGTCCGCATCAGTATGTCCGTTTCGGAGCCCTGCAAAAAAATAGAACATGTCCTATTCTTGTCCGTTTTAGGCATTGCTACAATGGATCCACACCAAAAAACGGATAACATACGGATTTTTTTTTTTTTTTTGCGGACCGCAAAACACATACGGTCGTGTGCATGTAGCCTTTTCGGGAGGAGGAAGAGCAGAGTTTTCCCTCTGGGTCCTCAGTTACTGCAATAACAGCTGCAGACAGTTGCTTTATAGCAGACACAATCTGAGTGTTGTGGGCATGCCCTGTAGGGAGACGTACTGAGGTCACTCTGCAGGAGGAGGGAAGAGAAAGAGGAGAATCTTTCCCATTGTTGATCCTGAGTTTTCTAGTTTTCTACCTCCAGCTTTATAATATAGGTGCTACCTGCCTTATATTTATTTGTATCAGGGTATCCTGGTGCATCAAGACCCTGTAGAGCCGGTGCAAAGGATGGGAGTGGTAGAGCCCCTGATGAGGTATTGTCACGTGTAGAGTTGAGCGAACCCGAACTATAAAGTTCGGGTTTGTACCGAACTTTACGATTTTTCGACCCCGGACCCGAACCCGACCATTTCAGTAAAAGTTTAGGTTTGGTGTTCGGCTATTTTATGGCACTTTTTGAAAGGCTACAGAGCAGCCAATCAACAAGCGTTTAACGCTGTGCCCTTAGAAGCCATCACTGCCATGCCTACTAATGGCATGGCTGTGATTGGCCAGTGCAGCATGTGACCCAGCCTCTATATAAGCTAGAGTCACGTAGCGCTGCCCGTCACTCTGCTTTTACTAGTGTAGGGAGAGGATGCTGCTGCTGTGAGGGAGAGAATAGGAAAGAATCTTTAATTGGAAGTGCTTGTTAACTCAGCGATCTACCTAGATTTAGTTTTGTGGGTGCAGTGCACAATCTTTTTACCCTGCCCTAAGCCCAGTGACCCACAAAAATTACTTTTATCCGTCTGTTAGTTAGATGGGCGGCGGCGGCCATTTTATGCAAGCTCAGTGCACCAGCACAGCATATGTGCTTTTGTGACATTCAAATCCAAGCTTGAAATACTGCAATAATAATCTGGGTATAAAAAAAACACCCATTTTTGGCAATATCCTACATCTGGTGCCTTTGCAGCATTTGTCAGTGTGCAATTTAAGCTAGAAATACAGCAATAATTTTCTGGGTTTTAAAAAACACCCTTTTTGGGCAAAATACTCTATTTTACAGCCCTTGCTGCATCTGTCAGTGTGAAATTCAAGTGTTATATACTGCTGTCATATTCTGTTAGTAAAAAAAACACAAATTTTGGGCAAAGTACTCAATATTGCAGCCTTTGCTGCATCTGTGATTGTTAAAAACAAGCTTGAAATACTTTAATAATTTTCTGGGTTTTAAAAAACACCCATTTTTGGCAATACCCTCCATCTGGGGCCTCTGCCGCATCAGTCAGTGTGCAATTTAAGCGAGAAATACAGCTATAGTTTTCTGGGTTTTAAAAAAACACCCTTTTTGGGCAAAAATCTTAATTTTACAGCCTTTGCTGCATCTGTCATTGTGAGATACACCCTTTAGATACTGTTATATTCTGCTATTGAAAAAACACCAATTTTGGGCAAGATCCTAAATTTGAGAAATATGAGAGCGTCAAATAAGGGACGTGGCCCCGGTCATGGTGCTGCTGGTGG
Organism: Bufo bufo; assembly: GCF_905171765.1. Taxonomy (NCBI): domain Eukaryota; kingdom Metazoa; phylum Chordata; class Amphibia; order Anura; family Bufonidae; genus Bufo; species Bufo bufo. The sequence continues at coordinate 131,356,537 of NC_053396.1, forward strand.
AGCTCCTGTTGCAGGGAGAGGACGTGGTTGATCTGTGCCAGCTACACGCACAAGTGAAACACCTTCCTCAGATGCGAGTAGGCGACAGAACTTTCAGCTGTATTTAGTCAGGCCTAATGCAGCTCTACGAATGGTGAGGCCAGAACAAGTACAGGCGATAGTAGGGGGTTGGGTTGCTGACAGTGTCTCTAGTTCCTTTACATTGTCTCCCACCCAGTCTCCGGCTGAAAGATCAGAGTTGGCACCTGCAGCCGATGTCCATCAGTCTTTCACCTCACCCCCTTGCAAATCAGCCAAGCAGTCTGAGCCCCAAGTCATGCAGCAGTCTCTTCTGCTTTTTGATGACTCTGCTAGCAGGGTTTCCCAGGGTCATCCACCTAGCCCTGCCCTAGAAGTGGAAGAGATTGAGTGCACCGATGCCCAACCACTTATGTTTCAAGATGAGTACATGGGAGGACCACCGCAGCACGTCTCGGATGATGATGAAACACAGGTGCCAACTGCTGTGGCTTTCGAAAGTGTGCAGACTGACAAGGAGGGCAGGGGTGAAGACTGGGTGGAAGATGATGTGGAGGACAATGAGGTCCTCAACCCCACATGGAATCAAGGTCATGCGAGTGACCTGTGTAGTTTGGAGGAAGAGGCAGTGGCTGCACAGAGCCACCAGCACAGCAGAAGAGGGAGCAGGGTGCAAAAGCGGAGCGGCCGTCCCCTAGACAGTACGCCTGCTTCTGCCCACCGCAGCAAGGGACCGAGCACACCAAAGCCAGCTCCAAGGAGTTCCCTGGCATGGCAGTTCTTCAGACAATGTGCTGACGACAAGACACGAGTGGTTTGCTCACTGTGCAATTAGAGCCTGAAGCGAGGCATAAACGTTCTCAACCTGTACACAACATGCATGACCAGGCATCTAAGTGCAAAGCACGAGCTGCGGTGGAGTAGACACCTCATAAACCAAGAAAAGTCTGCAGTCTCGGCCTCTTCATCCACCTCTGGAGTGACATTGCCACCTGCCACCCCGCAAACAGAGGATCTGCCAGCGACACCACCACCTGGGTCACCAAGCATTTCCACAATGTCCCACGGAAGCGTTCAGCTCTCCATCTCCCAAACACTGGAGCGGAAGAGGACGTACCCCCCTACCCACCCACGATCCCTGGCCCTGAATGCCAGCATTTCAAAATTACTGTCCTTTGAAATGCTGTCATTCCGTATGGTGGAGACGGATAGTTTTAAAAGCCTTATGGCGGTGGCTGTCCCACAGTACATCGTGCCCAGCCGCCACTACTTTTCCAGGCGTGCCATCCCTTCCCTGCACAACCAAGTGGGGGACAAAATCAGGTGTGCACTGCGCAACACCATCTGTGGCAAGGTCCACCTAACTACGGATACGTGGACCAGTAAGCACCGTCAGGGACATTATATATCCATAACAGCACACTGGGTAAATGCAGTGGTGGCTGGGCCTGAGGCGGATAGCAGTTTGGAGCATGTCCTTCCACCACCGAGGATCGTAGGGCGCTTCAGTTTGCCTCCAGTTGCTTCCTCCTCCTACTCCGCTTCCTCATCCTCTACCGACTCCTCATCCGGTCAGCGTAACACCTTCACCACAAACTTCAGCACAGCCAGGGGTAAATGAAAGCAGGCAGTTTTAAAATGTATCTGTTTGGGGGACAAACCCCACACCGCGCAGGAGCTGTGGATGGGCCTTGAACAACAGACCGATAAGTGGTTGGTGCCAGTGAGCCTCAAGCCCGGCCTGGTGGTGTGCGATAATGGGCGAAATCTCGTAGCAGCTCTGGGACTAGCCGATTTGACGCACATCCCTTGCCTGGCGCATGTGCTGAATTTGGTGGTGCAGAGGTTCCTTAAAAAGTACCCCGATATGTCAGAGCTGCTGCATAAAATGCGGGCCGTCTGTGCGCGCTTTCAGCATTCTCACCCTGCTGCTGCTCGCCTGTCAGCGCTGCAGTGTAACTTCGGCCTTCCCGCCCTCCGCCTCATATGCGACGTGTCGACAAGGTGGAACTCCACCTTGCACATGCTGGCCAGACTGTGCGAGCAGCAGCAGGTGATAGTGGAGTTTCAGCTGCAGGACGCACGGGTGAGTCTCTCTGCGGAACAGCACCACTTCACCACCAATGACTGGGCCTCCATGCGAGACCTGTGTTCCTTGTTGCGCTGTTTCGAGTACTCCACCAACATGGCCAATGCCGATAACGCCATTCTCTGCATTACTATCCCACTTCTATGCCTCCTTTAAAAACCGCTGCTGGCGATGATGGAAGAGGATGTGGCACAGAAGGAGGAAGAGGGATCATTTCATAGGGTTTCCGGCCAGTCATTTACAAGTGGCTCCGAGGGTGGGTTCCTGCACCCACAAACGCCAGGTACACAATTGTCCAGCCAGGGCACAGTTGTGGAGGATGAGGAGGAGGAGATGGAGGAGGAGGAGGAACCGTGTTAACAGCAGGGTGGCACCCAAACCAGATCATGGCCATCACTGGTGTGTGGCTGGGGGGATACAGAGGACACAGACACAGATGACAGCTTTTCGTTGTCTCTGGGCAGCCTGGCACACATGAGAGATTACATGCTGCAGTGTCTCCGCAACGACCGCCGAGTTGCCCACATTCTAACTTGTGCTGATTACTGGGTGGCCACGCTGCTGGAATCCCGTTACACTGACAATGTACCATCCTTAATTCCGTCACTGGAGCGTGATCGTAAGATGCGCGAGTACAAGCACATGCTGGTAGACGCGCTGCTGGTGGCATTCCCACCTGACAGCGGGGGCACAGTGGAAGCACAAGGCGAAGGCAGAGGAGGAGGAAGAGGTCGCCAACGCAGCTGGGGCACAACCAGCACCTCAGAAGGCAGGGCTAGCATGGCTGAAATGTGGAAAAGCTTTGTCAACACGCCACAACAACCAGCTCCACCAGCTGATATGAAAACGTCTTAGCAGGAGGCAGCATTTCAGCAACATGGTGGAGCAGTATGTGTGCACATGCCTACACGTACTGAATGACGGGTCTGCCTCCTTCAACTTCTGAGTCTCCAAATGGGGCACATGGCCTGAGCTTGCCCTTTACGCCTTGGAGGTGGTGGCCTGCCCTGCAGCCAGTGTATTGTCTAAACGTGTGTTTAGCACGGCAGGGGTGTTATCACAGACAAGCGCAGCCGCCTGTCCACAGCCAATGTGGACAAGCTCACGTTTATTAAAATGAACCAGGCATGGATCCCACTTGCCCGTCCCTTGTGCAGAATAGACATGTATACCGGCCTTAACCGTCCATTGTTATACTATAGCGCAATTGCTCATTGCTGTATTTTGGATATTTCACACTCTTTTGGAGTGTACCCTAATAAAAAAATTAAAATTAAAACCAAAAACCAGTGTTGGCTACCTCGTCCTCCTCCACCGCCGCTTCTACCTACACCGCTACGTCCACCGCCTCCTCAGACTCCTATTCCATATGGACCTCCACCTTATAAATCAAGTGTATTTTTTTTAATTTGTACGGATTTTATTTTGTCATTTCACTAATTTGTCTGTTACATTTTCGGGTGAAATTCACCACTTTTTGGGTGTGATATACCCCTGCTCTACCTAGTAGACAGGTAAAAACATTTCACTAATTTGTCTGTTACATTTTCTTGTGAAATTCACCAACTTTTGGCTGTGATATACCCTTGCTCTACCTAGTAGACAGGTAACATTTCACTAATTTGTCTGTTACATATTCGGGTGAAATTCACCAACTTTTGGCTGTGATATACCCCGGCTGTACCTAGTAGACAGGTAAACAAATTTCACTAATTTGTCTGTTACATTCTCAGGTGAAATTCACCAATTTTTGGCGGTGATATACCCCTGCTCTACCTAGTAGACAGGGACCAAAATTTTTAAAAATCATCTGTTCCATTGGTGGGTGACATTAACTTATTTCTGGCGATGAAAACCCCATGCTCTGCATAGGTGACAGGGAATTAAATTTGTAAATTTCGTCTTTATTTGGCCCTTTCATTCGATCCTTCCGCTTTAATAACTTGTCCCACATTTCAGCTCGATCACATTGCAGCCATTGACCTCCCTTGGATGTGGTATCCCTTTCTCACGCTCCCTCTCCGGCGTGGAACCCTGATTCGCCGATAACCGTGATCAACATGGTAGGCTCAGAGAAGAACATCGAAAGTTGATAGAGAAGATATCCAAATGGATCGTGGACGTCACGGGGATGTGCGATCAGGCAGAAGTTATCTAGACTTGAAAAGCAGATATCCAGCACCTCAATTTTGCGTGCTTAACGATGTTTATTCCACAAACCAAGTGTACAGCGGTAAGAAAATCCTTAAAGTACAAGCCCCAGGTTCGAAACGCGTAGACCGTATTGGGGCTGTACTTTGAGGATTTTCTTACCGCTGTACACTTGGTTTGCGGAATAAACATCGTTAAGCACGCAAAATTGAGGTGCTGGATATCTTCTTTTCAAGTACATGAGTCTGGGCCTCTTCCCATCCGTGCACTCTCCAAATTGCTGATGCAGGTGAGCTGGACTTTTACTATTGCTTGCTAGAAGTTATCTAGAGTCAACAAAGCGGCAGCAGGGCCTCTCCTGTCTAACGTTTCCAAATCCTAAATACCCAAGTGACATTCCCTATAATTGTTTATTAATCATTCCAATAACAGGGCATCTTAAGAGTCCTGTATTGTTATTTATTGTTACTACCTCCCCGAGTCGGGAGTGGGTAATTGCCGCACGCCCCCTCCTTTCCTTCAATTCTTCCATTTTAATAGCTTCTCTCACATTTCCACTCGATCACAATTACATTTCATCCATTGATCTCCCTTGAATGTGCTATCCCTTTCTCACGCTCCCTCTCCGGCGTGGAACCCTGATTTGCTGCTATATGTGATCAACATGGTAGGCGCAGAAAAGAACATCGAAAGTTGATAGAGCAGATATCCAATTGGATTGTGAACATCACAGGGACATGCGACATGGTGGGGCAGTATGTGTGCACACGCCTACACGAACTGACTGATGGGTCTGCCCCCTGCAACTTCTGGGTTTCCAAATTGGGCACATGGCCTGAGCTTGCCCTTTACGCCTTGGAGGTGCTGGCCTGCCCTGCAGCCAGTGTATTGTCTAAATGTGTGTTTAGCATGATTGGAGGGGGTTATCACAGGTTATATTTCCCAATGTTTTGGGGTGTACCCTAATAAAAAATAAATAAAATAAAGTTAAAACTAAAAAGCAGTGTAGGCTACCTCCACCGCCGCTTCCACCTACATCGCCACATCCACTGCCTCCTCAACCTCCTACTCCATATGGACCTCGTCCTCCTAGATCAAGATTATTTTTATTTGTACGTATTTTATGTTATTTAAAGTAATTTCCCTATCCACATTTGTTTGCACAGCACTTGCCATGCTCTTTACCACATTTTGATGTCATTTGCAACCCTCTAGCCCTTTCCATGACATTTTTACTAAAGTAATAACTGGAATAGGGAAACTACAGTACCCTGAAAGATTATCAAAATTAGGGTTATTCACTTTAGAAAAAAGACGACTGAGGGGAGATCTAATTAATATGTATAAATATATCAGGGGTCAGTATAGAGATCTCTCCCATCATCTATTTATCCCCAGAACTGTGACTGACGAGGGGCATCCTCTGCATCTGGAGGAAAGAAGGTTTGTACACAAACATAGAAGAGGATTCTTTACGGTAAGAGCAGTGAGACTATGGAACTCTCTGCCTGAGGAGGTGGTGATGGTGAGTACAATAAAGGAATTCAAGAGGGGCCTGGATGTATTTCTGGAGTGTAATAATATTACAGGCTATAGCTACTAGAGAGGGGTCGTTGATCCAGGGAGTTATTCTGATTGCCTGATTGGAGTCGGGAAGGAATTTTTTATTCCCCTAAAGTGGGGAAAATTGGCTTCTACCTCACATTTTTTTTTTTTTGCCTTCCTCTGGATCAATTTGCAGGATAACAGGCCGAACTGGATGGACAAATGTCTTTTTTCGGCCTTATGTACTATGTACTAAGTTATTTTAGTGCTCAAAAGTTCGGGTCCCCATTGACTTCAATGGGGTTTGGGTTTGGGGTCAAGTTCGGGTCCTGAACCGAACTTTTTTGCCGAACCCGTCAAAGCCGAACATCCAGATGTACGCTCAACTCTAGTCGCGTGTGATCCCTCAGGCCATTACTGGGGATCTATGCAGTAGAAAGGTGGCCTGAAGAATCAGACCAGAAGTAAAAATTTAACAATCAGTTACTTATATAATATATGTGCAGTTTCTGGCAACAAATGAGGAGGTATAGTGGCTGGTAGGATGGCAATTTAATGGCATTCGGAGGCACTTGTGGATATAAGTATCTACTGTGAGATACATTCTTGAAGTTAGTCTCGTCTGGTTATTCTAGGTGATTGGTGTCTGACATGTTTCCCTCACTGGCAGCAGGGTCTCTAAAGCTGTGGTTTTTCTGATCACACTGCTGATAGACTCACTTGGAGTAGGATCTCAGGAAATACATGCCAATCTCCTTGCTGTCTAGACTTGAACTCCCTTTCCTGGAAGGAAGTAAGACCAGCCCACTCCCACAAAGAGAGGATGAACAGGGTGGTTAGCACTGTTCCTGCCAACCATTGCCAACCAAACTTCCTAGAATAAATGGCATAACAACAATACAACATAAAACATTTGCAGATACCCCCCAGGTCTCGGGTACAGCACTGGCACCATGGCGTAAATGTTAATTTGCTATAGATAAATAAAAAAGTTTCTTAGTATTCACTGGGTTTGTTTACGAATGGCTTGTATTCTCTGGATCAGGGGTTTTCTCATAATGTAGACCTGAACAAAATGTGCAATATGCAATTTTTATGATTACAATGCCTATACAGTATGTTGGTGGATTTATTTCTACTCTCTGGATCCTGTCCCAGAGCGTTTTAATGTATTCCAGTTATAAATCTGCAGCACTTTGGTTTATTTGCTGTTACTCAGATAAGATGGCCACCTGATTCACTTTGGCTAAGAGATTTAATCTCCTAGCCAAACATTGACTTGCATTGCACACGTTACTTTTTTTTAAGAGAAATATCTTCTGTTTCTTGTATTCATTTCCTTTCACAAGGACGTTAGTCAAATAATGTCCTGAATATTTATGGAAACAAATTCAAGTCAGAAATGCCATTGTGCATGTGCTGAATTTTACTACTGTGGCAAATATTACCTGAGATGGAAGAAAAGCATGGATTTGTAGAATACTACATATAGGCTGTAACCTAGGCCAGGAGGTAAATGGGGAGGGGAGGGAGGTTGTAGAATATACTGTAAAATGTACTGTGTTTTTTTACATTTTTATTTTGTTTACTTTGCCTGTTTTACATTACTAATAAACCTTTAGTGACCAAGCATTTTCTTTTTCATTTTTTCATTGTTGAAGAGCTATAGCTTTTTTATTTCTCCATTGATGTAGTCTTGTTTTTTGCAGGGCAAGTTGTAATTTTTTATTACACCAGTTTGGGGTATACCTTACTTACTGATTAGGGGGCATACATAGAACTCATTGGGCCCTATACCAAAAATCTGAATTGGGCCCCCATGCCCCATTGATACCCTTCCCACTACCCATTCTTAGCCCCTCCCCTTGCTTCATAAACTGTGCTTGCTGTGGCATGTCATACACTGTCTGTCCAAAAAAAGTCGCCACCAAAAAAAAGTCACACACTCTAACATTTAGTTGGACCGCCTTTAGCTTTGATTATGGCACACATTCGCCGTGGCATTGTTTTGATAAGCTTCTGCAATGTCACAAGATTTATTTCCATCCAGTGTTGTATTAATTTTTCACCAAGATCTTGCATTGATGATGGTAGAGTCTGACTGCTGCGCAAAGCCTTCTCCAGCACATCCCAAAGATTCTCAATGGGGTTAAGGTCTGGACTCTGTGGTGGCCGATCCATGTGTGAAAATGATGTATCATGCTCCCTGAAACACTCTTTCACAATTTGAGCCTGATTAATCCTGGCATTGTCATCTTGGAATATGCCCGTGCCATCAGGGAAGAAAAAATCTATTGATGAATAACCTGGTCATTTAGTATGTTCAGGTAGTCGGCTGACCTCATTCTTGGAGCACATACTGTTGCTGAACCTAGACCTGACCAACTGCAGCAACCCCAGATCAAAGCACTGCCCCCACAGGCTTGTACAGTAGGCACTAGGCATGATGGGTGCATCACTTCATCTGCCTCTCTTCTTACCCTGATGCGCCCATCACTCTGTAACAGGGTATATCTGGACTCCTCAGACCACATGACCTTCTTCCATTGCTCCAAAGTCAAATCTTTATGCTCCCTAGCAAATTGAAGCCTTTTTTTCTGGTTTGCCTCACTGATGAGTGGTTTTCTTACGGCTACACAGCTGTTCAGTCCCAATCCCTTGAGTTCCCTTCGCATTGTGCGTGTGGAAATGCTCTTACTTTCACTATTAAACATAGCCCTGAGTTCTACTGTCTTTCTTCGATTTGATTTCACCAAACGTTTAAGTGATCGGCGATCACGATCATTCAGGATTTTTTTTCCTGCCACATTTCTTCCTCGAATACGATGGGTCCCCACTATCCTTCCCGTTTTCAATAATGTGTTGGACAGTTCTTAACCCAATTTTAGTAGTTTCTGCAATCTCCTTAGATGTTTTCTCTGCTTGATGCATGCCAATGATTTGACCCTTCTCAAACAGACTAACATCTTTTCCACGACCACGAGATGTGTCTTTCCACATGGTTGTTTAAGAAATGAGAAGCAACTCATTGCACCAGTTGGGGTTAAATAACTTATTGCCAGCTGAAAGATAATCGCCCATGCAGTAATTATCCAATAGGAGGCGCATAACTATTTGCTTGGTTAAATCCAGGTGGTGACTTTTTTTTGGACAGGCAGTGTATAGTGGCCATCAGGGACAGACTGGCATTACAAAACAGCCCTGCTGGCTGTTGGTGCGCATTGCACACGGTGGAGGTGAATTTTGCTTAACTTGGCTCTATGTAAACCATAAATACAAGGAAATTAAAGTGGAACACTAAAATGCCTAATCATATGGTCAGGGACATTTGTTACCCTCCTCAACAGCAACACATACCATAATGAAGCTAAAAATACCTCCAGCAGCACAAAATACCAGCATGTAGTGCAAAATACCTCAGAGAAGCATCTGACACCAGCACGCAGCCCAAAATACAGTACTTCCCCAACTTTACCATATAAATACCACGTTGCAGCACAAAATAACTCCCCAACAGCACCAATTAAATACCACTATGATGTACAAACTACCCAGCACTATTGTTCCCTGACAAACCCTCCCCCCACTGACGGCAGCATTGTCCCTATTTAAATGCGTCACCTCTGTTTGGGACTTGCAGGACAGGAGCAGTAAGAATGGTAGAAGGTAGAATATAGAGGGTAAAAGGTGTGATGTCACAGGTCACATGATGATGGTTACGTGGTAAGAGGTATAATAGATGCAGTGTGTACAGATACCGTATATAGTATATACAGCAGTGTACTCATATGTGAGGTACAAATTACACTGTGTACCTCACATCAGTACACTGCTGTAACTAATATATCTGTACACACTGCATCTATGATATCTCGTACCTCACATATCTACATTGCTTTATATACTATATATCTGTACAGACTGCATCTATTATACCTCGTACTTCGCTGCTGTATATCTGTACCCACTGAATCTATTATACCTTATAATATTTGCAGTGTGTACAGGTATATAGTTTATACAGAAGTGTGCTGATATGTGAGGTACGAGGTATAATAAATGCAGTGTGTACAGACGTATATTATATACAGTGTGTACTCATATGTGAGGTACCCATACAAATGAAGATAGAGATGTGCTGCTGCCAGTAATCAGAACTGACCGCAAATCAAATAGGCAGGCAAACTGAGTAAGATCATAATGTTTTAGTGAAATGTATTATACACATTTATGAGGGCAGGGAGAAGAGAGGCAGGCTGAGAAGAGGGGGCTGCTGTGCATAACACAACTTTATCATATGCACAGAGTGCTGATCTTTAAGGGCAGAATGATTGTAAAGCACAGACTAAGGCCTCTTTCACACGGGCGTTACGGATTGGGGCTAGATAGGATGCGGGTGCGTGGCGGGGAAATCGTGTGAGTGAGCACACGATTTCAGTCAGTTTTGACTGCGATTGTGTTGCATGGTTCTGTTTTTTTCTACGCGAGTGCAATGCGTTTTGCACGCGTGTGAGAAAAAACTGAATGTGGTACATAGACCCGAACTTCTTCAATGAAGTTCGGGTTTGGGTTAGTTGTAGTGTAGATTTTATTATTTTCCCTTATAACATGGTTATAAGGGAAAATAATAGCATTCTTTAATACAGAATGCTTAGTAGAAGGTCAATTGAGGTTTAAAAAATAAAATAAAAAATTAACTCACCTCCTCCATAGCTGACGGCCTATGCTCTTTCTTCAGGACCTATGGTGACGTCACTGAGCTCATTACATGGTCCATCACCATGTGATGTGACGTCACCACAGGTCCTTTAGCCGGCAGCTCATGAATAAATAAGTAAGAAGAGATCGGCAACTACGCGATCAAGAGGAGGAGGTGAGTTAATTTTTTATTTATTTATTAACCCTTCAATCCACATTTTACTATGCATTCTGTATTGAGAATGCTATTATTTTCCCTTATAACCATGTTATAAGGGAAAATAATAATGATCGGGTCCCCATCCCGATCGTCACCTAGCAACCATGCGTGAAAATCTCACTGCATCCGCACTTGCTTGCAGATGCTTGCGATTTTCACGCAGCCCCATTCACTTCTATGGGGCCTGTGTTACGTGAAAAACGCACAAAATAGAGCATGCTGCGATTTTCACTCAATGCACAAGTGATGCATGAAAATCACCGCTCATGTGCACAGCCCCATAGAAATGAATAGGTCCGGATTCAGTGCGGGTACAATGCGTTCACCTCACGCATTGCACCCACGCGGAAATCTCGCCAACTGTCTAACTGTCATTTCATTTTTTTATGTGTAGAGACAGTGATTTTAAGCGATTTTGTATTTTACTTATTAAGGAATTATGTAAACTTCTATTAGGGTACTTTCACACTAGCGTTATTCTTTTCCGGTATTGAGTTCCATCACAGCGGCTCAATATCGGAAAAAAAAGCTTCAGTTTTATCCTAATGCATTCTGAATGGAAAGCATTTAGTTCAGTATGCATCAGGATGTCATCAGTTCAGTCACTTTTACGGAACACTTGCCGGAATGACGGATTCGGCATTAATTTCCATTGAAATGTATTAATGCCAAATACCAAGTGTTCCGGAATATATATAATACATTTCACTAAAACATGATCTTACTCAGTTTCCCTGCCTATTTGATTTGCTGTCAGTTCTGATTACAGCACATCCCTCTATCTTCACATCCCTGGTTAATTAGTAAGCAATGGGATAATAGAAACAAATGGGTCTGCCAGCAATCAGCGGTTACAGGGACAGAGGAAGATGGCTCTTTACAGCCTTCCACAGAAGCAGGACTCCTTCCCAAAAACTGCCAGGGCCAGATATGATTCTATTGTTGTCAGCTCTGGTGATGCCACTGAAACTGTGGAAGAATAATTTGTAGACAGCACTCCAAGATGAGATAATGCTTATTTTATTTTAGCCGGACATAATGGTCCTTATAGGACTGAATGAAAACAACGTTTCGGGCAAAATTATATGCCCTTCATCAGGCTGATGTGATACAAAAGGAAAAAAAGGAGAAAAGGAAAAATATAATAAAAAACATGACAGGTAATGTATGTATACATACAAATATACACAGGTAGAATGAGTTCATGATCGTCACGAAGTTTCAACTCAGATATTGTAAAGGCAATATCTGTGTATAATATACAATAATAGCCATGATGGGAGGATATATTAATACATGATTCAAAGCAAATATGATCATAATATTAATACATGATTTAAAGCAAGTATAATCATAATACAGTATGCATGATATTTCATATATAGGACTTCATATATTGCAAAAGGACTTCATATATTTCAAAAGGAATTCATAATTTTTCAGAACGCAAATAGCCAGCCAAATGGCTGCCTAACATCATGTGCTAGAAGTATATAATATCAAATAACATCAGAACAGGACCAATAAAGTGGCACTGCACAGCAAGTGGAGTAAAGAGGAGAGGGGGAGAGGGGGGGGGGGGAAGAGCAGGAGGGCACAATGACAGAAGGAGAGAGGTGGCCCAGGGCATATATACATTACGGGCAAATGTGCCGATATCTGTATAAAGGAACCGAATCCTGTTGGAGGAGGTGGGGGACCCAGACAACGGCATAGTGTAAGGTCAAAGGAGCAGGAGGCTAGTGGTGATGTACGACTTACCTAGTAGCGTGAGTAGAGTCTCAGCGGGCCGGCATGCCTTGGTTGTGTATGTGGGCGATTTAAATAGATGGATTCCCGCCTTCTACATGACGCGCCTGATCTTGCGATGTTGCGACAATCAGGACGTAGGCCGATGTGACGTGCAGCATATGGTTGGCGCGTGCGCACAATGAACGGAAGATGCGCGCATGCGCACATCGTCCGAGAGGTAAAGTGAGGCAGATACTGAAAAGGATTGCAGATGAAGTGTCGGCGCATGCGCGTCGGGGGTGGCTGGGACGGAGCGGTCATAGAAAGAAGCACTGACTGTGTATATGTGAGAGGTCAGGGGACCGATCATATTTATTCAAACCTAAGCTGGAGGAGTGAAATGGGACAATGGAAATTAGTATTAATATGGGGACATGAGATGTAAAGAGGAAATAATCGTCAATCCTAGGTTGGTAGGGGAATAGTGTGGCTGAAAAAACATGGGACATAATACAGCCAAAGATAGGTGTGTGGCCCTAAGAGAAAAAAGGGTAAATGTATAGTGTTGGGAGAAACATATCGTCAGTCCTTAATTAATAGGAGAATGATACGGATATCATATACCCCAAATGGGCATTGAACAATAGGAAAGGGAGGATAAAGGTGACATACATATGTGGTAAAGGAGGGACAAAATGAGTACATAATGAATAATTATCACATGAAACAAGTATACCAACGGCTAGGGCGTGCTTCGCGGGTGTCGCCACCCGTTATTGGACGACTCTGGCCCTGAAACAAAAAACATAACAAGGGTTAACATGGAGGGATGGGAAGGGAAGGAAAGAGGGGAAAAGGGAGAAAAAAGAGAAAAGAAAAGAGGAGGAGAGGGGAAGAAAAGAAAGAAACGGAAGAGAAAGAAAGAGGAAGGAAGATAAAGGAGAAGAAAAAAGGGGGAAATAGAGAAATAAAGAGTGAAAATTGAAAAATGAAGAATGAAGAGGATACTTGGTTAGTCTAAGATGTAGTCTTTGTTAAGACCATAAGGTTCTAAGGTATTAAGACGTCGGATCCAAGACATCTCTCTCTCCTGTAGAAGCAGCTCACGGTTGCCCCCTCGTCTGGGTGATGGTATCCAGTCAATAACTTGAAAACGAAGTTGGCTGACTGAATGGCCGTGTTTGGTAAAATGTTGGACAAGGGGAGCTTCAAGTTTCATGGTGCGTATGTTAGACTTGTGTTGAGATATGCGTTCTTTTATTTTTTGGATGGTTTCCCTGACATATCCTAGTCCACAGGGGCATTTGATTAAGTAAACTACAAAATTGGACAGACAGGAGTAGTGGCCATGAATGTTGAACCTTTTGCCGGTGGATGGATGAGTAAAGGTCGGGCCTTTGGTGACATTTCCGCATTGAGCGCAGGACAGACAAGGATATGTACCTCTGATGGGAGAGCCAGTAATTGTGGCTTGAACGCTGTGGATTTTGTTAGAACCAAGGTCGGACCGTATAATATTGTCCCTAATATTTTTTCCTCTTTTGTAAGACATAAGAGGTTTGTCTGGGAAAATGATAGGGAAGTTGTTGGATAAAATGGACCAATGTTTATATATGATCCGTTTGATGTCAGGGCTGAGGTGAGAAAAAGTGGTGACGCACGGGATACGTTTGTGAGTCGATCTAAACTGTTTGGGTTTAAGAAGATCAGTTCTGGACAAGTTGGTGGTTTTTTCAATGTGTTCCTCCAGAACGTGTTTAGGGAAACCTCTGCTGAGGAATTTGTTCGCCATTTCAATGAGTCGGGAGTTAATGACATCTGGACTTGATACAATGCGTTTAACTCGCATCAATTGTGAACAGGGTAAAGAACGAATAAGCCCTGGAGGATGGAAAGAATTATGTCTAAGGAGGCTATTCCTGTCAGTGGGTTTGGTGTAGAGGTCTGTATGCAATGTATTGTTGCTTACCCTTACTAGGACATCCAAAAATGAAATCTCAGTGTCACTGCAGGTCAAGGAGAGAGAGATGGAATCTGTGGCCGAGTCGATGATTCTGTGGAAGGTATGTAGATCTTCCATTGGACCCTGCCAAATACAAAAGATATCGTCAATATATCTGTACCAACATTTCACATGATGAGTGAATAATGCGTTAGTGTATACAAATGATTCTTCAAAATAATTCATATATAGAACTGCAAAGGTCGGTGCTACGTTGCAGCCCATGGCTGTCCCGGAGATTTGGAAATAAAATTGATCTTCAAAAAGAAAGTAGTTCTTCTTGAGTACAAATGTCAGAAGGGAGATAATGAATTCTTGTTCAGGGATAGAGAATTCTGCTTTTTGGCAGATAGTTTCTCTGATACATTCTATCCCAGCATCGGTGGGGATGTTAGTATACAAACTACTAACATCCATAGTTACCAAAAGGATATTCTCACCCTCCAGGTTAAGGCCTTGGATCTTGTTGAGGAAGTCAGTGGTGTCCTGGATAAAGGAGGCACCCTGTTGGGCATAGATCCTTAATAGGTAATCTAGCATTTTGGCTGTCGGTTGAAAAACAGACTCGCAGCCAAAGACAATTGGTCTACCTGGGGGGTGGTCCATACTTTTATGAATTTTGGGCAACACATAAATTACCGGAATACGGGGATAGGTTGGAACAAGATATTCTGCTGCTTTTTCGTTTATAATGCCGTCGTTGAGAGCAGTCTCAACTATAGTAGAGAGTTCATTAAGGCATTCTCTAGTGGGATCATTGTCTATAGGTGAGTAAATCCCTCGATCACCAAGTTGCCGAAGGATCTCCCGTCTATAGTCCAGTTTGTCCATCACAACAATTCCTGAGCCTTTGTCAGCTGGCTTGATGATTATGTCCTTATCATCACGCAGGTTTTTCAAGGCTAGGGTTTGGTTTTTAGTTATATTGTGTCTTACCTTGACAGGAGAGGATTTTTTCTCTAGAGATCTAAGATCTTGTAGGACATTTGAGATGTAGTCTTCAACCACCTCGTGCCTTGTGGGAGGAGAAAATTTACTGGGAGGTTTGCACCTATTGATGCGGTCCTGGAATGGAGGGAGGACGTCTTGATTTGTCTGGGTCCATGATGGTCTTTCGATTTCAATGTAGGCGCGAAGTCTAATGGCCCTAAAAAATTTGGACATTTCTTTGTCTAAGAGATAAGGGTCGGTGAAATTAGTAGGGACGAATCCGAGTCCCAGGCTCAATGTAGAGATCTCGTCGGTCGATAGGTTTTTGTGTGATAAATTGATGACTAGATCCTGTGGGATGGATTTCTCTGTCTGGGTATTCATGATTGGTAGGTGGATCTCGTGCGAATTGGGTCCCGTTGTTGTTGATAATAGTTGCGTCTTCTTCCTCTTATGTTTCCTGCCTGACCTCCTCGGCGGCCTCCTCCTCTCGATCTTGGTGGACCTCTCTCTAAAAAATCAACCTCACCACTAGTGCTGGATGAGGCCGATACCTGAGTATTGGATGGACCAGAGGTGGGATAGCTACGGGTTACTGTACGGTAAACTTGATTTGTCGCGTAGTCTTGGACGTCTCTTTGGTATTTTGACCTTTTCCGATCCTCTAAGTTCCGTCTGAAGAAGTTATTCTTTTTTGCGATGTTATTTTTAATGGATGCAGCTTCTTCTCCCGAGACACCTGAGTAAGTCTTAGTTCTAAGGAATTAATTTCTTCTTGAGTTTGTCTCAATTCTGAGCTTGCGCGTTCCACAGTAAGAAGAATGATGTCTAGCGAGGCTTTATTGAGAATTCTTTCAAATTGATTACGAAAATCAGAGTCCTCTGAAAATAAGGTTGGGCGCAAGTTGCACCGTAATCCCCTAGGGATAATTTTCTTATTGTGGTATTCCACCAAGGTGGCAATATGCAGTTCCAGTGAGATCGCTTTTCTGTAGATCTTTTCCAGCGAATCAAGAGACACTCTTTGGTTCGTACTGGATAGAAATTCATTGGAAGCGGTTATGGATGAGGTGATCCGACGTGCATCCTCTTCAGAGAATGAGAATACTCCACTGTTGGCACTTTGTGCAGTAGAGTGTAGAAATGACATTTGGAAAGATTATTAAGAAAGAAGTATCAAAGATGGTGCACGTTGGTCTATGGTGGAGTAAATCAATATAGAAATCACAAAGGGACTACGGCACTCTATCTAAGAGTGATAGATGTCGGGTGCGCGTCTAGGTACGTTCCTGGCTCCACCTCTCGGAACTGATAGGTAGAAGAATAATTTGTAGACAGCACTCCAAGATGAGATAATGCTTATTTTATTTTAGCCGGACATAATGGTCCTTATAGGACTGAATGAAAACAACGTTTCGGGCAAAATTATATGCCCTTCATCAGGCTGATGTGATACAAAAGGAAAAAAAGGAGAAAAGGAAAAATATAATAAAAAAACATGACAGGTAATGTATGTATACATACAAATATACACAGGTAGAATGAGATCATGATCGTCACGAAGTTTCAACTCAGATATTGTAAAGGCAATATCTGTGTATAATATTCAATAATAGCCATGATGGGAGGATATATTAATACATGATTCAAAGCAAATATGATCATAATATTAATACATGATTTAAAGCAAGTATAATCATAATACAGTATGCATGATATTTCATATATAGGACTTCATATATTGCAAAAGGACTTCATATATTTCAAAAGGAAATATAATAATTTTTCAGAACGCAAATAGCCAGCCAAATGGCTGCCTAACATCATGTGCTAGAAGTATATAATATCAAATAACATCAGAACAGGACCAATAAAGTGGCACTGCACAGCAAGTGGAGTAAAGAGGAGAGGGGGAGAGGGGGGGGAAGAGCAGGAGGGCACAATGACAGAAGGAGAGAGGTGGCCCAGGGCATATATACATTACGGGCAAATGTGCCGATATCTGTATAAAGGAACCGAATCCTGTTGGAGGAGGTGGGGGACCCAGACAACGGCATAGTGTAAGGTCAAAGGAGCAGGAGGCTAGTGGTGATGTACGACTTACCTAGTAGCGTGAGTAGAGTCTCAGCGGGCCGGCATGCCTTGGTTGTGTATGTGGGCGATTTAAATAGATGGATTCCCGCCTTCTACATGACGCACCTGATCTCGCGATGTTGCGAGAATCAGGACGTAGGCCGATGTGACGTGCAGCATATGGTTGGCGCGTGCGCACAATGAACGGAAGATGCGCGCATGCGCACATCGTCCGAGAGGTAAAGTGAGGCCGATACTGCAAAGGATTGCAGATGAAGTGTCGGCGCATGCGCGTCGGGGGTGGCTGGGACGGAGCGGTCATAGAAAGAAGCACTGACTGTGTATATGTGAGAGGTCAGGGGACCGATCATATTTATTCAAACCTAAGCTGGAGGAGTGAAATGGGACAATGGAAATTAGTATTAATATGGGGACATGAGATGTAAAGAGGAAATAATCGTCAATCCTAGGTTGGTAGGGGAATAGTGTGGCTGAAAAAACATGGGACATAATACAGCCAAAGATAGGTGTGTGGCCCTAAGAGAAAAAAGGGTAAATGTATAGTGTTGGGAGAAACATATCGTCAGTCCTTAAACTGATACTGTGAGCACTGGCTCAAAACGTGCTAGGCCAAGCTTGGCTGCTGCTAGCTCTATGCGAGTGTCTCCTATATGGCCTTTTTCTTTTCCCACAAGGCTGACACACAAACACTGCCACGTGCAAGACCTGCAGGATGAAAATAGGTAAGGGCATTCAAACACAAAGGTATGAGGGTTCTGTTGCAGCACATTTGGCGACAGCACCGCACCTGTGAGAAAATAGAACTGGCCAGAATTTGGAACAATACCGTCCTCCTTCTCCCGGGATTCTTTGTGCCTGCCAGGCTGCATCCTCAAGCAGTACAGTTCATATGACGTTGTCCTTGTCATCTTCATCAGCTACTTCTCCTCTTGATTAGACTCCTCCTCCTCCTGCTCCTTGTTCTCCACTCCATCGTGAGACATCCATTCCAACAAAATGTTTGGCCATGAGAAAACTATTCACAACAATCAATTACCTTGTGGGCACGCTAAACTCCCATGTAGCCAAGTTGCTGGGGGGGCAGTTGCTACTGTACCACTTAGTTGTGGTAATTGTGATGCAGTTCCACACCTTCAATCAAATTTTATTCTTCTCTATGGCATTCATACTTTTAGGTAACTGTCCATAAAAGTGTCTCTTCGTTCTTCTTATGTAGCGCATATGCAGTGTGAATAAACACCTGCAGACATCTGCCCCCCATAATGGACAATTTCTGTAATGGTTTTAATGCAATAATGCGGTGTGTTTTTAAACAGGCTTTTTGTCAATCATGTGATTATATCAGTGTCACTCTGACATTGTTTACTATTGTAGTCATTATATTAAAGACCGTAAAAGGAAGGGGGGAGCAAAAATGGAAAAAATAAAACAAAATAGAAAAAGAAAGGCAAGACAATATGAATCATAGGAGACATCAATGTCATATACCAATTTTTAGGTCAATTGGAGCACTTTTGATTCTGGTAGAATCAAATTTTTAACTAGTTCAGATACTGGCCCCATGCATACCACATCTTTCTACTAGAATTGACTATTCTTGTCTGCAAAACAGGCACGAATAGGACATGTTCTAGATTTTGGGGAATGGCCACACGGATGCAGACAGCACACAGATGAGCGATCCGCAAAAAATGTGAATCTGAACTATACTACACAAAAAATGTGAATCTGAAGTATATTACACTTTCGCTGCAATAATATGACACAGAAAATTATCTTTCGTTCATCCCGTAGTCCTGGCGACTGACAAATAACGTGGCCTCTTCAAAGGGCCTGAGCAAACGCAGGTGTCATGCATGAGCTGCCACTGGCTGACATCGAAGTTACACAGGGGAGTACTCCTATCTGCTTGGATCATCAGGAAATCATTTATGGCCTTTCTCTGTTCGTACAGTTGGTCCAACATATGGAGGGTGGAATTCCAACGGGTGAAAATGTTGCATATTGGCCTATGTTGGGGGATGTCGTTCTGCCGCTGCAGCTCAAGGAGGGTGTGCTTTGCGGTGTAAGAGTGGCTGAACTGCATGCAAGGTTTCCTGGCCATTCTTAGGATGTCTTGCAGATGTGTGGAAGACTTCAGGAACCGCTTGACAACCAGATTGAACACGTGTGCCATGCAAGGCGCATGGCTCAGCCTCCTTGACGCAGCCCCGACACAATGTTCTTCCTGTTGTCGGTCACCATGGTTCCGATTTTCAGGTACTGCCTTTTTGGCAAAGAACTAACGGCTTGGGACTCCATCTTGGTTCGGCAGAAGCCATCAGTTCTCTGAAAGGTGAAGAGTCCACCACTTTGAAAGGGAGGGACTGCAGCACCAGCAACTTGGACAGGAGAACGTTCAGCTTCTGCACTGTTGGATGAGTGCACGCATACTTTTGTCTCTTGGTAATCGCTTTGGTGATCGATTTGATAACAAATGAGTGATGAGGAGTAGAAGTAGCAGGAGCATCAGGACCAGCAGACAATGGGAAGGACAGACGTCTCCCTTCGGTTGAGGTGGTGGAGCCTTGACTGCCTGAAATCGGCTGTGTGCCACTGGGTGATGCAGCGGTTGCTGCAGCAGGCTTGACAACCACATTGGACCCACGGTTCTCCCAGTTGACTTTATGGCAAAGCTGCATATGTTGACGCAGGGCTGTAGTGCCAACATTGGCACCCTTGCCACGCTTCACCTTCTGCCTACAGATTCTACAGTCGTGGCCAAAAGTTTTGAGAATGACACAAATATTAGTTTTCACAAAGTTTGCTGCTAAACTGCTTTTAGATCTTTGTTTCAGTTGTTTCAATTACACGCACTTCATACGTTTCAAAGGCTTTTATCGACAATTACATGACATTTATGCAAAGAGTCAGTATTTGCAGTGTTGGCCCTTCTTTTTCAGGACCTAATCAACTTCTGGGCCAATTCCTGACTGATAGCAACCCATTCTTTCATAATCACTTCTTGGAGTTTGTCAGAATTAGTGGGTTTTTGTTTGTCCACCCGCCTCTTGAGGATTGACCACAAGTTCTCAATGGGATTAAGATCTGGGGAGTTTCCAGGCCATGGACCCAAAATGTCAACGTTTTGGTCCCCGAGCCACTTAGTTATCACTTTTGCCTTATGGCACGGTGCTCCATCGTGATGGAAAATGCATTGTTCTTCACCAAACTGTTGTTGGATTGTTGGAAGAAGTTGCTGTTGGAGAGTGTTTTGGTACCATTCTTTATTCATGGCTGTGTTTTTGGGCAAAATTGTGAGTGAGCCCACTCCCTTGGATGAGAAGCAACCCCACACATGAATGGTCTTAGGATGCTTTACTGTTGGCATGACACAGGACTGATGGTAGCGCTCACCTTTTCTTCTCCGGACAAGCCTTTTTCCAGATGACCCAAACAATCGGAAAGAGGCTTCATCGGAGAATATGACTTTGCCCCAGTCCTCAGCAGTCCATTCACCATACTTTCTGCAGAAGATCAATCTGTCCCAGATGTTTTTTTTGGAGAGACGTGGCTTCTTTGCTGCCCTTCTTGACACCAGGCCATCTTCCAAAAGTCTTCGCCTCACTGTGCGTGCATATGCGCTCACACCTGCCTGCTGCCATTCCTGAGCAAGCTCTGCACTGGTGGCACTCCGATCCAGCAGCTGAATCCTCTTTAGGAGATGATCCTGGCGCTTGCTGGACTTTCTTGGACGCCCTGAAGCCTTCTTAACAAGAATTGAACCTCTTTCCTTGAAGTTCTTGATGATCCTATAAATTGTTGATTGAGGTGCAATCTTAGTAGCCACAATATCCTTGCCTGTGAAGCCTTTTTTATGCAACGCAATGATGGCTGCACGCGTTTCTTTGCAGGTCACCATGGTTAACAATGGAAGAACAATGATTTCAAGCATCACCCTCCTTTTTAACATGTCAAGTGTGCCATTTTAACCCAATCAGCCTGACATAATGATCTCCAGCCTTGTGCTCGTCAACATTCTCACCTGAGTTAACAAGACGATTACTGAAATGATCTCAGCAGGTCCTTTAATGACAGCAATGAAATGCAGTGAAAAGTTTTTTGGGGGATTAAGTTAATTTTCATGGCAAAGAAGGACTATGCAATTCATCTGATCACTCTTCATTACATTCTGGAGTATATGCTAATTGCTATAATAAAAGCTTAAGCAGCAACTTTTCCAATTTCCAATATTTATGTAATTCTCAAAACTTTTGGCCACGACTGTACATATGGCTACGTTCACCTCCTTTTTTACCCCCAACGCTCCGCACTGACTGACTGCTACCACGGCTGCCTCCATGAACCCCTGCACCACTACTTCCTGAGCAGGTAGGCTCCCGCGAAGCGGGTGGCCTACCCCGGGCACTTTTGGCTACCGACCTCCCACTGCTGACTCCCGGCCACGCTAGCGACTTGCTGGCTCCGCTGCTCCCTCACAGGCAAGCTGCCACCCTCTTCTCCCGATGATGAAGAAGCCCCTTCGTCACCTGGCTCCCAAGTGCGATCAGCTTCATCATCATCATCGAGTACTGTCTGCACGTCACTGATGTCCTCCTCAACTGTCTCTGACCACTCGCAACACAAGCTCCAACGCCACTCTCCTCATCACTACTTGCCTGGCCAGTAGCTGTCTTCTAGTAGCTCGTCCTCACTGTATGAGCTGAGCCCACAGCATACAATACTTCACTGGTTCTGGGAACAGAAAATGACAGAGGCAGGTTGAGGACAGGTGAGGGCACAGGGCCTGCTCCCAGGCCATGCCAACTAAGGGTTGTGTCTGACGAACCCACTGACTCTTGGCTGGGGGTGTCTGATGTCATTTGCGACAAAGTCGAAGATCGAGTCAACCACTCAAGAACCGCTGGGTTGCTGGTCACGACACGACCACTAGCTAACACTGGGAGCTCAGCCCTGTCGAAGTGACCCCTGCTGCCACGGCCCCTTATTCTGCTGCGACCTCTGCCTGCGCCAGAAACATTTACGCCTCTGCCACTCCTGTGCAGGACCTGGCAATTCTCTGTCTTACATACTGTTAGATAAAAATAAAAAAATGAAAAGAATTAAAACACCCAAAAAAAGTCAGTAATTTTCTCACTTCACTGCACAACGGCTAATAAACCCTTTTTTTTCCCCCACTAATACAAGCCAAAAAATGCTTTAGAACATATAACTGCACCGCACAAGGGCAAATGTAGATGTAGAAATATTTCCTTGTAATAAACCTTGTTAATGCCTGTATCAATTAGCACTTGCATCCTAATAAGAATGGTTTGCTGGCATTACAGAGCTGTATAATGGCAATTTGGATCCCCAGTCAGTGCTGCAAGGTGTATTAGGATTGTTCCTATTACCAAGGCTGTCACATCCCCAACTGAACGCTTTTCAACATGAAAGCTGTAGAATGATTCCTCCCTATCCTTTCCCTACACCCTGAATAATCTTTCCCTGCAATTGTTAATCGCCTGCTGACGTCTCTCCCTGCACTAAGTACACTGGTAAATGGCAGAATCTAAGATGGCTGACACTGTTTATAGGGCTGTGACATCACAGGGCTGGCTGGCTGCTGACTGGCTGCATGCATGGCATTGTGGGTGATCCTGCCTTCCCAGAGTTCTTTTCTCCATGTCCTCATGGGAAGGAATAATGCAAGTCACCCGTACATACTAAATGGTAAAACACTCGGTAACACTGACATTGAAAAGGATCTAGGAATTTTAATAAACAGCAAACTAAGCTGCAAAAACCAGTGTCAGGCAGCTGCTGCCAAGTCCAATAAGATAATGGGTTGCATCAAAAGGGGCATAGATGCCCGTGATGAGAACATAGTCCTACCACTTTACAAATCGCTAGTCAGACCACACATGGAGTACTGTGTACAGTTCTGGGCTCCTGTAAACAGGCAGACATAGCAGAGCTGGAGAGGGTCCAGAGGAGGGCAACTACAGTACCCTGAAAGATTATCAAAATTAGGGTTATTCACTTTAGAAAAAAGACGACTGAGGGGAGATCTAATTACTATGTATAAATATATCAGGGGTCAGTACAGAGATCTATCCCATCATCTATTTATCCCTAGGACTGTGACGAGGGGACATCCTCTGCGTCTGGAAGAAAGAAGGTTTGTACACAAACATAGAAGAGGATTCTTTACGGTAATAGCAGTGAGACTATGGAACTCTCTGCCTGAGGAGGTGGTGATGGTGAGTACAATAAAGGAATTCAAGAGGGGCCTGGATGTATTTCTGGAGTGTAATAATATTACAGGCTATAGCTACTAGAGAGGGGTCGTTGATTCAGGGAGTTATTCTGATTGCCTGATTGGAGTCGGGAAGGAATTTTTTATTTCCCTAAAGTGGGGAAAATTGGCTTCTACCTCAGTTTTTTTTTTGCCTTCCTCTGGATCAACTTGCAGGATGACAGGCCGAACTGGATGGACAAATGTCTTTCGTTACAACTAAGCGCAAGGAAATTTGGCTTCGGTGCGAATCGAATCTTTCCTGAAATTCTGATCGAATTCCACTTCGTCAGCCTCGATTCGCTCATCTCGAACTCTCAGCAGTACTAACCAAAGTGACATCCCTTAAGCCTACTTACTACAATGCCTCCATGAAAGTCATGTCACAGTTTACTCACTTATTTCCAGTCTTTCGATCACATTATTCTAGTCGCACATTTCAGTATGTTTGTTAGTAAATAAAAGCAGAAAATTCATGGTAGAGAAATGGCGAAAAAAGCATGGCTACTGACTCCTAAACTGAGAGATGAATGAGAACAGGCACTGTATCAACCTGTAACTGTCAACTGGCAGAGTTGGAGGATGGAGATTTCCTTTAAGTCACTTACTAGGCCTATCGTTGCCATCTATGTCCCTGTGATCATGGTCATATGCAGTGACCCGGTGGTTCACTGCTTAATGGGGTTATGTGAATTTACAGTGTATTTTATGTATCACAGGCTATACACTCACCTAAAGAATTATTAGGAACACCATACTAATACAGTGTTGGACCCCCTTTTGCCTTCAGAGCTGCCTTAATTCTACGTGGCATTGATTCCACAAGGTGCTGATAGCATTCTTTAGAAATGTTGGCCCATATTGATAGGATAGCATCTTGCAGTTGATGGAGATTTGAGGGATGCGCATCCAGGGCACGAAGCTCCCGTTCCACCACATCCCAAAGATGCTCTATTGGGTTGAGATCTAGTGACTGTGGGGGACATTTTAGTACAGTGAACTCATTGTCATGTTCAAGAAACCAATTTGAAATGATTCGGGCTTTGTGACATGGTGCATTATCCTGCTGGAAGTAGCCATCAGAGGATGGGTACATGGTGGTCATGAAGGGATGGACATGGTCAGAAACAATGCTCAGGTAGCCCGTGGCATTTAAACGATGCTCAATTGGCACTAAGGGGCCTAAAGTGTGCCCAGAAAACATCCCCCACACCATTCCACCGCCACCACTAGCCTGCACAGTGGTAACAAGGCATGATGGATACATGTTCTCCTTCTGTTTACGCCAAATTCGGACTCTACCATTTGAATGTCTCAACAGAAATCGAGACTCATCAGACCAGGCAACATTTTTCCAGTCTTCAACAGTCCAATTTTGGTGAGCTCGTGCAAATTGTAGCCTCTTTTTCCTATTTGTAGTGGAGATGAGTGGTACCCGGTGGGGTCTTCTGCTGTTGTAGACCATCCGCCTCAAGGTTGTGCGTGTTGTGGCTTCACAAATGCTTTGCTGCATACCTCGGTTGTAACGAGTGGTTATTTCAGTCAACGTTGCTCTTCTATCAGCTTGAATCAGTCGGCCCATTCTCCTCTGACCTCTAGCATCCACAAGGCATTTTCGCCCACAGGACTGCCGCATACTGGATGTTTTTCCCTTTTCACACCATTCTTTGTAAACCCTAGAAATGGTTGTGCGTGAAAATCCCAGTAACTGAGCAGATTGTGAAATACTCAGACGGGCCGTCTGGCACCAACAACCATGCCACGCTCAAAATTGCTTAAATCACCTTTCTTTCCCATTTTGACATTCAGTTTGGAGTTCAGGAGATTGTCTTGACCAGGACCACACCCCTAAATGCATTGAAGCAACTGCCATGTGATTGGTTGACTAGATAATTGCATTAATGAGAAATAGAACAGGTGTTCCTAATAATTCTTTAGGTGAGTGTATATGAGAGAAATTGTTAATCTCTTGCCCTAGACTCAGTTGCTAGATGTGAACTGACCCCATCCCTCCTAAGCAGGAAGCTGAGAGATAGGGAGCGTACAGCCAGCCGTTGATGTGTAAGAGTCAGTGCGGTTCACTGTGATGTTTTCCATGTAGGCTGGCTGCATGCACCCTTGCATACTGGCTGCAGGCTGAATTCCTGTGCAGGCTGGTTGCTTGGGGCTGCATGCTGGCTGCGGAGTCTGTGAACTCGCCTGTGGATGTTGCTATCCCCATGTCAGTCTGTCTGCGGTTTTATGGGTTGGTTGTGCTCTGGCTTACTGGCTGCGGGTGTCTCTGTGTATGCCGGTTGCCAGGGGCAACCGCCTGTGCTGCAGTCTGTCTGTCATGGTCTGTTCTGGACTTTGGTTCTGTTGGGGTTAACTCCCCTATTCTGTGGCTGGGTGGGGCTTCTCAGGTGCCTCGTTATGCAGCTTTAAGTTCCTGTGAGCTGTGGGGCTTGTGGTCAGTCTGTCCCGTTCTAGGTGTAGCTCCTTGCTGCTGACCCAAGGGGTCTTACCATCTGCCCGTTTGTATGGTTCCGCCTGATTTTACATTGTTGTATTCTGTATCTTGTATCTTGTTTTTGCCATGTCCTGTTCTGTCTGTACCTGCCCTGTATTATGTTATGTTCCTGGACTGTTCCCTGCTCGCCTAGCAGTGCGTAACTGCATTTGAGAGCCTAGCAGTGTTTAACTGCTTCTGATGTACAGTACAGACCAAAAGTTTGGACACACCTCATTCAAAGAGTTTTCTTTATTTTCATGACTATGAAAATTGTAGATTCACACTGAAGGCATCAAAACTATGAATTAACACATGTGGAATTATATACATAACAAACAAGTGTGAAACAACTGAAAATATGTCATATTCTAGGTTCTTCAAAGTAGCCACCTTTTGCTTTGATTACTGCTTTGCACACTCTTGGCATTCTCTTGATGAGCTTCAAGAGGTAGACCCCTGTCAGGTTTAATAAGTGGGATTTCTTGCCTTATAAATGGGGTTGGGACCATCAGTGGCGTTGAGGAGAAGTCAGGTGGATACACAGCTGATAGTCCTACTGAATAGACTGTTAGAATTTGTATTATGGCAAGAAAAAAGCAGCTAAGTAAAGAAAAACGAGTGGCCATCATTACTTTAAGAAAAGAAGGTCAGTCAGTCAGCCGAAAAATTGGGAAAACTTTGAAAGTAAGGGCTATTTGACCATGAAGGAGAGTGATGGGGTGCTGCGCCAGATGACCTGGCCTCCACAGTCACCGGACCTGAACCCAATCGAGATGGTTTGGGGTGAGCCGGACCGCAGAGTGAAGGCAAAAGGGCCAACAAGTGCTAAGCATCTCTGGGAACTCCTTCAAGACTGTTGGAAGACCATTTCAGGGGACTACCTCGTGAAGCTCATCAAGAGAATGCCAAGAGTGTGCAAAGCAGTAATCAAAGCAAAAGGTGGCTACTTTGAAGAACCTAGAATATGACATATTTTCAGTTGTTTCACACTTGTTTGTTATGTATATAATTCCACATGTGTTAATTCATAGTTTTGATGCCTTCATAGTCATGAAAATAAAGAAAACTCTTTGAATGAGAAGGTGTGTCCAAACTTTTGGTCTGTACTGTATACTGGACCATGTCTGTCATGTTGTTTCTCTGGCTTCTGTCCCTGTTCTGTTCATGTCAGTTTCTGTCCATGTCTGTATCTGCTTGTTTCTTGTCTGCTTTCGGAGGGGGAATCACCATCCGTGTGCAGCTCTTCCTGGGGCCGCCTAGCTGCTATTGCTTGCGGTGCAGGTAACTGCTTCTGCCTTTGCTATGCCTTGCCTGTCTGTGGTATTTAATCTGTATCTGTATCGGTATCGCTGTCTGACTCTGCTGGTACCACTGTTGGTATCTTCCAGTCTGCTGGACCAGCGGTCACTGACTCTGTTTACGCTCTAGAGTCGCCCCTAGCAACTACCGTGGATCAAGTCTATCTTCACAACTAGAGGCGCTAGTAAAGACCTGGTGTTGCTTAGTTACGCCCCTACAGAGTATTGCCAGTCAGTGGCACAGTGGGTACTCACCCGCTGGTTCATTACAGTAAGCAGCAAAAATAGCTAGCTGGTATCAGAGAGAAGCAGTAGACAGGGTTACACCAGCCCTACAAGCTGAGAGGTGCCAGAAAAGTGACTGGAAATCTGTGCCAGCCTGTGAGAGAGAGTGCAGCATCCCACTCGTGTACATGGGCACTGCAAAATTTGTCATATTCATATTATTTGCATATTTCTGTGACTTAGCAGTAAAATCCCTGTTAACAGGCTGTCAGGTGAACTACACTTATTCCACCACTAGATGGGGATATCACCATAGTCTATATATATACACCACAGTTCAGGCCTAGTTGTTTGGTTGGGGTAGCTGAAGTGAGGAGCAGGGGGAAGGAGAGGACCCCTGCCTCTCAGCTCTCTCTTGGGCTCCACGGCCTAGATGAGCCAATTCGTTGTCTCAATTGTCAAGCCAAGAAACAGGCAGAGGTGAGACCTTCTTCTACCGTCTACTCTTCTGGAGTGCCAAGTGGACTTTGTCATTTCTATGTAAAAGACAAAGGAAGGACAATAGCCATTATACTAGGCTTTAGGCGCCTCTGTACCAATGGTTTATTAGCGAAGGCAGCCTCACCATTACTTCAAAGACAGACAGGCCATCTGTTGTAGCACTTGTGTGTAGAAGATAAGGACTTAAACCACCGTTACTGAGATTAGAACAAGGCAAAGAGCTAAGTACCAGTGAGAAGATACCTTTCATACTCTAACCAGACTTTAGCTTGATACAGGACCACACATAAAGCCTGTTATAAGGGATTTACAGCATTCAACCTCCATATACATGAGAGACTGTTTATATCTGGATGTAAATTGCTGTCAGGAGCCTACTTACAGTAAAGTTCTTAGGGCTCTTTCACATTTGCGTTGTCCGGATCCGGCGTGTACTCCATTTGCCGGAATTACACGCCGGATCCGGAAAAACGCAAGTGAACTGAAAGCATTTGAAGACGGATCCGTCTTCAAAATGCGTTCAGTGTTACTATGGCAGCCAGGACCCTATTAAAGTCCTGGTTGCCATAGTAGTAGTGGGGAGTGGGGGAGCAGTATACTTACAGTCCGTGCGGCTCCCGGGGCGCTCCAGAATGACGTCAGAGCGCCCCATTCGCATGGATGACGTGTCCATGCAATCACGTCATCCATGGGCGTGGGGCGCCCTGACGTCACTCTGAAGCGCCCTGGGAGCCGCACGGACGGTAAGTATACTGCTCCCCCGCTCCCCACTACACTTTACCATGGCTGACAGGACTTTAGCATCTTGGCAGCCATGGTAACCATTCAGAAAAAGCTAAACGTCGGATCCGGCAATGCGCCGAAATGACGTTTAGCTTAAGGCCGGATCCGGATTAATGCCTTTCAATGGGCATTAATTCCGGATCCGGCCTTGCAGCAAGTGTTCAGGACTTTTGGCCGGAGCAAAAAGCGCAGCATGCTGCGGTATTTTCTCCGGCCAAAAAACGTTCCTTTCTGGAACTGAAGGCATCCTGATGCATCCTGAACGGATTTCTCTCCATTCAGAATGCATGGGGATAATCCTGATCAGGATTCTTCCGGCATAGAGCCCCGACGACGGAACTCTATGCCGGAAGAAAAGAACGCAAGTGTGAAAGAGCCCTTAGTTGGATTCGAACCCTGACTCATTCTTCCCTCTCCATACTACAACCACTTCCCTTACTTTGCACCAAGGTGCTGGCGTCACAATCTTACCTAATTCAGGGGCCCAGCCGCACAAGCACCCAAAAATCCAATCGCCATCAAGGACACCTCAGTCACCACCTGGCCGGTGTCCCCTGTAAAAGTGTTTCCCCCGAAGAATCTAGTGCTGTTCTCCCCTTCACTGCAGCCCGGTTCAGGAAGCGTCAAAACTGAGTAAAGAACTAACTGTTATTATTCCTTGGTACACCGTCACCTCACAAGTTATCTCCCTGTGGCCGGTGCGTTGCAAAACGAGCATTGAATTTTGCAAAAGGTTGAGGGCCATTACAAATGGGACAGCGCATACAGGCTTGGACTGGCCCACAGGGGTACAGATGAATCCCCCGGTGGGCCCCTAGTCTCCCACCCTTGCATAAGTGGCACATAAAACAGACTTGCGGTACTGCACTACATACATATATTCAATGTACAGCCTAACCAGCCTAAGTTCATAAAAAAACTTGATAAATCATTAAACTCCCCATTTTACACTGCTCAAAAAAATTAAGGGAACACTTAAACAACACAATGTAACTCCAAGTCAATCACACTTCTGTGAAATCAAACTGTCCACTTAGGAAGCAACACTGAGTGACAATCAATTTCACATGCTGTTGTGCAAATGGGATAGACAACAGGTGGAAATTATAGGCAATTAGCAAAACACCCCCAATAAAGGAGTGGTTCTGCAGGTGGTTACCCCAGACCACTTCTCAGTTCCTATGCTTCCTGGCTGATGTTTTGGTCACTTTTGAATGCTGGCAGTGCTTTCACTCTAGTGGTAGCATGAGACGGCGTCTACAACCCACACAAGTGGCTCAGGTAGTGCAGCTTATCCAGGATGGCACATCAATGCGAGCTGTGGCAAGAAGGTTTGCTGTGTCTGTCATCGTAGTGTCCAGAGCATGGAGGCGCTACCAGGAGACAGGCCAGTACATCAGGAGACGTGGAGGAGGCCGTAGGAGGGCAACAACCCAGCAGCAGGACCGCTACCTCCGCCTTTGTGCAAGGAGGAACAGGAGGAGCACTGCCAGAGCCCTGCAAAATGACCTCCAGCAGGCCACAAATGTGCATGTGTCTGCTTAAACGGTCAGAAACAGACTCCATGAGGGTGATATGAGGCCCGACGTCCACAGGTGGGGGTTGTGCTTACAGCCCAACACTGTGCAGGACGTTTGGCATTTGCCAGAGAACACCAAGATTGGCAAATTCGCCACTGGCGCCCTGTGCTCTTCACAGATGAAAGCAGGTTCACACTGAGCACATGTGACAGACGTGACAGAGTCTGGAGACGCCATGGAGAACATTCTGCTGCCTGCAACATCCTCCAGCATGACCGGTTTGGCATTGGGTCAGTAATGGTGTGGGGTGGCATTTCTTTGGGGGGCCGCACAGCCCTCCATGTGCTCGCCAGAGGTAGCCTGACTGCCATTAGGTACCGAGATGAGATCCTCAGACCCCTTGTGAGACCATATGCTGGTGCGGTTGGCCCTGGGTTCCTCCTAATGCAAGACAATGCTAGACCTCATGTGGCTGGAGTGTGTCAGCAGTTCCTGCAAGACGAAGGCATTGATGCTATGGACTGGCCCGCCCGTTCCCCAGACCTGAATCCAATTGAGCACATCTGGGACATCATGTCTAGCTCTATCCACCAACGTCACGTTGCACCACAGACTGTCCAGGAGTTGGCAGATGCTTTAGTCCAGGTCTGGGAGGAGATCCCTCAGGAGACCGTCCGCCACCTCATCAGGAGGTGCGTGATTTTGTTGTCAGCACATTCAACTATGTAAAGAACAAAGTATTTTAGAAAAATATTTAATTAATTCCGATCTAGGATGTGTTATTTTTGTGTTCCCTTTATTTTTTTGAGCAGTGTATTATAGACACAATCAGATAGCTGAGATGACTTCTAGGTATAGAGAAAAGCTAGTCCGTATCCTCTTTTCCTCAAGACCTACCGTCTCAAAGTTGCTGCAGGGACCCTATATTTAATCTGGTAGCATTTTGCTGCTGTGTGAGCAGGTAATATTTGAATGTATTTGTACAGTGGGGTCCCAAAATTTTACTGATGGGCCCTATGCACTCCAGTCCGACACTGAGCGCATGCACAAAACATCAGTACAAGGTAACACATATATTGAGGCTGTGAACTTCACTGCATTTGGTTGGAGAGAAGCTTACCACCAAACCACCCTACCAAACTACTTAGACTGGCCATCTGCTAAAGGACTACACCTCACAGTTGGGTATTGTAGTGACATACTGAGAGTATTGATTTATTAGGAGAGGTTTTTACCCCTTGGCCGCAGGTTTGTTTGGATTAACTGGAAAGATTCATTGTACTGCCTATATCCTCACATACAGCTTTGGGAAAACTGTACATGTGATCTGGACAGACTGAACTTACTTTTGCAAGTGTCTGTGTGTGTTATCTACCGAAATTGCCTCAGTAAAGCACAGTGGACTCGTTGCCCCAAAACCAGCTTCATCAATGCCTTGCATTGCCAACCTGGACTGCCACATTATTGCCCTTTTCTCCAGTGCTTAAAGGGAACCCTGGTTTGCATGCTATAAGCCACGGACTCCAAGGCCACCCCACCTACCAACAAGCAGGAGACCCCAAACCAGGGTGTGCCCTGAGGGGAAGAAAGGTTGCACCCCTCCCATCACTGCAGGTTCCAGGGAGTACCAGAGTGAGGACTGCCACAGTGACTACTACTACTCCTATACTCTCCACCGCTACCACTCCTGTCCTCTCCTCCCTCCCCCTTCCTGGGCTCTCAGTACTTATGGCCCTTCTAAATTTTACTAATAATAATTTTACTAATTTCACTCTAATAGAATAGTTTCTGTGTTATTGGCTCTTGAGAATACTAGCATATAAAATAAATGTACAATTCACTTCTGTGACCTTTACTCACGCTATGAAATGACAGAATTAGTGATCATTACTGCCGACTTTATCGCTATTGTCACAATGTACAAAGAAACATAACTAGTCATACTGAGAACATGCTTTGTTTTAATTGTTGATGGATGAATGGTTCGGTGGATGACAGATGCTTTTCAAAGGAGTCTTTTCAGTAAATGACTTTGTTCCCTTCAATGAAAAATCACTTAGGAGCATTGCAATTTCATACAATTTGCAGTATATGCTATACCGAGCATAAAAATAGATTTAAAGGAAAAATGTACCAGCAAATTATTTTCATTTCTATGACATAACAAAGCTGTAATTGCTTTTACCCCCCCCCCCCCCCCAGAGGAATTCTGAAATATAAGGAACACAAAATGTATTGTTTGTATTATGTTTTTCAAGCATTCAAAAATATATACAAAAGACGACAATAGAGGAATTCAGAAAGAAGACTTACAAGGAATGTTGCTCTTATACAGTGTATATATATATTTTTTTTACTAAATAAAATCATATACTGAAACTTTCTTTCTAATCAATTTTTATTTTCTGATGCTAGATTTCTTATTCTACTTTCTGTACATGATTGTGGGGGCAGTACTAACTTTCCTGATCTGCTGACAGCATCCTGAAATATGCTTTACAGATGCCACATGGACCATAAGAACCTGTAGTAGGACACCCATGCAAAGCTCATTGTGTTGGGATAGGGGAGCTGTGAACATCAACTATGAGTGGCATAATCCTGTTTCCTTTCATTGTAATCCTGTCCATGATGATAATGACATAACTACTGAGAAGTGATTTCTGCTGGACAGGAAGTGTCAGACTATTATAAGGCTTAGTGGGAAGAATAAAAATTAAAGATTTGATAATACTTTGTAAGTGTTGGAAGATTTTGTTTAGTATCTAAAAATATATTTTCTGCTGCTTGTCAGACACTGATACAAAAATCTTTTGTACTTAATAGTTACTATATTTTGACTAGCAATTAAACAGAATTGTCCGCAAAAAATTATTTGTCAGTACAGAGTAGGGTTCTGGGTGTCTGATTGTCCATGTTGGATACTTTTTTTTTAGAGGACCTCAGAAAGTACTGATTCTCTTCCTCAATCAACCAACCAGAACTCTACTTTGTACTGAAAAGGAGAAACTACAGATGGGCATCTCTGGTTCGGATGATAGCTCAAGTCATGTTTTAAAGCTCTATAAAGGGTTGGACTTCGACGTACAGGATATGGCACTAGAAGAACAGCTTTCTTCCTTCTAGAGGAGAGGTATTTTATGGTATATATTTTTTCTTAGGGAACATTGTTCTGAAGACTCTCTACAAGCTAGACCTCAACTAGGAGAATCAATACCTATCTGAGGGGCAATATTTTAATAGTAAATGTGTGTGGTGACAGTTGGAGAGGCCCCAGTACAGATGCTGCATAGGGTCCCAGGGGCTCCAAATTACCTATCTGCCAATTGCTCAGTAGCTGCAATATGATTTTATGTTTGGCCAGCTACACAGATGAGCAAATTGTTACAGAAATCAACATATGAACACATAAGCTCACCAAGCTATGTGATAGAATACTGCAAACATCATCTTCAATCAATAAAATAATATCCAGAGGAACTGTTACAGAATTCTTGAGACTACTCAATAATAACTTCATTTAAACTGAGCACAGATCTTCTTCTATCTACTACTATCGAAGTGAGAACTTGGCTATGAATGTAACACGTGAGGGCATCCACTTGTCTTTTTTTAAAGTGAAAAAAAGAAATCCCGATTTTATGTTGACATTGGTTACCAGATCATTTTCTTGTTTTCTGTTGACTAGTCCACAGTATTTTCAAGTCGTATGGTCTTCTGGTATTATACTAATTAACAAAAATTCTACAGATAAGTGGATGTCCTTAGAAAAACTCCATATATAAATATATAAGGCAAAAAAGCGGGAGCAATGATTTAAAACGTATCGTTTAATGAACTCACTTAAAATTGGAGGTGATATACACCAATAGAAAGCCACCAGCAAGACAAATGCGTAAAAATAAACTATAAGACTAAACATTAGGCTAACATCCTAATACTAGAGCGTTCATCGAGAATCAACAAATTGCTGCCACTAGAGCTGCTTAAAGATGAATCTCACAAATCTGCCACATAGCAATAAGAAAATGGAACAGCCTTACCAGAAATCAGGATGTGGGCCAGAAGAAGGATAGTATAACACTTGTAGACAGGCTCGGACTGGCCCACAGGGGTACAGGGGAATCCCCCGGTGGGCCCGTGAGCAACGTGGGCCCCTAGTCTCCCACCTCCTGCACAAGTGGCACATAACACAGTAGACTTACTGCACTACATACATATATTCAGTGTACAGCACCTCAACCAGCATATGTTCATATAAAAAACTTGTTAGATTATTTATTATATTTGAATGTATCCGTACGGTGGGCCCCCAAAATAAATTTTACTGGTGGGCCCTAGGTATCCCAGTCCGACACTGCTTGTAGAGTGTGGACTGGGTCATGGTGCTTAACTGTGCTGTAAATGTAAAAGGTTGAAAGGGCTATCCCTATGATAAGGGAACTCTAGTAATGCCCTTCCTGATAAGGGCGTCCCATCGGGAACCTGACCCCAAATGGGCCACCAAACCCTACAATGCTTCTCATTTCACATGAGTGGTATTCTGGTATTACAAACTCAATGGTTATGGGTAAGACCACACAGTCCAATTTATGCTTAAGGCTGCCAGTGGCTACACAATTCTACTACTGAATCTCATGCCCATTTGCCATCAAGTATTCAAGTGAAGAGCAGTGCCTTTAGTAAGCAAGTACACTCACTATACAGTGTACAGAGCTTTGTAGTTTCACTGCCTGGTTCTGGCATACAGCCGGCTTTCAAAAAGCTGATTGACTGGGGTGTCAGGAGTCGGACCCCTGCTGGACTGCTGGTGATGATTTATGCTAAGGGTACTTTCACACTTGCGTTGTTGGAATCCGGCAGGCAGTTCCGTTGCCGGAACTCCCTGCCGGATCCGGAAATACGTATGCAAACGGATAGCATTTGTTTCCGGATGCGGATCCGGCTGACAAATCCATTGAAACACCTGATCTGTCTCTCCGGTGTCATCCGGAAAAACGGATCTGGTATTTATTTTTTCTGCATTTTTGAAAGGTCTGCGCATGCGCAGACCGGGAAACCGAATTTAGTTTTCCAGAACACTTGGTACCGAATCCGGCACTAATACATTTCAATGGAAATTAATGGCGGCAAGTGTTCCGGAATTTTGGCCAGAGAAAATACTGCACTGAACTGAAGACATCCTTATGCATACTGAACGGAATGCTTTCCATTCAGAATGCATTAGGATAAAACTGAAGCGTTTTTTCCGGTATTGAGCCCTTGTGTAGAGATGTCCCGAATTATCCGCCGGCGAACAGTTCCCGGCGAACATAGCTTGTTCGCGTTCGCCGCGGCAGGCGAACATATGCGATGTTCGGTCCGCCCCCTATACATCATCATTGAGCAAACTTTGACCCTGTACCTCACAGTCAGCAGACCCTCCCTCCCAGACCCTCCCACCTCCTATCAAAAAGCAGCATCCATCTTAGATTCATTCTGAAGCTGCAGTGTCACAAATTTGACAAAGTTGTAATCGCAATGCGATTAATACAGATTATATTAATCGCATTGCGAATTCAACTTAGAGCTGGGTTCCTAATGGTTGTATTGCTAGAATATAATGAAGATTGAGAATATAGTGCTATATTCGTACAATTCTAGCAATACAACCATTAGGAACTTAGCTCTAAGTTAAATTCGCAATGCGATTAATGCAGGTTATATTAATCGCATTGCGAATTCAACTTACCACACTCTGCGTCAACTACGTAATTTTCCATGGGAGTTTTGCCATGGATCCCCCTCCCGCATGCCACAGTCCAGGTGTTAGTCCCCTTGAAACAACTTTTCCATCACTATTGTGGCCAGAAAGAGTATTGTGGGTTTTAAAATTCGACTGTCTATTGAAGTCTATGGCTGTTCGCCCGGTTCGCCCATTCGCGAACATTCGCGGAAGATCGCGTTCGCCGTTCGAGAACGGAAAATTTTATGTTCGCGACATCTCTACCCTTGTGGTGGAACTCAATACCGGAAAACTTTAACACAAGTGTGAAAGTACCCTAAGGATCAATAATAAGGTCCTAGAAAACCCATTTAAAGGGGTTGTCCGGGTTCAGAGCTGAACCCGAACATACTCATATTTTCACCCAGGCAGCCCCCCTGATGTTAGCATCAGAGCACTCATGCTCTGATGCGCTCCCTTGCCCTGCGCTAGATCGCGCAAGGCAAGGGTTTTTTTCTTTGCAATAACACACTGCCGGGCAGAGGCTTTCGCCGTTTTACTGGCTAGGGCAGCGCTAAAGCCCGCCCATTAGTGCCGGTGACGTCACCAGGCTTCCTGGCAGCCCCATGGAGAGCCCGGTTTGTCACCGGAACTCCTGAAAATGCCTTTGCCTTGCTCAATTTAGCGCAGGGCAAAGGAGAGTATCGGAGCATGAACTGCTCCGATGCTCAAGTCAGAGGGGTTGCCTGGGTGAAATTGGAGGTATGTCCGGGTTCAGCTCTGAACCCGGAAAACCCCTTTAAGAATACAAAATTACTAATGATGAGCAAATTGATTGTAAACTAATCAATTCAACCCGAATTAAAGGGTTTCTACCACTTCGTTTTCACATAATTAGCTTTCAGACACTAGCGATCCGCTAGTGTCTGCTCTACCGAACAATCCTAATATAATAGCTTTTGGTGCAGCTGTTTCGCTAAAAAAAGAACTTATATTGATATGCTAATGAGCCTCTAGGTGCTATGGGGGCGTCATTAGCACCTAGAGGCTTGGTCTACCTTCACAAAATGCCGCCGCCCAGCGCGTCCCTCCAGCCCGCCCATCTCCTCCGGAATGCGATCCTCCCTGTGAGCGTATGTATTCGGCGCATGCGCAGTGAATGTCTGACCGCTTTCTGCACAGACATCTCCACTGCGCCTGTTCCTCGGAGCACTATGACGTCATCGGCGCAGGCGCAGTGGAGATGTCTGAGCAGGGAAGCGGTCAGACATTCACTGCACATGCGCCGAATACATACGCTCACAGGGAGGATCGCATTCCGGAGGAGATGGGCGGGCTGGAGGGACGCGCTGGGCGGCGGCATTTTGTGAAGGTAGACCGAGCCTCTAGGTGCTAATGACGCCCCCATAGCACCTAGAGGCTCATTAGCATATCAATATAAGTTCTTTTTTTTGCGAAACAGCTGCACCAAAAGCTATTATATTAGGATGGTTCGGTAGAGCAGACACTAGCGGATCGCTAGTGTCTGAAAGCTAATTATGTGAAAACGAAGTGGTAGAAACCCTTTAATTCGGGTTGAATTGATTAGTTCGTTTTTTAGCGAAACGGCTGCCCCAAAAGCTATTATATTAGGATGGTTCGGTAGAGCAGACACTAGCGGATCGCTAGTGTCTGAAAGCTAATTATGTGAAAACGAAGTGGTAGAAACCCTTTAAGTATAAATTTGAGCTTGATCTGGAGCAGAATTTTTGGTGATTTGATTCTGGCAAAGTTTGAAGAGAGAAATGTTAGTAATTTTTGTTAATGAGAAACCAGAGAAAAAATATTAGTCCTAGGAAACCTCAGAGTGTCATACACAAATTTTCAGGCCAATTGGAGCATTTTTGATTAGAGTAGAATTGATTTGGGCCACAATTGAATCAGTCAACTCATTTGGCCAAATAGAATTTTGAGCAATTCACTTATCTCTAATAATGACATTAAAAACAATTTAAAGAAGGGCAGAATATTATTATTAATTATTAAAGAGCTATTCATTCCATAGCGCTGTACATATGAAAAGAGATATACATACATGAGACAGACAATTGCACTAAACATGAACAAGACAAGTTTCAAACTGGTACAGAAAGAGAGAGGGCCCTGCACGTGAGGGCTTACAATCTACATGGTATGGAGGAAGGACACAGTGGGAGAGGGTACAGCTGGTCATGGTGGTATAGAGGCAGCAGGGTCACTGGTTGTAGGCTTGTCTGAAGAAGGATTCCACTGTAGGTGAGACTGACGTGGGGTAGAGAGCTCCAGAGTATGGGGGATGCA
Source organism: Bufo bufo (assembly GCF_905171765.1). Classification (NCBI taxonomy): domain Eukaryota; kingdom Metazoa; phylum Chordata; class Amphibia; order Anura; family Bufonidae; genus Bufo; species Bufo bufo. The sequence continues at coordinate 131,395,133 of NC_053396.1, forward strand.
CAGGAGAAATCTTGTAGGCAGTTATTGGAAGAGGTGATAAGAGGAGCAGAGACAATAAGCAAAGAAGCAGAACACTGAGTGTGACCACATTGATTTGGTTAGTAAATATAGCAGAAGAAAATGTTTGTGACTAGAAGAAACTATTGTGGAAAGTAACATCAGCAGGATAAAGCTTTATTTGCAGTTAAAGGAGTTCTCCGGCCCCTACTTGAAAATTGCCCATCTTCAGGAGGGAAGGTTATTACACCAATACTTACCATCCACAGCGCAGCCCTTCCTATGATCCTCTTCACGGTTACGTGACCGCTCCTGAAGCGTTTTGAAGTCTTCCTGTCCACAGCAGTCTTCTTCTTTTCCTGCCTGAGATGGGACCGCCGGCTGTCTTCTGAGTGTACAGGCTTCTATGTGAAGCCTGTACTGACTCATGTACAGCGCGATGGAAGCGCTGTACATGAGTGGCAGCATAGTGATCAGCCACAGAGACTGATCACTATGCAGAGGAGGTCATTGGGGGAGCTGTGGATGGCACATGGGAGCCACTTTGGATGGCACATGGGTGCCTTTGTGGGCACTGGATGGCACATGGGGGCACCTGGATGTCATTAGGGGCACTATTGATGGCACATGGGCACTGTGGATGGCACATGGCACAGTGGATGTCATTAGGGGCACTGTGGATGGCACATGGCACAGTGGATGTCATTAGGTGCACTGTAGATGGCACATGGGTGCACTGTGGATGTCATTAGGAGCACTGTGGATGGCAAATGGGGGCATTAAGCAGCAACTTTTCCAATTTCCAATATTTATGTAATTCTCAAAACTTTTGGCCACGACTGTACAGCAATTTAGCTACTATAGTGCTATAATCTTTTTTTTCAATAGTTGACATTTTTTTCCAATCTGAACTTCAAATGAGAAAAAAATTACAACTATTAGACAAAGAAGATTATAGCACTATATTAGCTAAATTGCTCTATATTAGTTTTTTTCGAATATTCGCTATATTGCTATATATTCTTGTTTTAGAATATTACGAATACTCGAAAAAACAAATATATTCGATATAGTGCTATATATTTGTTTTTTAGAATATTCAGCATTTTTCCAATTTAAAGTCATTATTCCTCCCTGCTTCTTGCTTGTGGGCCAATGAGTCAGGTATGTTTTTACTCGGCAATTGAAAAATTTGGGATAAAAATCCGCATTGGGAAAATTCGCATTACACATTCATATCACTATATTCGAAATATTCGCGAATTTTCGAATTACCTATATTCGCGATAAAAATTCGTAATTCGAATATTCGTGATCAACACTAGTGAACACTAGCAACCTCACCACCACCAGTATGATCCGCAACATGGCATCCAAGCATCGTAATAAGTGGGACGAACGCCTGGGTTCACAATCAGTGTCTGCGGTCACACCACTGCCTCCTCTTCCCCTGCGTTACGTGCTGGCCAAAACCCCTGTCGAAGGTGCAGGCCCGGATGCCTTCCACCCTGCATCTGGACCTTTGCAAGCACCATCAGCGACCACATCCACTTCCATGTCCCAGCACAGCGTCCAAATGTCCTTACCCCAAGCCTTTGAACGCAAGCAAAAATACCCAGCCACACACCCAGTGGCCATAGCATTAAATGTGCAGCATTCTAAATTACTGGCCCTGGAAATATTGCCATTTAGGCTTGTGGACACTGAGGCCTTCCGCAGCCTGATGTCGGCGGCCACCCCGCGTTACGCAGTCCCCAGCCGCCACTATTTTTCAAGGTGTGACGTGCCCGCCTTACACCAACATGTGTCCCGTAACATCACACATGCCCTGACCAATGCAGTTACTGGGAAGGTCCACTTAACCACGGACACATGGACCAGTGCATTCGGCCAGGGACGCTACATTTCTTTGACGGCACACTGGTTGAATGTTGTGGAGGCCATGAGTGAGTCGTACCCTGGGATGGCACAGTTGCTACCGACACCAAGTATTTCGGGCCCTAATTCCATCAGGGTTTCCACCACCACCTATGTTAGTGTCTCCAACCCCCACTTCTCCTCCTCCACCTCATCCTCCACTTCTACCTCCGAATTATTTGCGTGCACATCAGTCAGTCATCAGTCGGTAGCTGGAAGCAGTGTATCACTGCAGTTTAGAAGCGGCAACAGGCTGTGCTGAAGCTGATATGCTTAGGGGACAAACAGCACACCGCCGCAGAGCTGTGGCAGGGGATATGAGACCTGACTGAGCTGTGGCTCTTGCCACTCAACCTAGAACCAGGCATGGTTGTGTCTGATAATGGCCATAAATTGGTGGCGGCTTTGGAGCTCGGCAAGCTCACACACATCCCATGTCTTAAACTTAGTGGTTCAGCGGTTTCTCAAAACCTACCCCAATTTGCCTGAGCTACTGGTGAAGGTGCGCCGTGTGTGTGCACATTTCTGCAAGTCATCAACAGCTTCAGCCAGTCTGTCAACGCTGAAGCAGTGCTTGAAATTGCCAGCTCACCGTCTGTTGTGCGACGTGAGCACTCACTGAAACTTGACATTCCACATGTTGGCCAGGCTTTGTGAGCAACAGAGGCAGTAGTGGAATTCCAGCTGCAATATGGTCGTCGCCTTTCCAGTCAGCTTCCACTATTCACAAACGAGGACTGGGCATGGATGTCTGACCTCTGAGGTTTTAAAAAACTTTGAGGAATCAACACAGATAGTGAGCAGCGATAACGCTATTATCAGCGTAACCATCCCTCTTCTGTGTCTACTCAAACACTCGCTGCTCCCAATTAAGGATGACGCTTCGCATGTGGAAGAGGTGGAAATGGGGGAAGACATTACACAGGGTGATAGCCAGACCACCCTCAGTTCGTCTTCTCAGCGAGAATTAGACAATGAAGAGGAGGAGGAGCAGGCGACGGTTACCTCCGCTACAGAGGGTAGTACCCATGGAAGTTTAATTCCATGTGTTCAGCGTGGCTGGGCAGATGAGGAGGAAGAGGATGAGGAGATTGAGAGTGATCCTCCTGATGACGACAGCGAAGTCTTGCCTGTTGGTACTCTGGCACACATGGCTGACTTCATGTTAGGCTGCCTTACCCGCAACCTGCGCGTTATACGCATTTTAGACAACACGGATTACTGATTGTTCACCCTTCTCGACCCCCGCTACAAAGAGAACTACTCATCTCTCATTCCTCTGCTGGAGAGGACGAGCAAAACAGTGCAATACCAGAAGGTCCTTGTTGAAAAAATTGCTCCATAAATTACCATCTGACAACGCTGGCGGCACAGTCCGTAGTTCTTTGGCCAACCGAGGAGGGGAGACAAGGGGAACACACAGCAGTTCCAACAGAAGCAGGGCAACACTCTCCAAAGCCTGGGACAGTTTCATGACACCCCGCCAGCACCCTCACCCTGATGCGCGGCCTAGTGTCACAAGGAGGAAAACATTTTGGAAGATGGTGAAGGAGTACATAGCAGACTGTGTCAGCGTCCTCAATGATCCCTCAGTGCCTTACAAATACTGGCTCTACGCCTTGTAGGTGCTGGCCTGCTGTGCCGCTAGCGTTTTGTCTGAGCAGGTATTTAGTGCTGCTGGTTGCATTATAACAGATAAGCGTATCCGCCTGTCAACTGAAAATGCTGACAGGTTGACTCTTATAAAAATGAACAAGGCCTGGATTGATTATGACTTCTTGACTCCACCAGAGGAAAGCTGATGAACATAAAGGCACTTTAAATGTGTTGTTTATAATGTAGTGAATACGCTGTATTCCCATGCACCCCTTCCACCACAAACAAGGGTATATGGTTGAATATTCCTTTGCTCATCGTCCATCTACTCTTCCATTATATCAACATGCTTATTCGTCGCATATAATGCCCTTCGCATATAATGTTTTAAAGGGTCAGCTAAGCTGCAGTAGTGATGAGCAGCAGGGGCAATATTCGAATTTGCGATATTTCGCGAATATGTGGTAGAATATTCGTCATATATTCGTGAATATTTGTATTTGAGATTGAATCTGCAATGTAAAAAGATTATGTTCGCGATTCTGAAAAATCTGCAATGTAAAAATCGCCTAATGCGAAGTGGGTCAAAATGAATATATAGCACTATAGAATATAGTGCTATATATTCGTTTTTTAGAATATTCGTAATTTTTTTCCATTTGAAGTCTTTATTCCTCCCTGCTTAAGTTGCTTGTGGGCCAATCAAAGTTGCGATATTAGCGATAAATATTCATAATTCGAGTATTTGCGCTCGACATTAAGCTGCAGGCCCTCCTATATAGCTCACCAGCAGGCCCTCACCTACAATGTTTCACAGAGTCAGCTCACCAGCAGGCCCTCGCATATAATGTTTTACAGAGTCAGCTCACCAGCAGGCCCTCACCTACAATGTTTCACAGAGTCAGCTCACCAGCAGGCCCTCGCATATAATGTTTTACAGAGTCAGCTCACCAGCAGGCCCTCACCTACAATGTTTCACAGAGTCAGCTCACCAGCAGGCCCTCGCATATAATGTTTTACAGAGTCAGCTCACCAGCAGGCCCTCGCATAGAATTTTTTAGAGGGTCAGTTCACCTGCAGATCCTCACCTACAATCTTTTACAGGGTCAGCTCACCAGCAGGCCCTCACCTACAATCTTTTACAGGGTCAGCTCACCAGCAGGCCCTCACCTAAAATCTTTTACAGGGTCAGCTCACTAGCATGCCCGCACCTCAAATATTTTACAGGGTCAGCTCACCTGAAGGCCCTCGCATATAATTTTTTAGAGGGTCACCTCACCAGCAGGCCCTAACCTACAATGTTTTACAGGGTCAGCTCACCAGCAGGCCCTCAAATATAATTTTTTTAGAGGGTCAGCTCACCTGTAGGCCTGCACCTAATTATACCTAATAAGTAATTTGCGCGCATGCTGCATTGCTTGGATGTGGTAGCCATAGCCATTTCTCAGGCTCCCTCTCCGGAATCGAACAATGATTCTTCGTTACCCGTGGTCACCATGGTTTGCGCTGAAAATAACATCGAAAGTTGATAGGACAGACATCCGAATAGATCTTCGCCGTCACGGGGACGTGCGATCGGCCCCAGGTTATCTAGAGTCACCAAAGCATCAGCAGGCCCTCGCCCATAATGTTTTAGATGGTCAGATCAGCAGGCCCTTGCTCCAAATGTTTTTGAGGGTCACCAGCAGGCCAGCAATCATAATTTTTCAAGGCTCTGTATGATGCCCTCCTTTATGTGTAATAAAGGGTATATTGGAGTGCCGGTTCCTTGTAATTTTTAGCAGCCCTTTCACTTAGTGCATAGGCTTTTTGAGTGTAGGAGTCCCACTACATGAACAATTGCACCACAATGTGAATGAGGCACTCCATTATGTGATATACAGGTTGTATCGGAGTGCCTCTTCCTTGTAATTTTTGGCAGGACTTTACATACAAGTAAATATAGAGGAAAGAATGTTTCCTAACAATTTTTCCTCTAAAATCGATTTTATCTTCAGTTTGGTGCGTATTATTGTCAGTCTGTAAAAGTGGCGTACTACTCAGACAACATCGTTCCCAGCAGCGACCTGGGAGTTCAAGATGCATCCAGACATCGTCCCCAAGCTGTTCTCAAACCATTTTGGTGGTGTTTCTATCAATTTCTGACCTTTTCCTATGAACCAGGCACCCTCCCCTCTTCAGAGCAGGGGGTGCCTGGTTTAATGCTCGGGTTCTCCCATTGACTTTCATTATACTCGGGTGCTCGGTAGAGCACCCGAGCATCCCGATGTGTTCGGCAGAGAGCACCCGAGCACTTTGGTGCTCGATCAACACTAGTTATAATACAATGTTAATAATACAGTTCTTGCAGTAAAATGCATTTGCAGTAACTCAATAGTGTCTTGCAGTAATCTACAATGCTTTCAATAACACTGATAGAATAATATTATTCCAGTAAAATGTGTATGCTGTAACACTGACTGGTATCTTAAAACACCTTATAATTGTGTAATTTCCATAAAGCTTTTGCTATAATACTGAACGATATCTAGCAGTAATATAAAATGCATTATAAAAATTGTGTTATTGCCATAAAATGTGTGTGCTGTAACACTGAATGGTAACTTGCAGTAATGTACAATGCATTCAATAACAACTGTATAATCCCCTGAAATGCCCAATTACAAACAGTTAATAGAAACAGTTTTTTAGGAAAAAAAAATAGGAGCAACACATGTTTGCAGCAGAATGTATGCTATTGGGAAACTTTTATACAAAAAAACTGGCTGGTTATTCATACAGAAAGATTCTTGTAAGATTCTGTAATGCAGAACTTGCCAGAAAGCTGTATGAAACAACTGAGACAGTGACCAGCCCCTCAATCTATATGCTAAGCTTTCTCTGATAAAACTCTAAAATGTAACAATATATACCTCCATATTTTTCGCTATAGTGTCCCTACAGTGCCCCTAGTAACTGGCTTGTTTCTGCAATTTTATTGGCAGACACTGCCACAACACATTCTTTCACAATCCTAACTGGGTACAGAATGGCATTTCTTCCTAAAGAGCATAAGGACTTGCCTGAATACTGCCCCTGATTGGCCGATCAGGCTGTCAGCCTCTGAACCATTCAGAGCAAGTCCACACACACTTCCTCCCAGTGTCATATCATTTTTCATCCTCTTCCTGCCTCCTGTTCTCCCCGCCAATTTTCATAGTATAATGGTAGAGGAACAGCCTACCAGAGTCTCCCGTTCAATGTTTCCAGATATCTGCAGTTCCAGTATTAGTGACTGTCCAGACTGCTTCTGCAATTGTGATGCAGTTTTCCAGCATCCCAGCCATCCAGCCCAGTTTCCTACAGTCAAGTTCTGCCTAAAAACCTGTATTAGTGACTGTTCAGACTATACCTCAGGTTTTGGTGGGTTTTCTGTGTCTAGAGCTTCTGGTACTTGCACTAGTGTCCCTGACCTCAGTAGGTCAGCTGTCAACTGTTCTGGGACTATCAGAAGAGGCAGAAGTCTCGTTGCTCCCCTGCGGCAAAGGCCAGATCCCTGTACATGGGTTAAAGGGTAAATGCCAGGGGAGCACCAGAATAACGTCCTTATGGTTTAGCTCAAAGCCAAACCAGCTAGTTGGTGCAGTGGGTCCACGCTCGCTGATCTGTGACACAGTATTTCCTATATTTTCTTTTTTGCATTTAAAAACATGAACATAGAAGCCCAAACCTAAAGAGGCAAAACTATGCTTATGAAGAGAATTGTACATATCAAATTGAAACCAGGGGCGTGAGAATCAACAGTCTTCACAAGCCGATTAACTAGTCAGCATAATCCTTTGTAGATGTGAGAGAGGGAATTAACTGAAAGCCCCTTAGGGTTTATGCAGATACTGTTAGAAGAAGATGCACTTCTATTAGATCACAAAAAACTCAAGACTGAAAAATGTGAATTGCAATTGCATAAAAAAGCATAAGTCATAATAAGAAAAACTGAATGTTTATCATAGACCTTCTGGATTTTAAGTATGATACGTTCTTAAATACCGCCATACTGCCACCAAACAGATTAGAAGAACAGGGCATAATATATACTGTGCTAAATATGGTATACAGATGGCTTACTGTGGATAACCACGACTGGTGCTCAGGTTAAAAGAAACACCCCTTGTTCTTAATTGTATATAGTTAGGAAATTGAACCGGCACTCAAAACATTTCGAGGATATGTGGAAACATACAAATTTATTGTATAGTAAAACCGCAATATACCTAGGTAATATACATCTTATTCAATAAATAATATACATAAGTGATAAAAAATTTATAAAATTAAAAAAAAATTAAAATCACAAATTCATCAATTGATCTCTATATGTATAGAGACATGGTTGCATAGGCAGAAATCCCGATGGCAGGTGCCATGTAATCAGTCCATATATAGGGCTTCTGATCTTTGTAAGGAGGGACACAATTCCTACGTAGTCCCAAACTTTCAGAGTCAGTAGGGTTCACCCGTTTATAGAGAATGTAATGTACACATTTGGTACTCACGATACGTTGCGCTCATCAAAAAACCTTTTTGCGTGTAGAGGTTATTTCAGTGGCGTCCCACAGTTCCACCACGCTCCAACAGTGTTGGATTCGATTTGCAGCGTCTTTCGGGATCTCGTCCCAATTCTCGTGAGACTTGGTCCGTCTGTAAGCTTCGTAGGCAAAGCGATATTATATTTCTTGACGGTGAAGTTTAGTACATGGCCATGTATATTATGTAGTTGATTAACGCACAGGTATTCCATCCAGACGGGTTTCGAGATAGCTTATCTCTTCCTCAGTGGGTCACCTATGGTCTCAAACCTCTCAACTTTTGTACTCTCTTCATCCGTGCTTAATTGTTCACATCGGGTTTAACATGTGTTGGTGATTATATTCGTTAATATAGATGGACATGTAATTCTTCTATTGTTATGTTTTAACATGTAAGCATTTGGTCCCCTTGTGTATTTCCAGCAGAGATCTTTCAAGAGGTGTGCAATTCTTCTAATATCTTATGGTTTAGATTTAGGTGCGTTTTTCATGCGTTTTCTCATTGTAACTGCGTTTTTTGTAATATATGTGCAAAAAGGTCATGTTAGTGCTCTGTATATAGTATTCTTTTCAAAGAGTAGAATTAGTCTATTTTATATACAGAGCACTAACATAACTTTTTGCACATATATTACAAAAAACGCAGTTACAAAGAGAAAACGCATGAAAAACGCACCTAAATCTAAACCAGAAGACTTGCACACCTCTTGAAAGATCTCCGCTGGAAATACACAAGGGGACCAAATACTCACATGTTAAAACATAACAATAGAAGAATTACATGTCCATCTATACAGCTGTACAGTGCTATTAGACTCTATAGACATCAGTCCAAAAATAAGGGAAAGATAAAATCGAGAAGTGTGAATATAGTGCTAGTAGACAGCAAAGATATCAGCCCAGAAATAAGTGAAGGATTAAATCGAGAAGTGTGAATAACGCGACAACAACGCACTGTTATCCAACTGTCTGAATATGAAACTGTATAGTATATCCATTATCCATTGGAAACAATCCACATTTTTGGTATTTAATGTTATGTGTCATATACCCTTCTCTCTGTATGAGACATGTTTTGCATAAGACTGGAAACTATGAAGAATAAAAAATCGAATACTCCGCAAATCCCCAATTACCGAATATAATCTCCAACACATGTTAAACCCGATGTGAACAATTAAGCACGGATGAAGAGAGTACAAAAGTTGAGAGGTTTGAGACCACAGGTGACCCACTGAGGAAGAGATAAGCTATCTCGAAACGCATCTGGGCGGAATACCTGTGCGTTAATCAACTACATAATATACATGGCCATGTACTAAACTTCACCGTCAAGAAATATAATATCGCTTTGCCTACGAAGCTTACAGACGGACCAAGTCTCAGGAGAATTGGGACGAGATCCCGAAAGACGCTGCAAATCGAAACTAACACTGTTGGAGCGTGGTGGAGCTGTGGGACGCCACTGAAAGAACCTCTACACGCAAAAAGGTTTTTTGATGAGCGCAACGTATCGTGAGTACCAAATGTGTACATTACATTCTCTATAAACGGGTGAACCCTACGTAGTTTAGGACTACGTAGGAATTGTGTCCCTCCTTACAAAGATCAGAAGCCCTATATATATGGACTGATTACATGGCACCTGCCATCGGGATTTCTGCCGATGCAACCATGTCTCTATACATATAGAGAACCAAGGTGAGATAAATTGATGAATTATCTCACCATTCACAGTGAGATAAATTGATGAATTTGTGATTTTAAATTTTTGTAATTTTATACATTTTTTATCACTTATGTATATTATTTATTGAATAAGATGTATATTACCTAGGTATATTGCGGTTTTACTATATAATACATTTGTATGTTTCCACATATCCTCGAAATGTTTTGAGTGCCGGTTCAATTTCCTAACAATAATATATACTGTATATATAAAACAGAACTAAGTGTTGAATCAGTATTTGCTGAATTGTCACTAACATGCCCATGACGGTATACATCAATCACTTCTTTTTTTTGCCTACCAGCATTTTGCCTGCCAAAATGCAGTGGTATTTTGTCCTTTTTTTTTATGGAATCTGCAAAAGAGCTGGAACCTCCTTCACAGATGTCAACTTAGCCTTACTCTAAAAAATTCTTGATCAATTAGAACACAAGAGAGCCCCAACTGATTACAAAACTCTATTGAAATCAAAACAGATACCAGGTTACAAATTCATGCACATGATAAAGATTAATTAGTTTGTATAGTATATTTCTATGAAACCCTATGAACAGTAGATCCCTTTTCAGCACCAGTGACTTCACACACCATTACGCCCAATTAGATACAACAGGAGCTTTTGAGATCACAAATCATTAGACTCAAAAGGACATGTGACATCACAAATTGTTTTACTCAATATGGAACCAGTGACATCACAAACAATTAGACTAACATGGCCCATGATAACAAGTATTCTATACAATAGGTACTTATGATACGATACAGCATTTAACCAAAATGCCATCACAAAATATTATACTTTAGAAGGCACCAGTGATATCACAGATAATTAGTTTCAACGGGTCAGGTGATATCACAGGACGTTAGACTTAAAGGGGTTGTTCCATCTCAGACATTGGGGGCATATCGCTAGGATATGTCCCCAATGTCTGTTAGGTGCAAGTCCCACCTCTTCAACCTGCACATATACTTAGACCATTGCCTGCAAAGTGCCGTAGGGCATACCGGGCATGTGCAGTCGCTCTCCATTCACTCCTATGGGAGTGCCGAAAATGGCAGAGCTCCACGCTCGGCTATTTCTAGAAGTGCCATTGAAATGAATGGGAAGCACACCACACAGGCGCAGCCACCACTCCATTCATTTCTATGGGGCTGATGGAAATAGCCGAGCCAGCACACGGCTATTTTCGGTGCTCCCATGGGAATGAATGGAGGGCGACACTGATTGCCTGCTACTCCTTTTCTGATTTCTAGTCCTTTACTTCCTCGTTGATCTTCACAAAGGAAATCAAGTCCGGCGGCAGGAATCATTGGAACAGGTATTACTACTTTTTATTTTATTTTTTCAGAGAACCTTGTTAATATGAGCATGTAATATTATGTGTTGCCTTTCATATTTAGTGTTCCTTTCACTGCGCACTGTTTTGGGTGAGCTGATAGAAAGGCATGACAGATTACAGTAGTCCTAATACCAATCCTTTCAATTAAATTAGTTCTTTGATGCTATGTTGAAGGCTCTGAAAATAATATGGTTTTCTATAAGCATCAACACTGTATCAAAACAGCCGAATGTCTCCAGCATTCAATTATCACATTACACTGAGCCAACCATATCCCTTATGTAATGTGTAATTTTGCACAAGTACCAGACAGACATAAGTGTGTTTCATTGTTACTATTAAATAATGAATATTATGGTTTCTTTTACAAGGTGTTCTTAAAAGATTTCTGTCTTCAACGCTGCCATTTCTCTTGAATATGAATGAACCAGCAACAGCTAAGATTCCTTTTAGGGTGTTTCTACAGATACATTTTTGTATGCATTTTTTTACCCAAACACTTCCAAAACCCCTTCTTTGGGATGGCTTAGTTGTAATTACACCTGCTCGTCGCTGTGGTTGCATCAGTGAATAGAGATGGCCTTGCGGTTCGCCCGGCGGTCATTTCGCAGCGAACTTTGCTCGTTCGCGATTTGCCAAACATGTGAACATATGGCGATATTTGCATGCGCCATATTTTGACCCATGACACATCCATCAGGTGGGACAGGACGGCCAATTGAGACGTTTCAGCACATAGACACACCCCCAACCCTATAACAGAACCCGATTTGGCAGCCATTATACATTATGTGTTTTGCCAGTGTAGGGAGAGGTTGCATTTTGGAGCAGGGACAGTAAGGGACACCAAACGCTAGCTAATAAGGCCACAAAAGTCCTTTTAAGGACTGGTATAGGTGTGCTATCGATAGGTGTGATATACTTATAATATACTTTCCAACATAGAAATTATATTATAGTGTGTTTGTATTGTGCAGCAGTTGTGTGCGGTTCTGCTGCGATACCGCAGCTAGATAGAGGGACAAACGCTATTGGAGTTACTAATTGCAATGGGTGTGATATACCTGTTGCCATAAAAAAAAAACTGCTTGAGAGCTGCGATACACCTACTTCCACAAAATACTGATTGAGGGGTGCCATATACCTTCCACAAAATACTGATTCAGGGGTGCTATTGCTATATACCTTTTCCCAGAAACTACTGATTGAGGGCTTCGATATACCTTCTTCCACAAATACCGCTCTTCTCTACGGACAGAGGGTCATTTAGAAAATGACAGGCAGAGGAAGAGGCAGATCGTTCCGCAGGGATGGTAGGGGTCGGGCAGGTGCACCAGGCCGGAGCCTAAGTGGGAAGTTGGAGAAGGCGCGTGTGATAACTTCAAAGGGCGCACCTTCCGCTTCTGCACCCTCCTTATCCTCTGTATCTGCACCCTCCTCACTCTCTTCTGTGTGAACCCCCCATAGACACAACCACCACCACTACCACCATAGCCACTCCACTCGAGTCAGAGGAATTATTTTCCCATCCATTCCCAGACCTTACCGATGCGCAGTCATTCTTGGCATCGGATCAGGAAGAGGAGGCAGCAACGGCCGCCACCCAGCGGTCTGACGACAGTACCCAGATCAGCCCAAGGAGGGTGGTCCCCGCTGTTGCTGCCTACTCCGAGATCTCTAATGTCAGTGGTGGTGAAGGTGACAATGACGTGTCAATGAACGTCATGTGGGTGCCCACAAGAAAGGAAGAGGAGGGGAGTTCAGAGGGAGAGACGGAGCAGCAGATAGTGAGGAGGAGAAGCAGGCAGAACTTGCAGTGCACAGGAGGCAAAAAGCAGACTGCAAATGTATCTCGACCATGCATGGTCACATCTTGCGCTCCCAGGACGCCGGCACATGGCTCCGCAGTGTGGGCTTTTTTTTATGTGTCAGCTACTGATAATACTGCAGCCCGGGCTGTCAACGCATAAGTCGCGGTAAGCCCAACACTCACCTAGAGACCTTGCCTTAAGAAGACATCTGGCCTCCCATTACTGAGCCCAGTGGGAGAAATGCCGTGAAAACCCACAAAGCCACACTCCCGGCGCTCCACATCCTGCCTCTTCTCCTTCTCCTCCCATTTGTCCTCCACTCCACCTTCCACCATGCGGTCGTTGCGTTCATCTGGACAAGGCAGGCTTCCGTGGCCCAAATGTTCGAGTGTAAAAAAAAGATGACGCTGGATAATCCTCTTGCCCAACGTCTGACCGTTGGCTTGTCGGAACTGCTAGCCCGCCAACTACTGCCATATAAATTGGTGGACTCTGAGGCCTTTGGCACACTGCAATGGAAGTTCCCCAGAAGGAAATATTTCTCCCAGAAGGGCATTCTTGAACTATATGGCCACATTCAGTGGCAAGTTAATATATCTCTGGCACACAGTGTCAGTGCCAAGATACATCTGACCACAGACACGTGGTCTAGCAAACACAGGCAGGGAAGGTACATAACTTTTACTGCCCACTGGATGAACCTTCTGACGGCCGTCAAGCATGTAACCCGTGGCACCGGTGTGGATTTGGTGTTACCGCCACGGATTGCATGCAGGCCTGCCTCTTCTTCTCCTCCTCCTACTCCATCCTCCATCTCCTCCTCGGCTGACTCCTCCTTTTCCACTGCTACCGCCTCTTCCGCTGCATCCCCCAAGCTCCCCAGCACCCATTCGACGTGCCAGGTGAGACGTTGCCTTTCAGCTCTGCGGTCACAGGCCGATCAGTGGCTAACCCCTCTCAATTTGACAGTTGGTAAAGTGGTGTGCGCGCTGAAACGGGGCAAAATGACACACGTGCCGTGCATGGCACATGTCCTGAACTTAGTCCTGCAGCGATTCATTGCCAAATACCCCAGGGTCCAGGACGTCTTGCGGCAGGCCAGGAAAATCTCTGGCTATTTTAGAAGATCTTACACGGCCATGGCTCGCCTTGCTGACATTCAGCGGTGACACCACTTGCCAGTCAGACATCTGATTTGTGACTGCCCAACGCGCTGGAACTCCACCTTGTATATGCTTGATAGGCTGCTCCAGCAGAAACGTGCCATTAATGACTACCTGTACGAACTCTGTGGCAGGACAGGTTCTAGGGAGCTTGTTGTTTTTTTTCACCGCGCCAGTGGCTGTTCATGCGCAACACATGCAGACTTCTGCGGGCATTTGATGAGATCACCAAACTGGTCAGTCACAGCCAGGACGCCATCAGTGACATCGTACCTTACGCCTTCTTTCTGGAGCATGCATTGCGTCGTGTTATTGATCAAGCCATCGGGAAGCAGGAGAAGTCGCAATGCTGAATGAATTCCCAGGGGGGCTTCTCCATCTGAGACAAGTCATCAGGAGTCTGAAAAGGAGTCAGAGGAGGATGGTGGCTGGGGGGGAGGGAGGAGCTTTTCGGGTATCCCTGGTGTTGTAGCCATGGCTGGGAGGAGGAGACCGAGGACGACATTCTCCTGGGCGATAAGCAGGAGCCAGGGCACTCCACCGCTTCCAATTTAGTGCAAATGGGGGCCTTCATGCTCCAGTGTTTGAAGAGGGACCCCGTATAAAGGTCAAGGATCTGTACTGGGTGGCAACGTACTTAGACCCCCGGTACAAACACAAAATAGCGGACATGTTACAGCTTCACAGAGGGCTGTCAGAATGCAGCCTTTCCATGCTTTGCTGTGAGATGCTGCATTTGGCTGTTGTGGGCACTGGCAAAGGTATTTCCACCCACAGCGAAACAGGTGCGAGTACCATCCTGCCGCTCCTGCAAAAAGAGGGCGGTTTGAAGACGTGTTGGTCACTTTGGACATGAGATCATTCTTGCAGCCAATCCATTGACAACTGCCCTCCGGATCCAGCCTCAGGGAACGCCTAGACCGACAGGTGTCCGACTACATCGGGTTAACGGCCGATGTGGACGCTCTGAGAAGCGAGGAACCCCTTGACTACTGGGTGTGCAGGCTTGACCTGTGGCCATAGCTGGCACAGTTTGCCATGGAACTCTTGCCTTGCCCCTTGTCGAGTGTCCTGTCCAAAAGAATGTTCAGTGAAGCAGGGGGGAACGTGACCGATAAGCGCACTCGCCTAGCTCACGAAAGTGTGGACTACCTCACATTTTTAAAAATGAATGAGGCATGGATCTCGGAGGAATGTGATGAACACGTGTAATTGAATTTCCTCATGCCAGCCCACACATATCTACCACGACCCAGAACAAAGAATGGTCCTTGCCTTATGTATATACTGCGGCATAAAAGGCCTTTTATGTCAGGTGAATGTCTAATCCAAAGTTCTTTGCTGTCAGGTGAATGCCTATTGCCTAATTTTTGGCGCCTGTGCTGGCCGACAGTTACATATTTATCCTTTGACCGCCCAATGTACCCTCAGCCACAGAATCCAAAGTTCTTTGCTGTCAGGTGAATGCCTATTGCCTAATTTTTGGGGCCTGTACTGGCCGACAGCTAATTTTTTTTATCTCTAGCCACATAATCACACCCCTGTCTCACTCCTCTGCCTCTCATTATGGTGGCGTATGAACCACATTCAGCATAAGAACCTTCTAATGTCACAGGGTCATGTGACTGTGCCCCTCACCCAGTACTCTGTCCCCTTATACCCTGCATTGTGCCCTCTTACCACACCCTGTGCAGTGCCCCTAGTCATTCCTGTACTGTGCCCTCGTATAACCCTTTTATCCGTCACGGTATGGCGGTGTAATCCGGTCACTGTACAGAGGTGTTATCCGGTCAATGTATGGCGGTGGTATCCAATAACTGGATGGCCATAACTGTATCCCTTTCCTTGCCCACGCCATCTTTTTTAGACCTGGCATGAGCGTGAAAAATATGCAGATTGCGGTGCTAAGGACCTTTGCGCCACAATCTGTCAGAAATACGCCTAACATAGAAGTATTTCTATATAATAAATGACCACCTAATTGGATTATTCGGAGGTAAAGCTAATATCTTTATATTATATAGATTCTAGTGTATTATACTGGGCCCTGTATTTCCCAGTAGAAAATGATCCTTGGGAAACACAGTCCTCATCCCTGACCACCAGGACCAGGTAGCGCTCTGTCAGTACATAGCAGCCTCCCCTCTCCGACACGCTGCTCCGCTGTATACTGATGCTTATTCTGACACTAGGGCTGGGTTCACATCCTATTTTTGCTATCCATTTAATGCATACCAAAAATGTATGCATTAACAGATGCCTCAGACTGATGCCGTACAGTTGCGTCTGTTCACCATACAGTTCCATGGTAGAAAAAAAATGTAAGTTAACGTATGCATTTTTTTTAATGGACTCTGCAGGATACAAAAATGTGGAGTGCTGCACATTTGTATACATCAAACCGGTAGGAAATTGAAGTTTTCTAGGCTCCAGCAGGGCACATTTTTGAGAGTTTCCCTTTAAGACGCACCAAAATGGCCCCTGATTAAAATACATATTTTTTTTGTGGGAATTTTTGTCAACAATCCCCCTCTGGTATATCACTGTCCATGTTGTGGGACCATTTGTGTACTTCTAGTAAGTGTTTGCTGGCTGCAAATATGACCTGAAGGTTTTTCAGGTTCGCCTGCCATTAAAGTGAATGGGGCTCTCCGCGAATGCGCGGTTTGTGAACATTTGATTGCGAATCGTCCCGGCCGATGTTCGTCCATCACTAACGATGAACAGGTAAACAGTGAAGGGAAGGCAGTGCCTATAGGAGTGTTTCTCTATCTTCAAATAGCTGATCGGCAGGGATGCCGAGAGTTAGCCCCCCACTATCTGATAGTGATGACCTACTGTATCCTGAGGATAGGTCATCAATATTAATAAAACAAACAAACAGATAACCCCTTTCGGGCTGTTTCACATGAACAAGTCCATTGTGGCAATCGTGCTCTGTGTGTGAGTGTGATCCTCCGTTCTGGACTTGTAGGAACGCATGACACTATCATGATTTATAATACTGTGTGCCTCTGCTTGACCTTACTTCTACAGCTTTATTTCAGTATGATTCTGTAGCAGTAAGGCCCCTTTCACACGGGCAAGAATTCCGCGCAGGTGCAATGCGTGAGGTGAACGTATTGCACCCACACTGAGTCCGAATGCATTCACTCCAATGGGGCTGTGCACATGAGCAGTGATTTTCACGCATCATTGTACGCTGTGTGAAAATCGCAGCATGCTCTATATTGTGCGTTTTTTCACGCAATGCAGGCCCCATAGAAGTGAATAGGGCTGCGTGAAAATCGCAAGCATCCGCAAGCAAGTGTGATTGCTAGGAGACGATCGGGATGGGGACCCAATCTTTATTATTTTCCCTTATAACATGGTTATAAGGAAAAATAATAGCATTCTGAATACAGAATGCTAAGTAAATTAGGGATGGAGGGGTTAAAAAATAAAAATAAAAAATTAAACTCACCTCATACACTTGTTCACGCAGGCCGGCTTTTCTTCTTCTTTGAGGACCTGGAGGAAAAGGACCTTTGGTGATGTCCACTGCGCTCATCACATGGTCCATTACCAGGGTGATGGACCATGTGATGAGCGCAGTGATGTCACCAAAGGTCCTTTTCCCACCCAGGTCCTCAAAGAAGAAAAAAGAGACGAGCCGAACAAGTGAATAAGGTGAGTTTAATTATTTATTTTTTATTTTTAACCCCTCCAACCCTAATTTACTTAACCATGTTATAAGGGAAAATAATAAAATCTACACAACACCTAACCCAATCCCGAACTTCTGTGAAGAAGTACGGGTTCGGGTCTGGGTACCAAACATGCAGTTTTTTCTCACGCGCGTGCAAAACGCATTAAAACGCTTTGCACTTGCGCGGAAAAATCACACATTTTTCCCGCAACGCAACCCGCATCTTGTCCGGCCCTCACACGCGACGCCCGTGTGAAAGAGGCCTAAGGTCAAACAGACACACAGCATTATAAATCAGTATAATGCTGTGCGCTCCTGCAAGTCAAGAATGGAGGATCACGATCACACACGGAGTGTGATTCCCGCAATGGACTAGCTCGAGTGAAACAGCCCTTAGGCTCAATTCACACCTGAGCGTTCTGAAAGGAGCGCTCTGTATGCGCGATTGTACGGACGTTTACAAGCGCGCATACAGAGACAAGTGTGCACACAGTGTCGCGCGTTCCCGAAAGTCTATGTACGGGAAC
The DNA here is from genome assembly GCF_905171765.1 of Bufo bufo. Classification (NCBI taxonomy): domain Eukaryota; kingdom Metazoa; phylum Chordata; class Amphibia; order Anura; family Bufonidae; genus Bufo; species Bufo bufo. The sequence continues at coordinate 131,413,472 of NC_053396.1, forward strand.
GCGCGACAAGCGCCCAAAAAAAACGCTCCTGTACTTGTGTGAGCGTCGGGCGTTTTACAGCGCGATCGTACGCGCTGTAAAACGCCCAGGTGAGAACCATTCCCATAGGGAAGCATTGGTTTCTCCTTGTTGAGCGTTTTACAGCGCGTAGGAACGCGCTGTAAAACGCTCGGGTGTGAATTGAGCCTTAGGCTGGGTTCACACTTGAGCGTTTTACAGCGCGTTCAAACGCGCTGTAAAACGCTCAACACATGAAAACCAATGCTTCCCTATGGCCCTGGTTCTCACTTGAGCGTTTTACAGCGCGTTTGAACGCGCTGAAAAACGCCCTACACTCAAACAAGTTCTTGAGCTTCTTTGGGGCGTTTTGACGCGCGTTTGTGGCCATAGGACATTGCAGTCAATCACACAAACGCGCGTCAAACGCGCGTTTACTATTGCAAAAAACGTGCATAAAAACGCGCGACAAAAACGCGCGTTAAACGCGCATATCAAATACCGCTCAGGTCTGAACCAGCCTCAAGGAGGCATTTGAAAACAAGCCCTGTAGAATAAATTATTCTGGTACAAAATTGCAATTCCATCTGCAGACTTCTTCTTTGTGCACTGAAGAAATTGACACGTCGCCAGCTAGTTGTTTGCATGCCTGGGGAATAAATTTGCTAATAACCTCAAGTGAGCAACTAATTTCAACTTAAACTACTCAAAAGGTCAGTGTCTTGAGAATTAATACAGAACTATTTTCTGCTTGCTTAAAAGACAAAGGGGGTCATTTACTATGCTCTGTACGCCAGAAATTGGCAAACCAAGGGTTTGGGATTTTTAAATGCCACTGCTACTAAATTTAGGAACAAGTGGCATTTCTATGCCACACTTAGGCATTTTCTGAAAAAGGGGCATGGTGAGGATAGGGCCACCAGTCCAGGGACATTTACCATCATTTATGCTGGTTTACTGGAGAAAATTATTGAAATCTACTTCAGCTACAAGGACAGACTTTTGTGTGCATCCTCATAAATATGGGTGCATCCTATGGAAGCACAGGATTTTAAAAAGTAGCACTGAATAGAGATGGCCTTGCGGTTCGCCCGGCGGTCGTTTCGCGGCGATCTTTGCGTGTTTCGCGTTTCGCCGAACATGCGAACTTTATGGAGAAATTCGCGCCCGCCATATTCTTTTACATTATGAAGAACTTTGACCCATGACACATCCATCAGGTGGTACAGGGCAGTCAATTGAGACGTTCAGCACACCCCTACCTTATAAATAAACCTGATCTGGCCGCCATTTTACATTCAGTGTTTTGCCAGTGTAGGGAGAGGTTGCTGTGTGGAGCAGGGACAGGCTGTTAGGGACACCAAACGCTAGCTAATAGGGCCACAAAAGTCATTTTAAGGACTGGTATAGGTGTGCTGTTAATAGGTGTGATACACAAAGGGGTGAGATATACTTATAATATACTTTTATAATAAGTCAAAACACATAGATCTATATAGTGATCACATGGAAGTCAGGGGCCTGGGGCTAGGGGCTTACTAGGGCCATTTTTATATAGGGTAAGGTTCCGGACGGGGTCGCTCTTATCAGGGCGGGGTGGTCTGTGGTTAGGCTATCAGGGCCAGAATAGCACCCCCCTGTAGGGCAATATCAGGACAGTTCTTTGCCCACCCTGTCCTTCAATACCACATCATCATCTAGCCCAGGGATGTTTTTTGCTTTCCCTACGGGATTCATGGATGTGCACTGGAACCCCCCGGATTGTGGTAGGACATATGGTTTCTGATTTGGTGCCGCCGAGCACTTGTTATTGCCTACCACATCTATGCTTTTTGCTTAAAGGGGTTCTGCACTTTGTTTTAACTGATGATCTATCCTCTGGATAGATCATCAGCATCTGATCGGCGGGGGGTCCGACACCCGGGACCCCCGCCGATCAGCTGTTTGAGGAAGGCAGCGGCGCTTCAGCAGCGCCGCAGCCTTCTCGCTGTTTAACCGCTGGCCCAGTGATGTCACGACTAGTATCAACTAGCGTGGGAGGGGCTAAGATCTGTTACTTGAATGGAGCTTAGTTGATTACTAGTCGTGACGTCACTGGGCCAGCGGTAAACAGTGAGAAGGCTGCGCTGCTGCTGGAGCACCGCTGCCTTCTCAAACAGCTGATTGGCGGGGGTCCTGGTGTCGGACCCCCGCCGATCAGATGCTGATGATCTATCCAGAGGATAGATCATCAGTTAAAACAAAGTGCAGAACCCATTAACTTTAATAATTTAATTTATTTTAATTTTGAGGGATATCTTTTCCATTCACACGTCCGCAAAATGGGTCCCGCATCCATTCCGCAATTTGCGGAATGGGTGCAGACCCATTCATGTTTAATGGGGCCGGAATGTGCTATCCGCATCCGCATTTGCGGATCCACACTTCCGCATCTGTGCTTCCGTTTCCGCAAAAAAATAGAACATGTCCTATTCTTGTCCGCAATTGCAGACAAGATTAGGCATTTTCTATTATAGTGCCAGCGATGTGCGGTCCCACAAATTGCGGAATGCACATTGCCGATGTCCGTGTTTTTGTGGATCCGTGTGAATGGACCCTCATAGTAAAATTATTAAAGGTTCCGTTTTATCTTTAAGTATATTCTAATGGATTGCCTTCCTTGTACAAAGTTATAATATACTTTCTATGTTAGAAAGTATATTATAGTGCATTTGTATTGTGCGGCAGTTGTGTGCGGTTCTGCTGCGATACTGCAGGTATATAGACGGACAAGCGTTATTGGAACAAATCATTCTACTGGTGTGATATACCAGTCGCCCCCCCAAAAAAACTGATTGAAGCGGGGTGTTATATACCAATAAACTTTCTTTATAGTGCATTAGGTACTGTATAGTGCATTTGCGCATGCGCGTACGCGAAAATTATATTGCCGATATTTCGCATAAAAAAAAAATCTGAAAATGGAGATCGCAAATTCGAATAATACATCTGGTATGTCACTGGTCCATGTTGTGGGACTATTTGTGCACTTCTAGTAATTATTTCTTGGCTGCAAATATGAGCTGAAGGTTTTTCAGGTTCGCCTGCCATTAAAATAAATGGGGCCTGCCGCGAACTTTGCGGTTCGCGAACATTGGATTGCGTTTGCGCAATCGCGTTTGCGAACCGTCCCGCAGATGTTTGTCCATCACTAGGACTAAAACACTCGTCTTTTGATAAATGACACTAAAAGACTTTCTATGGACTGTCTGGTATTACAGCTCAGCATATTCACTTAAAGGGGTTATGCTATGATTGATGTAAAAAAATGGAAATCAGGCACCATATAGTACATGACGCTCTCTTTCTAAAAAAAAAATAGCTAAAACCAGCCCCTCACATGGTCCAGAGATTTCCACATTTACTGCTCCAATTGCTCTGCTAGATTATCTTCACCTGGCAGCTCAGGGGACATGTCCTTTCCGCTTCAGCTCTCTCCCTTGAAACTGCCACAGCTTCTAACTGGACATTTGGCTGGTGGCAGATGAAGATTTAAACTAGGCACACTCGACCAGCTCAGCGAGACGGACAAATTTAGGAAAAAAACAGCAGGTGGCGCTATACAGATACATTTTATTGAATACCTCACCGCTATACAGAATTTTTAATTACATACAATTACAAAAGTATTCAGATCCAGTGCTAGCTTTGAAAAATTTTGAATGTTTTGTGATACAACTCCTTTACCCACCTAAGGCCCCTTTGACACGGGCGTTGCGGGAAAAAGTCGGGGTGCAATGCGGGAACACCTGCGATTTTTCCCGCGCGAGTGCCAAAACATTGTAATGCTTTTTGCACCTCGCGTGAGAAAAATCGCACATGTTTGGTACCAAACCCGAACTTCTTCACAGAAGTTCGGGCATGGGATCGGTGTTCCTGTAGATTGTATTATTTTCCCCTTATAACATGGTTATAAGGGAAAATAATAGCATTCTGAATACAGAATGCATAGTAAAACAGCGCTGGAGGGTTAAAAAAAATAAAAAAATCAATTTAACTCACCTTAGTCCAATGATCGCTGCCCCGGCATCTGCTTCTGTCCCCTTTACTGAATAGGACCTGTGGTGAGCATTAATTATAGTTCAAGGACCTGTGATGACGTCACTCCGGTCATCACATGATACGTCACATGATCTTTTACCATGGTGAATCACCATGGTAAAAGATCATGTGACGTACCATGTGATGACCGGAGTGACGTCATTACAGGTCCTTGAACTATAATTAATGCTCACCACAGGTCCTATTCAGTAAAGGGGACAGAAGCAGATGCCGGGCTACGCGATCAAGTGGATTAAGGTGAGTTAAATTATTTTTTATTTTTTTTAACCCCTCCAGCGCTGTTTTACTATGCATTCTGTATTTAGAATGCTATTATTTTCCCTTATAACCATGTTATAAGGGAAAATAATAATGATCGGGTCTCCATCCCGATCGTCTCCTAGCAACCATGCGTGAAAATCGCACCGCATCCGCACTTGCTTGCTCGATTTTCACGCAACCCCATCATTTCTAGGGGCTTGCGTTACGTGAAAAACGCACAAAGAGGAGGCATGCTGCGATTTTCACGCAACGCACAAGTGGATCGTGAAAATCACCGCTCATGTGAACAGCCCATAGAAATGAATGGGTCAGGATTCCGTGCGGACGCAATGGGTTCACCTCCCGCAACGCATCCGCGCGGAAAACTCGCACGTGTGAAATGGGCCTAACTGTTTTTGCCCGAGCTCAGCTAGGGCAGTGAAAAAAATAATTAACTGTTCTGCCCAGTTGGGCTCTAACAAAAAGTGGAGGGGGGGGGGCTGCTTTAGATGCTGATTTCACCTAAATGGTAGCAGCTAGAATGGGAGCAACGGAGCTGGGCGCAGCCTGGGCGTAGTGCTCTTTGACTTGGGGGGAAGTTCAGGCAGCTGAGGGTTAAGGTTAGGGTCGTGGGGAGGGGTCTCGGTCAGCTATTTTCCCGGGCAGTATATGAAGGGATGGGGGGCGGAAGTTTATCAGTCAGGAGCTTGTGAAGGAGCAGGAAGGTTTTTCCCGCCCGCCCGGTATATCGGCAGGGGGTTGAAAGGGTTTGTTGTGGCGTGGTAATGGAGGGTCCTGGAAGGCAATGATAGGTTTAAGAGGTGCATGCATCTCAGGAGGTTCGGTAAGCTTGTGCATGGGGCTCCTGTGGGCAGATGGGCCTACAGGGGAGACTAATTACAGTTGGAGTATTCGGTGCTCTCGGGTCGGTGACCGCAGCCGAGGGTATAAGGCGATATTACATGTGGAGGTGAATGGTGGAGAACACAGCTTACCTGTTGCCTTCTAGGATCCTATTCAATGGTTCAGATGTATGATAATTGTTATGGTAATTGATATGTTATGCGTGTTATTACGTATTTTCTGTGAAGTGATAATTAATGTTGTTGAATAAATTGGCCAAGAAGGCTCTTTTCCCAAGAAGATGTCTCTGTGTGTTAATTGGTGAACAGGAAGGGGCGGTAAGGTAGATGGGTGGTTTATTGCCTGGGTATCTTCCATCCTTTAAGTCAACATGCAACTGGACTTGTTTGAAAGCTGCCATTCCAGCTAAAATGACAGCTAAAGCAACAGAAATCACTGTTAGAAATCGAGTTGTGAATAATTGCGGGTAAAACCTGCTTTTACTTTCACTTTCAGCTGCATTCACTGCATCCTGATTTCTGTCAATGATATCTTCCCATGTATGAACATATTGCTGTCCTTTTGCCAGTTTCAAACAATACGAAGCTCATATTTCTAGCTGGTACCAAACCAGAGATATGAGCAGATTAAGCAGCGGCCCTCCTCTCTGTCAGTGTGGAGGAGGGGGAGCAGTTGCAGAGCTGACAGCCTGCAGGAGGAGAGAAAAAAACTGTAAAAATATATAGAAATGTGATATTATCATCATTGTAGTGACCAAGATAATAAATTATTTTTACCACACAGTGAACACCGTAAAAAAAAATCCACAAAATAATGTAAAAATAAAATAAGTTATTTAATGCACTATATATACCCCAAAATGGTTCCTAAAAAGCCTACAACTAATCCCGCAAAATAAATAAAAAATTAGAAGAAAAAATTTAAAAGTTATGACTGCTAGAACACGAAGGGAGCAAATATTATTGGTTCTTAAGGCTAAAATTATGTCACTAAAGGGTTAAAAATGCAATAGTGTCCCCTGAGTTGTGCGCCAACAAGATTTACTGCAGACACGCATTAAAAATCTACAATAAAAAAAGTTACATTTTTGGGAGGGTTTTTCCAATTTTAATGTGACTGTTAAGAGGTTAAAAAGGGACAGGCTACAATACCAAACACAGCTCATAGGAAAAGAGTGACATGGTTTCCCTCACAACCCCTTTACCATATATTCAACTCTTCTTCCCAGTATTATCTAAAACGTTTTTTTATACAGCATTAGGTCACCCAAACTGGTACTCTGCCTGAAGCTGGGGCACTGAAAATGGCAGGAAAGAAAAGGGCGACTGTAGGCTGATTATTTTATAACATTTACAACCCATTTAACCCTTTCTACCCCGGAGGTTTTTTGTTTTTGTGTTTTCGTTTTGCGCTCCCTGCCTTCTCAGAGCTATAACTTTTTTATTTGTCTGTTCACATAGCCATATGAGGGCTTGTTTATTGCAGGACAAGCTGTACTTTCAAATGCCACCATTTAATATTGATGTGATGTGAGGAAGGGAAAAAAAACAAATGGGGTAAAATTGCAAAAAAAAAAAAAAAAGGAATTCCAAAACAGTTTTACTGTTTTTTATTTACGACGTTTGATGTGCGATTCAACTGACCAGTTACTTTCATTCTACAGGTCAGTACAAATCCGGCGATACCTTATATGTATAGTTTTTCTGATATTTTGTGATAAACTAATAAAAAAAGTGGGAAAAAATCTTTTATTTTTTCACGCCATATTTTGACCACTATGACCCCTATAACTTTTTGGTTATTATGTGTACGTAGCTGTGTGGGGGCTCATTTTTTGCGGGGCGATCTGAACTTTTAATTGATACCATTCTGGGTGTGTGTGACTTTTTGAGCACTTTTTATTTTAAAAAAAATGAAGAAAATAAAGTGACCAAAAACAGCGAATCTGCCATTTTGACACTTTTCCGTTTTGCTGTTTGCCATATGGGGAATAGATTTTTACACTATAGGTGTTTTCACACATGGCGACACATGATGACATGTGTATTTAATTTTTTTAGTTCTTTTTATTTTTATTTTGGGAAAAGGGGGAGTGATTTGATTTTTTTTTTTTTCTTAACTTTATTTATTTTTTACACTTTTGTTATAGTTCCCATAGGGAACTATAACAAGCAATCATTAGATTGCAGTCTATGAGAAAATTGTTAGTTTCCTTTGGAGCCCTATTACAGGCAAGGGCTCCATAGGAAATACTATGTAGCAGCCTTCTGTCATTCACAAAGACAGGGGCTGCTGCACACATGCTCCGGCTCCTCCGATCGCCGCACGGGGGAGCTGGAGCATCACCAGAAGCGCCCGCTGTGTTTCACGCGCTCAGATGCCATGGTCAGAATTGACCACGGCATCTGAGAGGTTAAATGTCCGCGATTGGCATTAATGCCAGTGACATTAGCCGCGGGTGAGAAGAATTTTCCAGCACCACTTCTTTCTTGAGTGATATTTTCTTTATTTTCAGTGACAAGAAGACGGCAATAAAACTTATTCACAGGTCCTGTTTCAATCTACCCGTTCGAACAGGTGAGTTCTTATTCATGACTGGCATGTCTTGCCTGTGGGAGGGCGGCTATATACATCTCTGTCCGGAGAACCCATCCCCCAACTTCAGGGAGGAGAATATACCCAGGTGTATGCAAAGCCGTAACCACACTAAAACCAATGCAGGCGTCTGTTCAATTCATGATACACATTAATAAAAATACTGCTTGATTGGAGTAGTAAATAAAGACTTCAATATAAGAATGGGTTTTTGGCATGGTCAAAAAACAGCAACATACAGCTCCATATAAATTATGAAAAAATATAAAAATGCAGTAATCTTGGCCATGAGAAAAAACGCAAGATGTGAACATAGTTCCAATCAATCCGGTATGGAAAAATGGAAAATAAAGAAAACAGACAAAGATATACACATGGTGCATGGTTTTCAGCAATGTAAGCTCAGCTCAATAAAAATACATCAATTCTTTTTTGAGGTTTAGTCCGGCAGGAGATCTGGTATTTAATTTCAGTATCCAGTATGCTTCTTTTTGTGTGATTAGTCTCTTTAAATCGCCACCTCTGTATGGGGGGACAACACGTTCAATAGCATAGGCTGAAAAGGTTGTTAGACTTCTATTGTGGAAAGAAATGAAATGTTTAGCTGCATTGGATACATTCACATATGCATTATTAGTTATATAATTAAGATGCTCTAGTAGTCTCATTTTGAATTTCCGAGATGTGCATCCCACATATAAAAGTTTACACTCCGTACATTCTATTACATATACTACACCGGTGGTATTACAGTTAATATATGTTTTAATCGGAAAATATTCCGTATTGGTGGAATTATGAAAAACCTTGCGGGTGATAATATAGCTGCATGCTCTGCAGGGATGACTGCCGCATTTCGTAAAGCCGGCATATTTGAGCCAGGTTGGTTTTTGTCTGGTAGCAGATGAATAAAGGGATGGAGACAAGGAGGTCGCAAGAGACGGCGGTCGTCTCGAGACCACCCTGTTGCCATCCTTAAGTAAAGAGTACAGAGTCTGGTCCTCAAATAGCACTGAAATACACCTAGAAAAAAATATTTTTAATCTTATTAAATTGGTTACTATAAGTGAGAACCAGGGTCGGTACATTTTTGTTCTGGAATTCATTTTTTGATGAAGATTTATTGTCAAAGAGAAGTTCCTTGCGGGTCTTTTTCTGTGCTATTGTTTGTGCTCGTCTGAGCATCCAACCAGGATAGCCTCTGGCTGAGAGTCGTTCAAATCTGATCTTGCTTTCAGTTTGGAAAGAATCCTCATTGCTACAATTGCGTCTGGCTCTGATATATTCGCCGACTGGTATAGCCTTCACTGTATGGATAGGGTGGTGGCTGTTGGCCCGGAGAATAGTATTCCCTGCAGTGGATTTACGGGGGGTCGCAGTCTCAATGATACCTAGTGTACATACACATGACAGCTGCCCCAGCACACTGTGTATGGATGTAGCAGAGCTGGGTGTGTTGGGGCAACTGTCATGTGTATGGTTGTACACTAGGTATCAAAATTATCTACAGTAGAAGTCTTATATTTTATTTTTTTTTTTAAGTAACTAGCTGTACAGCTGTCATAGCTGTGTGGTTAGGTGCTTTGCCTCTGATACAGAAGGTCATGGGTTTGATCCCATCTTAAACTTTTCTGAAAGACAGGCTAAATAGGAACACGAGCACCAAATCTTCAACACTAAAGGCTGCTGGGAACACAGGAAGAGGAAGAGGCCTGCATCGCATCGCTGACATGGAGGTAAGTAGAAAAGTGTTTTTTTTTTAATACCGGACTGTTACTTTACTGACACGGGGGAGGGGGGCTATTGGCGCCATGATACTGGCACATGGAGGGGGGAGGAGAGAGGCACTTGATACTGGCACATTAGGGGGCAGGGGGAGAGGATGGCACTATGATACTGGCACACGGGGGGGGGGGCAAGAATGGACGAATCATGAGGGGCAGAAATGATGTTAATTTGCCCAAATGTAGATTCGCTACCGGCCCTGGATAGGTGTATAGTGTGAATCCAGCACAGTAGTGTGTGTGGTGTATGTAGCAGAGCTGTATGCGACACAGGGATGTATAATGTGCACAGCAGAGCTGTGTATGTAAAATGTGCAACACAGTGATATATAATGTGCCACTCAGAGCTGTGTGTGTAGCAGAGCTGTGTATGTAAAATGTGCAACACAGTGATATATAATGTGCCACTCAGAGCTGAGTGTGTAGCAGAGCTGTGTATGTAAAATGTGCAAAAACCCTGATACTCTCAAAAAGAGCAAGCAATATAAAACATTGTAGTTTGATACCTTTTACCCCTTAAAGACCGGGCCCATTTTCATTTTTACATTAGCCATAACCTTTTTTTTTTTTTTCATTCACATAGTCATATGAGTGCTTTTTTTGTGTGGGACAAGATGCATTTTTTAAATGTCGCCACTTAATTTACCATGTCTTGTATCAGAAAGCAGGAAAAAAATAAATTCTTTGTGGGTTAAAAAAATAAAACAAAAACACACAATTCCGCCAAGGTTTTTGAGGTTTTGACATCACGGCGTTCACTAAAAATGACGTCTTTATTCTGCGGCTCAATACGATACAAACTTGTATAGTTTTTATTTGGTTTAATTACTTTAAAAAATTACTTTTCTATATTTCGGTCTATGTGAGGGCTTGTTTTTGTGTAACGATCAGTAGTTTTCTTGGGGGGGGAGGGGGCCCCATACAAAAATTTGCTGTGGGGCCCAGTCACTTCTAGTTACGCCCCTGGATGTCACTAACAAAATGTAATCAATAAAATCATTGCCATGTGGTCTGTATCTGTGCAGATGGTATTCCAGGGACAGAAGGGCCACTGAGTGGGGTATAGATGGATACAAACTCATAACATCTGATGTGATCCAGGTAAAATGAGAACACCATTTTTTATCAAAGAAATTTTTTAGAACATCTCCTGTATCCTTGATGTAACCAGGTGTTCGTTTGACCAAGGGCTGTAACACAGAATCAAGCCACTGGCTCAGTCCTTCAGTTAGGGAGCCGATGCCTGAGATTATAGGGCGGAGCGGTGGTGGACAGACCTCTTTATGAATTTTGGGGAGAGCATGTATGGTGCTGGAAAATTCTTCTCTATTGCTACTATAAAGGTCTTACCTTCATTACCGCGCACCCGGGGTGGAACATTCACATCATCACAAAACAAGGGTGAGCTGATACTTCTACTATCTACTATTTGAAAGTTCTTTTTTCCATGTCTCCCCTTACCAATACCCTCCTGAGTGTTTCTATACCAGTGACCAACAATTCACGGCTATATAAAATCTGATTCCAGGTCCTATTATACACCATGGCTCATATGTCTATACAGGACGGCAATACAAAAGCGGAACAAGTGTTTTCCATGTGCCACACACAAATACAAAATAGCTTGACTATGGAAGCCCATATGTCTAAGCTAGAGAAATTAATGTCACAATAAATTAGACTTTGGTGGGATCACACAACGCTTCTTAAATATTTGGAAAAAGATATGATTCCAAGAGGCTTGAGACTAAAAAAAATTCCCACTACTGTATTTTCGGACCAATTTGTCAAATCCTGAATGACACTTTAAGCGATTGCTCAGCCAAGCTTATGACTCTCATTGTGGAATATGAAGGAGTCAAACTTTCCTCGGTGCAAAAAGACATAGGGCCCAGATTTATCATTAGCTCAAGTCAGAATAATGGAGTGAAAAAGTCGCAAAAAAATGCGCAAACGCTAAAACTGCGCACAAATTTGCGACTTTTTACTGCTCTGCACTATGCTCGGCAGTTTTCTGAAAGTGGTGTGTTTACTTTTGTAAATTAATCTCTAGACAGATTTACTATTTGGACTATTAAAAAGTCGCAAAAAAATGCGCAATTTCACTCCAGTGAGGACCATGCTTATCTTATGAGACTTTTTAATAGAACATGCGACTTTTTCGTAAAACGTGCGACTTTTTCGTAAAAATGTGCGACTTTTGTAAAGCTGCTTACTGACGGATAAACTGCTACCGTCAAACCACATTTATTACAGTCTTAAAGGACCGATCATAAATCTGACTTGGCTAAAACTGACTTTAGCCATATGTGAAAGTGGAGTGAGCTGTCATAGTAATGATAAATCTGGCCCATAGACTCCCACAAAAGTCAACTTGTGCAATTCAATACTTTGCCGAAATATGAAGAACGTCAACAACTCATTACAACTTCGATTCAGAATCTGGAGCAGAGTATCTTGGAGACCAAACATAAAAAATTCCAAAGGGATTTATTTGATTACGAACAAAACAAAGTCTACGAATGGGGTAAAAGAGACAACCCATATCAGACCCCAAGACCCATTCTGAAAAAATCCCAAAATAAAAAAAGTAGACAGACATCTACCGTCAGCTTTGATACTTCAGATGGAGACTTTTCTGATACCAGTTATGAGAACCTAACACAAAAACCAAGGAAGACAGACTCAGGGGAATCTTATGTGGACTCTCAAGTCTCTCAATCCTCATATTACAAAAAAACATGCCGACCCCCACGACGAAACCAAAAAAACGGTTTAGGAGAGGGGGGAGAAAACACAACAAAAAAGAAAGCCCACAAGATGGCGACCCGTCTTCAGAAAAATTGATAAATAATTTGGATGTTGTCAACTTGTCCAAAACAGTATTGACTGATAATCAATATAAGGTTCTGGGATTGGGTCTAAATTTTGTACCTTCAAATGACTTCGATCTGTTCTCTACTCTGATAGATATAAACAAATTTGTCAGAAATCTGACAGTCAAAAAGCATTATAATGAAGAGGAGAACATACCGAGCTCATTTGATACACCCACCCAGATAACAGATAATGCCTTCTCAGTCTTTTATTTGGGGAACAGCTTGCTCTCACTAATCTCCACGATTTACAGTCTGAATCAGAGACTAGGGACGTGGTTTCTGCAACATGCGGTTTCCGCACACACAATCCACGTTTCTACCCCTTGAAGTAACGCACGGCTTGGATGGACGTGTTCCAAGACATTTTGGAAAAATAACTTTCCCTCATTAATAAACGCAGGGACAGACCATCCAGCGAGAGCAACCTAACCACCAAACAAAAGATAGCCATTAGAGAGCTGCGGGATAATAGTGATATTATCATTAAAATGGCAGATAAGGGCGATGCGGTCGTTGTGATGGACACTGAAATGTATAGAAGCCAAATGATGGGCATTGTATCTGACTCTTCTACTTACAGAAACCTAAGCTCAAATCCTACTGCTATATATCAGAAAGAATACTTATTTTCTTTCTTTTCCTTTTAGTTGGCAAGTGGAGATTGAGGGGGTGGTCTGACCAGCATGTGATCTTCTACAGCCTATCAAGAATACGGGTCCAAATTTGACAATTTGAGCTTTGTTTATATGTACATTTATATACATTTTTGTGATTCCCTATAAAGAATATATTTTTTTTTCCTATGCGGTTGAAACAAATGGGGGTGGAGGCGTACATGTGCGGGGTCGATGTTACTATCTGTATAGTGTGGTTCTCTAATATCTATTGGGATGAGCGTCTTGCTGTGTGGTGCTCTTACTGTTATGCAGTTTGATCCCCACTGAGCAAATTGACCGGGGACCCTACACCACATGTGTGGGGCCCCTCGATCAGTAGATGATTATCCCGCTAGACTGTTATTCTTTTTATAGCCCTGGCCTTTACATATAGTCACAGATGACACGAATGTCCAAACTCTCTGACAAGATGCTGGACTTGATTGTCTGTGATACCAGGATCCATCGTGGCAGTTGACGCGGCTACGGTTGGCCCTAATTGATCCAGGATGTCTTTCTGTAACCGTCTTCCACCACTCCAATTTGCTCGCAACGCTTAGAATATCTTTATTCTTGTTCAAAGAGGTGAATCGCAACATAACCATCTACACATATTTAATACACCTTATTGGTTTATAATGTGTCACTATATTAAAAAGCATATTTAAACCGCCACATTGCGGTTATCATATCATAATATATCTCGTCTGTCTTGCAAGTGTCCGATCATGTGACCAATACATGTGGTCACATGGATTTGTGAACCTCCAGGATCTTTTGCTGCATGCCAGTTTTTTCACTCTTGCTGCAAGGACCTTTGGAGGCGGATGTTGAAGGTGTCTAGTGAGTCATGTGACCTGAACCAACTGACGTCGGGTAGTCACGTCACGTCGGGTGACTCGACACTGTTTTCTGACATGCGCAGTTCACACTGGAAGACGCTCAGACAAACTAGATGTTCCCATGCTGGTTAGTACCTACAACTTGCCCCCCTCGCCAATTATTGATTTTAATTATGTTCACATGGGTTTCCACAAATGTATGTGATTAGACAATTATGACACTTTATTAACTTTGTCCGTATTAGAGTTTTTCGAACATTTGTATATTATAAATTCATTTTATGTATGTCTTCACTGTATTTATTATACTCTTATACTAAAGTTGTGTATGTACATATATTGATTTTCTATGTTTTTTTATACTGTTTTACATTCATTACCTTTGTTGATTGATTGGTTTGTGGGTGTGTATATATGCCCCTATATGTGAGCACCATTTTTGTCATCACCATTTGCTTGAGAAAGATCCCACTGAGTGGATTGAAACTTTGCTGTATGTCTGGTGAATCAAAATTCTTGTTATTTTGCTACTTCTGGACGTGCCGTGGAGTTTATCAATTTTTAGAAAGAATATCTAGATATTATAATAAAAGGTAGGGACTTGGGCTTTTTTCACATAAAGAATTTTCTTATCTTAATATAGAGTCACCTGTTATGTCCATCATACATGCTTTCCCCCAAATTCATAAAGGGGTCTGTCCACCACCGCTCCGCCCTATAATCTCGGGCATCGGCTCTCTAACTGAAGGACTGAGCCAGTGGCTTGATCCTGTGTTACAGCCCTTGGTCAAACGAACACCTGGTTACATGAAGGATACAGGAGATGTTCTAAAAAATTTCTTTGATAAAAAATGGTGTTCTCATTTTACCTGGATCACATCAGATGTTATCAGTTTGTATCCATCTATACCCCACTCAGTGGCCCTTCTGTCCCTGGAATACCATCTGCACAGATACAGACCACATGGCAATGATTTTATTGATTACATTTTGTTAGTGACATCGTTTTTATTGTCACACAATTTATTTTCCTTTAATGACTTGTATTATGTGCAGATAAAAGGTGTCTCTATGGGAGCTAAATTCTCCTCCTCCCTTGCTAATATCACCATGTCATATTGGGAGGCGCACTATATATATGACACAGACAACCCATTTTTGATGGACATTGAGTATGGCAGATACATCGATGACTTGCTCCTCATTTGGAGCGGCGATGTATCTGCCATACCCTCATTTGAATCTTACTTAAACCGCAACCCTTACGACTTGCGGTTTATATGTTCCCATGATGCAACTTCAGTCAATTTCTTGGATCTTACCCTTAAAGGTATCACGGGAACTATCATTGAGACTGTGGCCCACCGTAAATCCACTGCAGGGAATACTATTCTCCGGGCCAACAGCCACCACCCTATCCATACAGTGAAGGCTATACCAGTCGGCGAATATATCAGAGCCAGACACAATTGTAGCAATGAGGATTCTTTCCAAACTGAAGGTAAGATCATATTTGAACGACTCTCAGCCAGAGGCTATCCTGGTTGGATGCTCAGACGAGCACAAACAATAGCACAGAAAAAGACCCGCAAGGAACTTCTCTTTGACAATAAATCTTCATCAAAAAATGAATTCCAGAACAAAAATGTACCAACACTGGTTCTCACTTATAGTAACCAATTTAATAAGATTAAAAATATTTTTTCTAGGTGTATTTCAGTGCAATTTGAGGACCAGACTCTGTACTCTTTACTTAAGGATGGCCACAGGGTCTTGCGACCTCCTTGTCTCTATCCCTTTATTTATCTGCTAACAGACAAAAACCAACCTGGCTCAAATATGCCGGCTTTACGAAATGCGTCCACCAATATGGAATATTTTCAGATTAAAACATATATTAACTGTAATACCACCGTGTAGTATATGTAATAGAATGTACGGAGTGTAAACTTTTATATGTGGGATGCACATCTCGGAAATTCAAAATGAGACTACTAGAGCATCTTAATTATATAACTAATAATGCATATGTGAATGTATCCAATGCAGCTAAACATTTCATTTCTTTCCACAATAGAAGTCTAACAACCTTTTCAGCCTATGCTATTGAACGTGTTGTCCCCCCATACAGAGGTGGCGATTTAAAGAGACTAATCACACAAAGAGAAGCATACTGGATACTGAAATTAAATACCAGATCTCCTGCCGGAATAAAACTTCAAAAAAGAATTGATGTATTTTTATTGAGCTGAGCTTATATTGCTTAAAACCATGCACCATGTGTATATCTTTGTCTGTTTTCATTATTTTACATTTTTCCATATCGGATTGATTGGAACTATGTTCACATCTTGCGTTTTTTCTCATGGCCAAGATTACTGCATTTTTATATTTTTTCATAATTTATATGGACCTGTATGTTGCTGTTTTTTGACCATGCCAAAAACCCATTCTTATATTGAAGTCTTTATTTACTACTCCAATCAAGCAGTATTTTTATTAATGTGTATCATGAATTGAACAGACGCCTGCATTGGTTTTTAGTGTGATTACGGCTTTGCATACACCTGGGTATATTCTCCTCCCTGAAGTTGGGGGATGGGTTCTCCGGACAAAGATGTATATAGCCGCCCTCCCACAGGCAAGACATGCCAGTCATGAATAAGAACTCACCTGTTCGAAACGGGTAGATTGAAACAGGACCTGTGAATAAGTTTTATTGCCGTCTTCTTGTCACTGAAAATAGAAAATATCACTCAAGAAAGAAGTGGTGCTGGAAAATTCTTCTCTATTGCTACTATCAAGGTCTTACCTTCATTACCGCGCACCCGGGGTGGAACATTCACATCATCACAAAACAAGGGTGAGCTGGATACTTCTACTATCTACTATTAGCCGCGGGTGTCTGCTATAAGAAACAGCAGGCCACCCGCAGCTATGGCACCTGCTCCGCTCAGGAGCGAGCGCCATATTTAAAGACCCGGCCAGCGCCGTACTATTACCGCACTGGTCGGGAAAGGGTTAAACTGATAGCTGCATAGCACTCTCATGGTTGTGAAAATAGGGTGTGGATTTGACAACTAATAATATTTATTTATATAGCGCCACCATATTCCTACCAATTCATAGGGTTCAAGTACAAAACAAAAGTAACTGGCTAATATAAAACTGAAACACTAGGAGTCAGGGCCCTGCTCACAAGAGCTTACAATCTATGAGGAATTAGTGGTGACAGATAAGTAGGATTCGAGCCATTATTGAACTGAAGGGAGCAGTGCCGCCCGATCTGCTTCGGGTTTTGAAATGTTAGAGGATTGAGTTCAGGCCAGAGGAGTTGGTGGGGGGGAGGTTAAGTCGGGGAAAAGTCATTTTAGGTAGCTTGATAAGCCTGCCTGAAAAGATGTGTTTTTAAGGCACGTTTGAAGGTGGAGAAGTTGTGAACTGACCTAATATTCTGGGGCAGAGTATTCCAGAGAGAAGCTGCAGCTCGAAAATACGAATTATGGAGGATATTAATCTTAGGTCGCCAACAGAATGGAGAGCACGAGTAGGGTAGTAGACTGAAATGAGGGAGCAGATTTATGTGGAGAGCTTTGTGGGTGAGGGTGGAAAGTTTGTACTGTATTCTGTGGTGGATGGGCAACCAGTGAAGTGACTGGCACAGACTAGTAGCATCAGTGTAACAGTTGGATGGATAGATGAGCCTGGCTGTAGCATTTAGGACAGACTGAAGGGGGAAGAGTTTAGTGAGAGGGAGACCGATTAGTAATGCGTTGCAGTACAACTGCTGCAGACCCTCGACTCCTCAGTGATATTGTCGGTGCCTGTCATTGGCAGTTTACTGTCTGTGCTTAGACGCCACTAATCTAAGACTGTTGGTTCTTCTGACAGTAAAATAAAATAAAATCCATATTTAGTTAATATTCTTTGACCTGAAAATAATATATAATTTAATGATCAGGAAGTAATTATTGGGGACTGAATGTTTAATGTCAGCAAGATCAATGGTTATCTACATATTATATGAGCCTGTCACATGCACGCTGGTTGTAGATGTAAAAAGCTCTTGAGATTTGTTGTTCTGTTCTACATGAGTATTTATTGTGATCAATAGCTGTAAAACAGCTTGCCTTCACCTGAAGTCTTTTATATCCAGGGGTTCAGCATAAATTTATATTCCATTAACTACTAAAGCTTTGGAGCACATGTGTATAACACAGATACAAATTGGCAGACTAAACCAAGAACTCCATGATTCATTATCTTTAACTGAAAAATGTTACCATGCCTATAACTTTACCAGTAGTGAAGATTATGAGATCTGAACACCTTTTGGGTGTTCATAGTAACATAGTATATAAGGCCGAAAAAAGACATTTGTCCATCCAGTTCGGCCTGTCATCCTGCAAGTTGAGGACAAATGTCACTCAAATCGTGGCAAATATATGGCACTCCGAATAGTTTGTAGATGCTTTTAATCCAAAGTTTGTATACAATTAATTCATATCTGTACAATCAATTCATATCCAGAAATTTCACATAAATTTTTAGGCCATTCATTGTCCCAACGTTTCGGTTAAAGGGTTTCTGTCATCAGAAAAATCGTTGTGTAGCTGGCTGACATTAGAGATGTGCTAATGTCAGCAGAACATAACTGTATGACTTATATCTCCCTGCCTGCCGCAGTTCGCACTAAATAATGACTTTTATAATATGCAAATGAGCCTCTAGGTGTTAGTGGGGCGTTGCTGCAGCACCTAGAGGCTCCGTCCTCTCACCGTTTGGCACGCCCTTGTATCGGTCATTGACATCCTCTTTCTTCTCTGTGCCTGTAAAATCCCACGCCTGCGCAATCCCGTTTAGTATTCAGCGCAGGCACAGTGAGTGAAGGACGCTTTCCTGCTGCCGTCCTTCACTCACTGCGCCTGCGCCTAATACTAAAATGGACAGCGTGGGATTTGAAAGGCACGGAAGAGACCGAGGATGTCAATCACCTTTACAAGGGCGTGCCAAACGGTGAGAGGACGGAGCCTCTAGGTGCTGCAGCAACGCCCCACTAGCACCTAGAGGCTCATTTGCATATTATAAAAGTCATTATTTAGCACTAGCGGCGGCAGGCAGGGAGATATAAGTCATACAGTTATGTTCTGCTGACATTAGCACATCGCTAATGTCAGCCAGCTACATAACGATTTTTTTGATGACAGAAACCCTTTAAGGGATCTGTAGAAAAAAAAATATATTCATTATGGATATATTATGATACCGATATGTCTATGAGATAATGCAAGATGTAAAAGGCAAGATGCAATATGTTGAGAAAAAGCAAAGAAACCGAACCACTGTACCTGCAGCCAGGAGCGGAGCAGCATGGTCTGGATATGGCGTCTTAGACAGCCATAGTAGTGTTGAGGCTACTTTCACACTCGCGTTTGGTGTGGATCCGTCATGGATCTGCACAGACGGATCCGCACCGATAATACAACCGCATGCATCTGTTCAGAACGGATCTGTTTGTATTATCTTTAACATTGCCAAAACGGATCCGTCTTGAATACCATTGAAAGTCAATGGGGGGGCGGACCCGTTTTCTATTGTGTCAGTGAAAACGGATTCATCCCCATTGACTTACATTGTGTGTCAGGACGGATCCATTTGACTCCGCATCGTCAGGCGGACACCAAAAAGCTGCAAGCAGCGGAATGGAGGCGGAACGGAGGCAAACTGATGCATTCTGAGCGTATCTTTATCCATTCAGAATGCATTAGGGCAAAACTGATCCGTTTTGGACCGCTTGTGAGAGCCCTGAACAGATCTCACAAACGGAAACTAAAACACCAGTGTGAAAGTAGCCTAAATAGTGGTATTCGATGGTATCCCCTTCCAGTAGATGACGTTGCCGGGGGATGACGTCACTGAATGCACACTACAGGATGTGAAGCAACGGTGACTAAGGGTAAGTATGCTGCTCAACTCCTGGCCGCAGGTAATTTGGTTTCTTTGCTTTTTTTCAACATATTGCCTCTAACCTTTTTCCTCTTGTTGTTGATAGCACATCATGAGCGGATATTAAATTTAATTATAGGGGCGGTCGATCCTGATTAATGCAATGAACTTAGTACTTGTACCATGTATTAAATACGATCTGAGTAATCCTCTAGATATCGATCTATATAAGGAATCGCATTGTAGATATGACTTATAGGATTGTTGGACTGTAAGCGATAATTTGAATGTTTTATTTACCTCCTTCTCAAATTTTCGGTGTATATCACCATAGTTTATATACACTGCTCAAAAAAATATCACAAAAATAAAAAAATGGAAATCAAATTTTTCAACCCATGGAGGTCTGGATTTGGAGTCACACTCAAAATTAAAGTGGAAAAACACACTACAGGCTGATCCAACTTTGATGTAATGTCCTTAAAACAAGTCAAAATGAGGCTCAGTAGTGTGTCTGGCCTCCACGTGCCTGTATGACCTCCCTACAATGCCTGTGCATGCTCCTGATCAGGTGGCTGTCTCCTGAGGGATCTCCTCCCAGACCTGGACTAAAGCATCTGCCAACTCCTGGACAGTCTGTGGTGCAACGTGACGTTGGTGGATAGAGCGAGACATGATGTCCCAGATGTGCTCAATTGGATTCAGGTCTGGGGAACGGGCGGGCCAGTCCATAGCATCAATGCCTTCGTCTTGCAGGAACTGCTGACACACTCCAGCCACATGAGGTCTAGCATTGTCTTGCATTAGGAGGAACCTAGGGCCAACCGCACTAGCATATGGTCTCACAAGGGGTCTGAGGATCTCATCTCGGTACCTAATGGCAGTCAGGCTATCTCTGGCGAGCACATGGAGGGCTGTGCGGCCCTCCAAAGAAATGCCACCCCACACCATTACTGACCCAATGCCAAACCGGTCATGCTGGAGGATGTTGCAGGCAGCAGAACGTTCTCCACGGCGTCTCAAGACTCTGCCACGTCTGTCACATGTGCTCAGTGTGAACCTGCTTTCATCTGTGAAGAGCACAGGGCGCCAGTGGCGAATTTACCAATCTTGGTGTTCTCTGGCAAATGCCAAACGTCCTGCACGGTGTTGGGCTGTAAGCACAACCCCCACCTGTGGACGTCAGGCCCTCATATCACCCTCATGGAGTCTGTTTCTGGCCGTTTGAGCAGACACATGCACATTTGTGGCCTGCTGGAGGTCATTTTGCAGGGCTCTGGCAGTGCTCCTCCTGTTCCTCCTTGCACAAAGGCGGAGGTAGCGGTCCTGCTGCTGGGTTGTTGCCCTCCTACGGCCTCCTCCACGTATCCTGATGTACTGGCCTGTCTCCTGGTAGCGCCTCCATGCTCTGGACACTACGCTGACAGACACAGCAAATCTTCTTGCCACAGCTCGCATTGATGTGCCATCCTGGATAAGCTGCACTACCTGAGCCACTTGTGTGGGTTGTAGACTCCGCCTCATGCTACCACTAGAGTGAAAGCACCGTCAGCATTCAAAAGTGACCAAAAAATCAGCCAGGAAGCATAGGAACTGAGAAGTGGTCTGTGGTTACCACCTGCAGAACCACTCCTTTATTGGGGGTGTCTTGCTAATTGCCTATAATTTCCACCTGTTGTCTATCCCATTTGCACAACAGCATGTGAAATTGATTGTCACTCAGTGTTGCTTCCTAAGTGGACAGTTTGATTTCACAGAAGTGTGATTGACTTGGAGTTACATTGTGTTGTTTAAGTGTTCCCTTTATTTTTTTGAGCAGTGTATATATACATACATTACATACATCTTGCATTCTCATAGACATATCGGTACCATAATATATGCATAGTGAAAGGAAAAAATATATATATATAAATATATATACAGTACAGACCAAAAGTTTGGACACACCTTCTCATTCAAAGAGTTTTCTTTATTTTCATGACTATGAAGGCATCAAAACTATGAATTAACACATGTGCAATTATATACATAACAAACAAGTGTGAAACAACTGAAAATATGTCATATTCTAGGTTCTTCAAAGTAGCCACCTTTTGCTTTGATTACTGCTTTGCACACTCTTGGCATTCTCTTGATGAGCTTCAAGAGGTAGTCCCCTGAAATGGTCTTCCAACAGTCTTAAAGGAGTTCCCAGAGATGCTTAGCACTTGTTGGCCCTTTTGCCTTCACTCTGCGGTCCAGCTCTCCCGAAACCATCTCGATTGGGTTCAGGTCCGGTGACTGTGGAGGCCAGGTCATCTGGCGCAGCACCCCATCACTTCATGGTCAAATAGCCCTTACTTTCAAAGTTTTCCCAATTTTTCGGCTGACTGACTGACCTTCATTTCTTAAAGTAATGATGGCCACTCGTTTTTCTTTACTTAGCTGCTTTTTTCTTGCCATAATACAAATTCTAACAGTCTATTCAGTAGGACTATCAGCTGTGTATCCACCTGACTTCTCCTCAACGCAACTGATGGTCCCAACCCCATTTATAAGGCAAGAAATCCCACTTAATAAACCTGATAGGGCACACCTGTGAAGTGAAAACCATTTCAGGGGACTACATCTTGAAGCTCATCAAGAGAATGCCAAGAGTGTGCAAAGCAGTAATCAAAGCAAAAGGTGGCTACTTTGAAGAACCTAGAATATGACATATTTTCAGTTGTTTCACACTTGTTTGTTATGTATATAATTCCACATGTGTGGATGCCATAGTTTTGATGCCTTCAGTGTGAATCTACAATTTTCATAGTCATGAAAATAAAGAAAACTCTTTGAATGAGAAGGTGTGTCCAAACTTTTGGTCTGTACTGTATATATATATATATATATATATATATATTTATTATTTTTTTTATTTTTTTCTACAGATCCCTTGAAAAAGGTCTTGACTGAAACGATGGGACAATGAATGGCCTAATATTTATGTGAAATTTCTGGATATGCAGTGATTGTACGGATATGAATTAATTGGATACAGTTCTGGGCTCCTGTAAACAAGGCAGACATAGCAGAGCTGGAGAGGGTCCAGAGGAGGGCAACTAAAGTAATAACTGGAATGTGGCATCTACAGTACCCTGAAAGATTATCAAATTTAGGGTTATTCACTTTAGAAAAAAGACGACTGAGAAGAGATCTAATTACTACAGTATGTATAAATATATCAGGGGTCAGTACAGAGATCTCTCCCATCATCTATTTATCCCCAGGACTGTGACTGTGACTGTGACGAGGGGACATCCTCTGCGTCTGGAGGAAAGAAGGTTTGTACACGAACATAGAAGAGGATTCTTTACGGTAAGAGCAGTGAGACTATGGAACTCTCTGCCTGAGGAGGTGGTGATGGTGAGTACAATAAAGGAATTCAAGAGGGGCCTGGATGTATTTCTGGAGCGTATTAATATTACAGGCTATAGCTACTAGAGATGGGGAAAATTGGCTTCTACCTCACAGGTTTATTTTTTTTGCCTTCCTCTGGATCAACTTGCAGGATGACAGGCCGAACTGGATAGATTCTCCTATTGGTCGACACAAAACCTGTCCTAGGACAATTTATTTCACAATATAGTGGTAAAGAGCTGCCTACCATTCTAACTTATGAAATGTATTCGGGAATCTATTTTTAATAAAGTAATATTTAAGTATTTTCAGTAAATGTTATTTTCTTAATGCCCACAGCATCCCTTTAAAAAATTTGGTGTTATAAAATGAGTCTGTTTTAAAGCCAAAAAATTAAATCGATGCCTGCTATGATATAGCGATCACTCGTCCCTATAGAAAATCATTATTCCTGCGCAGCAGATCGTTGTTTAGACTGTACACGTAATGGGATCCTAAAACAAAGCACAAGGACCTAATAGTTTTCCTCAGCGAATTCTAATTAAATATGCTTACTATCTGCTCCATGCTTTACTTTAGATGTATAACTCTTCTTTTTCTTGAACCTTTATACTACCTATAGGGAGCCAAACCCATAACACTAATTCTGCAAGAACACCAGAATCCACTTAATCTGGATTGTAACTTGCTGGCCAAAATAGTAGCCAACAGGATGTCTGGGGCATGCTCAACTTTAGTTCACCAGGATCAATAGAAACTTATTAGCGACAGCCACATAAAATGTTAATAGCTATGCATCACCTCTATTTGTTATGGAGAAGCTCCAAATTACTTAGATGTTAGAAACACATTTTTAACTTTGGTCCTTGGTGTTTCTATTCCATTTGGAAAATGATTATTTGATTGTTTATGGCCACTTAGTTTTGCCCGTAAAAGTGTTGTGTTTCAAGAAAACCACATGACCCTTAGGCCTCATGCACACTACCGTTGTGTGCATCCGTGGCCGTTGTGCCGTTTTCCGTTTTTTTCGCGGACCCATTGACTTTCAATGGGTCCGTGGAAAAATCGGAAAATGCACTGTTTTGCAGCCGCATCCGTGATCCGTGTTTCCTGTCCGTCAAAAAAATAGGACCTGTCCTATTTTTTTGACGGACAACGGTTCACGGACCCATTCAAGTCAATGGGTCCGTGAAAAAACATGGATGCACACAAGATTGGCATCCGCGTCCGTGGTCCGTGGCCGTAGGTTACTTTCACACAGATGGATCCGCAGATCCGTCTGCATAAAAGAATCTACAGTACTACAGGGGAGGGAGGGGGGCCCACTGGCCACCAATGAATCTACAGTACTACAGGGGAGTGAGGGGGGCCCACTGGCCACCAATGAATCTACAGTACTACAGGGGAGGGAGGGGGGCCCACTGGCCACAAATGAATTTAAAACTGGGGAGGGAAGGGGGGTGCCCCCTCCTGCCTGGCAGCACATGATCTCTTACAGGGGGCTATGATACGCACAATTAACTCCTCAGGTGCAGCACCTGAGGGGTTAATTGTGCGGATCACAGCCCCCTGTAAGAGATCGGGTGCTGCCAGGCAGCAGGGGGCAGTCATGTACACAGTTCAAAGTATATTCTAACTAGAAGTGTCCCCATCACTATGGGAACGCCTCTGTGTTAGAATATACTGTCGGATATGAGTTTTCACGATCTAACTCAAATCCGATGGTATATTCTAACATGGGGACGCTTCAAGTTAAAATATACCATCGGATTGGAGAAAACTCCGATCCGATGGTATAATAGGGACTCCTGACTTTACATTGAAAGTCAATGGGGGACGGATCCGTTTGCAATTGCACCATATTGTGTCAACGTCAAACGGATCCGTCCCCATTGACTTGCATTGTAATTCAGGACGGATCCGTTTGGCTCCGCACGGCCAGGCGGACACCAAAACGACTTTTTTTTCATGTCCGTGGATCCTCCAAAAATCAAGGAAGACCCACGGACGAAAAAACGGTCACGGATCACGGACATACGGACCCCTTTTTTGCGGCCCTTAAAAAAAAACGGTCGTGTGCAAGAGGCCTTACTCATGTAAAAAAAAGTGCTGTCTTCTGGTAAAACCGTACATATGCACAGTTTTCGCAGCATTGTGGCTGCACTTTGCATGTGCAGTGAAATTTGTTTGCATGCTCTATATAACCTGTGCAGGAAAGAGGTAACCTAGCATAATTTGTAAGGCTGACAAAAGGACATACAGACATCCATTTCAGCCTACTGTCTTGCAATGTTGATCCAGAGGACGGCCCAAACCCAATGAGGTAAAAGCCAATTTTCCATGTTAAGGAAATATTTCTTTCTGAACTGAAAATATCAGAATAAATTCCATGATCAACAACCTATGTGCAGAAATCTTGTACATATAAGGGCTCATGCACACAAAAGTATTTTCTTTCCGTGTCCGTTCCGTTTTTTTTGTGGACCCATTGAAATGAATGGTTCCGTATGCGGTCCGCAAAAAAATGGAAGTTACTCCGTGTGCATTCCATTTCCGTATGTTCGTATTTCCGTTCCGCAAAAAAAATAGAACATGTCCTATTACTGTCCGCATCACAGACAAGGATAGTACTGTTCTATTAGGGGCCAGCTGTTCCATTCCACAAAATACGGAAAGCACACGGACGTCATCCGTATTTTTGGGGGATCCGTTTTTTGAAGACCTCAAAATACATCCGGTCGTGTGCATGAGGCCTAACTTGTAGTAGTAGTATTATTATTATTATACTCAAGAAATACATTCAGGCCCCTTTTGAACAAAATTAACCATCACAACAACCTCCCCTGGCCCACAGCTCCATAGTCAGCCACTATCTCCATAGGGGGTAAGATGGTGATGGTGGTGACATGATTCACCTGTCATCACTTTTTGTGCTGACCCTGTACAGATTCTCTCCCATGCTTGTGCTGAACACGTTCATTTACTGTTCAGTGCATGTGCAGAACAGATTCCATATAAATACATTTGTTTGCTCAACAGGGGCAAAGAGGAAAAGTCGGGACCATATTGTCTGTTTGACATGCACATTATGTGCAACAGATGAATAAAAGATAAAGTGTCCTTGTGGGGGTGAATGAAAAGAGATGTCAATCAAAATCAAATGGGGACATAAGACTTTCAGCCATTTATGGCATTCATTTCAGATTTGGTTATCCATATCAACATCAGGTTCCCTTAATAAATGAGGTGAATTGCATGCATCATAGTATTCATGAAAAGATACTGTAGTATAATCCTTTGATCTCATCTATAGAGTTGATTATCATTCATCATGAAAGCTACAGACTGAGGTCAATATTCCTTTACTCTTTCCCTTGTTTTTCTGAAAATCAAATACATCTTGATGATTATTTTTTTATTTTAATTACGGAGAAGGCTTTTTGAAGAGCTGTCTGTATAAAATAAAACCAAAAATGATTAATCATAATATCTTTAAAGGACCCTGTTGACTGAAAACATATAATTACAATTTAGGAAGCCTGCCGTATGAATACAAGTGAATAAAGTTTTCTTCCATTTATTATTTTAAAGCACACATCTAACAGTCATGTATTGGGGATCCAGGCATATCCAGTCCAGGATTATTAGCACCATGTGTCTAAAGGCTGTATTACACCAGCCAATTCTGCAGGCGATTGTTGGGAATGAAGCGTTCCTTCCTGGCATCACCTGCTCGCTAGCGCAGGAGACTGCTGCTATTACATGCAGCAATCTCCTCCCTGTTTCCTGAGGCGATCTGAGGTAATTCAACAAACTTTATTCAGACACAAACAATATAACAAAGGTTATAAACTGTCATATCTATATAGCCTACAGGTGGCAGTAAACATGTTAACATGTATAACTCCTAACATCCTCCCTTTCTTGTGAAATCAAGTAATATATAACATAAGATGATTGGATACCACAATACATTCCAAAGGTGACAATGTTTTTTTATAATGTATCTAGCATACAAAATCCTTATATCTTGTTGGTGTTCTAATAACCCTAGTTCTAGTACGTCTTGGTGTGGCAGGAGCTTCACATTGTTGCATATGATCATCCATCCCTGTTTCTTTGGGAGTTGTCTCATCCGGAGATGTACCTGGTGTAATCACTTCACTTATTTCAATGTCAGATTTGTTATCTGCAGTCCTCAGAAACTTCCTATTCCTTCTGTACAACTGTCCATTTGCTTCCACTTTATAAGATCGTGGAGCAACTTTCTCCAAACAAATACCTTGTCGCCAAATTTCATCTGTTGACAACGGCAATGGTTGTATTCGCACTGGTTGACCAATGCTTAGTTCGGGAAGTTCCTTGGCTCCTTTATCATAATATGCCTTTGCTTTTTTGCGTCTTTGGGTCCATTCACACGTCCGTTTTTTCTTTCCTGATCTGTTCTGTTTTTTCTGGAACAGATCTGGACCAGATCTGGACCCATTCATTTTCAATGGGTCCTGGAAAAAAACGGACAGCACAATGTGTGCTGTCCGTTTCCGTTGTTCCGTTCCGCATGTCCGTTTAAATATAAAACATGTCCTATTCTTTTCCTGAAAAATCGGATCCTGGTACAATACAAAGTCAATGGATCCGCAAAAAACGGAAGACATTCGGATGTCATTACGTATGTCATCCGTTTTATACGGAATCCGTTCCTGGAAATTACATTATAATTTTTCTTTTTTTTTTTTTAAAGAAATCCAAACAACTTTATTTGCTTATTGAAATTTATACATGTTTCTGTTTTTTGCGGATCCGCAAAAAACGGATGACATACGGATGACATACGGAAACATTTTCAGGAACAACGGATCCGCAAAAAACGGGCCGAAAATCGGATTATAGAAAAATACTGACGTGTGAATGTAGCCTTTCAGTTAGGTTCTCGACCACTCCTTTTATAACCTTTGGAAACAGCAGTTTCTGAGCAGTCGGAAGTAAAGTCCTGGTCCTTCTTGACATTAGCCGTTGTACAGGACTACTGCTGGTGCCTTCTGATGGGGTATTTCTCCAGTCAAGAACCGCTTTCCAGATATCCTTGTCATCTCGTTTAGCTTTCTTTATGAGTGTTTTTGCTATCTTTACAGTAGCTTCAACTTTACCGTTGGACTGACTGTTATATGGGGATGATGTAAGATGTTCAAATTCCCACTCTCTACAAAATCGTGCAAACTCTGAGCTGACAAACTGTGGTCTGTTATCTGTAATTACAGAATCAGGGATTCCATGTCTGCTAAAATGTGCTTTGCAACAATCTATAATTGTTTTAGAGGTGGTATACGAAACTAAATCAATTTCCCAGAAATCTGAATAATAATCAACAATTATTAAGTAATCTTGTCCTGTTAAGGAAAATAAGTCCATGCCTAGTTTGCTCCAGGGTAGAGTGGGCAATTTGTGAGTCATCAGAGGTTCTTTTGTTTGTTTACGCATATACTCATTGCAAGTGTTACAGTTCTTTATTGCCTCTATAATCTCTGGGCCCATGTGTGGCCAAAAGATGACATCCTTGGCCTTGCGAAGGCATGCTTCTATTCCTAAGTGGCTAGAATGAGTCCTCGCTATCATTTCTGGGCGCATGTTTTTTGGTATGATGACTCTGTGTCCTTTATACAGAATTCCATTTTGTATGCTTATCTCATCTCTAAAGCCCCAGTAGTCCCTGATACAAATCGGTATTTTTTCTTTCTGGTCTGGCCATCCTGTAAGAACAGTAGTTTTTAATGCTTGCAAGACTTCATCTTGTTCTGTGAACTTCTGAATTTGTTGTAGGCGCAAATCAGACACTCTTAGATATTCTGCAAAGTTTATCTCTTCCAGTTCCTTAGAAAATGCATCCTCTGATTGCATCAAGAAAATCTCATAATCTGGGGTGTCCTTGTCCATTGTTTTGTGAGGTAATGCTGCTCTTGATAAGAAGTCTGCAATATACATTTCTGATCCTTTTTTATAAACCACATTAAGGTTGTATTTTTGCAACTGTAGCATCATGCGCTGTAGACGTTTTGGTGCTACTAGGAGAGATTTTTAAAAAATACTCTCTAGTGGCTTATGATCAGTCTCAATGTTAATAATATTTTTTCCATGTAAGTACTGATTAAACTTCTGGCATGCATATACAATGGCAAGACATTCCTTTTCAATCTGGGCATATCTTTGTTCTGTTGAAGACAGTGTACGTGTCACGGCCAGGCCCATGACCGTGACTTCTTACTGCATGCAGTTGCCGGCGGTTTTGCATGGGTCTTCAACCACGGGTGAGGGCCGCTTGTCTGTGGTCTCACTTGTGGTTGCCGCGGGCAACCAGTGTTGGGGTTTAGCAGCAGAGTAGCCTGAGCGTTGCTAGGCAGCTTGCTGCCCTGGCATGCGGTCACACCTAGCAACCTTTTTGTTAGGTGTGTGTGTTGTGTGCACTGTGTTGTGTTGTCACGGCCATGGCTATGACCGTGACTCCTGAACCGCATGCGGTTGTCAGCGGTTCTCTTTGGTGTTCAATCACAGGTGAGGGCTGTGGTATTTGCCTCACCTGTGGTTGCCGCTGGCAACAGTGTGTATGGGCAGCGTAGCAGTCGGAGCTGTGCCATTGCAGCTTGCTACGTTGTGCATGCGGTTTTGTGTGATGTGTGTATGTGTGCACTTGCTTTTTATGTTATTGTGTGCACGTCTCCTTTAAGTTGATGTCTTCCCTTCCCTGGTGCTGGAAGGGTTAACTCCCTTCCCAGTGTGTGTGATGTCACTGGGTGTGTCTGACTGTTGGGTGTGGCCTCTTAGGCCTATATAGCCTTGGTGTTTGGCAGGGCTCAGTAGGTTGCTCCAGCATGCTTGCTGATAGCAACCTCCTGTGTTCACCAACTGTCTGTGAGAGCCACCCTTGTGGTTCATAAACCATATGTCACATTTTAGTTTATGTTAAGTTTATGTGTGATGTCTATTTGATGTTTTCCTGTCCTATCTTGTTTTGTGCAGCTTATGGATCTGGATGCCTGTTTGCACAGGGATCCAGTCAGCAGGGCTGTGGCAGGTAGGTGGAACTCGGATAGTTCACCTGCCATATCCGTAAGTTTGTTTGTGTCCCCTTTTTCCCTGCAGCTTGGCCAGTGAGACCCCTGTTCCTCCGTGTACAGTAGGAACAGGCCGTCTTACCTTGACTCCTAGTCCAGGGACCGGTCGGAGGGTGAGTTAGGGATCCGAGGTTCCGGAGCATGGGTCCTCCTACCTTAAAGGTCGGCCCATGCAGCTAGGAGTTAGGGTCAGGTTAGGGACGCTTTAGGAGGTGACCTGCTCCCTAATCCTGCTGTCCTGGCCGAGCAGCCAAAACATGAACTGACATCGCACGGCTGAGGATTTCCCCCATCCTCAGCCGTGACAGTACGTGATGCAAATGTCACTGGCTGACCTCCTTGCAAAAGTGTTGCTCCAAGACCTTTTTCACTGGCATCACATTGGACTGTTACTTCTTCATTGACATTGTAGTATCTCAAAACTGGATGTTTAGTAACAATATCTTTTATTTGCTTGAGGGCTTCATCAAGGCTGGATTGCCAGGCCCCCAAGCTGTCTTTGTCTGTCAGTCTGCGTAGTGGTTCACATACATCCGAAAGATGTGGTAAGAATTTTGAAAGGTAGTTTACAAACCCTAGCAGTCTCTGAACTGCTTGTACATTGTCAGGCTTTGGTACCTCTAAAATTGCTCTGACTTTTTCTGGTTCAGGACGCAGGCCTTCTGCTGTGAGTAAATGTCCCATGTATGGTACCGAAGATAGCCTCAATCTCAGCTTCTTTTTATTGAATTTTAGGTTCAGCTTTCGTGCTCTCTCTAAGAGTCCAATCAAATTCTTGTCATGAACCTTTGTGGCCTCCTCTGTAGTGTCACCACAGCCATACACCAATATATCATCTGCAATAACTTCCACTCCGGACAGGTCTTCTACTGCTTCATGTTGTCTACGTTGATATTCTTCTGGTGCAGTAGCAATCCCAAAAGGCATGCGTAGCCATCGATAACGCCCAAAGGGAGTCCAGAATGTAGTGAGATAACTGCTTTTAGTGTCCAGTTTTACTTGCCAGAAGCCATCCTTAGCATCTAAGACAGAAAATACTTTTGCATTTGTTAAACTTGGCAGAATTTCCTCTATAGTGGGCATTGGATAATGTGAGCGTTTTAGTGCTTTATTTAAGTCTTTTTATATGTTTTAGCAGTATAATGTACAGCTTCAGTTTCACTTTTGCTTTCTTGCATTGCTTGTATTTGCATTTCTGTAAGTTCATGGCTTCTACACATATCAATGGCTCTCTGTAGGTTCAGGTCTGTTACTCTGAGCATTCTCTTTCTAGCATTAATGTCTTTTGATCCCAGAACTATTCTGTCTCTGATAAGTTCATCATGTAATAATACTCCAAACTCACATGTAGCAGCTAGCTGCCTCAGTCTAGTCACATACTGATCTATAGTTTCCAATGGGCCTTGGTTTGTGGTATTGAATATGTACCTCTCATAAATGATGTTACGTGAAGGCATAAAATGGCTCTGTAATGCATCCAGAGTTTTCTCTATGTCCTGCTTGTTGGCATCAGAGAGTGAGAGGTGCTGATAAATACGCAGACAGTCTCTCCCCATCACTGAGCGCAGTGTCGCTATCCTTACCTTGGAGTCTTTCTTATCAAGTTCAATTGCCACCTCATAATCTTCCCACTGGGATTTGAAATATGTCCAGTTAACTGCCAGGTCCCCTTTACAGTCCATGGGAGACGGCACTGGGAAGTTGTTTGCAGCCATTTTCTGTAACACTGTGTGTATCTTATTAATAAATTACCAGAGAAACTATTCTTGTTGATCTTTTGTTCTGATATTAGGACTTTAGTGGTTTCTAAAACACCAAAGCCCTCTCCATGTTTCCTGAGGCGATCTGAGGTAATTCAACAAACTTTATTCAGACACAAACAATATAACAAAGGTTATAAACTGTCATATCTATATAGCCTACAGGTGGCAGTAAACATGTTAACATGTATAACTCCTAACACTCCCCAGCATGGGGAGGAGAGATCATTATGCCATCGCTCTTCCCCATGCCGTTTAGTTGTTTGCTAGCAGCAAGTTTACTTGTTCATCAGGCAATCAGCGGCAGAACTGGACTGTGAGATGATCGCTAACGAGTCCATTAGTGATCATCATCAGAAAAACTACCAATGTAATACAGGCTTAAAACGAGTTGGCTGGTGGGCTACAGTTACTCTGTCATGATACCAAGAAACCAAACTTGGGGGTTCGGGAAGAATGCAATGAAAATGAGGACAATGGATAGTATTTGCAAAATTGTATGCAAATATATAGGAGCTACATAGAGAATTAAAGAAGATTGCAATGCAAAACATGAGAATGGAAAATGTGATGTAAAGTCTCAAGGTAGCTGTTCCACCCCAGACATTAATGGCCCCTTCAAGTTTTCTTTCAAACAGTGCTACATTGGACCAAGTGTAATCTAGAAAATTGCATTCATATACAGTAAATGGAGATATGTTGCAAGACTCATAGTGCCATGTCAAACATGTTACTGTGTCTGGACATTGTTCACTTTCTTCCTAAAATCAATACAAAGGAACTTTCGTAATACAGTAGTCTTTATGTAAGAGGCTTATCTGTCCAGGCTTCTGCGGTGCAATCCTCAGCCTTGGCACGGCCGAACCGGAAGAGACGCCCTGCTGAGCCACGCTCCCTGGTGACACAACAGCATTCTTAGCAACAGGATGCAATGCTCTGTTTCTCCCTGCAGCAGGCGTGTACTGGAGGAGACTAGCAGTGGGCTGATTGCTCAGCTGCTCTATTACTGTGTGCTAGTGTTTCAGGCTAATGGAGTGTTGAGTCATGGACCTATCAGGTTCTGATTCAGGGACTTGGCGCTCTATTTAAACCCCCCTTTCTGGCCATACACCAGTGCCAGTGATAGTCCCTGACTTACTAGCTGTGTTCCTGATTTCTTGTTTCTGTGTTTATTGGATTGCTCGTTCCTCTGACCCTGGCTTGTCTTCTGACATATGTCCTTGACATAGCTGCTAGTGCTGCTTAATCTGAGATCCAATAGAGCTCTGTTCTGGTCTTGGACAACTCTCTGTGTGCTTCTTCATTCTTTCTCTTAGTGTTAAAGATAGCAGAGAGGGGGAGGAGTTTTTTTAAGGCAGATCAGGGGGTGGAAAGGTTTGGGGGGAGTATCTAAGGAGTGCAGACCATACAAGATGCTGAAACAAGAAACACGTTGGAAACTGAGCATTATGGGGTATGAAAGTAAATGAAACATTTCAGTCTGAAACTTAGTTTCAGGACTCAGAATATTAGATTCTTTATTGCAGCGTATATAAATAAATATATAGACATAAATCGTGTAAAATAGGGACAAAACATCTACATATGGAACAATGTCCACAAATACCGTACTGAGTATGGATCCCAAAGCACCACATAGGTCCCACAATAAATGCAAATACATGTATATAACACAAATGTAGGTAAGCATGTACCAATCAAAATAATAGCAGGAAATAATAACAATCTACATAGGAAACCTAATGCTACAGAGGGGGTGAAGTAACATACCCACTCAAAGAGTTAACCACCCCTACGTCGCTGTAGGACTAGGAGAAGCAAAAAGGAAAAAGAAAAACACAAATAAATATAACAAAAAGCGACCTCTGAATATGTTTGAGGGAGCGTGGTGAAGGGGTCCAAGAACACACCTTGATGCGCGTTTTGCCTTGGATTTGTCAGGAGTACATGTATTTCTATCTTTTGTGGGGGCTATGTGGTGCTTTGGGATCCATACTCAGTACAGCATTTGTGGACATTGTTCCATATCTAGATGTTTTGTCTCTAATTTGCATAACTTATTTCTACATATTTATTTATATATGCTGCAATAAAGAATATCATATTTTTATATACAAGGTTCTGAGTCCTGCTTACTTTTTCCCTGTTATAGGGTTTTTGTATAGGCTGCTGTGAAGGCTAACTACCTGAAAAGCTGTGCACGAGGCATGACTTCTCAGGCAGCCTGTCCCATAGGCTGCGATAGTATTCTTTTGCAATCTATGGGACAAGTGATCAGAAGATTGCATGTTCAAGTCCGCAAATGAGACAAAAAATTGTGTAGAAAGTAAAAGTGTGAAAAGTTTTAAGAAATTTAGAAAACGCAAAAATAGAAAAAATTCAAATCACATCCTTTTCCAATTTTACATGTAAAAATAAATAAACTATAAAAAATAAACATAACGGACATGGCTACATCCTAGAAAATGCTATTAAAATATCTTTATATTTTTCCTTCGTGGTGAATGTTGTAATAGAAAAATAATAAAATTCCATGATTTTTTTGGTCTCCGTCAGAAAATTGAATAAACAAAAAAGTCATACGGACCACAAAATGGTACCAATAAACACTAAAGTTTAAACTGCAGAGAACAAGTCATCATACAGCTCTGTGGATAGAAATATATTTAAAAAATTGATACCGAGGAAATTTGTATTTAGGGTTTTATTTTTATTTTTGAAAAGTAGAAAAACATAATAAAAATGAAATGCTGCCATTAAAAAATACAACTTGTTCCGCAAAAAATAATCCCTTATAGGGCTACAGAAATTTTGGGAAAGCAGGGAAAAAAATAAAAACACAAAAACAAAAATTGACCCGCTCCTCAAAAAGGACCTTTAATGCGATTTTAATAAGGGAGATGTATACCTATATTTGCAGGGTACCTGATGCTGCCATCCTGCTTGATTTTTTAAAATATGCCTCCTATGCCCCACTGTGCACCGCCGGATTTATCCCGCTCAGTATGCTAATGCTGAACATCGGAGCAATGAGGAGGAGACTGAGTCTTTCTCCGTGGTCGCCTCCTTCTCCCTGGCTGTAGCGCTGTCCAATTGCATCGCAGAGCGTCACAGCCAGGGAGGATTTTTCTCACACACTGCAAGTACAGTTATATATCTCCCTTAATAAAATCGCATGAAAGGTCCTCTTTAAAGGGTTTCTGTCACCAGAATTAACCCTATTAAACTAGCTGACATTAGCGATGTGCTAATGTCAGCTGAACCTAACTAGCCTATTCCTACTCTAATCTATGCCCCCGTTACTCCAGAAATATAACTTTTATAATATGCTAATTAGCCTCTAGGTGCAGGGTGGGTGTTGACCCTGCTCCTAGAGGCTCCGTTCTCCCACCTCTGGCCACGCCCTGCTACACTAGATTGACAGGGCCAGGCAGCATTCACCTCAAACTGCTGGCCCTATGCGCTGGGGAAATCTCGCGCCATTCAGTATTCAGTGCAGGCGCAGTGAGGCAGCCGGCAAGCGCTCTTTACTCACTGCGCCTTCGCCGAATACTGAACAGGACGGCGCAGGCGCGAGATTTACACGGCAGACAGGGCCGGCAGTAGGAGACCGACGCTGCCTGTCCCTGTCAATCTGGTGTAGCAGGGCGTGGCCAGAGGTGGGAGAACAGAGTCTCTAGGAGCAGGGTATTATGATCACGCGAGATTTTGCCGTCCATCTTTGTGAGGTGGCACGGGCGGATGTTACGGCACTCGCTGACCGGGTACATTTTTGTGTGACATTAGTGTGTATTTTTACCAATTAGATGGGGTATTTAAGAGGATCAATGGTGCATGTTAGGCACGCCCCTTGAGAAAGCTGTGCGAAACGCGCGTCGGGGTGCGCTTCCTGCAGGTCCGGGTTCGATCTCCCATTCACATCACTTTACCAGGTATACGCTGCCATCAGGCTACACTTAGGTTAGATTATTTGCAAGTGGTTTTACTTTTTTTGCCTACTTGATTTATCTAATTGTGGCGGTTTTACCTTACTTACTAGTTGGAGTGCACTTCCTTTCTGGGGGGTTCTTTGTCTTTCTATGTATTATA
This sequence comes from Bufo bufo, assembly GCF_905171765.1. Classification (NCBI taxonomy): domain Eukaryota; kingdom Metazoa; phylum Chordata; class Amphibia; order Anura; family Bufonidae; genus Bufo; species Bufo bufo. The sequence continues at coordinate 131,449,715 of NC_053396.1, forward strand.
CTGATGGACATATAGGTCACTTCCAGGGGGGATCCATTATCCTTGTGTACCTGCTGGGGAGCTGCTTTTTTGCAGCGCTGACCACATTGCTGCTACATACTTAATCATTTATTTATATGTTGTTTATAATTGATGTAATTCAATAAAATATGTCTATGTAATACATGTGTGTCTTTTGTCTTTTGGTGATATTATGCATTTTGTCACACATTGATTTTTATCTTATTGATGATTATATTGGTTGTTCTCTAGGATCAGGGGCAATCCCCCCCCCCCCTTCCTGCTCCTAGAAGCGAATTAGCATATTATACAATATTATTTTTCTGGAGTAACGGGGGCATAAATAAAAGTAGGAATAGACTAGTTAGGTTCAGATGACATTAGCACATTGCTAATGTCAGCTAGTTTAATAGGGTTAATTCTGGTGACAGGAACCCTTTAAGGGGTTTATAATGGCTGAAAAATACCCCTGTTTACACATATACATCATCACAAGTTGTGCCTGACAACACAGATTATTAAAACATGTCTATGTCTGGAAGGGTGGTCCAAAAATACATTAATAGTTTAGTGTTCTCATATTTATGACAAAGGAAAGACAAGAGAATCCATGACTTTAAATACCCAGGACATTTACTAAAAGCCCTGGCTCCGAATATAAAAGCATGTCCACATGAATGTGACTAATCCTGCTTGATTGAAAGGTCCGGCTATGTGGTCCGGTTTAAATCTGCTTTTCTGCATCCAGTTGTTCATTGAGGCGGACAGCACACACTGTTACTGAAGGAAAGCACTGAAAGGGTCGTGTACATTTTTATTTAGAGGCCAGATCACTGAGACAGGCTTCACTGTAAAATCACTTGAGTAAAATTGTACAGAGGGTCACAAGGGTAATAGCAGTTGTGTCCATCTCAGAGAAGACTGGAAGCAAACTGGGATTCAGTCAAATCGGCTCAGCTACAAATAAGATGTGCATACATGTTCTTCTCTAAAATGCCGTCTTTCTTGTACTATATCTTTTTCCATAATTTTTTGCAGTTATGTCTTTAATACAATCCACAGATGTTTAAACAAGTTGAAGTTTTGTGATTTGTTGAAGGGATTTTCCAGGAATTCCACATAAAATAATGCACAGTGTAATAAGATAAGAGCTGCTGTGCATTAAAGGGAAACTTAGTCAACATCTTCTGAAATGGCATAGAAGTAGGTCCGAAGATCTCGGACAACCAGAAGCAAAGGGCATCCACTGGTCTTGACAACTGCATTCCTCCGGATCAGCAGTTTGCTGTAGCTTAATGAGGATGGACCCAACTTTTACATAACAATTCTCTAATAGAAACTTTTCAACCTCTGAAACGAATGTCACCCAAAAGTCAAAGGAAGGGTTACCATAAAACATCTTCTGACATGTTACTGAGACATGTCAGATATTGTCTCTGGTGGGTGTATGTGCCCTCTAACCCACACTGATCACTGGACTGTATCGTCTTTGACCGTCCTTCAAGGTCATTGCTCCTCTAGTTTCTAACTTCTGACTTCATCTTATTTAAAGATTTTTGCATGTGCAGATCCAGCCGAGCTAAACTTGATGGTTATGGTGTCAAGTAAACCATGGCACAAAAAGGTTAACTAACAGTTTCTCAATGTATTTCAATGGCTTTTGTCACAAGATGGCACAAGATAACACTGTGCCATGTGTTATCAGAGTTGTCAATTTTAGCTTGGCTACATCTGTAATTAGGGTCCATTCACATGTCCGCAACTGTTCCGAATTTTGCGGACCGCACATGGCCGACACTATAATAGAAATGCCTTTTTTTGTGCGTGTCTGCGGACAAAAATAGGACATGTACTATTTTTTTTTTAAATGAATGGGTCAGCACCCGTTCCGCAAATTTGCGGACCCATTTTGCGGACGTGTGAATGGACCCTTATACACTACAGTCACAAAGTCTTCAGACCCTTTTACTTTTTTCACATTTAGATATGTTGCCACATTGTGCTAAAAAACGTTTTTTTACTGCACCTAATACCCCATAATGACAAAGTGAAAAAAGAATGGTCATAATCTTAGCTTTTCCTTTACAATAAATTAGAAAACAGCTTACATTGACATCAGTATTCAGACCTTTTACTTAGTACTTAATTGAAGCACATTTGGCAGTGATTACAGCCTCCAGGTATGGTGCTACAAGGTTTTCACACTTGGATTTGGGATTTTTTTGCCATTCTTCTCTGCAATACCTATCAAGCTCTATCAGATTGGATGGGGACCATCAATGGACAGACATTTTCATGTCTCTCCAGAGATGTTTGGGTTCATGTCAGGGCTCTGGCTGGGCCACTCAAGGATATTCACAGAGTTGTCCCTAAGCCGCTTCTGTGTTGTCTTGGCCATGTGTTTAGAGTCATTGTCTTATTGGAAGGTAGACCTTTGGCCTAGTCTGGGGTTCAGAGTGCTCTGGATCAGATTTTCATTAACTCTTTCATTATCTCTGTACTTTGTGCCATTCAAGTTTCTCTGAACCCTGACCAGTCTCCATGTCCCAGTGTTGAGGGAAGTGTTGGATTTAAATATATATGTATATATGCCCTTACATATATGCATATATATTGGCCCTTTTGCATGGGCCTGTCCAGGTGGTATGGGTGTATACATAGAGATGTATGTATGCCCCCTTGTCAGCATACATCTCTTTGTATAATATATATATATGCAGGTGGGCTTATTGCTGCCCATTTATGCCCCAGAATTATATTGTGTATATATACATGCATGTAGATGTGTCCCAAACATCTATATGGATGTATATACCTAAATGTGGGCCCAGTATATGGATCTGTCCAGGTTGTGTGTATGTCTATGCATGTATACCTAAGTGCCCCCAGGTTGTGTGGGTATATATGTATATATATATATATATATATATATATACTGATATGAATGTATATATGTATATATATATCAGCCTAGTTCTGTTTAGGGATTGTTATGACGTAGGCGTGTGTGGTGCTATGGTGTGGCATCTGGGGGGATGCTCTCATTTACACCTTGGGCAGGAAGTCCTTTGATTCCTTTGTCTGTATAGATCCTGAGCCTCAGGTGGCCAACTGGCAGTTCAAGCATTCCGTCACACACCCACGATGATGTCATCACCCTCCTGTTGAACGGTAAGGGGGGCTGCTATTGGGCTTATATTAGCCCTAGCCAGGAAAAAGGCTCTCTTGGAACTGGAGTACAAACAGAGACACATGGGAACAGCTCCCTGAAGTAAGAGAGGCAAAGTCTCACATGCCCCTGGAGATGGCTGAGTAACCATTTCCCTCCAGCATTGCAGTACCCCTGATCCACCAACCAGCCCCTAACCCCGGTTGCTGAACTCCTGCAGTATTTACCCCTGCTGCTGACCTCCTGCAGCATTAACCTCAGCCCCTGCAATAGCCCCAATACCCCTGACCCAGATAACCCCTGGTGTCCAACCCTGGGTTTACCCCTTTATGTTCATCATCCCCTGCACTGTGATTACCCCTACATTGCAGTGATTGTGTGGTTTACAGCCCCGCTTTAACCCTTGCATTGCTGGGCTGTATTGACCCTGTATTCCCTGAACCTGTACTCATGGCTACATCCCTGGCATGCAAGTATTAACCCTTGCAGTGCCACCATTTACCCTTTCTACCCCGTAGGGACAGTGAGTAGCCAGACGGGTGGGTTGGTATTTATATTTGTATGAGTGTAATGTATAGATAGTGTGTGGGGGGGGGGGGGGGTGGCATTGGGAATTTTGTATTGTGTAGTGTAGTTAGGTTTGTATTGTGTTTAAAAAATATTGTTTATTGTAGTACTGTTTCTATACTGCGGTGTGTACGTCTATATGTATATACACTGCTCAAAAAAATAAAGGGAACACAAAAATAACACATCCTAGATCTGAATTAATTAAATATTCTTCTGAAATACTTTGTTCTTTACATAGTTTAATGTGCTGACAACAAAATCACACAAAAATAAAAAAATGGAAATCAAATTTTTCAACCCATGGAGGTCTGGATTTGGAGTCACACTCAAAATTAAAGTGGAAAAACACACTACAGGCTGATCCAACTTAATGTAATGTCCTTAAAACAAGTCAAAATGAGGCTCAGTAGTGTGTGTGGCCTCCACGTGCCTGTACAGTATGACCTCCCTACAACGCCTGTGCATGCTCCTGATGAGGTGGCGGACGGTCTCCTGAGGGATCTCCTCCCAGACCTGGACTAAAGCATCTGCCAACTCCTGGACAGTCTGTGGTGCAACGTGACGTTGGGGGATAGAGCGAGACATGATGTCCCAGATGTGCTCAATTGGATTCAGGTCTGGGGAACGGGCGGGCCAGTCCATAGCATCAATGCCTTCGTCTTGCAGGAACTGCTGACACACTCCAGCCACATGAGGTCTAGCATTGTCTTGCATTAGGAGGAACCCAGGGTCAACCGCACCAGCATATGGTCTCACAAGGGGTCTGAGGATCTCATCTCGGTACCTAATGGCAGTCAGGCTACCTCTGGCGAGCACATGGAGGGCTGTGTGGCCCTCCAAAGAAATGCCACCCCACACTATTACTGACCCAATGCCAAACCGGTCATGCTGGAGGATGTTGCAGGCAACAGAACGTTCTCCACGGCGTCTCCAGACACTGTCACGTCTGTCACATGTGCTCAGTGTGAACCTGCTTTCATCTGTGAAGAGCACAGGGCGCCAGTGGCGAATTTGCCAATCTTGGTGTTCTCTGGCAAATGCCAAACATCCTGCACGGTGTTGGGCTGTAAGCACAACCCCCACCTGTGAACGTCGGGCCCTCATATCACCCTCATGGAGTCTGTTTCTGACCGTTTGAGCAGACACATGCACATTTGTGGCCTGCTGGAGGTCATTTTGCAGGGCTCTGGCAGTGCTCCTCCTGTTCCTCCTTGCACAAAGGCGGAGGTAGCGGTCCTGCTGCTGGGTTGTTGCCCTCCTACGGCCTCCTCCACGTCTCCTGATGTACTGGCCTGTCTCATGCTACCACTAGAGTGAAAGCACCACCAGCATTCAAAAGTGACCAAAACATCAGCCAGGAAGCATAGGAACTGAGAAGTGGACTGTGGTCACCACCTGCAGAACCACTCCTTTATTGGGGGTGTCTTGCTAATTGCCTATAATTTCAACCTTTTGTCTATCCCATTTGCACAACAGCATGTGAAATTGATTGTCACTCAGTGTTGCTTCCAAAGTGGACAGTTTGATTTCACAGAAGTGTGATTGACTTGGAGTTACATTGTGTTGTTTAAGTGTTCCCTTTATTTTTTGAGCAGTGTATATTTATATCCATTGATCTATAAATATATATAGATATAGCGTATTCTTAGACTTGTATAATTGTATTGTGTAATAAATATTCTTTATTGTTCATAATACAGTGTATGGTGTTTTTAGTAGTCACCGCCCTAGTATAGTGATAGTAAGTCACATGTAGTGTAGTTCAGTGTAGTGTATATGCAATCAGAGGTAGTTAGCTAGAGAGTATAGCTATATATATATTTTAAGGCATAAATAGGCGGAGTCATCACTAGATGACTCACGCATATTTATAAATATTAATTATTGAGATTTGCATAAATATCAATAATTAATATTTTCTTTAACACCCAGCCACTGAAAACTAGTTTTTTAAATTTATTTTTGTTTAGTACAAGGTTGCAACATAAAATGTGAAAATAGTGGTAGAGTCTGAAGACTTTCCAAATGTATTGTATATCTGTAACAGAAAAGCAAATTACTGGGCACCGCTCACAATGCTATAAAGGTACACCTTGCCACATATTCTACACAACAAATAACTAAAACCAAGAAAGTTGGTGTATGATAACTGGAGTCTGCAGTAAAATATGTTGACAATAAATATGTAGACAAATTATGACTAGATTAAAGCACACGACAAGCATAAAAATGCTTCACAGGACAACGGTGCAAAATTATTTACACTGTAGTGACCAACACAATAAGTGTCGCGATCAAGACCACATCTATACACTTGAAATACATAGTGCCAGAATAAACATGAAAAAGCCCAATAAAAATTACTTTGGTCACTATTGTTGAGCAAATCGAAGCATCCGAAGTGGAATTTGATCCAAAATTTAGGAAAAGTTCGATTCCTCACAAATCCGAATTTTGTGGTAACGAATCATTTTTTATTTATTTTTTTGTCTAAAATGGTGGCTGCATGTGTTAAAAAGTAAAAGTAAGAAGCCAATAAATGCGAGATTCTCCATAATGCTGTGCAGCCAGCAAATCCGCACATAGCCATCCCGATCTCTGCCATTTCACTGTAAGCTGAGCATAGGGAGAGACATGACAAGCGCAAATGTGCTAGTGACAGTGTTGCTGCAAACAGTTAAAAAAAGAATATTGGAAAGGGTGAGTGCAGGGACAGTACAGGGAGATCGTAGGTGTGAGGAATATGGAGTATGATTTAATTCCTGCCATTTGCTCCAGGAGTGGCAGAGGAAATCAAACTCCACAGGGGGGCCCTGCTTCAAAGCTCAGCCAGATAGCAGAAAACTCCTAGCAGGCCACATTTTGTTACATTTTACACCTCCATTCTTCCCTGCAGGGGGTCTAAGTCTTTCTTCAGAACAAAAGCAACTATCAGACATCATGGAACCGGCGATTCATAAGGAATTATGAATTGCCCGTCCATCACAGGCATAAACCAGATATATATTTGCGACCCTGTGACCTTCTGGTCTGGAGCTATGGGCCCTAATGGGTTTTGTGGGTCGTTTGGCTGCCAGGACCAGGAGGGAGGGGGGACTGCTCCCAGAGATTCACACTGAAGGCATCAAAACTATGAATTAACACATGTGGAATTAAATACATAACAAACAAGTGTGAAACAACTGAAAATATGTCATATTCTAGGTTCTTCAAAGTAGCCACCTTTTCCTTTGATTACTGCTTTGCACACTCTTGGCATTCTCTTGATGAGCTTCAAGAGGTAGTCCCCTGAAATGGTTTTCACTTCACAGGTGTGCCCTGTCAGGTTTAATAAGTGGGATTTCTTGCCTTATAAATGGGGTTGGGACCATCAGTTGCGTTGAGGAGAAGTCAGGTGGATACACAGCTGATAGTCCTACTGAATAGACTGTTAGAGGTAGTCCCCTGAAATGGTTTTCACTTCACAGGTGTGCCCTGTCAGGTTTAATAAGTGGGATTTCTTGCCTTATAAATGGGGTTGGGACCATCAGTTGCGTTGAGGAGAAGTCAGGTGGATACACAGCTGATAGTCCTACTGAATAGACTGTTAGAGGTAGTCCCCTGAAATGGTTTTCACTTCACAGGTGTGCCCTGTCAGGTTTAATAAGTGGGATTTCTTGCCTTATAAATGGGGTTGGGACCATCAGTTGCGTTGAGGAGAAGTCAGGTGGATACACAGCTGATAGTCCTACTGAATAGACTGTTAGAGGTAGTCCCCTGAAATGGTTTTCACTTCACAGGTGTGCCCTGTCAGGTTTAATAAGTGGGATTTCTTGCCTTATAAATGGGGTTGGGACCATCAGTTGCGTTGAGGAGAAGTCAGGTGGATACACAGCTGATAGTCCTACTGAATAGACTGTTAGAATTTGTATTATGGCAAGAAAAAAGCAGCTAAGTAAAGAAAAACGAGTGGCCATCATTACTTTAAGAAATGAAGGTCAGTCAGTCAGCCGAAAAATTGGGAAAACTTTGAAAGTAAGGGCTATTTGACCATGAAGGAGAGTGATGGGGTGCTGCGCCAGATGACCTGGCCTCCACAGTCACCGGACCTGAACCCAATCGAGATGGTTTGGGGTGAGCTGGACCGCAGAGTGAAGGCAAAAGGGCCAACAAGTGCTAAGCATCTCTGGGAACTCCTTCAAGAATGTTGGAAGACCATTTCAGGGGACTACCTCTTGAAGCTCATCAAGAGAATGCCAAGAGTGTGCAAAGCAGTAATCAAAGCAAAAGGTGGCTACTTTGAAGAACCTAGAATATGACATATTTTCAGTTGTTTCACACTTGTTTGTTATGTATATAATTCCACATGTGTTAATTCATAGTTTTGATGCCTTCATAGTCATGAAAATAAAGAAAACTCTTTGAATGAGAAGGTGTGTCCAAACTTTTGGTCTGTACTGTATATAATACAGATAGTTAGTGGGATATAGTCAGTGTAGGTTATATCCTGATATAGTGTAGTCGATAGGTTCCAGTGCAGGGTGTTAGGTAGTGTGATAGGTATTACTGTACTGTGCATTTTCTCCAGTCTCAGGAAACTTCTAGCAGCTTAAAAAATTTAGCAAAAGTGAGCCACACCTGTATTGCACGCGCAATACCCACATATTACATTGCCAATTTTCGCAATCAAGAAAATAAGGACTGGAGATCACGAATTCTAGAATTTGCGAATTTATGGCGAATATTAGGCCAAAAATTCTCTAAGTATCGTGAAAACGAATATTGCCTATGTTGCTCATCACTAATAATTAGGCAGAGTGGCCTGGGTATACCTAATTTATCGCGATTTGTGACGAATTCATTCGGAACTAATCAAATTTCTTGTCGAAGTACAGCAAATAGGCCAAATAGATTTTTTTCACACCTTTGCTCATCTCTAGTCACTTCAGTGTATATTTTTTGCACCTTTGTGCTATTAAGTCTTTTTATGCTTGTCTATTTTTCTGTTTTACTTAATAAAGCCACAATGTTTAGTGTATACATCACACACCACCTGTTTCTTGGTTTTGGTTACTATTTTATATTTTTCTAAATCATACAAATCATGTCAGTCATTGTGCCATAACTTTACATGCCCTAGGCAAAATGTTTATGTGCTGCAGCCAATAAATGACTGAGCCAGCATTACGAGGAAGCAGTGCATCACGAGGAAGCAGTATCAAGCAGGGGACTGTGAAGCATCAGAATGGGAGTGGTGGGGGATCGGTAATTTTTCTAAATAATGGAAGCCTTTAAAAAAAAAAAAGTTAAGCACTTGGACAACCCCTTTAAAAAAATAAGGGTATGTAAACTTTCAGACTATTATTTCATTTTTGACAATTATTTTTTTTAATGATTTTGTTATTCTGTAAAGCAGGAATCCTCAAACTGCGGCCCTCCAGCTGTTGTAAAACTACAACTCCCACCATGCCCTGCTGTAGGCTGATACCTGTAGGCTGTTCGGGCATGCTGGGACTTGTAGTTTTGCAACAGCTGGAGGGCCGCAGTTTGAGGATGCCTGCTGTAAAGCAATATAGTTTAATTTAAAATACATTAAGAAATGTGTATTGCTTTCCTAAATCTGGTCAGTTTAACCCTTTCCTAACATTGCGATTTTAAGTTTTTACATTTTCTTTTTTTACCCCCTGCTGTCCCAGAGCCATATCTTTTTTATTTTTCCATTCATATAGCCATTTGAGGAATTTAGCTTTTTTTCCTTGGCAAGTTGTAATTTCTAATGACACCATTTAATATAGCATACATTGTAGTGGGAAGCTGGAACATAATTCCAAATGGGGTGAAACTGGGAGAAAAAAAAACGCAGTTCTTTCACAGTTTTATGTGTTTTGTTAATACAGCATTCCCTGTGCAGTAAAAATGACCTGTGCCCTCCAGTTCAGTATGATTACAGCAATACCACATTTTTATAGTTTTGCTTGTGTTTTAACGCTTAAGAAAATAAATAAACTTTTTAAAAAATATTTTTTTTTTCTTTTCATCACCATATTCAAACCCCAATAACAGTTTTATATTTATGTCTACAGAGTTGTTTTAGGGCACCTTTTTTGTGTGGCAGTCTGCCTTTTCAGTGATGCCATTTTGAAGTGTGTATGACATTTTGATTGTTTTTTATAAAACTTTTTTGGGAGGTAAAGCAACGAAAAAGAAGCAAATCAGCCATTTAGATTTTTAGATTGATTGAGTGTGTGGACAGGTGTCTTTTATACAGGCAACTGGTTCAAACAGGTGCAATTAATACAGGTAGTGAATAGTGTTGATCGTGAATATTAGAATCATGAATATTAATCGCGAATATCGGCACTTCGAGAATTCGCGTAGATGTAGAATTTAGTGCTATATATACGTATTGACGAATATTCTTTTTTTTTTTTTTATCTGATCCCATGATCCCTCCCTGCTTCTTGCTTCTGGGCCAATGAGAAGGCTGCAATGTCTTTGTCTGAGCTTAGCAACATCCCTAGCAACCAATAGGAAAGTTGCCTACCCCTTACTATATAAGAACCTCCCCAGCAGCCATTTTCTACAGTTTTTTGCAGTTCTGAGAGAGACAGCAGTTTCATTGCTGTGCTCTGTGCTTTACTGTTTAATTACATTAGATAGTTAGTTAGCTCATATATATACAGTACAGACCAAAAGTTTGGACACACCATCTCATTCAAAGAGTTTTCTTTATTTTCATGACTATGAAAATTGTAGATTCACACTGAAGGCATCAAAACTATGAATTAACACATGTGGAATTATATACATAACAAACAAGTGTGAAACAACTGAAAATATGTCATATTCTAGGTTCTTCAAAGTAGCCACCTTTTGCTTTGATTACTGCTTTGCACACTGATAGTCCTACTGAATAGACTGTTAGAATTTGTATTATGGAAGACCATTTCAGGGGACTACCTCTTGAAGCTCATAAAGAGAATGCCAAGAGTGTGCAAAGCAGTAATCAAAGCAAAAAGTGGCTACTTTGAAGAACCTAGAATATGACATATTTTCAGTTGTTTCACACTTGTTTGTTATGTATATAATTCCACATGTGTTAATTCATAGTTTTGATGCCTTCATAGTCATGAAAATAAAGAAAACTCTTTGAATGAGAAGGTGTGTCCAAACTTTTGGTCTGTACTGTATATATATATATATATATATATATATATATATGTATATTACAGATAGTTAGTGGGAGATAGTCAGTGTAGGTTAGATAGTGATATAGTGTAGCTGTAGGTTCCAGTGCAGGGTGTTAGGTAGTGGTATAGGTTCTGCTGTCCATACATACATGCTACAGACATAGTGCTGTGATGTCACAACAATACTTATTGCACCAATCAGAAATATCTACTTAGACCTGCTAAAATGTGAAGTTGCAGGTATTGCGCAAAAATATGCACATCATTAATTGCCGATTTGTGCAATCGCGAATATATTGGAGCTCTCTATCTGCATATAAAGCTATTGTAATGTTCTGCCGTGCCAACCATTTTCTCCAGTCTCAGGAAACTTCTAGCAGCTTGAAAAATGTAGCAAAAGTGATCCACGCCTGTATTGCGGACGCATTGCGCGAATATTAAATTGCCAGTTTTCGCAATCAAGAAAATAATCGCAAATGTTCGAATTCGCTGATATATTACGAATATTTGCCCAAATATCCGCAACATATCGCAAATTAAAATAATGTCCCTGCCGCTCATCACTAGTAATGAGTGCAGAGTAGGAGAGCTTCTTAAAAAAAAATATTAAAAAATCATACAATGTGATTTTCTGGATTTTCTTTTAGATTCTGTCTCTGACAGTTGGAGTGTCCCTACGATAAAAATTACAGACCTGTCCATTATTTGTAGGTGGGAAAATTTGCAAAATGAATAGTGTATCAAACACTTATTTTCCCCACTGTATATATATATCTGATGATAGAGAAAGTGCCTTCCTTTAGGCCAGGAAAGGGAGAGATTGACCAGTCTGAGAGAGAATCGAATGTAAAGCCTGCATTTCATGTGAATAGAGCTTGTGTGGATCACCTGCTTCTGTAAAGTACTGTGTATTTGTTATACCAACACCAGTCTCATCATTATACCAAACTATATTTACACCGGAAGGTGCTGGTGTCACGACAAACGGGACCCTGCACAGTAAAACAGCAACATCAAGGGTACCTCAACCATCATCAGGCAGGGGAACCCTAGAACCAGAGTGTGCCCCAAAGGGAAGAACCAGTGCCCCCTTCCCGTCACTGCACACTGGCCCAGAGAGCTTCAGGAAACCATGAGTACAACTACTTCACCCATCCAGCCACCCACACTCACATGCGCCCCTGCTGCCTGGTCGCTGCATTCACAGATTTTCAGCTTTCAGATGCCATGGTCACATTTTACCATGGCATCTGAGGGGTTAAGTATCTGTGATCGGCATTATCCCATCTTTAAAGACCCAACACACTCTGTACATGGTGTATGTCAGGAAGGGGTTAATATACTGCCCTATGTAAGGTCAGTCAATTTGAGCCACTGAGGCATACTGCTAATAGCTAGTGATGAGCAAATTTTGAACTGTTCTGGCGATTCGATTCGGGTCCGAATAAATTCAACCTGACTCAAAAGTTCTCTGATTGCCCTGTAAAGTGTGAATGACATTCTGAGGTCTCCTAGGACTGTATGCAACTCATTGACAGCTCTCTAACACCTAGCCGGCATTAGTAGTCTTAAAGTCACAGCAATATATATAACTGTGGGTAAACTCATGGCTGCTGGTGGTAACAGACTGCATGTATAATTTTCTTTTTTTTTTCTTTTTTATTGTTCAAGATTTCTTTTTATTTTGTCGGTAAATGCCTGTCAGTGTGTACACACCCCACCTGAGTCATGTGATCCCCCCTCTTCATCTTTTCTGTCTTCTGATCTGAAAAAAAGACTAGTTGTCATGTTCTTATGCCTTTTCTATGTAAAAGGCAGATAACAGATAATAGATAATATGCCACTTGGGTGGGCTAGACAGAACCTTGGAGACAGTGGATGGAGACAGACATTGATGGGGAGCAAATGTTATGGGCCCCCCAGAGCGTTTTGCTTGGGGGACACATGGGGGCAATGGCACCATTATTTTAGTCAGTTAGGATATGTATGGTTTTGTCTCCCCCCCCCCCCCCCTTTTTTTTTCTGTGTCTCCCTCTTTTTCCTGCTCTTTTATTTCAGAATTACCTCAGGATGAAGTTCGGTCCAGTTCCAGCTGGTTTGGACAAGATTTTCAAGACGAATGTAGGTCCACAGCTGATTGGCTGATTCTGTTGCTGTGGGAGAATACCGGGTCTTGATTTGTTGTCCTGTTTTCGGCGGGAAGGATTTCTGCTTTAAAATCAGGTGCTTGGCGGCGTTCTGGGTCAGTCTGAAGAGGACCGGATCGTCGCTGGAGCTGCTCGTCGTTGGACGTGTTCACTGCTGGATCTGTCGCCACTGGAGGAAGAATGGAGGCATTATTACGTCGCCTGATTGAGAAGGCTGAAGGTGCCGGCGGCGAAGAATGGTTGAAGCGCTGCCTGGAGATGTCCTCACCACTGCCACCACTATCTCCGCTGCCGCCGCCGCCTGTCATGCTGCCGCTGCCCTCTCCGTCTGCCTTTACACCCCTGCCAGCGTTGGACCTCCTGGGAGAAGACAACCGCCGGCTGCCGGAACTTCACTCACCTGTTCCTGGGGCTGTGCTGTGTCGGGAGGAGGGGTTCATAGCGCGCCTATGCAAAAGAGCTAGAAAGGCGCAGGCTGCTTATACCCCTCCTCTGGTGCCTGGCCATGCTAAGAGATCCAGCGCTGCCGGAGTTCAGCCGTCCCCCAGTAGGCAGAGCCAGAGGTCCTCCAGGATCAACGAGTCGGGAGCACAAAGAGGACGCAACTGTAGGGATAGAGCGTCCTGCAGCAGTACCCGGAAGCAGCCAGAGGAATCAGCTGCTGTGTTCCAGGAGGTGCAATCTGTTCTATTAATGTAGAAAGGATGGGCACTCTTATACCTGGACCACAAGGTTAGCAATATGACACTGGTTTATTAGTAACAGTATATAGAGGTCACCATACATAGATAAAATGAAGTGATATATCCTGAACAGATTAAAACCCTATTAAAATGCAAATGATAAAATATAAATATAATACAGTATCAGTCCACTGATATAGCTAATATAGGGGGTGGGGGCCTGATATTCCGGCCAAAGAGTGGTATATAATATAAGCGAGGTTTAGCCAGGCTGCATGCAGGCTACAATATTGACTGTGCTTAATTAGTTAAAGCAGTGGCCAATACCAATTATATCTCCACAAAATTAGTGATAAAAAACAGTGACATATGAATAGTGTTAATAGGTCTGTGAGATAAATATCAAAAATAGCAGTGCTCAAATAATTACGATAATACGTATCCGTGAAAGATCATAAAGGTGTCTGTGGAGATTATTCCTAGAGCTCAGTCTTTCTGTAATAATGTAGCAAAAGCTCCTGGAGATCAGCTTAATGTTCCAATATTGGATCCAGGAAATGTACTATGTTGCACAATATATCAGTCCAGCAAATCTCTGGTTAAAACAGGCTTTGATTGCAGTGGCAATAGTTCGTTATATATGCAGTGAAGCGGTTAAGCAGCAATATATGCACATATAGAAAATTGATTTATTACTCACGTACGGACTTTCTGCTATCCTCACCGTGGCGTCCCACGTGGTATAGGTTCAGGGTAGGTTTTACCCCTGGGCAGGAAGCGGAGAAGCTGCCTGGCTGCTAGGTGAAAGTCCTGTGAGGTGTAGACTTATGATTTTTCAGGTCCGGCTGTGAGTAGAGGTGCTTTGAAATGCTTGCTCTGTCCCACTGCAGGTTCACCTTGGATTTCCTTAATTAGAATAGGTATTCCACCTGTCTTTGGTGCAATCTCACCCGTAGATGGCTGCCAGAAGGCCGTAATTCCTTTGTCCTAGAAAGCGCTTTAATCCAACATAAAGTGGCAAACTGTTGCAGTTAAAGATAGCCGGTTTATTGTCAGGTCCAATTCCTCCACACCAGACGCGTTTAGAAGGTTATCCACCTTCTTCCTCAGTGGCTCTGTTGGATCTGACTAGTTTGCCGGCTTTTTATTCATTTTGGCTTCCAAAGGGGTTCTATAGTAAACCCGAGATGGATCGGGAAGATCTGGATAACACAGATGCAATTTACCATATGTTGCGGTATTCCCTCGATTTATCTGCGTTTTTTTGTGCAACCATGCGTTTTTTTGTTTTATGTAATCTTGAGTTCATCAGAGACGTTGGTCATACTTAGTTTTTGTTGTAGACTGTTGCATTATCATCTTATATGAATAAAATTGCATAATGGCTCCTTCACTGTTGTATATTTCCAGGAGCACATAACTGCATGTAAGGTAAGATAAATAGGGTCTACTGCAGTCTATAGGATAGATATAAAAAGTCTATGAAAAGTAAAATATAAATAAAATCCTGTGGCAGCTTATTCCTACTATCATAAGTATTATATAATTATTATATAATTATTAGTCTATATATATCCTTCAGTTAGGTGGTGATATTGAATATAAAATTTGTGTGTTGAACATTAGTTTATTAAAAAATTATTTGTTAAAAAGAAGAGGAAAAAATTTATTAAAAAGAAAGGGAAAAAATTTTTAAACAAAAAATATTTGATAGTTTATTTAAAAATATAATTAAATAGATTATATATAATGGGCATCTGTTATAGATCTAAAAGTATAAAATGTTCTGTAATTTAGTATAACGTCAAGTGCAGGATATATGCCTACATATAAAATATAGTACAATTAGAGAATGGCGCAGAGATAGCTTCGGACAGGGGAGAACTGGAAATCAAGTACCTGGCTCCCTTAATAGACAGTATCCTAGCCCCAGTGGGGGTCATTGCCTAAAATGGTTCGGGTAAGTAGAGGGTATAGGTTGATGGATAGAATGGATGGAATAGGGGTGGAAACCTACAGCTCAGGAGGGGTCATAGTGCTGCTAAACAGCCCGACTAGTACCCCTCGTGGGCCGAAGGCGTCCAGCCCGTCACAGGAACCCAAATATTTCCAATTCGGCATTTAGCCCAGCTGGAGCTAAACTGCCGAATTCGAAAATCTGTTCTATGCCAGCAGTGTAGCCCGAATCTTTGGGGTTGCCTGTTGAGGGGTTCCCACAGTCTGTGGTAGAGCCACCTCCGGGCCCCCATGGAAGCTCTGCGCAGCAAGTGTCAACCTCTGGCGGTGTCCAGGAGGAACAGGTCGTGGGTAAGATTAATGTTGTGTCTGACCCATTGTTGTCTGGTCTGTTTAAACTGATTATTGATTTGGCTGGTAAGCAGAGGGTTAATGTAGCTTCAGATGTCTGGAGCCCTTGTGAAGCCTCTAAATCTCTTAATGCTGATGTCCCGGTTAATGCTTTACCTTCACTGGAAAAAGTTTCTGGTGTTAAGGAGATTTGTGTCAAAGAGGCGCTAGCGTGTGAGGTCTCGCCTCTAGGTTTTCATTAAAATATCAGCATTAGGGCTCATTCAGACGGCCGTATGCTGTCTGCAAAAATACTGAATGCTATCCGTTTTTTTGCGGATCCGCAAAAAAACGGATCTGCAAAAAAACGGATAGCATTCAGTATTTTTGCGGACCCATAGACTTCAATGGGGCCATGTCCTGATTTTCACGGACAAGTATAGGACATGTTTCATTTTTTTTGCGGATCCGCAAAAAAACGGATAGCATTCAGTATTTTTGCGGACAGCATACGGCCGTCTGAATGAGCCCTTAAGGAGAGGATTTGGCGTTCTGAGTATGTGAACATTATGTCTTTATTGCCGTCAGCAAGTGCGTGCTGACAAAAAAGATGAGAAATTAGAAGACGAAAGGAAGCGTTTTTTGCCCAGGTCATTTAATAACTGGTTGCAGGCATTTTGTGTTTATTCAGCTGTACTGGGCGAAAAGCATCCGGAATTTTGTTCAGGTCTGTTCCAGCATTTGGACATTGTTATTGAAGCTTATTTTAACTTCGGGGGTATGGCGTGGTTTCAATATGATGAGACCTTTTGCCAGAAATTAGCAGTCTACCCTTCTCTTAAATGGGGGGGGGTTAAAGATATTGGCTTATGGATCAATATAATGCTGCCGCAAAGATCGGTCAGCATTAAACCCTCTAATCCTTCTCAATGCAACATGAGGAAGGGTGCATGTTTTGCCTTCAATGAGTCAGCTTGTAAATGGTTGAACAATTGCAATCACAAACACGAGTGTTCCTTTTGTGGCGGCGGTCACCCCATGGTCGGCAGCTTCAAAAGAAATTCCCAGTCTGGCCAGCAGCAGCTTGGCACCAAGGAACAGGTTTTTAAAAGCGTTGAGACCAGTGAATCTGGCCCCAATGCTCCCTTGGTTAGAGCGGTACCCAGATCGCAGCAAAGCTGAGTTAATTTTTGTCGGTTTTAATGAAGGTTTCTTTATACCGGAATTCCTTGGTGAGGGCTGTTGCCGGGTAGAAAATTTGAAATCCGTTTCTTTTCATAAGCAAGTTGTAAGCCTTAAATTACAGAAGATGTTGGAGTTAGGCAGGATTGCGGGTCATTTTGCAATCCGCCTTTTGAGAATTTTAGGCTTTCCCCTCTAGGGATCGTGCCTAAGAAAGAGGCTGGTGAATTTAGGCTTAGCCATCATTTGTCATTCCCTCAAAAGGGTTCTTTAAATGACATGATGGATAAATCTTGTGCTGCGGCTGAATACGCCTCTTTTGATAATGCCTTGGAACTGCTTAGGAGGTTTGGCATGAGGGCATTGCTGGCAAAGACTGACATCAAATCAACCTTTCGCTTGCTGCCGGTCAGGCCTTCTGGTTTTAATTCTCTAGGTTTCCAATTCGATGGTTTTTATTATTTTGATAAATGCCTCCCCATGGGTTTTACATTGTCGTGTTATTATTTTGAGGCTTTTTCTTCCTTTGTTTATTGGGTTTTACTATGCTTGTTTCCTGGTTGTGGTATTCTGCATTATCTTGATGATTTTTTGTTTGTTGGCCCTCCAGATTCTAATATTTGTTCTGAGTTGTGTGGTTTTTTGGATGTTTGTAATAAGTTTGGCATTCCGGTCGCTGATGAAAAAACGGTTTCCCCTTGTTTATGTTTAGAGTTTTTAGGGATTACTATTAATACTGTAAATATGGAATTTAGATTGTCAGACGTCAAGTTGGAAAAAATCCGATTGTCAATAGTCTCCCTATTGAGTAAGAAGAAATGTACGTTGAAGGATATGCAGTCTGTTTTAGGTTCACTTAATTTTGCTAGTAGAATAATACCGATGGGCAAAGTTTTTTCTAAGCGCCTTTATTTTTCCACCAGGGGTTTGAAGTCACCTGGTTCGCTTATTCGCCTTAGGCCTCATGCACACGACCGTTGCATGATGGGGTCCTGCAAAATGGGGTTCCTTTGTTCCGTGATCCGTTTCCGTTTTTGTTTCTGTGTGTCTTCCTTTATTTTTGGAGAATCACCAGACATGAAGGAAAGTAAAAAAAAAAAATCGAAGACAGGTTTGCCATGCAAATGATAGAAAAAAAACGGACGCGTGAACGCGGATGACAATCTTGTGTGCCTCCGTGTTTTTTAGCGGTCCCATTGACTTGAATGGGTCCGCGAACCGTTTTCCGCGAAAATAATAGGACAGGTTATATTTTTTTGACGGACTGGAACCACAGATCACGGACGCGGATGACAAACGGTGCATTAGCCGAGTTTTCAACGGACCCATTGAAAGTCAATGGGTCCGCAGAAAATCACGAAAAACGGAACAACGGACACGGAATAAAACAACGTGCATGAGGCCTTACAAAATGTTTAAAAGAGGATTTATCCATTTGGTTGGATTTTCTGGATAATTATAATGGTTCTAGTTGTTAGCAGGAAGAATTTGTGGATTCTGTTGCTCTGGGCCTTTTTACGGATGCTGCTGGTAGTATTAGCTACGGCGCATTTTGGAATTGCAGTTGGTCAGCTGAGCAATGGCCTAATTCATGGGTGAAAGCTGGTGTAACTAGTAACATTGTGCTTTTAGAACTTTTTCCCGTAGTGGTGGCGGTAGTAATTTGGGGGTCTAATTTTAGTAATAAAAGGATTTTACTGCACACTGATAATAAAGGTGTTTGCTATTAACACTTTGCCGTCTAAATCTGATTTAGTAGTTAAGTCATTGAGGCACTTGGTCGTTTGCAGTTTGCGAGATTCCGGGAACTTGCCCCAGAGGCGGAGCTGGAAGGGATCCCTTGCATCGGTCATCTTTTGGATCTTATTTGGGATTAATTGCTGAAAATATCAAGTGTTCTTTGGCTCCCAGAACATGGGCAGCTTATGCAGCCGAATGGTGGGATTGGCTATTGTTCAAAGATGCGGCCTCTGTAAATGGTAATGGTGATGATTGTAGCTTTGGTTTATTATTTGTTGCTAATTTATGTGAAAGAAATCTATCTTTTTCTGCTCTTTCTAGAACAGTTTATGGTATTTCCTTTTTTCAGAAATTATATGGCATGGAACCTTTATCGGCTTATTTTCAGATTAAGCAGATGCTGAAAGGTTACAGAAAGCGCTTTTGCAATTTGGATAACAGAAGGCTTATTTCCATTAAGATGTTACATGATTTGTTTAATGTTTTACCGGAAGTTTGTCTTAATTCTTTTGAAGTTTTGTTATTTCGTACAGCTTTTATCTTTGCTTTTTTCGGTGCTCTAAGGATTGGCGAGCTAGTAGCAGTTAATAGTTCAGGTTGACTTTTTTCGGAAGTGTCAGTCAAAGCTAATTCTGTTGAAATTTTGCTGAGACTATCTAAAACAGACCAGCTTGGGAGGGGTAGGTTTATAAAGTTGAATGAATGGGTTGGGTCAGTGCTTTGTCCAGTGGCCATTGCAAGGTCTTGGTTGGCGGTTCGTCCAGCAGTAGCGGGTCCTTTCCTGTTGCATAGTAACTGTTTTCCCTTAACCAGATTTCCATTTTGCACGGTTTTAAAGAAATGTCTGAACAAGTTAGGCCTTAGTTATGTTAAAATATCGTCACATTCTTTTAGTATCGGTGCTGCTACGGAAGCAGCTAGATGTGACCTTGATGAGTCTTTGATTCGGAGAATTGGGCGTTGGGATTCCCATAGAGTTAAGCTTTATGTTGGACCGAATTTAATTTTGGCAGACTAATTTAATTTCTATTTTGCAGGTAGTCATTTGGTGGTATTGATTGTAGGGCACTCCTTTATATTTTGGGCTCAGAAGCAAGCTGAACAAAGAGCTTATTCACCGAATTTATCATTCGACAGCTCGTCTCTACAGGTCTTTTAGTGGGGTGTTAGAGGTTTGCTTTGGAAGCATTTAATTGTAGAAATTCAAAAATTAAGTGCGAAATGGCCTGCCCCTGATGTCCTGTTAATACACGTTGGTGGTAACGATGTTGGGAAGGTGAAGACCTGTGATTTGTGATGGGAAATGAAACGGGATTTAGCTTTAATTAATTGTATGTTTCCTAACACTAAGTAAATTTTTTCAGAAATTGTCCAAAGGTTAGTTTGGTTCAGAGAGGAGGCATTCTTTCATGAAAAAAATTGAAAACGGGTAAACAGGGCTATGGAAAAAAATTCCATTACTCGACAGGTGTTCCTATAGGCATGTGGATCTTGAAGGTTTTGTGCCAGAGTTATACAGAGCAGATGAGGTTCATCTGTCCGATATAGGTATTAATATCTTTAATATTGGTCTGCAAAATGCGATTGAAAAATGGCTGCAATGCTTTTGGGGGGCCTCGCCTTTTTAAGGCGTGCCTTGTGGGACTGTATCATTCAGTATTTCTGAGTGGATTCCGGTATTTATCTAATGGTTTGATGGTTCGTTAAATGTTTATGATGGTGGTTTTTAATTATTTATTAAATGATTTATTCTGGTGTTACCCTTAATAAAGCATTGTGGCCATTTTATTCCAAAGAAGTTGTCTTGTGTTTATTTCTAGTAATAAGTTATAGCAGGGTTAACGGTGCCATTTGCCTCCATGTTATGGGCCCCCAGAGCGTTTAGCTTGGGGGAAACATGGGGGCAATGGCACCATTATTTTAGTGAGTTAGGATATGTATGGTTTTGTCTCCCCCCCCCCCCTTTTCTGTGTCTCCCCCTTTTTCCCGCTCTTTTATTTCAGAATTACCTCAGGATGAAGTTCGGTCCAGTTCCAGCTGGTTTGGACAAGATTTTCAAGGCGAATGTAGCTCCACAGCTGATTGGCTGACGTTGTTGCTGTGGGAGAATACCGGGTCTTGATTTGTTGTCCTTTTTTCGGCGAGAAGGATTTCTCCTTTAAAATCAGGTGCTTGGCGACGTTCTGGGTCAGTCTGAAGAGGACCGGATTGTCGCTGGACCTGCTCCTCGCTGGACGTGTTCACCGCTAGGTCTATCGCCGCTGAAGGAAGAATGATTTGATGATTCGTTAAATATTTATGATGATGGTTTTTAATTATTTATTAAATTATTTATTCTGGTGTTACCCTTAATAAAGCATTGTGGCCATTTTATTCCAAAGAAGTTGACTTGTGTTTATCTTTAGTGATAAGTTATAGCAGGGTTAAGGGTGCCATTTGCTTCCATGCAACACAGCTTCACAAGAAACTCTCAACTAAAAGAGAGAGTACAGCAACCTGTGAAAAAGGTGCAGAGCATAGTCTGACGTTGGGGTCTGCCCCGTGGTTGAATAGTGAGAAAGTGTTGCTCCCCTATTCTGGATGCTTATGCAGAAGTCATCAAGAGAGGTGCAGTGCAAGGAGCATTGCTTTAAAGAGATATCTTGGCCTTTACTATTACTGCAGCTGTGTAACCTGTAAGAAAGGTTGAAATAGCACTTGTGTAAGAACTGCCAGTCCATGCATGCTGAGAGCTGTAAATGATGTGCACCAACTAAATTCTTCAGTAAAGAACTATTCTACTACATATTTGTCTCCACCACCGCAGGAGACCCTGTCACGGAAGGAAGGGAAGAGCCCTGGACTCCATCTGTACCTCTGTCCCTACTTACTTGCATGACCCGTCCTATCTGACGGCGTACAACTTGGCAGCAGTCCCTAGCTTAAATACGTGCAGAGGCCTAAAAGAAAAGGGAAAACCGTGAACAGAGTCAGGGAAGCAAAAGTAAAAAACCAGGAGGTCATGCAGTACATAGGGAAAAACACAATAGCAAGGTAACAAACAAAGCTGAGGTCGGAAGCCAAGAGGTCACTTCAAATACAAATGGAGGTAGCGAGGTTGAGGTCAAAAACGAAACCGTGGTCAACACAAGCAATGTCTCAATATATAAAGAAAGCTGGTGAGGGTAACTAGACCAATCACAGGCAACCTGTGACCAGCAGGCTGCCTGTTTAAATAGCAGGAACAATTGAGTCATGTGACATGGCCAGTGTCACGTGGCCCAAGTCCAGCCCAAACCATCTAAGCGCCGATTACTCACGATCGGCGCTCAGTTCACACATCAGCTAGGAGGAGGCCGGCAATGCTGAGGAGGTGTGCACGGCCGGATCCTCCCTGCCCCTGGTCTCCACAGAGGCGGAATGCCGGCGGTGCAGGAAGGAGGAAGCGCGTCGCTGGCTCCCCGTTACACTGCCCCAAAAGGAAGAAAGATGTGCCCTTCCCATCACTGCATCAGAGTGAGTATTAACTATGACCACTATTCTTGCTATTATCATCCCTATCCTCTCCTCTCCTGGGCACACTGCACATGTATATCAAATTTTAGTAAAGTGGTGACTTTGGAAAGGTCTCCCTAGTTGAATCGCATGTGTCTTGTTTTCTTTATTATTTGAGGGTTAGTTACTTGTAATTTATAATCAGTTCTTGATGCATTGATTTCTGGATGACCTTGCAATATACATGTTTGCCAAAATCTTCATTAGGAAGGGACTGGAAAAATGCGTGAGCCTGCGAGGTGATAGGAGGTAGATTTCAGACTACCTCAGATACATATTAAATTGGAGACCATAACTATGACCCAATAAAGCAGAACTAAAAATCAGCCAAGCTGCAAACACTAAAGAAAATGAACCCCAGCTAAGCATTACTCAAATGTAGAAACATTGTAGTTAGCAGAAAATATATAATTCATATTTATCTGCAAGGATTGCTATTTTCTTCTAGCAATATTTCCTCTTGAAATCATGGGTGTATCTACCAGGGTAGTAGAAATAGCAGCTGCTGTGGTGCCCAATATCTAAGGGCGGCCATCTGCACTGCCATCACATGTGCAGTTAGTGATATATAAGGACAATGGAAGAGTGCATTATGTTTAGCATGATTTTTGTGCTGTCATTTCTATACATCGCCATGCATATTTATTATTGTGGTATCACTGTGAGCATTATTGCTGTTCTGTGACATCATTGTACACATTATGCTTGTGCTGTAGCTTTGCCATTGTGATATAATTGTGTGCATTATCCCTGTGTATTAGGGAAACCAGCATAATCGTAAACTGCTCATGTAATGATAGGATAGGATAGGAGAGTGCACCGCGCATGTGCAGCATGCTCTCTATTAATTTTTAGGGGAGTTCCAAAAGTAGCCAAGCCAAAAAATTAATGGAGAGCGTGGCCACCTCTCCATTGTCTTCTACGTGGCTGCAGGAGATAGCTGAGCCAGCACTCTGCTATTTTCATCAGTCCCACAGAAATGAACAGTGAACAGCCGCGCATGCGCAGTTGCAATATGCACACTTTGGGTGTCCCGTTTTTGACACCCCTGCCTGAAACATTTATATGTACCTAAAATTAGCTTGAAAAATGCAAATGTAGAAAATCTAACTTTGGTTTTACATGTGTGCAAAGTATGGTATATATAAATACATTGCAGTCACGACTCATTTATCTCTCTTCCTGGTTTAATGGGGCTTGATTGATGGCAAAGTGCCCTGACGCTTACACCTGACCCTTTCTTGGCTCCACCTGCCTTTAAATCAATGTATTTACCAGTACAGTCTGCAGTAAGTTCTCAGCGCTTAATGACTAGCAATAAGGATGAATTAGTTTCTAGCTGATTAGAAGGCACTGCAATGTTCTTATGCCTCCCTCCAACAACAGAGTCTGACACCTGGCATATCTCAAGATGTTCTTCTTGCTTTTATGTTGACCCAATTGTGCCTGCATGACATACAGAATAATCATGTGTTTGCCTTATTTAGGTAAGTCACTACTGCCAATGCAGGATGAAACACGGTTTGATCAGCTGATCTGGGCACAGTACTCTGTACTTCACATCACAAATTAATGTAGACGTTGACTATTAATTACGAATCTACCTTTATGTTTTATATTATAAAACCCTTCCATTGCCAGTAGCATCAGAAATGCTTAACATGAGATCAGCATAACGGTAAATGTTTTAGCTACAAAAATATTATATATACAAATACATTATATATAATAAATATTATATACTTATACAAATACTACTCCTTAGCGATCAGCTCTAAAAAAGCTACCAAATATGAACACAATGCGGAGAAGGTATTATTTTATGGCACACAAAAGTAAATTTTTGTATGAGTGACATTTTGATCAAATATTTCAGACTTTTTGCTATTTTGGGATTTTTGGGATTCTTCCTGCACAAATAGCACAAAATGGCGGCCGCTATTCTACAGTTCAGAAAACAACAAGGCATCTTGCACCCGAAAAATAATAATTAAAATATGTATTATAAAAGATTACATAATAAATTTTGAAATATGTCGCACACGGGTGATGGGGAATCACTTAGAGGTGCTCCCACTGACAGACAACACCCAGTCTGACAAGTGAAAAATTAATTAATAAATAAATAAATAGATAATGGGGCACTCCCTATAGTATTGGGATTTTATTAATATTGGATAAAATTCGGAAAATAAATGATACAATTAATGGTATGGATAGGTCAATAAGAAAGATATTTAATGCTAAAATTGATGGCAGCAATAATAAAAGATAAATATATATATATATATATATATATATATATATATATATATGTGTTCACAATACGGTTAAAAAGTATATCCAGTTAACCAATTCATCAGGAGATCTCAATCTCTGGAAAGTAACAGTCAACCAGACCTCTGATGGTATGAAATGTTCGCAATACAATGGCAACCCAAAAATCTTCCAAGGGCCAAAGCAGTATACCAGGTAGTTGTTGATCTCAAGCGCAGGCAAGCGCTGATAACATGCAGAGCAGGGTCCCGCTCACTTGACACAAACAGCGGCGTCCCGCTGTATAATCCACAAGATGCGATCGCTTATTAAAACAACTGTTACAATCTTACCGGGAGGACTTCAGTGGACTTCATTGCCCTCGACACAGTAAGCCTGCTATGGAAATCGGGGTTCCGGTCTCAAGGGCTATTACTTGTGTTCAAATTCAGCGCCAACCTTTGAAGTACACGTGACCCCGCGATGAGTCAGGATTACCCCCGTGTCACGAAAGTTGTCTAAGCGGTTCGATATTTTCAGTAATGGATTCCACGCCTCCTCGGCCGATCGATGTACGTTTTTTCTTTATTTCCAGATGAGGGGCAGGGCCGTCTTTGCCACAGGGCAAAAGGGGCAGCTGCCCCGGGCCCAGTTGCTCCTGGGGGCCCAAGGGAGCTCCGTTTCCCGACTCCCATTCACTAGTGACTGCATCACTAGATTAAAACATTCGGGGCCTGGGCCCCGGATGTTTTGTCCCAGGCCCCGAATGTCCTGCCTGCCTGCTAGATACAACTGTATTGCCGTACACAGAACGGCAATACAATTGAATCTAATACACTGGGTGTAGAGGTGAAGGACCTGTGGTGACATCACAGGTCATGTGATCAGCAAAACAGGCTGTGATAGGATGACCTGGATGATGTCACCATCATGTGACCAGTGCAGGATTGGACCGGAGTGAAGAGGGGAAGGAGCCTAATGCTGATGTCTGTATATGAGGACTGGAGAGGTAAGTGAAGGGACAGGGAGAGGCAGAGCAATGCTGGGAGTTGTAGTTATTTAACTAGGATGTATGTTAGGGCTGAAGGGAGGGATGTTATTTACATGGAACTGTGTGCTTGAGGTGGCTGGGGGAGGGAGTGATGTTATTTACATGGGACTGTATGTTGAAAGTGGATGGTGGGGGGAATGATGTTTATGTACATGGGACTTAATGTTTAGGCTACGTTCACACTTGCGTTTGGGGATCAGCTTGTGAGATCCGTTTCAAGGCTCTCACAAGCAGCCCCAAATGCATCAGTTTAACCTCAATGCATTCTGAATGGATGCAGATCCATTCTGAATGCATTCGTTCGGCTCCGTACAGCCCCCCGTTCCGTTTTGGAGGCGGACCCCAAAATGCTGCAAGCAGCGTTTTTGTGTCCGCATGGCCTTGCGGAACCAAACGGATCCGTCCTGACTTACAATGTAAGTAAATGGGGACGGATCCCTTTGCATGGACACAAAATGGTGCAATTGTAAACGGATCCGTCCCCCATTGACTTTCAATGTAAGTCAGGACGGATCCGTATTGGGACTTAGAAATTCAAATCTAATACAAACGAATCGGTCCTGAACTGATGAATTTGTTTGTATTATCGGTGCGGATCCGTCCGCAAGTGTGAAAGTAGCCTTAGGGGGTGATGTTTACATGGGATTGTGCGTTGGAGGCGGCTGGGGAGGAGGTGATGTTATTTACATGGGACTGTGTGGTGGAGGGAGGATTATAACTGCAGGGGGCACTGCAGATCCAGGGGACATTATAGGTGGTCTTATTACTACTGGGGGCTCTATAGGAGGGTCTTATAGATCCGCCTTATTTCTACTAAGCGCACTATGGGGGCCTTATTACTACTGAGGGGTCTGTAGGGAGCTTTATTACCACTGGGGGAACAATAGGGGGCCTTATTTCTACTGGGGGGCTCTGTGAGGGTATTATTAATATGGGAGGGCTCTTCTAATAATGGGGGCATTGTTGAGGAGCATTATCACGGTTGGGGCAGTGTTACTAATGAGGGCATTCTAGAAGGGAATTACTATTGGTGGGACTATGAGGAGCACTATTACTATGGGGGGCAGTAATGTTTCTTCAGGATAGTATTTGGGGGTATTGGGAGGGGGGGCAGGGGCGTAACTGAAGGATCATGGGCTCCGGTGCAAGAGTTCAGCTTGGGCACCCCTTCCCTCAGTGCTTTGTGTATCTTCTTATGCGGCACAAGTGTCTTTGGGCCCCTTCATGCTCCTGGGCCCGGTAGCGGCTGCTACCTCTGCACCCCCTATAGCTACACCCCTGGGGGGGGCACAGCAAGCAGCAGGATAACACTGTGGGGGCTCCAGTTGGAGGATAATGATGTCTGTGTGTCACACTCTGCAGAGACGAGGCGGCTGAGAGAAGTTGTCCAGACCGAGTGGAGAAGATGATGAGAGAGAAGATCTACAGAGAAGATGATGACAGAGAGGAGACGTCACCTGGAGGCCCTGGACGTGACAGGTAAGTGCTGCTGTATAGCAAGTACAGCAAAGTGGGGGGGGGGGGGGGGGGCGGGATCCAGGGGGCCCAAGTAAATTCTTGCCCAGGGTCCAATCAACATTGAAGACTGCCCTGATAAGGGGTAATACCAAATGCGTTTCGGGGTTTAGAGAAATGACCCCTTCATCAGTGGCTAACATCCCCCTGTTAATGCCCCTCCTTTATAGGGGTCAAAGTTCGCAAGAAAACCTGGCTTGGAATAGGTCTTTCGAATTTCCATGGATCTCGAATTTTATAAAGAGTCCACACATATATATATATGTATCCACTGTTTCACATCATCAAAATCAGGTAAACAGTCAATTATAACAAGGAAAGGACATACGACAAACTAAATAATTCATAATATATTCTTCAAATATAAGGTAAAATCAAGCTATTAGCAGTTTCCCAGACTAAAGATCTTCCATACAAATGTTCTATATTGGTTTCCAAGTCATGTCATATAAAAAACGCACCGGTATCGCTTGCGGTTTTGGTGCGGTTCCAGTGCGTTTTTTTGAAAAAAGTGCTGGAAAACGGTTTAAAATATAGATTATGTCTAAAACTATAAAAAATGATATAAAAATTTCACTATACCTATACAAAATAGATTTGAAATTTTAGAAGAACGGAACATTTTTTAGACAGGACTCCACCCCATCACAGAAATCGGACGAGACAAAAATCACCACAGGGGAGGGGACGGACACAGAACAAGGAATCACCTATAGATCATCAATACAATTTGAGACACAGACCACAAATTTCACAACAAACACACAGATTTCAACCTCACAGGCCAGAGAGATCATATATACAACAGGAACACTACAGTACTCAGGAACACCGACCGAGAACGAGGGAATACGAAGTAAGAGAAAGATACGGAGAGGGGGTAGGAAGAAGAGGGAACATGCACAGATAGAGGAGATGATTAATAATGATTCCATTATCAACTTGAGCACTAAAACATTAACTGATGCACAGATCACTTTATTACATAAAGGTCTTAAGTTTTCTCCCACTACTAAACTCAACAAATTTGACAATTTTATTGGAGTTGAGAAATTTATGAGACGTCTTTGTCTCAAGAAATATTTTTTGAAGAATCCCATAAGTCGAGAAATAACGAATAATGAGGAATACAAACATACGGAACTTAAGAATATCTCCAAAAAATACCCTAGCAATGAGATAAGCCAAGAAATGGCGAGTTGTAAAGAATGTGTTGAGCATGATATCCGTAAATTAAAAGATAAAGTCAGATATAAATGTAACAATCTAACTAATGCTGAAGTAAAAGCTCTCAAAGAACTACAAAAAGAGGAGAACATTGTTATCCGCCTCACGGACAAAGGAGGGTCAATAGTGGTACAGGATTTGGATAGGTATATTTCTGAATGTTTGCGACAACTTTCTGATGGTAGGATATACAGAAAACTCCCTAATGACCCCATGGAACAATTTAAGTTGGAGTTAACTGCACTGTGTACTAGAGGTAGGGAAATAGGGATTTTAAATGAAAATGAATCAAATTTTTTAATAAATAAATATCCACGCATTCCCGTTTTTTACTGTTTACCAAAAGTTCATAAAAATAAAACTAACCCACCTGGACGCCCCATTGTGTCTGGGATTGGATCACTCACCTCAAATTTATCTAAATATGTTGATATAATGCTACAACCTAGAGTGAAAAACGTCCCGTCATACGTCAAAGATACTACACAATTTATTAGAATTATTGAATCATTAGAATTTAATCAAAAATGGATTATGGGCACCCTTGATTTACAATCTCTTTATACGGTTATTAGACACGAACAGGGCAAAGAATCAGTCATGACCCAATTACTATTAGAAGGGAGACTTAATCAAACGCAAGTCGAATATGTGATTGATGCTATAGATTTTATTCTAACTCACAATTATTTTAATTTTGCAGGAGATTTTTATCTACAGACGCAAGGGACAGCCATGGGCACCAGGTTCGCCCCCAGTTATGCCAATTTATTTATGGCACAGTGGGAACACCACTTTATTCAACCCAAACTGGGGACGGACCTGGTGCTCTGGCAACGTTATATTGATGACGTCTTTTTTATTTGGCAGACAGGAAAGGATAAACTAGACCAATGAGTGGAACTTGACTTTTTCAGGTAACACCAGCCAAGAAATATTCGAATTTTTAGACATACGGATCTCAAATCAAGAAGGAAGGCTCCAGTGCACAACTTTTTCACGCCAGCATCAGGCTCCAAGAAAGATGGCGCTGGCCTCCAAAACACAGAAGCAGCAGTGAGCTCCTCCCCACATGAGATGAGCCCTCTCTCTCCTCAGTCGGAAGCTTCTGGGAGTGCCAACAATACAAGCCCATCCACCCTGCATGACAGAAACAGGCATTTAAGGGTGAGTGAATTATCTCCTCACAAGTCCCCTTGTGTGACAGGCTCTCCAGCTCCTCACATAGAAACTAACATTTCTGTGTCCATAATGCAAGACATGCTTATGGACCTGAAAAGGTCAATACATAGTGACTTTAAAGAAACCATATCTGTTATACATGCGGACATAGTCTCCATAGGTGAGAGAACTGCTCACCTTGAAGAAAAAATTGAGGAATTTTTCTCTGCTCACAACTCATTAGTAGATGGTCATAATGCGGTTGAAAATGAGCTGGCTGCCATCAGACTGAAAGTAGCTGATTTAGAGGACCGTTCCAGAAGGAACAATATTCACTTTAGAAACATTCCTGAGAATATAACGGACACCCAGCTACAAGACATTATTACTGATTTAATTGTGGCATATCTCCCAGAAACTCCTAGCTCAGACTTGATCATTGATAGAGCTCACCAAGTGCCTAAGCCCAAATCTCTTCCCTCAGCGACTCCCAGAGATGTCCTAGCTAGGATTCATTTTTTTCAGCTTAAAGAATCTTTAATGAGAGCAACACAAAAAAGCAATTCCTGAGAGGTTCCAAAATATACTACTCTTCACAGATCTCTCCTCAGCCACTCTCTCCAGGAGGAGAGAATTTCAAGCTTATACCAAAGCTTTACGTGATAACAATATCCCCTACAAATGGGGGTATCCTGTGAAATTGATTGTGAGATACCAGAACTCTTCTCATGTAATGAACACTCCTCAGGACCTAGCTGAAGCTTGTTCCAAGTGGAATATTTCATTACCACAAGAGGGCGCTAATGCCTCTCCTAAAGTGCCATCTCCAAGCATCTCTCCACCAAGAAAGAAACATCCATCACTGACCCAGGAATGGTTCAAAGTCAGGTGATTGTCTCTGACATTGCTATAAATATCAATACACCCCAATTTTATTTAAGGGGTTCCATACTCTTTATATGAATTTGATTACTCTTACTATTGTTCTCACACCCTGATCCACACTGTTTTTGTTTCCCGCCTCTCCATAGTAATTATATCGCTTGACCTTTTAATCCAGCCCAGCCTGGGCTGTGAAAGTTCCATAATGTTTTTTGCAGCTTAGTTTTTGATTAGTTTTTTTCTTTTAGGCTACTTCCGAGGTTTCATCACCCAAATTTCAAGTAGTCTTGACCTTCATACAAAAAGGTTTACTTCTATGCCTTGTTTCAAGTACTCTTGTTTCAAGTACTCTCGCAGATATGGTAATAATATGTATTTAGCTAATGTGTTTTACACTCAAAGTACGAGGGGTATAAAAAATAGCTCTGAGCTGAGTCAATTGTGGTTATTATGGGGTTAAAAATCTTATCTGCAAATGTCAGAGGACTTAATAGTCCCTTTAAACGCTCAATTTTTTGGTCAGAAACAAGGAAACAAAAATGCAACATTATATGCATACAAGAATCCCATTTAAACGCAGTAGACTCACACAGATTTCATCACCCCTCTTTTCCGCACATTTTTTTCTCTCCAGCTGAGAAGAAGAAAGGAGGGGTTATTATAGGCTTTAAAAATTCTATATCATTCAGTTGTATAGATACAGTAATTGACGAACATGGTAGATATATCATCATTATTTGTGATATTAATAACTCTAGATTCACCCTGGTGAATATATATGCCCCCAATAGTGACCAACTTAGATTTATCAAACGCATAATAAAATTTAAAAAGTGGGATTTGATTAAAACCAAAATTAGGCCGCACCACTAATTTCTTTTACGAAGGCCCCAAATCTAGGCCTCAAGGTAGCTCCATCTATTAAATCCAGAACGAAAAAATTACAAACTATACAAAAATGGGCAGACATTAAAGGGTTTTTTAGGTGTGGACAGTGCAATAATTGTAAGTCCACGACCTTTTCTAAAAAAAAACTATGGAAATAACATCCACTTCAAATGGGCATAAACATAAGATTAAAGAATTTTTATCTTGTGATTCAAGTGACGTTATTTATATAATTGAATGCCCCTGTAGACGACAATACATTGGAAGAACTAAGAGGCTATTGAAAAAAAGAATAGCAGAGCATATTGCTAAGATTAAAAAGGGCTTTGAAAACCACTCTCTTTCGAGCCATTTTAAAAGTGTACACAACCAGGACCCTTCAGATCTTAAGTTTACAGCTCTTGAAAAGATTCAGAAGCATTGGAGGGGAGGGGACCACATTGGCAGGATGTTGAGAGCGGATACACAGAAAATTTTTGAATTCAACACACTCCTGCCAATGGGGTTGAACTCCGAATTTGAACTTTTTGGCTTTCTGTAGGGGCGATTTGGGGTGGGTGCCACCGGCCAACTTGGGACCGTACCATAATATAAGGTGGCCGGTCCCTCTTTGCCAATGGCACTCACCCTTATCATACGACATTTTTACCTTAATAAATACACCAAGCCAGCAGGAAGCTATCTCTTGTTAT
Source organism: Bufo bufo (assembly GCF_905171765.1). Lineage (NCBI taxonomy): Eukaryota > Metazoa > Chordata > Amphibia > Anura > Bufonidae > Bufo > Bufo bufo. The sequence goes on from NC_053396.1 coordinate 131,481,867, forward strand.
TTTTATCTTTTTTTATCTATTTTATATAAATTTTTAACAGTTGGAAATAGTTTTTAAGAAAGTTTTTTAGGTAGACCTCACTTTAAATTAAGTAGTTTTCAACGGAGATATCTCCTCACCGTTGTATGACATATGACTACAGGACATATAATTTATCAACATGAAGGCATCAATTATATGTTTGTACATTTTTATGTTTTTATATGCTTATGTACATTTTTATATGCATTTTTAGCCATTTATATAGGGTATATATGTATTAATATGGTTGAAATGCATGTTTTTAATGAAAACGCAATGAAAACGCATCAATATCGCACATCCGTTTTTTTGATATTTTGCGTTTTTTGGTGCAATAAGATCTACAGAACTTGTTGAATATGCATGATAAAAATTTATGAAAAATATAGTATCTTTATTAGAGAAAAGAGTAATGTTTGATTTAGACAGAATCCATTACAAAATCCATTACAGAGATTAGGGAAAACTAGATCCATTTCCCATCTTGCATGTCTCTAATTCCCCTATATAAGGACAGGCATTATGAAGGGGAGGTCAACCACTGAGGAAGGGGCCACTTAGAGCCTCGAAACGCGTTTGGTACTGGGCCCCCCTATTTAACACAAGGACCACCAGCTTTCACAACTTTGGATGTTTTAAAGAAAAACTATTGAGAATATACCGCATAAATTTGTGGAATCGAAAACATAAAGGAGCTACTGGCGCCAGTAAGTGAAAACCTAATCTGTTAAAGTGAACGGCAAAGGACATCGGTTGTCGAAATATTCTTGACATTTTAGCAAAAGTCGTATACTACTATTCCTCGTTAAAGTCGACACTCACGTGAATAAGCAGCAGCGGAAGACTGGGCTTGAATCACCACGCGGGACGCCGCGGACCGTCCATTGGATCCGCCTACGTACATCTGTTTCGTGAGTAGACAATACAATTAGAGATGGAATAAGTATTTGCGATGAAAATATAATCGACACATAGTCCTATTCGAATATACTGTAAGACATTTTTCGACTTGTTCACTAACAGACTATAAACTATTGAAAAAATTCGGAGCAATTTCGAATATTTCTCGAATATTTCACGACTATTTGTGCACAATTCTGGACATTGGATTGAATATTAACAAACAAGCTCTATAGGAAAATCTCGAATATTTAACATAATTTTTAATCCAGCGATTATTTATGTGAAATCTGGACATTGGAACGAAGACTTACCAATGAGTTTTTTAGGAGCACCTTGTTCTTAATCTAGGATTGTTTTAAGAATATTAGCATTGTCTAATAGGTATTGTTTTAGTCTGGCCAGACCTGTTATTGATTGTAGTATTATTTTCGGAGTATTAACTATTAATATTGGATTTTATGTAATAAAGTACCACATACTCCAGATATAGAGAGTGCCCAGCCCTTTTTTTGAAGAATAATAAAATTAGCACAGGAAATCAAACAAGGTGCCCTTTTATTATGTGGAGACTTCAACCTATGTCCAAATTCTTCCATTGATAAGCAGCCTTCACAACCTCAATCCACAAAAAAATCTGTTCTTCAGGATTATTTCTTCCAAGAAGGTCTATACGATGCCTGGCAAGTATTTCAAGCTAATGAAAAAGATTTTACCTTTTTTTCACATATCCACAACTCCTTCTCACGTATAGATCTTTTTGTAACAGACAAATGGCTCTTACAAAAAAATTACAAATGTGTCTATAAACAACATAACTTGGTCATCACGCCTTCATATCCCTGACCATAAATGACAATCATGGTAATAACACAACCTCGCCCTGGAGATTAAACAACTCACTGTTGCAGAACTCCTCAATCTATTTAGCTGTTGAGAATTCTTTAAAGGAATACTTCCAATTTTACGATAACTAAGTAATAGACACCACACTATGGAGCGCCCACAAGGCTTGCATTAGAGGTATCTTTTTAAAACATGCAGCTATCCTAAAAAGATCTAAATCAAAAATTCATTATTAGCGGATATACAAAAACTAGAAAATTCATACAAAACATCCCTAGATCCCAAAATTGGGAATAAACTGAAAAAAGCCAGACATCTCCTATATATTCATTTGCATGACAAATACGAATTCCACCTCCGCAAGAATAGGGCAAATCACTATTGGTATAGCAATAAAGCTTCCAAACTATTGGCTAACAGGTTCAAAAAGAAAGAGATCAGGACCAAAATACCTTTCATCCTCAATAAACAGGGACAAAAGATTCTTACCCCTAAAGATATAGCTGAAGAGTTCGCACTCTATTACTCCAGTTTATATAATCTAGAGAACTCTCCAGAAACTTTTCAACCAACCACCGAAACTATTGATGAGTTCCTAAAGGAGATTTCTCTCCCTTCCTTATCTAACACTCAACGTCAAGCTCTTAAGACAAAAATTTCTGCACTTGAAGTATTGGAAGCTATCAAATCCCTTAAACCAAATAAATCCCCTGGCCCGGACGGCCTTACAAACGAGTATTACAAGTCTTATTCATCGATTCTGACTCCTTACTTAACTAGAACCTTCAACTTTTTGGCCACTCAAGGTTCAATACCGAAAGATATGTTAAGCGCCCTCATTGTCACTTTACCAAAACCAGGTAAACCCACAGATTCCCCAGCCAACTTTAGACCAATCTTTTTACTCAATTCCGACATTAAAATTTACGCAAAAATTTTGGCTGGGAGATTAGCTAACATACTTCCTAGTCTTATCTCCAATGACCAGATTGGATTTGTCCCAAATAGACAATCCTCAGATGGAACCAGGAGATTTATTGACCTCATAGACGCAGCGTGTGCCTCTCGGATGCCTTCTCTGCTCCTTTCCCTGGACGCGGAGAAGGCGATAGGATTCACTGGAAATACATTCACATGACCCTTCAGAAATTCAGGTTTTGAGATTTCTATCTCTCAGTGATAATGGCCTTATACTCGAACCCAAGTGCTTCAGTATACTCCTCCAGCTTCTTGTCTAACCCGTTTGATATTAATAACGGAACCAGACAAGGCTGCCCCATGTCCCCTCTGATTTTTGCTCTTGCAATGGAGCCCTTTGCCGAACAAATTAGATCATCCCCACATATACAGGGTTTAAAAATCGGCTCCCAAGATCATCACGTAGGTCTCTTTGCCGATGATGTTTCATTACCTCCAATCCAACTTCTTCACTCTCAGCTATAAATTAGATAATCTCTAGATTTGGCAGAGCTTCTTACTATAATATTAACGCCAGTAAATCTCAGATGCTCGATTTAGGTCTTCCCCCTAGAGATAAATATATCACAAAAAAATTTCAGTTCTCATGGTCCCACGGCTCCCTTACTTATCTGGGGGTTCAATTAACATATCCCTCTTCCAATCTTTTTCAGGCTAATTACTGGCCTCTTCTAGATAAAGTGAAGATGCCCTACATAATTTACGTTTAGATTCTTTATCCTGGTTAGGCAAAATCGCGGCAATAAAGATGGTTGTCCTCCCAAAAATACTCTACATTTTCCGAAATGTTCCTATTGATGTCCCTTTTTACTTTCTACAAAAACTTTAAGCCCTAATTAATAAATACATTTGGGGCAAAAAAAAAAACTGAGTAAAAGCAGCCATACTATATAAGCCTTTAGCTTCGGGTGGTCTTAATGTCCCCTCTGTGAAGCATTACTACTTAGCTTCAATTCTTGACCAGCTCAGATATTAAATTTCTGAAGACCCCTCCAAGAAATGGGTTTTATTAGAAAATTATACTTTAGGTACTACAAATATCCGTATCCTTTTACAATCCATAGGAGCTTTCGGAACTAAGCCTTTTGTACCTTACGTTACTCTGCAAGCTGTATTTAAAATATGATACTCTTCAAGGGCTTCTGTCAGCCCACTAAACCGTTATTTTTTTTTTGCTTAATAATAACCCCTACACTGCGATTTATCCATACATAAGTAAAATAATAATTTTGGTTCAGTAGAATTTGCTAAAACCCTATTTTTATAATATGTAAATTACCTTGCTACCAGCAAGTAGGGCGGCTACTTGCTGGTAGCAGCCGCATCCTCCGATGGTAATGACGCCCCCTCTGCTTGTTGATTGACAGGGCCAGCGGACGGGATCTTTCTCCGCTGGCCCTGCCTGTTTTCATTCAATATCTGGCGCCTGCGCCGCGGTCGTACCTATTTTCAATCCTATCTTCAAACCTAGCTTCATCCTCAATGCGCCTGCGCCGGGTGTAGATGTGACGTCATCGGCGCAAGCGCATTGAGGATGAAGCGGCCGAGTGAGTGGCCGCCTCTCAGTGCGCCTGCGCCGATTGAAGATAGGTACGGGCGCGGCGCAGGCGCCAGATATTGAATGAAAACAGGCAGGGCCAGCTGAGAAAGATCCCGTCAGCTGGCCCTGTCAATCAACAAGCAGAGGGGGCGTCATTACCATCGGAGGATGCGGCTGCTACCAGCAAGTAGCCGCCCTACTTGCTGGTAGCAAGGTAATTTACATATTATAAAAATAGGGTTTTAGCAAATTCTACTGAACCAAAATTATTATTTTACTTATGTATGGATAAATCGCAGTGTAGGGGTTAGTATTAAGCAAAAAAAACGGTTTAGTGGGCTGACAGAAGCCCTTTAACTAGAATCGAAAAAAGACTTCCCTCCAACATTTCTGATGCTCCGATCCAACTATGTGAGACAGCTATACCCAATCTTAACATTAAAAACTGTCCCAAATCTGGTTTGGGGAAAGTCTCACAATTGTGGATGGACGGAAAGTCCGTCGACTTCTCTCATATTCACAATACATATGGCATTTCAAATAGGGAGTTTTATAAATTCCTCCAGATTCATCATCTATTGCAATCTCCCAAATATTTTGAGCAATCCCCAGATGACTTAGCTTTATACGAATGGCTCAACTCCACTAAGGGATCAAATAAAGTTATAACAAAAGGCTATCAACTACTAAAGGAAAACCCCCTTGACCCTTTAACTTACATTAGTAGTCAATGAAGACTTAGGGTCTAATATTTCTGATGTAGAATGGAAAGAGGCTTATACCGCAATTTCTAAATTATCAAGATGCGCTGGGCATCTGGAAGGTGCTAGAAAAATTCTAAATAGGTGGTACCTAACTCCCTACAACCTTAACAAGATATTTCCCGAGCTTTCTTCAAGTTGTTGGAGATGTGGTCACGCCTCTGGCACTTTTAAGCACATGTGGTGGGCTTTCCCCCCAATTCACAGTCTATGGGAAAAAACTTTTGACCTCATCTCTGATTTATGCTCCCTACCCATAGCTCTTTTCCCTAGGCTAGCTCTTTTGTCTATTGGTATTAATGATTATCCACCTACACTTAGATCTGTTATAATGCATATCATTATAGTTATTTGCTCTAAAATTGCTATTTCCTGGAAAAACAACAATGTTCCTAATATTAAGAGGATTCTCAGAGATCTTGATATTAATTGTCTGTTTGAAGGTCCCTGGGCATCTTCCAGAAACATCAAAACCTCTTTTCACACTAAATGTGAAGTATGGCTTAAGGATTCCCGTTGTAATATCCCACCAAACCTGAGTATTAGAACTTGATATTATTATTAATATAATCTATTTTATTTTATGTAATCAATAGATATGTATCATTCACATTATTTTTGATATTTCTATTGTGTATCTAATATGTATACGTCATACAAGTACTCTAAATCTGCGTGTACTATCTATGTTTGTATATTTTACAAAACTCAATAAAAAATTATTGTTAAAAAAAAAAAAAGAAGCAAAAGCTATAACGGACCAATTTTTTGAAAAGGAATACCCTATGGAAGTTCTAGACACAGCTCTAAATAGGGTGAAAAAAATGGATAGGAAGGATTTTTTCATTGAAAAAAAACAAAAAGAGATATAGAGATAGGAGATTCCGACTTACGTTTAGTCCTACCCTTTAATGGAGATTTTAAGAAGATCCAATTCATCATTAATAAACATTGGCATCTATTGAAGAAAGATAAAACATTGGGCACCCTGATATCTCCAAATCCCAAAATTACGTTTACCAAAGCTCCTAACTTGAATATCAAAATAGCGCCTACCGTACAAAGGAGAAAGACCAATGCCTCTTCTGTTCAGGCTTGGGCAGGCATTCAGGGCTTCTTTCGTTGTGGTAAATGCAACAGTTGTAAAATGACCTCTTTTCCTAAAAGAACAACAGAGATAGTATCAACTACCAACAAACATTGTCATAAAATTAAACAATTTCTTACCTGCAGTTCAGAAGACGTTATATACGTAATTGAATGCCCATGTAAATACCAATATGTAGGTAGAACTAAGAGATCACTTAAGAAACGTATCTCGGAACATGTTGCAATCATGTGGAAGGGCTTTGACAATCATTCATTGTCAAGCCACTTCAAAATGGTACATAATCAAGATCCATCATGTCTAAGATTTACAGCCATTGATAGAGTACATAGGGATTGCAGAGGTGGAAGTCATATAAAAAAAAATGTCGCGATTAGAAACAAAGCGTATTTTTTAATTGAACACACTCCAGCCCCCAGGCTTAAATGCAGAGTTTGAACTCTTTGGCTTCTTGTAGGGGGGCGCCGTTTGTCGACGACTAACTCAGCGTTTTTTTTTTATACCGTCCATTTTTTCCTCGACACTAGGCGCCCATCTACTTTCTTCATCCGTTATCACACATACATTTGAAGATTTCCTCTTAGAGAAGTTCTATCTTAGGACCTTTGACACAGCGAGATCATCCCGTTAGAATTTTGAGAGAATTGACCAGATTTCTTGAACAAATAGTTTGTGGACAATTATTGTGATTTTTTTAACTTTTAGTATTTTTACCTTCTTTTTTATATCATTTTTTATAGTTTTAGACATAATCTATATTTTAAACCATTTTCCAGCACTTTTTTCAAAAAAACGCACTGGAACCGCACCAAAACCGCAAGCGATACCGGTGCGTTTTTTATATGACATGACTTGGAAACCAATATAGAACATTTGTATGGAAGATCTTTAGTCTGGGAAACTGCTAATAGCTTGATTTTACCTTATATTTGAAGAATATATTATGAATTATTTAGTTTGTCGTATGTCCTTTCCTTGTTATAATTGACTGTTTACCCGATTTTGATGATGTGAAACAGTGGATACATATATATTGTGGCAATGTGAACATTGAGGTGTTGTTTCCCCAGGTTCCAGTCCGGGACTTGAGACATGCTCATGTCCAGGGATCCTATTTAATCCTGCTACTGGATTCTTGGGTGTGGCTCACTCTTGAGAGTGTGCAGACAGAGGCCTGGTGAGGCTCTGTCTGTGTGGTCTCAGCTGGGCAAGGCTGAGGGACCACGAGGCTGGGAGATAGCCTGGAGTTGGGGGGACTACTGAGCCCCAATCCCCCACAAGAAACAGTGGGCATACTGTGCTCTGTACAGCCAGGAGGCCGTGGGACATTGGCTGACAAAGCCGCACAAGTTCACAGGGTGTGAACTGTGACCTAGGTGAGTCAGGAAACTCTGTGTTAGTTAGAGCCTAGCCGGGCAAGTGTTTGTTATTTTATGTGGATGTCACATGTGTTAGGTGACGCTGCGACTTCATGATGACCTATATTGGTTGGAGTGTAAAATAAATGCACTGTTTGGACCTGAAACCTGGTGTCCTAAAGTCGTATCTGTGAGAATGACCCCAGAATAAGAGGCGATCCCTTACAATTGGTGTCGGATGCGGGCAGGTGTCCCTGCTGATAAGTAAAAGTGCTGGAAGCCTGCTAGTTTGCAGGAGCAGCGGCTGCTGGAAAACTGCTGGTGTTAATCTGGACTTTTTTTTTTCTGTGGTGCACACTGTGCAGGATTTAAAGGGCCAGAAGCCAGTGAGAGAGACTGACCTGTTTGGAAGGACTGTCAGTTGATATGGGGTGGATGGAGGATTTCACCAAGCAGCTTATGCGGCCAATCTGAAGGCTAGCCAAAGGCAAATGATGTGGCAACAGGAGCAGGAAAAGCTCATGTGCGGGTTGGACAAACAAAGAGACGTCCTAACCCAAGGCGTTACCCATGGTAACCGCTGTGCGGAGGAACTGGGCAGTGACCTCGTGACTAGGAGTCAAGAACTGCAGGTTCTCGGGATGCGGTTGGATGCAGAGGTGGTGTATGCCGTTGCCAAGGGCAACTGACGGGAAGAGAGTGAGATAGCGAGCAGTGCGGCTCTCAAGAGTTCAAGTGTTTTCTGCCAAGGTGTACAGAGTCCTAGAGAGGATGTGCGAAGATGCCGTAATTCTGTTGCTAAGAGCAACCAACCTCGACAGCAGGCAGCTGTCCGGCAACAGAGAGAGTGCTGCTGGAGATGTCGCCAAGTGGGAAGGTGTGCACCTGGTTGTCCTATGACCAGGAATCCAAGATGGGAGGTTCCCAACATCCCGGAGAAGGAAGATGACTGCTAGGGAGACGTGCGTACAGCACTTGGAAGCGCCAAACCCGTGACGGCTGTGGGTAAGAGCGTTCCAGTTGTTTCTTATACAGCAGTTAAAGTGACAGGGAGCAGGGCTCTGGAGGTTGGGCATGTGGCTGACCAGTGCTCTAATGCCTCAGAAGCCCTGTGCTGTGGTATGAGCCGGCAGCAGTTGCTATCTGCCGAGCCAGCCGGTGTAAAAACACCAGGACTAGAGACTGCTACGCCAATGTGTGACCTTGTGGAGAAGGGCAGTCCAGTCCAGGCATTGTTGGACGCAGAGAGCCAGGTCATCCGGGTACCTGCCAGCCGGGTGGCTGAAAACTATGTGCGGGACTTTCATGGAGTTAGAGACTCCAGGGCAATCTGGGACTTGTGAACTTAGTGATGCAGTTTCACGTATACATAATGTGCTATTGGGCCGTGATATCGTTTTGTTGCTGTGGGGTAAGGTAGACACTTCTGCAGATAGTGAGGAAACTCCTGCAGAATCTGTACCTGTCCCTTTAAGTGAAGGTCTAAGGGAGCTGCACTGTGACCTCCATGGGGAAAGAATGTTGACCATTGAAAACAATGGTGCTGTAAAGTGCAAAGTGATGGTGACAAGAGTGCGGAAATGCATAAGGAAAATGTGATGTCATATGAAATATGTGGTGACAGTGATATACCTTTTCCGTTGCAGGTTGTGGTCAGGGGAGAAGCGCCCCCTGGTGGTAAAAATGTAAATGATGATGAAACTTTATTTTCTGCATCTGCTATGTTTCATGAAGCGCTATATGACTTAATCAAAAGGTTTGAAGACATGCATATAAGTAGTGTGGAGCAAAGCCCAGCTCCAGCTCAGTGTTTGAATGTGCAGGAGAATATGATAGGGCTAGAGGGTGTACTGCACGTACCAGAGGTGGAAATGCAGTCTCCACAATGTTGGTTGGTTACTAAGGAAGGGTCCCAGGGGGGGATTAGCTCATCGGTGCCCCTAGAGGTCAGGATTGATAATGACCCGAGCGGTATATATGACGTATGTGTTGTGACCGATGGCAACTCAGAGAAAGAAGCTACCAGGTCAAGGTATTGCAAAATTAAAGTAGTTGCTAGTAGCGACCAGACAACAGTTATACCTGACGTGACGAGAGTTAAGTGCGGAGACGTCAGCCTAGTGACTGAGACCTATACCCAGGCAGTGGTAGAAAACCAGACTTGTCAGTACAGCTGCAATCAGAAGGAGATAAGTGAGCTGAAGGATCTACTGCCTGATATCCAGGTGACATTAGAGCGGCTGAAGGGTGGTTTAAAACTGACCAGCCGGATCTCCAACAAAAGGAGGAGGCGGGAGCTCCCCGTGGAAAATGCGGCTGTAAAGGTTGCGGAAGTTAAAGGTTGTGGGACTAAGAAGAAATCTAGAAAAGAAGCAAGTCAGAAAGCTAAGTTCTCCAGCGAAGAGATTACGGAGGAGGCCCTTAGACACTGTAGTCTAGGTAGGAAGGCAGTGTTTATGACAAACCAAGCTCTGATGGCCTGGGTCTGGCAAAATAAAGGGAAGCATGTGACGCTGGCCATCTCTTCCAGGGGGAACGTTGAGCCGGAAGATGGCAGTATAATGCGGATGCCCTGTCACGAGCATCAAGTTGGCACATGTGTTCACCCCCACAGGTTTGAACAGAGGGGGGGGGATATGTGGCAATGTGAACATTGAGGTGTTGTTTCCCCAGGTTCCAGTCCGGGACTTGAGGCATGCTCATGTCCAGGGATCCTATTTAATCCTGCTACTGGATTCTTGGGTGTGGCTCACTCTTGAGAGTGTGCAGACAGAGGCCTGGTGAGGCTCTGTCTGTGTGGTCTCAGCTGGGCAAGGCTGAGGGACCACGAGGCTGGGAGATAGCCTGGAGTTGGGGGGGACTACTGAGCCCCAATCCCCCACAAGAAACAGTGGGCATACTGTGCTCTGTACAGCCAGGAGGCCGTGGGACATTGGCTGACAAAGCCGCACAAGTTCACAGGGTGTGAACTGTGACCTAGGTGAGTCAGGAAACTCTGTGTTAGTTAGAGCCTAGCCGGGCAAGTGTTTGTTATTTTATGTGGATGTCACATGTGTTAGGTGAAGCTGCGACTTCATGATGACCTATATTGGTTGGAGTGTAAAATAAATGCACTGTTTGGACCTGAAACCTGGTGTCCTAAAGTTGTATCTGTGAGAATGACCCCCGAATAAGAGGCGATCCCTTACAATATATATATGTGTGGACTCTTTATAAAATTCGAGATCCATGGAAATTCGAAAGACCTATTCCAAGCCAGGTTTTCTTGCGAACTTTGACCCCTATAAAGGAGGGGCATTAACAGGGGGATGTTAGCCACTGATGAAGGGGTCATTTCTCTAAACCCCGAAACGCGTTTGGTATTACCCCTTATATGGAAATAAAGAAAAAACGCACATCGACCGGCCGAGGAGGCGTGGAATCCATTACTGAAAATATCGAACCGCTTAGACAACTTTCGTGACACGGAGGAAACCCTGACTCATCGCGGGGTCACGTGTACTTCAAAGGTTGGCGCGGAATTTGAACACAAGTAATTGCCCTTGAGACCGGAACCCCGATTTCCATAGGAGGCTTACCGTGTCGAGGGCAACGAAGTCCACTGAAGTCCTCACGGTAAGATTGTGACAGTTGTTTTAATAAGCAATCGCATCTTGTGGATTATACAGCGGGACGCCGCTGTTTGTGTCAAGTGAGCGGGACGCCGCTGTTTGTGTCAAGTGAGCGGGACGCTGCTCTTGTAAATAATAAAACATTAGGGAGAATGTGCCTGAGCCATAGAGCTGCAATAATCCAGGACAACTAGAAATCTGCTTAGCCCTGTGAGTTTTGCTGTTGTCAATGAATGTCCTTCAGTCTGATTCCTGTTTCATGTAGAAGAAACCAGTCATCCAGGACATACAGTATGAAAGTAAATGCCTGAAATCTGCTCTTGAAAACACCATAAAGAAGAAAATTTGTTGCAAATTTTTCAAACTTTGGTTTCATATGAATCAAAATCAAAATGTTTGGGGGATTTGTCCTGCACAAATAGCACAAAATAGCGGCTGCTATTTTACAGTTCAGAAAACAGACAAGGCGGCTTCCACCCAAAAAATAATAATTGAAAAAAAATATATATTTTTAAATCCAGCAATATAGTTTTTTTTTAAACAAGCAGTTTGTTACCACATGCCATACCTTTACCCATAGCAGCACGGTGGCTCACTGGTGCCTTGCAGCGCTGAGGTCCTAGGTTCAAATCCGACCAGGGACAACATCTGCACAGAGTTTGTATGTTCTCCCCGTGTTTGCGTGGGTTTCCTCCAGGTACTCTGGTTTCCTCCCACACTCCAAAGACATACTGATCGGGTCCTTAGATTGTTTGTGAGCCCCATTGGGGACAGTTGGATGCTAATGTCTGTAAAGCGCTGCGGAATATTGCAATGCATAATAATAATAATATTTTGCTGTCACTTTGACATTACTAACGGCGTTATAGCATAGGCGTGCGCACGGGGTGTGCCGGGTGTGCCTGGGCACACCCTAATCAAGCCGACTTGAGGTTTACAATGTGCGGCACTGCAGGCAGCAGAGCAATACAGCTGATGTCTGAAATCTCCAATAACAGAGCTCTGTACATTACAGAGCTCTGTTATAAGGGAGGAGGCTGCTGATTGGCCAGTATCAGCTGGCTGCCCTGCTATTGGCTGATCCTCTCACACCCCCTTCTCTCGGGAGCTGAACACAGCAGCAGCAGTAGCTTCCTTTTCAGTTATTATGAAGACAGGAAGCGCGCCGCCCCTGCTGCTGATGAAGTGCCAGGGACAGCATAGGAATGGAGCCATCACCATGTGCCCAGGTGATGTGCCCAGGTGAAGTGTCCTGCAGGCTTCTATCTACTGCTGGGTGGGAGCTCAATGTGGAGCTTTATGAATTGAAAAACTAATAGCCAAGACAGAGGCTAAAAAAAACCTGCTTCTGACTCTTATGTTAAAACATAACTTTCATTTGATTGCTTTAACACCTAATGGAAAAAAATCATTTTTAAAAAGCTGCTGTTTCTCTAGATGACATTATAGTAGTGGTAAGAGTCTCAGGGGTCTATAAAAGCAGCTACACTATTTTTACAGATCTTTGAGACTCTATTAACACTACTATTAACATAAGGTCATCTAGAGAAAAAGCAGGTTAAATTCTTTTTTTTCCCCCATTTAGGTGTTAGAGCAATCTAATGAAAGTTATGTTTTAACACCTAAAGGAATTATTTTTTTTTTAAACCTACTTTTTCTTTAGATGACCTTATGTTGATAGTAGTGTTAATAGAGTCTCAAAGGTTTGTAAAAATAGTGTAGCTGCTTTTATTGACCCTTGAGACTCTATTACCACTACTATAATGTCATCTAGAGAAACAGCAGCTTTTTAAAAATATATATTTTTTCCTTTAGGTATTAGAGCAATCAAATGAAAGTTATGTTTTAACATAAGGGTCAGAAACAGGGTTTTGTTTAGCCTCTTGGTTATTAGTTTTTCTATGTAAGTTCTCTGGATCAATGAGAATTTTTCCCCCATATGGTTTATATATGGAGAGCAAAGTCCAGTGATAACAGAGAGGACTATACTGTATATTGTACGAGATGGTGCAGGGGTCATACTGTATATTGTACGGGATGGTGCAGTGGTTTTTATGCTCTTTGATGTGACAATTATCTTAGGTTTTCCTATCGCCCACCTTTGATGGCGCTGTGCCCAGCTCTGAGCCGATCCCGCTCAGCAGCTGCCAAGGCTTAGAGGAAACACTGGTTCTGTCACCCCCGTGCTGCACTTTTTCGCCCCATAAGATGCATTTTTTCCCCCAAAAGTGGGGGGAAAATGCCCCTGCGTCTTATGGGGCGAATACTAATCAAGTTATTAGTACCAGAGGGCCAGGAAGCGCTATACTCACCTCTTCCTGGTCCTCATGCGCTCCACTGTGAAGGCTGCGCACAGTGTGAGGCCGCGCTGTGACCTCACACTGTGCGTGCCCACACAGCATACTATACAAGAGGATTACCGAGCGCGAGCGGTGAGGAGCGGCAGCGTCCGGAGCAGGAAAGTGTTTTTTTATTTTATTTTATATGGGGCACGGGGGATTGATATGAGGCACTGGGGGCTGATATGAGGCACTGGGGCTCTTATCTGAGGTCTGATTGGGGGTCATTCACATTGGGGTCTGATCTGAGGTCTTATTGGGGTCTTATTGACATTGGGGGTCTGATTGGTGGTCTGACCTGAGGTGTAATTTTTTTTTTTTTTCTTATTGTCCCTCTCTAAAACCTTATAGGGCGAATAGAGCGTCTTATAGGGCGAAAAATACGGTAAGTTTAAAAATGATTTCTTCTCCCTTCATTAGATTGATAGTGCAGGTCTGTATGTATACAGAGTGTATTTTTGTATATATATATATAATATATATATATATATATATATATATATATATATATACACATACACAGGTGCGTGCGCTGCGTCTGTGTTTGTGCTTTAGGGTGCACACCCTAATGCAATAGGCTGCGCCCGCCTATGCGTTATAGAGCTTGAAAGGTGTTGAATACAGTCCTAGGAGACCTAAATGTTAAACATGACTTTTCAGTTCATTTGGGGCACTTTTGATTTGAACTAAGTCAAATCTGATGGGCGATTGAACCGAATCAGACCCAAAACTAATTTGGGGAAATTCGGTAATCTCTATTGGTAGCATTAGGAACAGATATCACTCTAATGCTAATATGTAAAGATTTTACTGTAACTTAGATTACTGTCATTTTCTTTATATAGAAGGCCAAAAATGACAACATGAACCATGTCATGCACACAGATAAAACTTTATTCTCGGCTAAGGGGAGCCATATTTTGGAAGTTTCGAGTAGACTCATTTTTAATTTTTGACCAGAGATGTACCATATAAAACAATATAGTGTAACAATGTGTGCATGGAAAAGTGCTGGAAGGGGTGTATATTTCACCCAGAGTCCTCAGCCAGGTCAGATAAAAATAGAATCCAGAAAGCTGTATTTGTTCAGACTTTGTTGTAGGCTGGATTTTTTTTGGGACTAGTAGGTTTGTTTGGCAGTGATACTGGGATGGTCACTGAGGAATAAAAAGAGGCCTCAGAGCCTCAGTCAGTGTCAGAACATGGTGGCAGTATGACCATGTGGCTGTCCAAAGCCAGATCCCGCTGACAAGTTGAAGGCATGCATGAGAGAGAGATATATTCCCTGTATAGTTAGCGCCCAGATGTGTTTATTTTATGTTTTATGTTATGCTTTATGGGCTGTGGCTTCACCCCAAGTGATGGTTAACTTGGATGCTCTCTGTTGTGTTGTGCTGGGTGAAAAATAAAGCAACATTTTGACTTTTAACCCCCAAAGTCATTGCCGACCCCACCGCAAGAACACAGATCCCTACAATAGGTACTATTCCTCCAGCACATTCTGTTCTTGCGTACTACTATATAGCATACCGCTTCTCAAACTGTGGGGTGGGTCACAGCAGTGACTGTTTATTTTTCCCTTCTTCTGATCCATCAGAAGAACAGAAGACTAAAGAAGAAAAGGATCATGTAGTTTAAGCATTTGTTATGCACATTTGGCATCCATTTTAGCCATTTCTGTCAGAGATCCGTTATTACAGACAGAAAAAAGTCATGTGGCCTAAATTTTATTTTGGGCACAAAAGCAAATAAAATATGCTGTAAATTGATACAAATTTTTATTTTTGCCATAATCTTCAAGTGATTCTGACTGCTGAGCCCCCAACACAAAAAGGTTGAGAATCCCTGCTATAGTAGATTGAAAAAATGGATTATCTATTACACATTTGTAGGGATGCCACATGTATCTCAGAAAATATATCTGTTAATCTTGCACCGTTATCTCCTTTGAAGAGATTTTCTTTACTATCCTCCTATTCTTATTCCTTGTAGAAAGCACTGGCTGCAGAAGAACATTAATTCTTGTGCTGTTTCCTGAGATAACGTTCTTATAAAACACATGTAGGCGGCACAGATTTTGACAGCCCACAAACATAATATGGAATGAACAGTTAAGTCTGAACTCGTTCTTTTCAATGACTTTATCACCCACCGAGGGCAGATCGTATAATTTGCCTTTATGTTAATGGGTATTAATTTTCGAAGGTTTTCAACACTTGCCTGCAATTAGCGGGATTATTCAATTTTTCAGTCTTGGATTTGTTTCAGAGTGATGAAATATGAAGTCTGCATTCTTTCTCCTGTCTCTGTATGATGACAAAAGGCAGGCCCCTGCTGTGCAATGACCTCACCTGTCCCCATTATCTTAATATTTTTGTGATCTGCTCTTCTTTAAAAGGGCATATGGGAGACCATTTGCAAGAGCTGACAGTAGTCAGGGGAAATCATCACAGCAGATGTTTAGGCTTTTGTATTATTTCAATCCCTCTTTTGCTACAGTTAATTTTGATTTAAGCATCTGAAGCATCTCATTGAAAGGCATCCGTGTTTTTTTTTTTCTTTTTGTAAAGCAAATATAGTGAAACCTGTAAAAGGTGATCTCTTTGAGAAGACCGTCACCTTAGAAGACTACATTTACATCTAAATGCAATTATGAAATGTATATTGTTTTCTTTTTGGCAACCAATGGTTAAAAAGTATTATGACAAAACAGTACAGAAAATAATTTTCAACACATTTTGTTAAAGAGGTTTTGCAAAAAATGTTTTGGAAAAAAAGTTAATCAGTGTAAGATTGGTGGGGGTCTGACACATTTGAGAAATAGAGATGTCGCGAACATAAAACTTTCCCTTTGCGAACGGCAAACGCGAATTTTCGCAACTGTTAGCGAACAGGCGAACCGGGCGAACCGCCATAGACTTCAATAGGCAGGCGAATTTTAAAACCCACAGGGACTCTTTCTGGCCACAATAGTGATGGAAAAGTTGTTTCAAGGGGACTAACACCTGGACTGTGGCATGCCGGAGGGGGACCCATGGCAAAACTCCCATGGAAAATTACATAGTTGACGCAGAGTCTAGTTTTAATCCATAAAGGGCATAAATCACCTAACATTCCTAAATTGTTTGGAATAACGTGCCACGTACAACAGCAAGGGTCCCCGAAAGGTGACAACAAGCCCCCTGGGACGCCTGCTGTGGTTGGTCTTCCACCTCCTCAAAGCCACCTTCCTCCTCTGACTCCTCTTCTTCAGACTCCTCTCTCTGCGTTGCCTCTCTCTGCGTTATTATAAGGTGTGTTAAGTAGTACTATTCTTATCAGTTTAATCCCTGTTACGTCCCCTATCAGTGGACGTGTATATGGAATCGATTTTAGGAACCGGGAGATGGAAAAAGATGCTTGGTCAGTCCTCATACGTCCAATTTGGGGCACAGCGCGTGCAATCTACTGTGCCACCAGATAGGAGCGGTGTGTTAAGTAGTACTATTCTTATCAGTTTAATCCCTGTTACGTTCCCTATCAGGGGACGTGTATATGGAATCGATTTTAGGAACCGGGAGATGGAAAAAGATGCTTGGTCGGTCCTCCTACCTCCAATTTGGGGCACTGCGCGTGCAATCTACTGTGCCACCAGATAGGAGCGGTGTGTTAAGTAGTACTATTCTTATCAGTTTAATCCCTGTTACGTCCCCTATCAGGGGACGTGTATATGGAATTGATTTTAGGAACCGGGAGATGGAAAAAGATGCTTGGTTGGTCCTCCTACGTCCAATTTGGGGCACTGCGCGTGCAATTTACTGTGCCACCAGATAGGAGCGGTGTGTTAAGTAGTACTATTCTTATCAGTTTAATCCCTGTTACGTCCCCTATCAGGGGACGTGTATAAGGAATCGATTTTAGGAACCGCGAGATGGAAAAAGATGCTTGGTCGGTCCTCCTACCTTCATTTTGGGGCACTGCGCGTGCAATCTACTGTGCCACCAGATAGGAGCGGTGTGTTAAGTAGTACTATTCTTATCAGTTTAATCCCTGTTACATCCCCTATCAGGTAACGTGTATATGGAATTGATTTTAGGAACTGGAAGATGGAAAAAGATGCCTTGTCGGTCCTCCTACGTCCAATTTGGGGCACTGCGCGTGCAATCTACTGTGCCACCAGATAGGAGTGGTGTGTTAAGTAGTACTATTCCTATCAGTTTAATCGCTGTTACGTCCACTAGTATTATTGTTATTATTATTATAAGGTGTGTTAAGTAGTACTATTACTATCAGTTTAATCCCTGTTACGTCCCCTTTCAAAGGACGTGTATGGAATAGATTTTAGACAACCGCAAAGAGTTGTCAATAGTTGACACACTCATGACATAAATTTTATACCTCTATGCGTCAATCTTGGTGTAGTGATGACTGTGCTCGTGCGCACGTTTGGGAGATTGCAGGCGATGGGGTTTTTTCAAAGCCTATGGTCGTGCTGAGGTAGTTCAGTGACAGTTAAGTGACCCAGAAAACAATGATTCTGCAGTGTGAGCCCATTGTCGGCCTAGTAGGCTTTAATGATCACCTTAGATGATCACAAAGAAAATTAATGTTTTTTCTATCCAAAAATATCCAGCCAATCGCTTTTGGTCTGTTCACAATGAAGCAACGACCTTATTATCTGAGGTGTGCCAACATTGCCATTGCCAAAACACTCATAGAGGTGGTCGCTTCATTGTGATACGCAAGCCCCTTCACCACAACAAGGTAACGATCACGAAGGGGAATTGACACATGTATGTGCCTTTTTTTTTGTTTGGTTTTTGAAGCCACAGTGCAGCACCAGCGGCCAGAAAAATGGATGTTTCCCAGGTAGAAAGTGCCCTAAAACATTGCGGCTTGAACCCTAGTTGGTGGCGGATAAGTCACGCAAGTCATCCGGCATTCAGAGATAAAATACAGCAGCGTGTGGACCATTTTTAGCCCAAGGCAGCTCATCTCATCATGCCTTTTTTAGTCAAATGTATCGCCCACTGTCAGTCCCTTCGGGACCCATCCCTCATTCATCTTAATAAAGGTGAGGTAATCTAGACTTTTTTGACCTAGGCGACTTCTCTTCTCAGTGACAATACCTCCTGCTGCACTGAAGGTCCTTTCTGTCAGGACACTTGAAGCGGGGCACAGGTCAAGCCTGCACACCCAGTAGTCAAGGGGTTCATCGCTCCTCAGATTGTCGATATCTGCAGTTAAGGCGAGGTAGTCTGCGACCTGTCGGTAGAGTCATTCTCTGAGGGTGGACCCAGAAGGGCTGTGGCGATGCGTAGGACTTAAAAAGCTCTGCATGTCCTCCATCAACAACACGTCTGTAAAGCATCCTGTCCTTGCCGGCGTGGTCGTGGGAGGAGGAGGATTACTTTCACCTCTTCCCCTGTTAGATTCCCATTGTGCTGTGACATAACCCTTATACACTGTGTAAAGCATACTTTTTAATTTATTTTGGAACTGCTGCATCCTTTCCGACTTGCGGTAATTTGATAACATTTCAGGCACTTTCTGCTTATACCGGGGGTCTAGTAGCGTGGCCACCCAGTACAGGTCGTTCTCCTTCAGCCTTTTTATACGAGGGTCCCTCAACAGGCACGACAGCATGAAAGACCCCATTTGCACAAGGTTGGATGCCGAGCTACTCATGTCCCGTTCCTCGTCCTCAGTGATCTCACTGAAGGTATGTTCTTCCCCCCAGCCACGTACAACACCACGGGTACCAGATAGGTGACAACGAGCACCCTGGGATGCCTGTTGTGGTTGGTCTTCCTCCTCCTCCTCAAAGCCACATTCCTCCTCTGACTCCTCTTCCTCACAATCCTCTTCCAGCGTTGCCGCAGGTCCAGCAAGCGATGCTGATAAGGCTGTTTCTGGTGGTGATGGTGACCACAACTCTTCCTCTTCACGCTCATCTACGGCCTGATCCAGCAATCTTCGCAAGGCACACTCCAGGAAGAAAATAAATGGTATCATGTCGCTGATGGTGCCTTCGGTGCGACTGACTAGGTTTGTCACCTCCTCAAAAGGACGCATGAGCCTACAGGCATTGTGCATGAGCGTCCAGTAACGTGGCAAAAAAATTCCCAGCTCCGCAGAGGCTGTCCTAGCACCCCGGTCATACAAATACTCATTGACTGCTTTTTCTTGTTGGAGCAGGCGGTCGAACGTTAGGAGTGTTGAATTCCAACGTGTCGGGCTGTCGCAAATCAAGCGCCTCACTGGCATGTTGTTTCGCTGCTGGATATCTGAAAAGTGCGCCATGGCCGTGTAGGAACGCCTGAAATGGCCACACACCTTCCTGGCCTGCTTCAGGACGTCCTGTAAGCCTGGGTACTTATGCACAAAGCATTTTACGATCAGATTACACACATGTGCCATGCACTGCACATGTGTCAACTTGCCCAAATTCAATGCCGCCAACAAATTGCTTCCGTTGTCACACACCACTTTGGCGATCTCCAGTTGGTGCGGAGTCAGCGACTGATCCACCTGTGCGTTCAGGGCGGACAGGAGTGCTGGTCCGGTGTGACTCTCTGCTTTCAGGCAAGTCAACCCCAAGACGGCGTGACACTGTCGTATCCGGGATGTGGAATAGCCCCTGGGGAGCTAGGGGGGTGCCGTTGATGTGGAGCAAGACGCAGCAGCAGAAGAGGACTCAGCCGAGGAGGTTATGGAAGAGGATGGAGTAGGAGGAGTAGAGGAGGTGGCAGCAGGCCTGCCTGCAAGTCGTGGCGGTGTCACCAACTCCTCTGCAGAGCCACGCATTCCATGCTTGGCAGCCGTCAGCAGGTTTACCCAATGCGCAGTGTAGGTGATATACCTGCCCTGACCGTGCTTTGCAGACCAGGTATCAGTGGTCAGATGGACCCTTGCCCCAACACTGTGTGCCAGACATGCCATTACTTCCTTTTGCACAATCGAGTACAGGTTGGGGTGTCTCCGAGTCACACCACTGCCTCCTCTTCCCCTGTGTTACGTGCTGGCCAATCCCCTGTCCAAGACGCAGGCCCGGATGCCTCCTGCCTTGCACCTGGACCTTCGCATGCACCATCAGCTAGCACATCCACTTCTGTATCCCAGCGCAGCGTACAGATGTCTATACCCCAGGCCTTTGAACAAAAGCGCAAATACCCAGCCACCCACCCACAGGCCATAGCACTAAATGCGCACCTTTCCAAATTGCTGGCCCTGGAAATGTTAGCATTTAGGCTTGTGGACACTGAGGCTTTCCGCAGCCTGATTGTGGTGGCCGTCACGCGTTACTCTGTCCCCAGCCGCCAAAATTTATCACGGTGTGCAGTCCCAGCCTTACACCAGCTTGTGTCCCGTAACATCACTGTGCCCTGACCAACGCAGTTATTGGGAAGGTCCACTTAACGACTGACACATGGACAAGTCATTTTGGCCAGGGACGCTACATTTCCATGACGGCACACTGGGTGAACGTTGTACAGGCTGGGAGCGAGTCGTACCCTGGGATGGCAGAGGTGCTACCGACGCCAAGGATCACCAGCAAGACCTTGCCCATAATGTTTTAGAGGGTCACCAGCAGGCCCTTGTTCTTAATGTTTTAGAGGGTCACAAACAGGCCCTCGCCCATAATGTTTTAGATGGTCAGCTCAGCAGCAGACCCTCACCCCTAATGTTTTAGATGGTCAGATCAGCAGCAGGTCCTTGCCCCTAATGTTTTAGATGGTCAGATCAGCAGCAGGCACTCGCCCCTAATGTTTTAGAGGGTCAGCTCAGCAGCAGACCCTCACCCCTAATGTTTTAGATAGTCACATCAGCAGCAGGCCCTCGCCCCTAATGTTTTAGAAGGTCACATCAGCAGCAGGCACTTGTCCCTAATGTTTTAGATGGTCAGATCAGCAGCAGGCCCTTGCTCCAATAGTTTTTGAGGGTCACCAGCAGGCCATCAATTATAATTTTGTGTGTATGATGCTCTCCTTTATGTGTAATAAAGGGTGTATTGTAGTGCTGGTTCCTTGTAATTTTAATCCCTTTCACTTAGTGCATAGGCTTTATGAGTACCACAATTGTACCACAATGTGAATGAGGCCTTCCTTTATGTGGTATACAGGTTGTATCGGAGTGCCTCTTCCTTGTAATTATTGGCAGCACTTGCACTTTATATACAAGTAAATATAGAGGAAATAATTTTTCCTAACAATTTTTCCTCTAAAATCGATTTTTATCTTCGGTTTTGTGCGTATTATTGTCAGTCTGTAGAAGTGGCGTACTACTTGGACAACATCATTCCCGGCAGCGACCTGGGAGTCCAAGATGCATCCAGACATCCACCCCATGCTGTTCCCGAACCATTTCAGTGGTGTTTCCATCAATTTCTGACCTTTTCCTGTGAACCAGACACCCTCCCCTCTTCAGAGCAGGGGGTGCCTGGTTTTATGCTCGGGTTCTCCCATTGACTTCCAATGTGCTCGGGTGCTCGGTACCTAATCTATCTATCTATCTATCTATCTCCTATCTATCTTATATCTGTCCCCTATCTATCTATCTATCTATCTATCTATCTAACTATCTCATATCTATCTGTCACTTGTTAAAGGGGTGTGCAGGATGACAATTTTTGTTCAATGGAATGTTAAAAAAAACACTGCTGCTGAAAGAAAAGCCTCTGCTGCAGCAAAAAGTCACCCAAGTATCCCTTCATTGTAAAGACTGTGTGGGGAGGGGGAGCCACATACAGACTTGAGCGCCACTGCAATGTTTACATGCAGCAGTCCTGACTTCCGTGAGAGCCGTAGGAAAGCTGGGAGGTCATTTTTAACAAATATATTGCAAAGCACTGAAATAATAATAATTATAATAATAATAATAATATATCCTTTAAATGTTGGATGTTATGGTTTTTAGCAATAGTTGATGGGAAGAAGAATTTTATTTTATTTATTTTTTTAAAACACTGTAATTTCTTTGAAAGTAAACTTTATTAAAGAAACCAGTTAAGCCCCACACCCACAGTTAAATATGAATCTGTTCTTCACTACAGACATACATACAAATTAAAATGAGTCATGCATGCAATTAGATATTTAAAAGGTAAATCTATATTGCCTCAAGCAGTGCAGCTCATTAAAAAGACATCAGATGTAGAGTCAAAATACAACAGAAGAAGAAGCCATAATGTATAATTTTATTTCCTTTTTACCCTTTCGCTGCCATATGCTTGATTCCCACTTATAGTGGTAATCGACAGTAGAGAGACTAAGCCATCACAATCAACATAAATGTAATAGGTGAAAAAGCTATACAATCATATAAATCTCTCTGAAGAGGTCAGGTGAATTGTGGAAATTCTTATTAAAGAGGGAATGTCTTCACGAAATGCAGTGCAATCTGCAGGCAGCGTATTATAGAGCAGGAGGAGCTGAACAGATTGTCGGAAAAAGATTCAGATCCTGTTCTTTCTGATTCAAAGATTTCCCTCATGTCCAGCTTTCAGTGACTGACAGCTATATATGTAAACACACATACACAGAAAATTCAGTCAGTCACCAATAAGATGGCCCTTGTGTACAACTATCAGTGACTAATAGCTATGTCTGTATACACACTTACACAGGGAATGCTATCAATCACTGATAACACCTCCCCCATGTACAGCTATCAGTGACTGACAGCTATATCTGTATACACACATGCACAGAGAATGCTATCAATCACTGATAACACCTCCCCCGTGTGCAGCAATCAGTGACTGACAGCTACATATGTACACACTTATACAGGGAATGCTATTGATCACTGATAACACCTCCCCCGTGTACAGCTATCAGTGACTGACAGCTATGTATGTACACACACTTATATAGGGAATGCTATCAATCACTGATAATATCTCCCCCGTTCACTGAACTCAGAAAGAGCAGAGAGTTAAATGAATAAAAAACACTAGTTTTGCAAACTCTTCTCACAAAACTATAAATCAGTCCTCTCAGTTCGTCCTGCTCTATAATATACTGCCTGCAGATTGTACTGCATTTCATGGTGGCAGGGTCTGTTTAAACTCTATAGCCCACATGTGCCTTGAATAGTTGCTTCTATTTTTCTTTATTTTTTGAAATTCTCCCACCAGCCAGATACCAGCTTTTTCTTTAGCTCTCCCAAGACATCCCGGAGTCCTCTCTGAAACCTACCATATGCTTTAATTTTAGCCGGCTTTCCTTACCACATATGTTTGGGTATGTTTTCTTTCTATTGAATGTGTTTTTGTTAGTTATCCCTCTATTTTATCCTTTCTTGATTTCTTTGCCCATGTCAATTCCCTTTGTGAGCAAGTTAATGCATAATATATTGCTTATAATTAGGGTTGAGCGAACCCGAACTGTAAAGTTCGGGTTCGTAACGAACTTTAGGATTTTTGGACCCCAGACCCAAACCTGAACATTTCAGTAAAAGTTTGGGTTCGGGTTCGGTGTTCGGCTATTTTATTAATTAGTGTAGGGAGAGGATGCTGCTGCTGTGAGGGAGAGA
The DNA here is from genome assembly GCF_905171765.1 of Bufo bufo. Classification (NCBI taxonomy): domain Eukaryota; kingdom Metazoa; phylum Chordata; class Amphibia; order Anura; family Bufonidae; genus Bufo; species Bufo bufo. The sequence continues at coordinate 131,505,844 of NC_053396.1, forward strand.
ATAGGACATAATCTTTAATTAGAAGTGCTTGTTAACTCAGCGATCTACCTAGATTTTGTTTTGTGGGTGCAGTGCACAATCTTTTTACCCTGCACTGAGCCCAGTGACCCAGAAAAATAACTTTTATCCGTCTGTTAGTTAGGTAGGCGGCGGCGGCCATTTTATGCAAGTTCTGTGCACCAGCACAGCATATGTGCATTTGTGACAGTCAACTAGAAGCTTGAACTACTGCAATTATATTCTGGGTTTAAAAAAATCACCCATTTTTGGCAAGACCCTACATCTGTGGTCTTTGCAGCATTAGTCAGTGTGCAATTTAAGCTAGAAATACAGCAATAATTTTCTGGGTTTTAAAAAACACCCTTTTTGGGAAAAATACTCAATTTTACACCCCTTGCTGCATCTGTCAGTGTGAAAGTCAAGCGTTATACACTGCTGTCATATACTGTTATTAGAAAAACACTAATTTTGGGCAAAGTACTTAATATTGCAGCCTTTGCTGCATCTGTGATTGTTAAAAACAAGCTTGAAATACTTAAATAATTTTCTGGGTTTTAAAAAACACCCATTTTTGGCAATACCCTCCATCTTGGGCCTCTGCGGCATTAGTCAGTGTGCAATTTAAGCTAGAAATACAGCAATAATTTTCTGGGTTTTAAAAAACACTGTTTTTGGACAAAATACTAAATTTTACAGCCCTTGCTGCATCTGTCAGTGTGAAATTCAAGCGTTAAATACTGCTGTCATATTCTGTTATTCAAAAAACACCCTTTTTGGGCAAAAAAATACATTTTACAGCCCTTGCAGCATCTGTCATTGGGAGATACACGCTTTAGATACTGCTGTGCTATTCTGTTATTTAAAAAAAACACCCATTTTGGGCAAAATACTTAATTTGTGGCCTTGTCTGCACCTGTCAGTGTGAGATACACACTTTAGATACTGCTGTGCTATTCTGGTATTAAAAAAAACACCCATTTTGGGCAAAATACTAAATTCTCGGCCTTGTCTGCATCTGTCAGAGTGAAATTCAAGTGTTATATACTGCTGTCATATTCTGTTATTAAAAAAAATATCCTCTTTGGGCAAAATACTTAATATTGCAGCCTTTGCTGCATCTGTGATTGTTAAAAACAAGCTTAAAATACTTTAATCATTTTGTCACGGGGTAGAGTCGCGGGTATAAAGATAGAGCGGAGGTGCACTCCCTGAGCTGCTACCCGGTCCCCTATCCCTGCCTACTTGCACCACCCGCCCTAGGTGACGGGGCGCAACTGGGCGACAGTCCCTGACCTGAGTAAGTGCAAGCAGAGAGATAGAGACAGCAGGGAAGCGGACAGCCAATGAGAGGTAGCACTAGAGCGGACAGAGAGGTGGAACAAGCAAGGTACCACCAAAAACGGAAGGGCAAGGCGAGTCAACTTGCCGGGGTCAATCCAGGAGGTCAGTTCAGTACAAGAGAAGAGGCAAAGACAAAATCCAAAAGCAAGCCAAGGTCAAAATCCGAGGTTCAGGGAGCAGATTAAGGGTCAAATCTAAAGGTAAGCTAAATAACAATAATAATACACAGCCTAAGGGACCAAAATCACAGGCAACCTGTAGCCAGCAGGTTGCCTGTATTTATAGTGGGGAGTGAGGGACATGTGACGTGGCCAGGGTCACATGACCGATAGACAAACAAGTCGAGCACCGAGTGATCAGCTCGGCGCTCAAGGCAGACCTAGGAGCAGGGAGCCTCCCAGCTAGCAAAAGCCGCCCTGGGAACGAGGCTGAACACAGATCCTTGCTCCCGAAGCTAAGCAGCAGGTCTGCGGCTGATGGGAGACCGAGTGCGCCTTCGGCGCCCCGTTACACATTTTCTGGGCTTTAAAAAAACACCAATTTTTGGCGATACCCTCCATCTTGGGCCTCTGCCGCATTAGTCAGTGTGCAATTTAAGCTAGAAATACAGCAATGATTTTCTGGGTTTTAAAAAACACCCTTTTTGGGCAAAATAATAAATTTTAGAGCCCTTGCAGCATCTGTCATTGTGAGATACATGCTTTAGATACTGCTGTGCTATTCTGTTATAAAAAAACACCCATTTTGGGCAAAATACTTAATTTGCGGCCTTGTCTGCATCTGTCAGTGTGAGATACACGCTTTAGATACTGCTGTGCTAGTCTGGTATAAAAAAAACACCCATTTTGGGCAAAATACTTAATTTGCGGCCTTGTCTGCCTCTGTCAGTGTGAAATTCAAGCGTTATATACTGCTGTTATATTCTGTTATTAAAAAAACACGCTTTTTGGGCAAAGTACTTAATATTGCAGCCTTTCCTGCATCTGTGATTGTTAAAGACAAGCTTGAAATACTTCAACAATTTTCTGGGTTTTAAAAAACACCCATTTTTGGCAATACCCTCCATCTGGGGCCTCTGCCGCATTAGTCAGTGTGCAATTTAAGCTAGAAATACAGCTAGAATTTTTGGGTTTTAAAAAACACCCTTTTTGTGCAAAATACTAAATTTTACAGCCCTTGTTGCATCTGTCAGTGTGAAATTCAAGCGTACTGCTGTCATATTCTGTTATTAAAAATAAACCCTTTTTGGGTAAAATTTAAAATTTTGCAGCCCTTGCACAGCATCTGTCATTGTGAGATACACGCTTTAGATACTGCTGTGCTATTCTGGTATTAAAAAAACACCCATTTTGGGCAAAATACTTGATTTGCGGCCTTGTCTGCATCTTTCAGTGTGAAATTCAAGTGTTATATACTGCTGTCATATTCTGTTATAAAAAAACACCCTTTTTGGGCAAAGTACATGATATTAAATTTCATCCATTGATCTCCCTTAAATGTGGTCTCTCTTTCTGACGCTCCCTCTCCGGTGTGGAACCCTGATTCGCCTCTAACCGTGATCAACATGGTAGAGGCAGAAAAGAACATCGAAAGTTGATAGAACAGATATCCAATTGGATCGTGAACATCAACGGGACGTGCGACATGGTGGGGCAGTACGTGTGCACACGTCTACACGAACTGACTGATGGGTCTGCCCCCTGCAACTTATGGGTCTCCAAATTGGGCACATGGCCTGAGCTTGCCCTTTTCGCCTTGGAGGTGCTGGCCTGCCCTGCAGCCAGGGTATAGTCTGAACGTGTGTTTAGCACAACTGGAGGGGGTTATCACGGGTTATATTTCCCAATGTTTTGGGGTGTACCCTAATTGAAGAAAAAAAAAAGCAGTGTAGGCTACCTCCTCCTCCACCACCGCGACATCCACTGCCTCCGCAACCTCCTACTCCATATGGACCTCGTCCTCCTAGATCAAGATTATTATTTTTTATTTTTACATATTTTATGTTGTTTAAAGTCATTTCCCTATCCACATCTGTTTGCAGAGCACTTGCCATGCCACTTTAGTGCTCAAAAGTTTGGGTCCCCATTGACTTCGGGTCCCGAACTCAAACTTTTTTGTGAAGTTCGTCCGAACCCGTTGAACCCGAACATCCAGGTGTCTGCTCAACTCTACTTATAATGCCGTATCACAAGGTGTTATAGGAGGTATCCAGACCGGATTAGTAGGGGTCTGGCTGTCGGCTTCCCATCATCTCCTGTCTTAAGAGGCCATGGCATTCTCTGGTGAGTTCTATGCCAGCTTCACTGTTTACCAGGCATTGCTCTGTACTTTTAGTAGTGGGCGTGCCTGGTATTACAGCTTAGTCCTATTCATATGGATAGAATGAAGCTGTAATAGGGCTCTGCTATTACTAAAAGTAAATTGCTGTGCCTGGTAAACAATGATGTGTAGGCAGTGCTCACAAGAGCACTATAGCATTTTCAAACTGCATTTTGGTAAGGGTTCCGACCTGTCCAAAGGATAGGCTATCAATTTTAAAATTCTGGATAACCTCTTTTAACATCGTGGATAACCTTTTTATGACGTATTTGGTTTGGATGGATTTTTTTTTCTACTTTTGTGGAAAAATGTATAAATTTGCAATTAAAAACACACACGTCCAACAAGAATGTCCTTAATAATGGCACCAACCTTGAAAATGTATTTCCTGTGCTTAATAAATACATACAACATGTGGTTAAGACGGTTACATTATTGAGGTGTACAATGTTACTGTAGTAAAACTGTGCATGACAGAAGATTCCTGAATTAAAGGAGTTGTCCAGCCCCTTTAATTTCATATGTAGATAAGAAGCTGCAATACCCAACACAATCGATATATGGGAGTAGCTACTAGCTACTTTTTAGAAGAAAGCAGACATGTTTTTCAAATCCTGGACAACCCCTTTGACCTTTGTTAGAGAATACTGTGTTCTAGAGATTAGCAAACCTGTTGAGGTTTGGTTAGTTTCAGGTTTGCCGAATTTTTCAAAAAGTTTGTAAATATGAGACGGATGAGATCATTCATGCCACAGTTGTCCCTGCTGACAGACTTTGTGGGCCAGAAAATATATATACTGTCCCTGTCTGTAACAGCTGCTCCAGGTGTCTTCCGTGGCGTGAACCTTGCCGCACAGCGAGAATTGCAGGGAGTGGCCCACGTTCTCCGCCAGATGAGAGTATAAGGCTGGGATGGCTTTTTGGCAGAAAAAATGGTGGCTAGGTATCTTCCAGAGAGGACAAGCATACGCCATCATCTCCCTAAAGGGAGAAAACTGCAATAAAATGGTATAGCAGCAACTGAAACTTGACTAGGTGGAAATTAAGCTAGCATGTAGAGTTGTTTCATGGCCATTGTAAAGGGGGGAATATTAATCACCAATATTTATGCAAATATCGATAATTAATATTCATAAATAGGAGGAGCCATCTAGTGATAACTCCACCTATTTAAGCCTTTATATAATAACAATACTTTCGCTATGCTCTACACTGATCGCTATGCTAGCTGCATGCGCCTTACTAACCCGCTACCGCTAACAAGTACACGCTACACAAAAGGGTACAAATATAACGGTATTTATTACACCACGCAATACACTAACAATACACTACGCACGCAGTACACTACAATACAGCACTAAATATACAATCCTAAACTACACTACACATTCCCAATTCCACCCATAAACTAACTACACAGTTCACACATACAAGTATATAACAACCCACCCCACCTGACTATTCACTGTCCCTACGGGGTATGACGAAGGGTTGAAAGGATTGTTTGCAGAGCAGATGCATGCTCTACAGGACCAGGGTAACCACCAGGGGTTAATGGCCACCAGGGTAAAGGGGTTAATGCAGGCCGGACAGGGGAACAGGGCACGGACATCAGGGGTACAAAGTGTCCGGGGGGGGACCAGGGGAGAGATACCAGGGGTCAAGCCTGGCAGGGAAAGGGTTAATCAGGGGAGAGCAGGCACACAGGGAACCAGGGGATGAGCAGGATAACCAGGGGTGAGGGTACCAGGGGTTATGGGGAGGAGTGGGGGTTCGTTGGTGGGATAGTGGGGGGTTAATGGATACTTAAGGTTTTGTTGCTCGTTCGTCCAGGGGTCTGCTCGTTCGTCCAGGGGGGGGGTCCGGTCGGGCGCTCTGCTCTGAGCGCAGGCAGGGGTCGGGTCTGGTGGAGCGCAGGATGCGCTGCCCTTTCAGGTGGTGGGGGGGGGGTCCCGATCCTGAGCGCCGATGCACTCTCCAGGAGGGGGCCTCGATCCTAACTTCCTTGGGCCGGAGGAAGGGGGACCGCTTCGTCCTAAGCGCCGATGCGCTTATCAAGGTGGGGGGGCCCTCTCCTAACTAACAGAATGCCGGGGCCGCCGGATATTTATCCCCCGGCGGCCCGCACTCCCGCGCCACCAGGGGGCGCGCGCGCGCGCACTACACAGTGCAGGACACGTGGGCCGGCGCGGTGAGATGACGTCACCGCGCCTGCCCGCGCGTCCCTGCACGCGCGCCGCAGGGCCGCGTGCACTTGCTGACAGGCGGGAGATCCTTTGATCTCCCGCCTGTAGCTCCCAGCATTCCGGACATCGCAATGGTAATTGCGATGCCAGAATGCACATAATAGAGTGAGCGGAGGTATCTCCTCTCTCTCTATTATGCCTAATTATGTCCAGCAGGACTGCAGATAATTAGAACAAAAGGATTCAAATTCTATTGAATTTGAATCCTTTTGAGTTCACCAGAATGACCGGACCTTGTCCGGTCATCCTGGCGCCTTCACCCAGATTACATCAATGTAAATGCTTGGGGCACATTTACATTGATGCATCTGTGTCCATGTAAGGGGGGGGGATTTATATGGTATGGGGATATGACAAGGGGGCATTATATGAATAAACATGTGTATTGATGCTTGGGGCACATCCATACACATGTATACATTAATCATACATTTTAAGGGGGATTATATAAGGGGCCACATTCATATATATATTTGGGGCACAGATAATAAGGGGCACATCACAAGCCCCTACATTATCAGGGGGCACAAGCCCCTACATTATCAGGGGGCACAAGCCCCTACATTATCAGGGGGCACAAGCCCCTACATTATCAGGGGGCACGGTGCTCTACAGGACCAGGGTAACCACCAGGGGTTAATCAGGGCCACCAGGGTAAAGGGGTTAATGCAGGCACATTTCCGCCGGACAGGGGAACAGGGCACGGACATCAGGGGTACAAAGTGTCCGGGGGGGGGGGACCAGGGGAGAGATACCAGGGGTAATGCCTGGCAGGGAAAGGGTTAAGCAGGCACACAGGGAACCAGGGGTGAGGGTTCCAGGGGTTATAGGGTTATGGGGAGGAGTGGGGGTTTGTTGGTGGGATAGTGGGGGGGGGTTAATGGCGTGGGGGTACGTTGGTGGGATAGTGGGGGGGTTATAAGGGGGTGATACTTAAGGTTTTGTTGCTCGTTCGTCCAGGGGGGAGGTCCGGTCGAGCGCTCTGCTCTGAGCGCAGGAAAGGCTGCAGGGGTCGGGTCCGGTGGAGCGCAGGATGCGCTGCCCTTTCAGGTGGTGGGGGGGGTCCCGATCCTGAGCGCCGATGCACTCTCCAGGTGGGGGCCCCGATCCTAACTTAAGAAGGGGGACCGCTTCGTCCTAAGCGCCGATGCGCTTATCCAGGTGGGGTGCCCTCTCCTAACTAACAGAGTGCCGGGGCCGCCGGATATTTATCCCCCGGCGGCCCGCACTCCCGCGCCACCAGGGGGCGCGCGCGCACTACACAGTGCAGGACACGTGGGCCGGCGCGGTGAGATGACGTCACCGCGCCTGCCCGCGCGTCCCTGCACGCGCGCCGCAGGGCCGCGTGCACTTGCTGACGGGCGGGAGATCCTTTGATCTCCCGCCTGTAGCTCCCAGCATTCCGGACATCGCAATGGTAATTGCGATGCCAGAATGCACATAATAGAGTGAGCGGAGGTATCTCCTCTCTCTCTATTATGCTTAATTATCTCCAGCAGGACTGCAGATAATTAGAACAAAAGGATTCAAATTCTATTGAATTTGAATCCTTTTGAGTTCACCAGAATGACCGGACCTTGTCCGGTCATCCTGGCGCCTTCACCCAGATTACATCAATGTAAATGCTTGGGGCACATTTACATTGATGCATCTGTGTCCATGTAAGGAGGGGGGGGGGGATTTATATGGTATGGGGATATGACAAGGGGGCATTATATGAATATACATGTGTATTGATGCTTGGGGCGCATCCATACACATGTATACATTAATCATACATTTTAAGGGGGATTATATAAGGGGCCACAGTCATATATATATTTGGGGCACAGATAATAAGGGGCACATCACAAGCCCCTACATTATCAGGGGGCACAAGCCCCTACATTATCAGGGGGCACAAGCCCCTACATTATCAGGGGGCACAAGCCCCTACATTATCAGGGGGCACAGCTCCCAGGGGACACATTTCCCACAGGGGCCAACATGAGCCCCTGGGGATCACCATGGGCAGACGTGCGCAGATGCTGGGCACATCTGCGCACATCGTCCCATGATGCTATGTCTAATGTATGCACATATATACCATACATGCCCGCACGTGTTTGCAGGCATGCATGGATATATATGCATACGTCTCAACCGTTCCTCAACAGCCATCGACTACCGATGGCTGATGATGGAGTGGAGGAGGAGAAGGAGTCTGAGCTGGAGAAGCAGAAAGTGAGGATGATGAAGTGAAAGACACTGTGCTGCCAGTGGGTGCGGCCTGGCTGCTGCAATGGAGACTGGGAGAAGGCGGGAACTCCTGTTGTGATAGCTGGCTGCCACCTTTGTTTGTATTTTGTATTTGGCTGCCCACAGCTTATTTTGTTCTTACAGAGCTTGAACAAAGCAATGCTTATTTCTTCCAGCAGAGTGGAGAAAAACTATTAGACGGAAGATACTCACGCAGAACTAGAGGCAGCCGGGTTTAGCTTAGTTCTTGCTTCTGGCTTGTTTTGGACCTAACGCACTAGATCCCAAAGTAGTGTTGGGCGCGAATATTCGAATAGCGAATATTAATCGTGAATATTGGCACTTTGAGAATTCGCTAATATTTAGAATATAGTGATATATATTAATATTTTTGAATATTCTAGATTTTTTTAAATCGGAACCAATGATTTCTCCCTGCTTCTTGCTTGTGGGCCAATGAGAAGGCTGCAATGTCTTTGTCTGAGCTTAGCAACATCCCTAGCAACCAATAGGAAAGTTGCCTACCCCTTACTATATAAGAACCTTCCCAGCAGCCATTTTCTACAGTTTTTTAAAGGGTTTCTGTCATCAAAAAAATCGTTATGTAGCTGGCTGACATTAGCGATATGCTAATGTCAGCAGAACATAACTGTATGACTTATATCTCCCTGCCTGCCGCCGCTAGTGCTAAATAATGACTTTTGTAATGTGCAAATGAGCCTCTAGCTGCTAGTTGGGCCCTGCTGCAGCACCTAGAGGCTCCGTCCTCTCACCGTTTTGCACGCTCTTGTAAAGGTGATTGACATCCTCAGTCTCCTCCGTGCCCCGCAAATCCCACACCTGCGCCGTCCATTTTATTATAAGGCGCAGGCACAGTGAGTAAAGGATAGCAGCAGGCGAGCGTCCTTCACTCACTGCGCCTTCGCTGAATACTAAACGGGACGGATTTTACGGGCACAGAGGAGAAAGAGGATGTCAATCACTGATACAAGGGCATGCCAAATGGTGAGAGGACGGAGCCTCTAGGTGCTGCAGCAACGCCCCACTAGCATCTAGAGGCTCATTTGCATATTATTAAAGTCATTATTTAGCGCGAACTGCGGCAGGCAGGGAGATATAAGTCATACAGTTATGTTCTGCTGACATTAGCACATTGCTAATGTCAGCCCGCTACATAACAATATTTCTGATGACAGAAACCCTTTAAAGTTCTGAGAGAGTCATTGTTGTGCTCTGTGCTTTCCACTCATTACATCAGATAGATAGTTAGATAGATAGCTTATATATACAGATAGTTAGTGGGAGATAGTCAGTGTAGGATATATCCTGATATAGTGCAGCTGTTGCAGTGCAGTGTGTTAGGTAGTGTGATGACGAATATTCTACAAAATATTTGCGAAATATCGCGATTTCGAATATTGCCCCTGCCGCTCATCACTATCCCAAAGTAGACATGGCCCTAGCTGTTCTTTGGAAGGTATGTTGCCTCTGCTCTTTATTGCTGCTGCTACTGCCTCTTGCTCGGCACCCCAATCCGGCTCCCAGGTCCTGTCCAACACACAAATGAAATCAGAATCCTCACCCTCCCTACTTACCACTTTTATCAGACTGTAAGATATCATGGTGGGTTCCTTGGCCCCCTCCCCTGCATTTGCCCTGACTGCCACTGTTGCTGCCCCCATCGCCAATGCCATGGCTACAGTTGCCACTACTACCACCACCAACACAGCTATGTATGTGGTCTCCAGCTTCCTCCTGAACCTCCTGCTTATGGAAGCACAAATGCTGACTGCTCTCACACATGTTGTCAACAGGGAGACTCTCTTGACTATCTGTCGTAGGGGTGGTGAGTTTTTCTTGCCAGTTCTTTGTAAAAAGGAGAGTGGTGTCCCACTAGGAAGGGGTAGTGAAGATAGAGAGGCCTCCACTGAAAGCCTTCTCTGGGGCTGCAAGGAGGAGGAGCAGGAGAAACGCTGTAATACTTGGCTCCACGGTACAGTGTCAGATTTAGAAGTCATCTCCACATCATCCTGCTGTGACTGACAGGATGAGTAAGCCATCCAGTCCACAATCTCATCCTCTTTCTCCTCAATGATAATGTTAGGCCTTTCAGAAGCCAGGCCGAACAAGCTCTCTCCCCCCTTCCCACTTTGTCTTTGGGTCATATGAACATCCTTCTTCTTTCTTCCTAGTGTTTTTTCCCATTGGCACGTGTAGTAAAATGGCGCTATGCGCCATTTTACTAGATTCATCCAAAATGAACCAGAAAAGCTTTGGGTTCAGCTGCCGGACTATATTTTTTCTGTGTTCCATGATGTACAGTTTTTAAAAGTTAGAGCTAGGATGTACTTACCATATAGATAGACCATGCAGTTGCAGATTAGGATTCCTCTAGCTCGACCTATCCCCTTTGCTGGCAAGAATTATCAAACATTCGAGTGGAGCTATGAATCAAAGGTCATGGAAAATGGAGAATGGAGAAACATACACTAGACCCTATCCTGGTGGCAAAAAGTTACCATAATTGGGAACCATTTGGATTTTTGCTCTGGGGACTGCTCACTTCTTTCCATAACAAAAAGCATGATTTTTTTTTCTTCTAAAAGATTGGCATGCCCTTAATTATTAATATAGAGAACAATACTCTGTAAGAAAAGTTTCCCATATCATACATGATACTGGTCTTGCATTGTTAATGTATCAGTAAAATGAGTTCCATAAAAAAAGAAACCATTTATAGCATTGTTCCTCATAAATAAAAGAAAGCTTTTGTTTCTCAGTGCTCTGTGCTTCAGCACAGGTCTTTCTAGAGGGAGAGGGGTTACTTCTTGACTTATTTGCAGTTTCATGTAGTGTTTCTGCCCCGGGGAACCTGTCACTATGTGTTCTGATCTGAGCTGACATTCTCCTCACCTGTGTTAAGAACAGCTGTGCTGCGCCTGCTGCTGTCATGCCCTCATCTTTGAAGGAGCTGGAGCAGTTTTTGTAATGTGTGCCATGCCCCTCACTACATGAGTGGAGGGAGCCCAGCCTGTGCACTTACCATGGCTGCAGTCATCCCACTGACTGCTCTGACTATAACCCATCTCAGTTGTAAAGGAAGGCTAAGAATGTGTGAATAATAAATGAGAATCAGTTATTGCAGAATCCTGGCACATATCACCGGCTTGTCTGGTGCAGGCTTGTCTAGAGAGAATAAAGGGATACAAATATTGTTGCTATTTTGTACGTTTAGATAAATGGAACTTATAAATGCTGTAGAGTACAGCATACATAAAGGAGATCTTCCATTCATTGGAACAAATGCAAGAGGGTCATGACATTCCATGTACAGCATTTTAATGTGACCTCCAGTTAAGGCCTGCAGTGCCTAGTCAATATCCTCACCCCAGATAGCAAATAACTCGATAAGGCCTCATTCACATCTGCGCTGTGAACTCTGGCAGTCTGTTCTGGTGGAGGATACCACCGTGCACCACCGGATCCTCATTCACTATAATGGGATGCAGCAGGGATCTGCCCACTTTCCTGAATATATGCCAGCTTTCAGCCGGACAGAAAATGCAGCATATATGATTTTTTGTCAGACCGAAAGCTGACATATATGCCACCTACAGTGGACTGTTACAGTGTTGGAGTAAAGTCAGAAGTGAACCTGGCCTAACTCCAAATAGGAATCATTAAAAGGGTATCCTGGTTTTTATTTTTGTTATTTATTTCTTTATACAATAAGAAATCTAACAATTTTCTAATATACATGTTGTTAAAATTCTGTTCACATACTTTTCATTATCAATGTTCTATGCAGGTAGCCTATGCATATATTTTACAGAAATGACTGATCCATAGACATACCATTCTATTGTGTAGCTAGGGGTAAACTTCAGTGATAAAGAAAGATAAGTGAGAGCCTGAGAGGAATACATGTATATGACAAAATTATAGGATTTCTTGTTTTCTAAAGAAATAAATCAAAAATAAAAACTGGAATACCGGAAAGGTGTACGATTTCTTGCTTTCTAAAGAAATAAATGAAAAATAAAAACTAGAATACCAGAAAGGTGTATGATTTCTTCTTTTCTAAAGAAATAAATTTTAAAAAAACTAGATTACCAGAAAGGTGCAAGATTTCTTCTTTTCTAAAGAAAAATAAAAAACTGAAATGGCCTTTTGAGACAAAGAGACCCACAGGAATTATCTCAGTCCTGTATAATCACCTATTAAATACAAAAATCTCTCTATACCACCTACCTGTAATACAGAAGTTACAAGGATTAATTCCAACCATGACCAATGAAATGGGGATGAGGGCTTGAAATCCCATATGTTAGTATCTCCAGCAGCTAACAGCCCATTGATTGAACTTTACATTATACGGTAAATCAGTGCTGTCTCTGCCCAGTCATACTTAATTTAATAGAAAATTTTCATATGATTGCTGTCAATGATGCCCCACGCTGATTTTTGGCATTTAAAATGGGATTGTTCATATAGTCAATGATTTCAAACAGAACTCATAATACCTGTTCTTTGTAGCTGCTCTCCAGTCTGCCCAAAAACAGAAGACTTCTAGGAGTACAATTACTAAAGGGATACTGATATATAATCACTAGTCTTTGTAAGGATACTGATTGCGGTTTGTACTAATGTGCATAATGCTTGCACCATGGTATCAGCATTTGTAGGACTGGCAGCATTGTAAGAGCACCAATATGGCACATCCATTACTACATTATAAGGGCTGGAGTTCTTGTATGTGCATTGATGTGACTACCACAATTCTAGTGCTACCACTTCTGTATGCATTAGTATGTGGCTGTTGCAACTCCATAAGTCCAGCCATACACATAAGATACAGCATAATGCTAGTTCAGCTGACAGATGTTACTCTCGATCTCCCCCCATACACATGCTTGCTTGGCCAAGCAAGCATGTGATCTCAGCAGGAAGAGGAGAAGGAACCCACTGCCAGACTCCTCTTGCAGAGGCTTATCTCCCTTGGACCAAAAGGTTCTGGCAATTTAAATCCAACTTGCCCTGTTCTTATCTGCCCTGACATCTGCCTTCGGAGTGGTCTCAAAGTCCCCATATACATTACACAGTTGGCCAGTCTAGCCGAAATCTGCAGGTTAAGAAAATGTGGTCAGCTTAAGTCCCATTTGGAAATTCAAACAGATGTTATCAACCTAACGCAGTGCTTATCTTATGGCTCGCCATAATATGATTGCCCACTATCTTCTATAAACCAAGTGTGGGGATCTGGCATTTGGGAGAAGAATATATTTGGTAGCAATCAGAGTGTTGCTAATATTGAATAATGATCATTATTTATTTGATACAATAGTTTTCAAAAGTCATAAAGTCCTGCTATCAGTCTCTTCCTGGCCTGGTCTAATAAAGGTGTTTTTCTTATTTCTTATCTGATCAATTTTCCTTAAAGATGTTCATAAAGACAACCACTGTACACACAGCATGCCTTACCAGCGCTTTTCGGCATCACAGAGGTGTGAATGGGCTTTCATAGATCCTGAACACTGCTCATCATGAGCATTGATGATCAGTTCAACAAGAGTGAAGAGCACAATCATTGCTTTGTCTTCATAATGATTTCTCCTGCCTGGCGTTCATTACTGAATCTCTTCACTGCAAGTAAAGGGATTGCTTGGTGGACTCAACTGACCACATATCAGTAGAGTACCTTTCTTTTTGTTAGGTCAGCCACTTCACTTTACATCGTAAGAAATCCACAAAATGTATTACTTTTGATTTGTCAATATAATCATTCTGATTGACACAGTTAATATTGATATAACCTGAAAAGAGCAAAACATCAGAGTTTGTCTCTGGATTATTTTTACATCTGAAAACACTGTTTCAAAGCTGAATAAAAGTGTTATTTCCTTTCCTAGTATTTCAGCGGAATGAGATGCATTTGGCAGTGAAAATGCTGAAGGCAATTGTAAGCCTGACGAGCAGGAAAATTATTTATGTTCTAGTGCAACCAAGAGGCAAGAACATACCCTCAATCAAATCAATTTCATGCTGATTATTATGCTGCAGAGATTGGGAGGAATGTTATTATTAAGACCTAAAATTGTCTGAAGAAATGAAAATAGTCAAGGCCTCCTGGAAATGAACATAGTTTAAAAATATTTAACTGAAGGAATTAATTTATTAATTAATGAGGTCATCAAGTATATCCACTGACTTAAAAACATAGTGCTGCAGCTACAGCCATCCTGGGTTTACGTGCAGATCAGTAGCTAAAAACAGGCCATTGTGAGGGCAGATTTGTAATTTGCTGTAGGGTTTAGAGGAGTTTTTATTAGAAGAGTATTTGGTTGAGATTTTCCTGTTTCCCCATAGACTTAGGGAAATCCACAATCAAATCTGCTTTAAAGGGGTTGTGTGAGGGAGGTTTTGGCAACCCCCGCACCCCTCTCTCCAGGGCAGACCTGTGAAGGGAGGCATACTTACCTGCTTACCTACACTGGCTCACAGTTCTATTTCTCTACGGCCTTGGCTGGTCCACTCGGCACCCTGGATATAAACTTTTGTCTTAACACCGCTGCAGCCAATCACTGGCCACAGAGGTGACCTGCTCTCCTTATATCATGTGACCATTTGACATGACACAAAAAGAGAGCAGGTCACAGCTAAGACAAAGGTTTATATCCAAGGCGCCGAGTGGAGCAGCCGAGGCTTTGGAGTGAAGGAGCTCGGAGCCAGCACTGGGAAACAGGTATGTATGCTTCTCTTCGCAAGTCTGTCCAAAATAGAGGGGTTGCCAACCCCCCACCCCTCCAGCATACACACACATGTCACTTTTGAAGCATTTTTCAATTCAGGTACTGAAAAAACCTTTACCAGTTTACACTGTGTGCACAAGGTCAACCTTTTTCATTAAAGTCAATGGGAAAACTGTTGGTGGAGTTTTGAATGTGGATTTAGCAGTGGAAAATGCCCAATGTCTACTGCTGAATCAGTAGCAGATTTTAGCCATGTGAAAATACTTTCAAAGTATTGGTGGCCCCCTGAATTAAGGTAGAGTTCCTTCTGAGGTAGGAAGATAAGGAGTCTTGGTAAATGAGAGAGGCCCAGATTTAATGTGTGCACCTAAAATCTGTCTTAAAAATGACACCTATCTGTACCTTTACTGTAAGCTGCTACCAATTCATTCATACAGTAACTTCTAGTATAAATAACTAAGGAATGGCACATCATAGAGTCATAAGAATAAATCCCCCAGAATTGTTATTAAATGGGGAATTCAAGTAATTGCTCCTCGTTGAACAGGTATTCCAACAGAAAAGTATATGGTCTAAAGTAGTAAGGGTGCAGTGCAAAAAAAGGCAGTGACTGGTGGCAGCACTTACTCCACTTTGATGGAATATCATCACTGGACCAGGAAGGAGAAAATGACTGGAGACCTGGCATCTTCAATATAGGAATAGTGAGGGACCTATTAGGTGAATACTGCCTTTTTCATGTTTATCTGCCATAAAACTCCTTTAAAGTCTTGGCAAACTGATGTTACATAAAATATCTTACTTCTCTGGCTACGTGAGTCTTTGGTGAATATTTTTCATGCTTCGGTGTGGGAGGGAAACCTGCGCCGAACGTAGGAGGGAAAGGGGTGAGGGGAAAAGGCCTGGAAACTGGGGAAAGGAGCAGGTCACCTCCTAGAGAAACCCTAATCAAAGTCCTGACTGACTGCAAGTATGAACTGACCCCGAAGGTAGGTGAGTTCATACACAGGAACCTAAAGTCCTAACTCACCCAGTACGACCCTGGTACTAATGTCAGGACAAGAGACAACCTGTTCCTCCAAATGGTAGTACACACAAATCCTGTCCTAATCTTATAGCAGGACAAGTTACTTCAGTACACTGAGCCAAAGAGCTTCCTCATCATCCTCTCTGCTTGTCAGGGATTATACAGCTGATAAGATCTTCAGCTGACTCTATGTAGGAATGGAGTCCATGAGGAGACATGAAGTGCATAGAGGAGGGTGGGGATGTGGGTAATAAGCAGCAGCTCTTGTATGCAGTCTCCATTACCAGAGTCCCACATTACCACAGTCTGTCCTGCCCGTCTTCTGTACTTGATGTCTCCTCATGAACTCCATTCCTACACAGATTTAGCTGAAGGTCATATTAAAGTCTATTCAAGAACATAATCCCTGACAAGCAGAGCAGAGAAAAGGATGATGCAGCTCTTTACCTCAGTGTTGTGAATTAACTTGTCCTCCTGTGTTATTAGGACAGGTTTTATAGGACTGCGGCCATTTTATTTCTCCTAATGATTGCTCCCTAGACAAAATGAGCCATTATAACTAATGAAAGATATTTGGGAATATATTTATAATAAAGTTATATTTAAATATTTTCATTTTCTTAGTTCCTTGAGAACCCCATTAAAATGCAATGCACTATAGAAGGGATCAGCAGCCTTCGGCACTCCAGCTGCTTTGAAACTACAACTCCCAGCATGCACACTTAGGCTACTTTCACACTTGCGGCAGTGTGATCCGGCGGGCAGTTCCGTCTGCCGATCTGCCGCTGACTGAAAGCATTTGTGAGACGGATCAGGATGCGGATCCGTCTCACAAATGCATTGCAAGGACGGATCCGTCTCTCCGCTTGTCATGCGGACAGACGGATCCGTCTTGTATCTTTTTTCACATTTTTACCGGTCTGCGTATGCGCAGGCCGGAAGGACGGATCCTGCATTCCGGTATTTTGAATGCCGGATCCGGCACTAATACATTCCTATGGGGAAAAATGCCGGATCCGGCATTCAGGCATGTCTTCAGTTTTTTTCCGCCGGAGATAAAACCATAGCATGCTGCGGTTTTATCTTTTGCCTGATCAGTCAAAGCGACTGAACTGAAGACATCCTGATGCAAACTGAACGGATTACTCTCTATTCAGAATGCATGGGGATATGCCTGATCAGTTCTTTTCCGGTATAGAGCCCCTGTGACGGAACTCTATGCCGGAAAAGAAAAACGCAAGTGTGAAAGTACCCTTACTCAGCTATTCTTGAAACTCCCATTGAAGTGAAAGGAGGATTCTGGGAGTTGCTAATTCCTGCACTATAGGGATAGTGCATTGCATTTTAAAAGCAATCAAAATATTGTCTGTTATAGTCCCCTTGTGGGACTATTAAGTGGTAAAAAAAAGTAAAAAAACAAAACACATTTATTACCGGTAAATTTAAAAAAATTCCAGTAAAAAAAAAAAGCTTTTTTCTATTGAAAATACGCTTTTCCAAAAAAAAAATTGCAACAAAAAAATTTCCTCTATATGTTTGTTGGTATCACCACATCCATAACAACCAGCACTACATAAATCATGTAAACTATTCCATACAGTGAACGCCATAAAAAATAAATAAAAAAAATGACAAAATTGCTTATTTATTCTTAGTTGTCACTGAAAATCTGATCAAAAAATAATAATTTACTCCAAAATGATACCAATAAAAATCAAGCCCTCACACAACTCCATAGAAAGAAAAAGAAAAAGATGGGTCTTGGGAAGCGGCGATGCAAAAAGATTTTCTTTCTTTTAAAAAAAGGGGTAGTAGTAAGTCAGTAGTAACGAAGTAGTAAAATGTAAAAAAAAAAATATATGTATTTAGTATCACTTTAATCGTACTGACCCAGAGAATAAAGATGTTATGTTACTTATACTGAAAAATGAATGCCGTAAAATTTATAACGTAAAAAAACTCTGTGGCATCTCCCTCCCAGAAAGCTTTAATAAAAGTTAATCAGAAAGTTGTGTGTACCCCAAAATGACACCATTAAAAACTACAACTTGTCCCGTAAAAAAAACAAGTCCTCATACAGCTACATAGACGGAAAAATGAAAAAGTTATAGCTCTTGGAAGGCGACGATGAAAAAGGAAGAAAAACGATTGGTCAGTAAGGCTCAAAACAGGCTGGTCACTAAGGAGATATATGTGTCCTGGCTCTGTACCTCTGTGTTTTGTACCTGAACTCTAGACCAGTTCATTAACCATATGTCTACTGACCTTGGCTTGTTTTCTGGATTAAACACCCTTTTCCACTGAATTGGCTTCTTCTCAATCTCCTGGTATTCTGACCATGGCTAGTTTCTAGATTAACTCCTCCTCTGCTCATTGGGCCTATTATCTCTCCTAATACTGACCCTGCTTGACAACTGCTCTTTTCACCCCAGTCACTCTGGTAGGTCTGCTTCTAGTGAGCTCATACCAGTTTTCTGCTACCTTACTCTACAGACATAACCTGGCCTTCTGTGGACTCTGGTGAAGAACCTAGGGTTAGCATTAGCTTCCTACCAACTGGACTGTTTAAGGAAGGCTGGTAGCAGTTTCTGAGTTTGTTGGCTGTAGTACTGCATGGTCATCATAATATTTCTTATACACTACTAGGGAAGCAGAAAGAGTTCAGTGCAGGGACCAACGCACCATGGAACCCATAGCAGTTTTATAGCAACATGGACGGCCTGCATGGTGAGTACACCATTGTGGAGATCACTTCAGCAGTGAAAGAGAGCGCACCAAGATCAGCATTTATTGTGATAAGGCTAGGGCTACACGACGACATGTGTCGCGCGACAGTTTGTTGCACCAATGTCGCGCAACAATTTTTATAATGATAATCTATGGTGTTGCACTGCGACATGCGACATGCTGCGATTGTGACAGGACAGTAGCAAAAAATCTATCCAAGATGGATTTTTCTGTGACTGTCGCGTTGCAGCATGTTGCATGTCGCAGTGCGACACCATAGACTATCATTATAAAAATTGCCGCGCTACATTGGTGCAACAAAATGTTGCGCGACACATGTTGCAGTGTAGTTGTGCCCTATGTGGTGCACAACTTATTGTCGCACCACACATGTCGTCGTGTAGCCCTAGCCTAAAACTCTTGACTTTGAGCAACAACTAGCTTATATGTTGTTTAGTTTAAAGGTGCTGATTAGAATTTAAGAGTTAAGCGTCATATAGGGCAGCACACAGAGTATCCTGGTGTTCCATACTATGGACACCATGTACCGCTATGGTCCTTTATGAAGCACTTTATGTCAGAAATATTCTCCCCTATAAACAATGGAAATTCTGTTTGAAATCAAAGGTATGCAGAAATATACAACATGGCTACACAAAAATTAGATTGTATGAACCATAGTGTATCTGACCTTAGTAAGATTACTAGTAAAAGGAGGTTGTAGCAAACAGATAGTAGTATTGAGTATTTAATTAGCAAGTCATTGAATCTTTTAATAATTGAACTCCAGCAAAACCATACCATTGCATAAAATGTACACTTGAAGCTCCTTGTAAGAAATACTTCATACTTGTAAATTACTTGCTTTGATTTAAACCCTCCGAGATCTGCATAAATACAACAAAATGTACTTGAACCCATATATAGAATATGTAATTAATGCCAACTCTGAAAAGCAAGAACACATAATTTGTTGGTAGAGGTATGAATGTACTGCGGATATTCTCAATAAATGCTTTCTAGGCTTTTAAGTGATAAAGTTTGATCTAAGACCCGGGGAAATTTTAATCCTTGGATTTAAATGTTTTTCTAAATCTATT
Organism: Bufo bufo; assembly: GCF_905171765.1. Taxonomy (NCBI): domain Eukaryota; kingdom Metazoa; phylum Chordata; class Amphibia; order Anura; family Bufonidae; genus Bufo; species Bufo bufo. The sequence goes on from NC_053396.1 coordinate 131,525,594, forward strand.
TTCAAAATCCAGAGCTGAGCAATTAGAGTCTAAGCCTTACCATGAACACAAGCAATAGAAATGTGGTACAGTGACCTGCTCTGTAATTTTGTGTTCTCTCCACTGTGTAGAATAATGAATGTCTAAAATGTAATTGCAACAGATGGAGTGAAATGCAACAGTATAAACTAATGTTCGAAAGGAAAATTCTTGAGAAAATAGCCTTTTATGATGCAAAGTACTAAACGAAAAGGAAATGCAATTTGTTCATATTTCATGTTTAGACCTCCTTCTCATCATATTTCTGAGAACACTTGGCTTGTGACTGGAAAGCATAACTTCTAGGCATGAAATTCCTAATGTCCTAGCTTTTCAAAATTTGCTTCATATATAGACACATGTGCCTAAAGATGTGGCTAGAAGGGCACCTGCTGAAGGGAAAATTTACATATAAATACTCAATAGTATATATTCATATATAAATCATGGCAGGGGCCTACATTGAAATGATGGGGCCCCATAGCAAAACTCTGATTCCCCCCCCCCCCCCCAAATAATTGCATTAACCCTAATAAGAACAGCATCGTTTTATGTGCATTGTATTAGTAATGTTCACACACGGCATCTTAAAGGGCTTGTCTCATCATAGACAATGGGGGCATATCGCTAGGATATGCCCCCATCGTCTTATAGGTGCGGGTCCCGCTTGGACCCGCACCTATATCGAGAATGGAACCCCGCAAAGTAGTGGTTCGAGGACTCCGGTCTGGCCACCACCAAGCCGGCTCCCCATAGAAGTGAATGGGAACGTACCACGCATGCGCGGCCCCCGGTCCCATTCATTTCTATGGGGACGACGGAAATAGCCGAGCCAGCGCTCAGCTATTTTCGCCGGCCGCATAGAAAATAAATGAAGGGTGGCTGCACATGAGCAGTGCGCCCTCCTTCACTTGCAGGGCTCCGTTCTCGATATAGGTGCGGGTAGCTGCGACCCGCACCTATAAGACAATGGGGGCATATCCTAGCGATATGCCACCATTGTCCATGATGAGACAACCCCTTTAAGGGTTAAAAAGGCAGAACTGGAGCTAGTTCCAGTCCTGTCAGTTTCATCAATGTATCAGCTATATATCTGATGCCAAAAGGTGATCACTGTGCGACACATCTACATAGCAGAGCAGGAAGCTGTTAAAAGAAAAAAAAAACTGGCATAAAGTAGAACTGGCTTAAGGAGCTGTGAAAAATAAAAGGTGGAATCTGATTGGTTGCTATGGGCGACTAAACCAGTTCTACTTTACACCAGTTTGGTAAATCTATATATATATATATATATAGAGAGAGAAAGATCTCATTCTCTCTCTCTCTCTCTCTCTCTCTCTCTCTCTCTATATATATATATATATATATATATATATATATATATATATATATACAGTGAGGAACAGAAGTATTTTAATACAATGAGATTTTGCAAGTTCTCCCACTTAGAAATCATGGAGGGGTCGGAAATTCACAGTGTAGGTGCGTTCCCACTCTGAGAGACAGAATAATTTTTTTTTCAGGAAATCGCATTGTATGATTTTTAAAGAATTCTGTCTCTCAGAGTGGGAATGCACCTACAATGTGAATTTCAGACCCCTCCATTATTTTTAAGTGGGAGAACTTTCAAAATCACAGGATGTTCAAATACTTCTGTTCATCACTGCACACACATATATATATATATATATATATATATATATATATATACAGTACAGACCAAAAGTTTGGAAACACCTTCTCATTCAAAGAGTTTTCAGTCATTCAACTGAAAATATGTCATATTCTAGGTTCTTCAAAGTAGCCACCTTTTGCTTTGATTACTGCTTTGCACACTCTTGGCATTCTCTTGATGAGCTTCAAGAGGTAGTCCCCTGAAATGGTCTTCCAACAGTCTTGAAGGAGTTCCCAGAGATGCTTAGCACTTGTTGGCCCTTTTGCCTTCACTCTGCGGTCCAGCTCACCCCAAACCATCTCGATTGGGTTCAGGTCCGGTGATTGTGGAGGCCAGGTCATCTGGCGCAGCACCCCATCACTCTCCTTCATGGTCAAAAAGCCCTTACTTTAAAAGTTTTCCCAATTTTTCGGCTGACTGACTGACCTTCATTTCTTAAAGTAATGATGGCCACTCGTTTTTCTTTACTTAGCTGCTTTTTTCTTGCCATAATACAAATTCTAACAGTCTATTCAGTAGGACTATCAGCTGTGTATCCACCTGACTTCTCCTCAATGCAACTGATGGTCCCAACCCCATTTATAAGGCAAGAAATCCCACTTATTAAACCTGACAGGCCACACCTGTGAAGTAAAAACCATTTCAGGGGACTACCTCTTGAAGCTCATCAAGAGAATGCCAAGAGTGTGCAAATCAGTAATCAAAGCAAAAGGTGGCTACTTTGAAGAACCTAGACTATGACATATTTTCAGTTGTTTCACACTTGTTTGTTATGTATATAATTCCACATGTGTTAATTCATAGTTTTGAGGCCTTCAGTGTGAATCTACAATTTTCATAGTCATGAAAATAAAGAAAACTTTTTGAATGAGAAGGTGTGTCCAAACTTTTGGTCTGTACTGTATATATACAGTTTAATAAACACACACCAGCACTCCTACTAACCCCATCTTGTCCTAGCTACCAGTGGAGTACAGTGGTGGGGGGCCGTTGCCCCGGAAACAAAATTTCAGGGGGCGCCAGCAGGGCCACACCGCCAATTAGGCAAAGTGAGGCGATCACACCAGGTGGCGCGGCCCTGCTGACAAGTGGGCGTGGCGGCAGGGCACAGGGAAATGAGCGTTTCCATTGTGGAAACGCTCATCTCCATAGTCATCTGTACCGCCGTCCTTAGGACAGCGATACAGATGGATGCTGCGGTGCAGGGGAGAGGCCAGTGCAGACGGCGCCAGTGACGTCATCGAGCCGCCTGAGCTGTACAGCACAGGACACAGGCCGGAAGAGGCCTGCATCACATTGCTGCCAGCCTGATGGAGGTAAGTATAAGTGTTTATTTTTTATATGGTACAATACTTGTTACTGGCACATGATTGGGGGGGCATCTATGGGGGCACTTCTTACTGGCACATGTTTAGGGGGCATCTATGGGAGCACTTACTGGCACATTATTGGGGGGCATCTATGGGGGCACATCTTACTGACACATTATTGGGGGGCACTGTGGGAGCATCTATGGGGGCACTTCTTACTGGCACATTATTGGGTGAAACTGGGGCCATCTATGGGGCACATCTTATTGGCACATTATTGGGGGGCACTGTGGGGGCATCTATGGTGGCACTTCTTACTGGCACATTGGTGCCACTTTTTACTGGCCCATTATTGGGTGGCAATATGGGGGCATCTACTGAGGCCACAAAGAAGGGGTATTTTATATGGTGGAACGGGGAAGAGGAACACTATGGGGGCTTCTACTGAGGCCACAAAGAAGGGGTATTTTATATGGGGGAACAGGGAAGTGGAACACTATGGGGGCTTCTACTGAGGCCACAAAGAAGGGGTATTTTATATGGGGGGCTCTGTATAGGGTCATTTTATAATGGGACACATTATGGTGGGTACTATGGGGAAGGGGGAGAGGAGTATTATGGGGTCATCTATGGGGGCACTAAGAAGGGGTATTTTATACTTGCAAATTATGGTGGACACTGAGGGAATCTACTGTGGCACTATATATGGGGCATTTTATACTTGTACATTATGGGGGGCACGAGGAAGGGGGAGAGGAGCACTATGGGGGCATTTACTGGGGGCACTATATAGAGGTATTTTATACTGACACATTATGGGAGCACAATGAGGACATTAGCTCAACTGGGGGCATTAAAAGGGTTTTTTTTTTACACTGGCACACATTTAAGGGGTCATTTTTTGTACTGTCACATTTCAAGGAGAATTATTACTACTGGGGGACATTATGGTGGGCTTTATTACCACTGGGGGTCTATGATTACTAGTATGGGCATTATGAGAGCATTATTACTTTTGGGTCACAGTGGGGACATGTTGGGGGCACTGTAGGAGCACTATTACTACCATGTGTCCTCTAGCAGAGAATTATTACTATTGGTGGAACTTTTGGGAGCACTATTACTGTGGGGGCACCTTGAAACAGTATCAGCTTACCACAATCATTTTTGGGGGACGTTGTGTTTACACTATTAATTTCAGGGGCACTATTTGCTGTGCGCAGATATTTTAGGGCACAGTGTGCCAATAATTTTTAAAAGTCTTAGCAACCACGGGCGAATCTAAATTCCACTCGGTCACGAGGGGAATAAAGAAACAAAAAAGAGGGTGGGGGCATACAATAGGGTAATACGTTCAATACAAAATGAATTGATTGAAGGATAAAGGTGCTCACCTTTTAAGGTTGTGCTAATAATAGACACAACTCTATTGTAGACTTGTAGATATACACTCACCTAAAGAATTATTAGGAACACCTGTTCTATTTCTCATTAATGCAATTATCTAGTCAACCAATCACATGGAAGTTGCTTCAATGCATTTAGGGGGGTGGTCCTGGTCAAGACAATCTCCTGAACTCCAAACTGAATGTCAGAATGGGAAAGAAAGGTGATTTAAGCAATTTTGAGCGTGGCATGGTTGTTGGTGCCAGACGGGCCGGTCTGAGTATTTCACAATCTGCTCAGTTACTGGGATTTTCACGCACAACCATTTCTAGGGTTTACAAAGAATGGTGTGAAAAGGGAAAAACATCCAGTATGCGGCAGTCCTGTGGGCAAAAATGCCTTGTGGATGCTAGAGGTCAGAGGAGAATGGGCTGACTGATTCAAGCTGATAGAAGAGCAACGTTGACTGAAATAACCACTCGTTACAACCGAGGTATGCAGCAAAGCATTTGTGAAGCCACAACACGCACAACCTTGAGGCGGATGGGCTACAACAGCAGAAGACCCCACCGGGTACCACTCATCTCCACTACAAATAGGAAAAAGAGGCTACAATTTGCATGAGCTCACCAAAATTGGACTGTTGAAGACTGGAAAAATGTTGCCTGGTCTGATGAGTCTCGATTTCTGTTGAGACATTCAAATGGTAGAGTCCGAATTTGGAGTAAACAGAATGAGAACATGTATCAATCCTCTGATGGCTACTTCCAGCAGGATAATGCACCATGTCACAAAGCTCGAATCATTTCAAATTGGTTTCTTGAACATGACAATGAGTTCACTGTACTAAAATGGCCCCCACAGTCACCAGATCTCAACCCAATAGAGCATCTTTGGAATGTGGTGGAACGGGAGCTTCGTGCCCTGGATGTGCATCCCTCAAATCTCCATCAAATGCAAGATGCTATCCTATCAATATGGGCCAACATTTCTAAAGAATGCTATCAGCACCTTGTTGAATCAATGCCACGTAGAATTAAAGGGGTTATCCCACTTAGCAGTTTCATACTTACCTGCTGCCACCGCGCGTTCACTTCCTGGATTCTGGCTGGGGGCGGGCTTCATCTTGATTGAAGTCTTCTCCCGGCCGGGCCGCGCGCTGGACTGAACGCGCACGCTGCCGCGCATGCGCAATGTGACTTATTTCTGGCCAGTATAGTACAGAGCCGGCATGCGCGTTCGCAGCTCTGTACTATTCTGGCCGGGAAGAAGTCACCGTCGCGCATGCGCGGCAGCGTGCGCGTTCAGGACAGCGGGTGGCCCGGCCGGGAGAAAAGAAGAAGTCTTCTGGGCAAGCGCGACCATCGGGATCTTGCGGAAGAGCGGTGGTCGTAACCAGGGGAGACCGAGTCACAACAATAAGGTAAGTGGGGATGAATTTTCTCCTAATCGGTGGGAATTTGTTAATAAAGTATATTTACAAAAATGATCACTGTCAAATTATTAACAGATTTAACAGTGATCATTATGATGGGATAACCCCTTTAAGGCAGTTCTGAAGGCAAAAGGGGGTCCAACATCGTATTAGTATGGTGTTCCTAATAATTCTTTAGGTGAGTGTATATATTCTGGTCAGGTGCAAAATCACTGGTTCAAGCCGGTCTCTGTAGGTGAATCTTTATTTACATAACAAACATAGAACAACGCGTTTCGGGGCTCAAAATGTCCCCTTCATCAGGTTAATAAGTAATTAATTATTAACCTGATGAAGGGGACATTTTGAGCCCCGAAACGCGTTTTTCTATGTACATAGGTTTATTATGTAAATAAAGAAGATTCATCTACAGAGACCGGCTTGAACCATTGATTTTGCGCCTGACCAGAATTTCCTTCACAATAATTATTGAAGGGCACTTTCTGCATGGTACTAGTATTATCAGGGGGTTTACCTGTTTCTGCAGTATAATATTGGGGAGCACGGCAGGCAGAGTATTGGAGGTGGTAGCATGATTTGTCCTGAAGATGGGAGAATGATGGAAAAGTAGTAAATAGAGTTGAGCGAACACCTAGATGTTCGGGGAGTTCGGCCGAACATTAAAAAAAAGTTCGGGTTCGGGACCCGAACTTGATCCGAACTTGGACCCGAACTTCACTTTATTATTTTCCGTTATAACATGGTTATAACGGAAAATAATAGTATTAGCTTTTTCAGATCTGAGTTTTCACGATCGTGAAAACTCTGATCCGACAGTATATTCTAACACAGAGGCGTTACCATGGTGACGGGGCCGCTTCAAGTTAGAATATACTAAGAACTGTGTACATAACTGCCCCCTGCTGCCTGGCAGCACCCGATCTCTTACAGGGGGCTGTGATCCGCACAATTAACCCCTCAGGTGCCACATCACAGCCCCCTGTAAGATATCAGGTGCTGCCAGGCAGCAGTGGGCCGTTATGTCCACAGTTCTCAGTATATTCTAACTTGAAGCGTTTCCATCACTATGGAAACACCTCTGTGTTAGAATATGCTGTCGGATCTGAGTTTTCATGATCTAACTCAAATTCGATGGTATATTCTAACATAGAGGCGTTCCCATGGTGATGGGGACGCTTCAAGTTAAAATATACCATCGGATTGGAGAAAACTCCGATCCAATGGTATATTAATATTACCCGAACATCGAACCCGAACCCAAACTTTTACTGAAATGTTCGGGTGCCGAACACCGTAAAGTTCGGTACGAATCCGAACTTTACAGTTCGGGTTCACTCAACCCTAGTTGTAAACTAAGATTTTTTTTGTCAAACTGCAGAGATGAGAAATGGCTGAAAAATGGTGGTCTGGTCTGAAGGTCTGAAAGGAGAAGATGAGGAAAGAGAACATCTACATCAAAGAGACGTCACTGGATGTAAGAGGTATAGGACGTTGTATTAGGGTCCATTCACACATCCGTGTGTGTTTTGCGGATCAACCAAAAAATGCAAAACACGGACACCAGCAATGTGCATTCCGCATTTTGCGGACCGCACATCGCCAGGCACTTAATAGAAAATGCCCAATCTTGTCCACAATTGCGGACAAGAATAGGACATGTTCTATTTTTTTCGGGAACGGAATTGTGGACCCGGAAGTGCGGATCCGCAATTCCAGATCCAGGCAGTACATCGTGCAGCCCCATAGAAATGAATGGGTCCGCAATTCCGTTCCGCAAAATGCGGAACAGAATTGCGGACGTGTGAATGGACCCTTACCCTGTATGTTCTGTAGTGATGGGAGGGTGGATATAGAATTTGGCCCACCCTGCCGCATCCTGACCCCAGACTTCAGGTCACACTGTGCGTGTTCTGAATTCTGGGGGTTAACACCCATCTACTACATTATCTGTACTCAGAGAGTTATCACTGTGTTATCTGTGGTGTTACATAGGACTGCAAGTGATATCTACTACATTATCTGCAAAAAGGGGTGTGGCAACAAGATGGGGGGGTGCAATACTTGGCTTGCCCCGGGTGCTGGCAACCCACGCTACGCCACTGCCTGCTACTCATATATTACACACCTACACCTAACCTCAGCCAGCAGACACACACAGCAGTCAGCCATGAACATTGTAGTGTAGATAGCTGGAAGAGTTAATCCCTACCTCTGCAGGTTGGTGGTCAGGAGGAGGTCAGAGCAGTGAAGCTCTGCTGAACTTGCTGGGCCCCTCGATCTAACGGAGCTCTGTTGCTGTAATGATGCTGGACGCATCAGGCAGTGAAGCAGCAGAGTGAAGACAGGAGGACAGGGCAGGTCACGGTGCCGCAAAATCAGCTGGTCAATAAGCAGAGCAGGGAACACAGCATCTCTATGCTTATTGACCAGCTCTGTATGTAATAGAGGAATTAGGCAGATGGCAGAAGCTGCAGGGGCAAGGAGGAAGGGAACTGTGCGTTTAGGTGGGAAAAGGGGACGGAGCCACTCAGCCTGGCCGGGCCCTTCACACTCACGGGCCCCATAGCAACTGCTTATTCTGCCTATATGGCTAGTATGGAGGGAAGGCCGCTGAGACAAATAGAAAAAAAAGGGGGGGTTGGGCTTAGGAACCAAATAATTGCAAGACAATGTGTGGATAATATAAGGCAATATAAAAACAACGGTATGGATTAAAATCAATGGGTATAGAAAAAATAGGAAAAATAGAAAATAAAAAAATATTGTATCACTTTAAAACTTTAAAAATGGTCTAACTTAAAAAATCGCCACAATTCGTGGCGAATAAATGTACATATAAATACACTTCAGTGTAAGTATGCACATTAAGATGTTACTCACTACACGGGGCGGGGGTTACTCGGATAAGCATAATACACCGGTAAGCCATTTTTTTTTCTATTTTCTATTTTTCCATTTTTTTCTATACCCATTGATTTTAATCCATACCGTTGTTTTTATATTGCGTTATATTATCCACACATTGTCTTGCAATTATTTGGTTCCTAAGCCCAAAACCCCCCCCCCCTTTTTTTCTATTTGTCTCACCGGCCTTCCCACCCTATTGATTGGTGCTTTTCTAGGGTCTTCTCAGAGGGAGTTTGGGAGTGTCTTCACACCCAATTCCCCCCCCCCCCTTTGTTACTTATCTTCATTTACCTGCAGACTCTTCTACAGGGTTGACACTGCGCAGCAGCCTTTCCTCCGCCCCCTCTTCCTATCCTCCCCTCTATCCCCTGGCGCCTCCAGTTACTTTGGGTCCCCTGGATACCCGCTCCATTGAACCCCTGTAACCCTCAAACTCTCTCTCTTTCTCCGCATATATGGCTAGTATGCCAGGGAATCATGGGTATTAATACATTGTTATTTAGGCACTCACAGTCAGGGGCGCACCCACAGGGAAGGTCCAATGGGATTGGAACCCCCCCCCCCCCCAGAAGCAGTTCAAGATAAGTGGGGGGCGGCGGCGGTGGCAGCAGGGCCGTGGGAAATGAGCACTTTCATTGTGGAAGCACTCATCTCACTACATTCAATTGTATCGCCGTTCTCAAGACAGCGATACAGTTAATTGCTGCGGCGGGTCATGGGAGCTGTGTCTCCCTTCCCCGTTCCTCTGATAGGCTTCAGGCACTAGTCCTGAAGCCTATCAGAGGCCGGCGCCAGCTGCGCAATGACGTCATCATCGTTGTCCCCATCATTGTGCCATGTGAGCCTGGCAGAATGCCTGCATCACATCACTGCCAGATGCAGGGAGGTAAGTATTAGAGTTACATTTTTTTTATTTGGTACAATGCTGTTGGACGCACTACGGGGGGAATGCACTAAGGGGGCACTATATACGGGCATTTTATACTGGCACACATTATGGAAGGTACTATGGGGAAGGGGAAAAAGGAGCATTATTGGAGCATCTACTGGGGGCACTATATAGGGGCATTTTATACTGGCACAGATTATGGGGGACACTATGCGGATGAAGGGGAGCACTATGGAACATTTACTGGGGGCACTATATAGGGGTATTTTATACTGACACATTAGCTCAACTGGGGGAACTTTATTATTTTTTAATTTTATGCGAATTTTCGCAATCAAGAAAATAATGCCTGGAGATCATGAATTCGCGAATTCTCGAATATATGGCGAATATTCGCCCAAATATCGTCAATTCGAATATTGCCCCTGCCGCTCATCACTAATTAGGAGGCATTTTTCTACTGTCACATTATAAGAAGAATTATTACTACTGGGGACATTATAGTGAGCTTTATTACTACTGGGGGAATATGAGGAACATGATTACTAGTATGGGCACTTGGGAGCATTATTGCTTCTGGGGCACAGTGGGGAGATTATTACCATTGGGGGCAGTAATTACTACTAAGTGCGTTCTGGCAGATAATTATTACTATTGGTGAGACTTTGGGGAACACTATTACTGTGGGAGGCCCCATAGCATAGTATCAGCTTAGCACAATTATTTGGGGAACATTATGTTTACACTTTTAGTGTCAGGGGCAGTATTTTCTGGGTGTAGTTATTTTTTAGGGCACTGTGTGTCAATGATTATTGAAGGAGATGCTATCTGTGTGGTACAAGTATTTTCAGAAGGACTGTTTCTGCAGTACAGTATTGAGGGTGGCAGGATGGGGTGTTCAGAAGGTGGGAAAATGATGGAAAAGTAGGAAACTAAGATGTCTTTTTGTCAAACTTCAAAGACAAGAGATGGCTGAATAATCATCATGGTGGTCTACTCTGAATGGAGAAGATGAGGAAAGAGAGCATCTACATTAAAGAAGATGTCACTGGATGTAAGAGGTGTGTGGGGCTGTATTATCCTGTATGCTTTATAGTGATGTATGTAATGTTAGGAGGGAAGTGGTTAGGTTGAGAATTTGGCATGGGGGACCATTTCAATTTTTCACCTCAGACAGCAGAAAGGCTAGGTTCATTCCTGCACTTTTAATGCTGCCAGTGTAGCGGTCAGGGGAGGAAAAGACCGCAGGGCAGGATTCAAATACAGTACAGCAGACAAGGAGGCTGAAGCAGATACCGGCTTTATTAAAGGGCAAGATATAACGGCCGGAAAATCGGATTAACAGTATTGTGCCGATGCACCAGAGGTGCAATCGACAAATGACAAAAACAGTCTAAACAGGTTTACATAAATTTACAGAAAGATAACTGAACTTTGCATCCAAACCAAATGCGCTATAAACAGCAAACACAAAAAATGCAAGCTACTCTCCTCTAATATTCTCCTGTCTGCCCCTGGTAACCAAGGCACGTTTCTAAAACGCACTGACTAAGTCTCCTGCTCAATGTCCTGCCACAGATTAGCACCGGTGCACACTCACAGTTCTGCAGGTAGCTGCTTGTCTTGGTCTGGCACGTGAAGGCAGGTGCAGTCTGGCTCCTGATCTGGTCGCTTGCTTGTCCCAGCATGGTCTTTTCCTCTCTCTCTCTCTAGATTGCAGGAGCAGGCATCCACATAGTTCAGCTCTGACAGGAGAAACCCGTCCTGTCACAGAATTGAACACTTTGCTCCTCTGGAACACACTTTGCAGTCTCTGTTGATCTGTCCCACAGCAGCCAGGAAAAATCACTTTATAGTCCCTGTAGCTCTGACCCACAGCAGCCAGGAAAAATCACTTTATAGTCCCTGTAGCTCTGTCCCACAACAGCAGACTCTCTCTGTACACCTCAGCAAGGACGCAGCATTCCAGCTCTCCTGCCTGGGAACTTCAACTCCTCCTACATCCTCTGAAAGCCACAACTTTCATTTCTCTCTTACTCAGCGACAGAGTGGCCTTTTATGGCCGGAGGAAGACATTACAGTCTGTGTGAAACCTTATCATTAGCAATACAGCGCAATGTAAATTGGTGTTTCTAGGGGCTGACCCTTACACCAGCACAGCACAGGGATTAGTGTTGAGCGAATCGAAGCCAAATGAATTGACTTCGATCCAAATTTTGGTTCGCTGCAAAGCCAAATTTCTTCACACTTAGAAGTAAAGAATTGTGTAGAGCCGGGTTCCTCCCACCTAGACCTACACACCTTAACTATCGTGCAGCTCCTCTTCCAGTCTTCTTTTGGCACCTTCAGGACTAGAAAAGAGGAATCAAAGCTGCAACAGCTCCTGCCAGAGCCAGCCAAATGGTGGGCTGTTTGTGAAACAGAACTGGATGGTGAGTCCTGTCACAGGGAGTGAAAAAAGAATACGGTATTTTGAGTGCAGTAAATTTATTTTGGGGCCCTGAGTATTAAGTACAGTGTAAGATGAGGTTGAGACTCTTACCTTCAACCTCAACAATATAATTTCAGCTGTATGGTGTTTGTTGGGAGTGGCCCTTTATATGTTGGAGGGGCTACGCGCGCCGCCTTTATTCTCCTCGGGCCCCCCCTAAATAAAATTTATGGGTGCTCTCCTGCTCACAGTACTCTGGAAGTGAATTGTAAACACCCAGGGAGGGACAAGGGGAAGACTGAAGAGAGTCATTGTGCAGTACGCAGCCCTGCAGGGTGAGCGAATGTGAGGTCACAGGGGTAGTTAACAAACCGAGGGTTGCTCTTGGTACTCACTGTTTTTATATACCCTGGGAAGGCATACAGCAGTGATGGAGAGGCTGGCACATGGATCCTCTGGGGCACTCTGTGTATAGGGACCAGGCCAGGTGGTAGGTGAGGTGCCCTGGGTGTTGCAGGTTTAATGTGCCGGTGGCAAGATCCCTTTAAGTTCGTGACACCAGTGCCGGTAACGGTGGCACACCGATTTTCTTGTAGTAATAATTGAGGAACACACGTTGCAGTGAACCAAAACTTCCTTTTACTGAACAGTTTAACTATTTACAGTCTTTAGGCAGTTCCACATGTAAAAGGTTGTGACAGCCAGGCTTTATATCAAATGGCAGGCAATGTTCTTGCAAGATTCTCAGAGGGTTAAACACTTACAGATCAGGCTGCACTTTTCCTCAGGATCCTGTCTGTCTTTCTCCAAGGCCCGTATGCCCTATTGCTGGCTTTATCCTTGGGTAGGGAAACTTCCTCTGGTATATGTCTCCTTGCTGTAAATATATCCTTCTGCCCTTCAGCTCTCTCTCTTTGGCTGGAATCAACTTGGCTCTGCACTGTACTTTTATAGGAACTTAGTTTCTCAGGAGGTAGACTCTTCTCCTGGTGCAACTTCTTAGCTTCTTTTGCTCAGGAACCTCAGGCAGGCTAGACTGTACTAACTAACCTCCTGGAATATACTGCACACTCTTTCCTGTCTGGGCCTAACTATATATACTAGGGGGTGCCCTAGCTCCCTCTACAGCTTGGGAGGAGAAACTACACCCCTAACAGGCCTGGTACACAGGAGATAATATGACAACAATGCAATACAAAACACCATTCTCCCACAGGAGGTGGGAGCAACATAACCCTTAGTAGTGCCCACCTTTACGTAGTGGGACACTACAATTGCACACAACATTCAGATTTATTCTGTAAGAGCAGTTGAACATCATTTAAAGTTATATATGATTTGGTGTGCCTGAGATGCCAATCTGTGCCTTTTAGCATGTAAATCTGGCCCTGATCATACTAGATATATAATGAGTTATGATACTGTGACTTTCTTTGTTATAGAGACATTGTGGCACCTAAAAAGTTTAATTTCTAGGGTTGACTGGGGGCACTGTGGCTGGCTTACACGGGACTATTTCTGTTACAGACTTCTGCCAGACTGTTCTCTCTGCAGTAGTTCCCATGTGGAATATTATAGAGTAAATTATGCTGGATTTGATTAGAAAGCCCAACAGGAAGCTAATGAAGACAGGAAGTTCTACATGTAAACATCCTGCCCAGATGCAGAAAAAAACAAAAAGGAAAATGCTGACATAAAAAGCAGATATTTGAGGCAAAAATATGCATTGTTTGGGGTACTATGGGCAGTTAAATATGTGATATGGTGAACCAGGCACTATTCTCCATAGCCCCTACAACACCATCCCTTTCATTAATGATTATTTTTGTCTGCTGCACATCTAAACTGAACTGACCCGCTTTTCCCCAGGCCCCACTTCATGCCTCCTGATGCCTAGCCCACAGTCAATTCTACAATAGACAAGCAACTCCAGTCTCCAGTCCTTCAATACCTTTTTCAATTACCAAGTCTACTCAAGTTTCCAGGTCCTTGCTACTCCCAGGTGGACAGACCCCAGGCCCAACAGTTTCATAAGCCAACCCACAGTTTCCACAAAACAGGACCATCCACACTCTTCATCTTTGACACCAAGATGCTTCTGGAAGGCTTTGACTGCCAATACTTGTGCTTGCTCAGAGCCTAACCAGAGCCTAACAATTTAGAGGCTGAGCAAAACAGACCTCCTTACCGCACTATCCCCTACTTGATGAAAATCAGCTCTTTGTATATCCTCTCATTTCTACTGCAACAGCAACATTTAGAGACAGCAGTAATTGCTACAGCATTAGTACACAGTATAGCATACAGTGCCTTGCAAAAGGATTCACCCCCATGGTGTTTTTACCTTTTTGCTGCATTACAGCCTAGTATTAAGATTGAATAATTACATTAATTTTAATTTTAAAGGAACGGATAAAATAGTACAAATTGTTACAGTGAAATAAAAAAAAATACATTGTTTATAATACAAATAAGTAAAAAATTGCATATGTATTTACCCCTTTGTAATGAAACCTTAAAAATGGTCTGGTCCAAACAAGTCACATAATTAATTAAATTGGATCACCCTTTGCTCTTTGGATCATTCCAGTAAAATCTACCCTCCAAAAGCCATATGGCACTCATTCCCTTCTGAGCCCTGCAGTGTGCTTATACAGCACTTTATGACCACATATGGTGAGTTGCTGTATTAAAGAGAAAATGGGTAACAAATTGTGGGGTGCATTATATCCCATAACCCCTTGTAAAAATAAAAATTTTGGGCCTAAAGCACCACTTTCTTGTAAAATATATAATTTCTCATATTCGCAGCCAAGGAAAAATTTATTAAAATGGAAATGAAGTTTGTAAAATCATTTTTTAATAATTTTGGGGGTGTAGTTTCTAAAATGAGGTCATTTATGGGTGGTTTCAATTATGTAAACCCATCAAAGTTACTTCATGACTGAATTGGTCCTTTAAAAAGTGGGTTTTGAAAATTTTCTCACTTCTAAAGGTAGTTTCACACTTGCGGCGGCAGGCAGACCATCAAAACGTATGCAAACTGATGGCATTTGTCAGACGGATCAGGATCCTGATCCGTGTGACAAATGCATTGAAATGCCAGATCGGTCTCTCCGGTGTCATCCGGAAAAACGGATCCAGCATTTAATTCTTTTTTCACATTTTTTGCGCAGACCGCAATGCCTGATCCATTTTGCCGGAACACTCAAGGCCGAATCCGGTATTAATGCATTTCAATGGGAGAAAATACCGGATCCGGCATTCCGGCAAGTGTTCTGGAACTTTGGACGGAGATAAAACCGCAGTATGCTGCGGTATTATCTCCGTCCTAAAATGTGAAAAAGACTGAACTGAAGACATCCTGATGTATCCTGAACGGATTGCTCTCCATTCAGAATGTATTAGGATAAAACTGATCAGTTCTTTTCCGGTATTGAGCCCCTAGGACGGAACTCAATGCTGGAAAAGAATAACGCTAGTGTAAAAGTAGCCTAAGGTTCTAAGCCTTTAAAAAAAAAATGAAATTTACAAAATTATTTCAACATAAAATAGATATATGGGGAATATTAAGTAATAATTATTTTATAAGATGTCACTCACTATCTATCTTAAAGGTAGGGAAATTCAAATTTCGAAAATTGAGAATTTTTCCAAATTTAGATTTTTTTTTATATGTAAAGGTAAGACATATGGACTCTAAATTACCACAACCATGAATTACAATGTGTCATGTGAAAACAGTCTCAGTTCAGAATGGCTTGTATAAGTGAAAGCATTCCAAAGTAATTATCACATAAATGACATGTCAGATTTGCAAAAATCGGCCTCCCCTCCTCAGGTGTAAAGTAGCTGGGTGAAGGGGTTAATGACTTTCTTCTGTTGTCATCCCTCCCCCTCATCTGTTAGGGTTAATATTATATTCTCTGATAGTTCAAACATTCGTTTTTGGCACACTTATGTGTTAAGAGATGTATATACAGTGCTTCCCATAATTATTTATACCCCTGGCAAATTTTGACTTAAAGTTACTTTTATTCAACCAGCAAGTAATTTGTTGACGGGAAATGACATGTGCTGGCCAGGAGGATAGTTAGAGAGGTGAAAAAGAATCCAAGGATCACCACCAAGGCCATCCTGGTGAATCTGGGCTCTGCTGGTGGCAATGTCTCAAGGCAGACAATCCAACGGACACTGCACACTGCTGGGTTCCACGGATGCAGACCAAGGAGGACGCCACTTCTCCAGATAAGGCACACAAAAGCTTGCTTGGCCTTTGCAAAAGCTCATCTGGACAAAGAAGAAGACTTCTGGTCTTCTGTGTTATGGTCAGATAAAACAAAAATGAAATTGTTTGGTCACCATGATGTTTCCTTCATTTGGCGTAAAAAATGAGAAGCCTTCAACCCAAAGAACACCATCCCCACTGTCAAACATGGTGATGGGAACCTAATGCTTTGGGGGTGTTTTTTAGCCAATGGACTAGGGAACCTAATCACAGTAAACGGTACCATGAAAAAAAGAGCAATACATGAGGATTCTCAACGACAACATCAGGCAGTCTGCAGAGAAACTTGGTCTTGGGCACCAGTGGACATTTCAGCATGACAATGACCCAAAACACACAGCAAAAGTGGTGAAGAAATGGTTAGCAGACAACAACATTAACGTTTTGGAGAGTCCAGACTTGAATCCAATTGAAAATCTGTGTAGGGAGCTAAAGATCAGGCTGATGGCAAGAAGACCCTCCAACCTTAAAGATTTGGAGTTCATTGCTAAAGATGAATGGGGGGCAAAAATACCTGTGGAGACATGCAAAAAGCTGGTCTGCAATTATAGGAAGCGTTTGATTGCTGTAATAGCCAATAAAGGCTTTTCTATTGATTATTGAGAAGGGTATGAATAATTTTGGACTGGACACTTTTTGCTCAAATGTAAATAAAAGCTGAAAAATGTTTTTTTTTTCACAATAATGCCTCTTGTACATTGTCTTATTATCTTTTGGGAGACACCTATGTCATTTACTGTCAAAAAATTACTTGCTGGTTGAATAAAAGTAACTTTAAGTCAAAATTTGCCAGGGGTATGAATAATTATGGGCAGCACTGTAATGTGTTACTCACCCTTCCTCATCTTTATTCTCTGATGATTATTTTATTAACTCTGTATTCCTGGAGTCCACGGTCACTTTATACATCCAATGGCTAATATCACCTAAACCCCTTAATGCTACAGGCTTGAACCCTCCCTCGCCAAGATCGCCTGTAGAATGGTAGTCGCCTTGTCATCCTATTTGCTAACTACAATAAAAGCCATCTTGCATACTCTTGAAGTCCTTTGGGTCATCTATCAATAGGACGACGAGGTGACTACCATTCTATAGGCGATCTCGGCGAGGGAGGGTTTGGTGTCAAGTGTCTTAATTGTTTATCTTGCACCACCCTCGCTGGTGAAGTGAGTAACACACAAGATTGTGTACTTATTTTATTGAGGATTATAATAGTCATCTTATATGTCATTTATATAAACATATACCTTTAATTATGTGATTTCACATCATACAGCCTCTTCCCCTTTGTAAGTTTTTTATAGCCACGTGAGATGTCAGCTTTATTGCTGTCCCCTCGCCTCTTCACTCACTCTTCATTATTGGGTGCTCCACTGGTCCTTTTTTACTTTTGTGTATCCATTTTCCAACCAATGTCAGACATTTCTAGCTATGTGACATTTGACATTGTCTTGATGGAAGATCCTATCTGTCCCAGGTACAGTAATACAATCAGCATGTATAGGTGCACGTGATCTACAAGGATGGAGTCTTACCCAAATCAGTTGAGAGTGCTTTCCACATGGATGAGTGGGTTCAGAGAATGCCACAAAAACATTCCCCATGTCCTTATAATGTGACTTGAATGTGTATAATTATAAGTTGAAGTATTTCATTACCATTCTGTTAATGAAGATACATACCATAGCCATTGTCATAATGTGTTCATTACTTTCACATTTCACTACTATTCTTTCCACTAATACAAGTGCCATAAATGGCGTGTGTGTTCTGCTGACAACCCACGGCTGTTTTCTTCTGGTATATAAATTGTTTCCATTGTATATAATATACATATTTAAAGCAATTTTAATAATAGCTTTCTAGTATGCAATCCAATTTCACTTGCCCATCTTGTAAAGCACATTCTATATATGTTTTTATTTATAGTTTTATTTATTACAGAGGTTTTTCCATGTTCTCAAAGAACATGGATAACCCTCTTGTTTTTTAAACTAGTTTCTTAAGGCTATAAATCCCTTTGTGCAGCTTGCTATTGAAATACTGTATATCTTTGAATTTCGAAAACCTGTTTATAGTTCTTCATCAATCTCCCAAAAACATAAATACCTTTTTACATCTTTAGATATGTTTGTATCTTCTCTTGGATAGCCCTGGCACAACAGTTTTATTGTGGCCTCCATCTTATTTTTCCAAGTATCCTTTGGCAATCAATTTAGCTTTGTAACATTTGTATTCTCAATTTGCATTCTATTTGATTTTCATCCATTTCCATGCTATTGCTTTCTACCTAAGATAATTGACTCAAGGTCCTTGTTTCATTTTTATGGCCATAATCAATTTTTCACATGCTGTCATTACGCTTTTGTTGCCTTCTTCTTGTAACTGATTAATCTCCACAAAGAATGTCCAATATTTTTGTAGCGCTGGACTTTAAAAGACAGTCATTATTATTATTCAGCTTGGTTATGTCTGAAATTAGTTCCAGATTATTATTACCATTATACAATTAATTGTGATCATGTTTTTATTTCTAAAAATGTTTTAATTAAGAATATTGGTCCATAATCACTTACAAGGATGATCTAAGAGTTTAAGGCAACGTACACATTTGAACTGTTTTTTTTTATATTTGCTTTCTAAATGCAAAAAAAGCTACTTTTTAAATATTCTCCATTAAAAATGTCATACCATTTTGCAGCTTCTACTATTTTCTACAATTTGTCTATAAAAGTCCTTTCATAACTGATTGTACTACAGATTCACATTTATGGGCTCTTTTCAGCGTACATACTGAATGTACGTTTACCATATACACTCACCTAAAGAATTATTAGGAACACCATACTAATACGGTGTTGGACCCCCTTTTGCCTTCAGAACTGCCTTAATTCTACGTGGCATTGATTTAACAAGGTGCTGATAGCATTCTTTAGAAATGTTGGCCCATATTGATAGGATAGCATCTTGCAGTTGATGGAGATTTGAGGGATGCACATCCAGGGCACGAAGCTCCCGTTCCACCACATCCCAAAGATGCTCTATTGGGTTGAGATCTGGTGACTGTGGGGGCCATTTTAGTACAGTGAACTCATTGTCATGTTCAAGAAACCAATTTGAAATGATTCGAGCTTTGTGACATGGTGCATTATCCTGCTGGAAGTAGCCATCAGAGGATGGACACATGTTCTCATTCTGTTTACGCCAAATTCAGACTCTACCATTTGAATGTCTCAACAGAAATGGAGACTCATCAGACCAGGCAACATTTTTCCAGTCTTCAACAGTCCAATTTTGGTGAGCTCATCCAAATTGTAGCCTCTTTTTCCTATTTGTAGTGGAGATGAGTGGTACCCGGTGGGGTCTTCTGCTGTTGTAGCCCATCCGCCTCAAGGTTGTGCGTGTTGTGGCTTCACAAATGCTTTGCTGCATACCTCGGTTGTAACGAGTGGTTATTTCAGTCAACGTTGCTCTTCTATCAGCTTGAATCAGTCGGCCCATTCTCCTCTGACCTCTAGCATCCACAAGGCATTTTTGCCCACAGGACTGCCGCATACTGGATGTTTTTCCCTTTTCACACCATTCTTTGTAAACCCTAGAAATGGTTGTGCGTGAAAATCCCAGTAACTGAGCAGATTGTGAAATACTCAGACCGGCCCGTCTGGCACCAACAACCATGCCACACTCAAAATTGCTTAAATCACCTTTCTTTCCCATTCTGACATTCAGTTTGGAGTTCAGGAGATTGTCTTGACCAGGACCACACCCCTAAATGCATTGAAGCAACTGCCATGTGATTGGTTGACTAGATAATTGCATTAATGAGAAATAGAACAGGTGTTCCTAATAATTCTTTAGGTGAGTGTATATCTGATATACTAGATACTGTTGTATGAAAACCATAGCCTACTACTCTATTCCATACTGCTTTTTTTGTGTTATACTGAGTGTATTCTAAGCTTAAATCACAAACATGATGTAAATGTAGCGCTAGTGATACCAGCAGGGAGGGAAGGGAAGAGTTTATTCAGAGCTGAGCATGATTTATTAGGCCAGGATTGGAGCGACCAGGGTCTTCAGGGGAAGGAGGAAAGATCACTCAGCATCAGTGTACAAAGGGAAAAGAGCACACAATGCAGAATCTGCAGGGGGAGGAGGAGAGATCACACATTAACAGCTTGAGTGTCAATATAGTACAGTAGAGAGGAGATAATATATACATAATATTTGAATTTGTAATTAGTACAGAAATGAAACTGTACTGATACATCAAAGCTAGTGAGGACAGCAAAATCCCGAATCAATGAAGCTCACGTCTAGCGCATATTACTGGAAGGGATTTTGCCACATGGGAAAAGTATGAAACTAACAGTAGGTTGCAAACTGCATGTCAGGTCTGAAAATGAAGAAATAAAGACTGCAGCCTGAAATTATTGCAACTCCTTTAATTCAGGGTAACCACTAATACTTATTTCCCTTGTCTAAGGTGTCTATTGCCTTCAAAGAAAATTTGCAACCAAGAAATTAAATTTGAAACCAGGCATAATATCTTGTAGGGCTAGCTCAGTTGAATGTAGTGATGCCTTTTACATAGCTATCTGTTGCTTCAATCTGGAGAAAAAGTACTTGTAATCCATATATGCAAATAAGCAGTCAAGTACACTGAGGACAGGCCCAAGACACTTTGTCACCCTTGCTGTCCCTGCTTCCACTGCAGGCCATTCCTTCTCTTTCTTGATTTACAGGTCCATGTTCCTGCATAGTCATCTCACCTCACCTTGTCAATCAACAAGGAGAGAGAGGGGATTCTCCCACTCTCAGTGCACTTACCTGCCTATTTGCATATGGATTATAAGTACTTTCCAGAATGAAGCAAAGGATAGTTAAAGGGGTTGTCCAGGTTCAGAGCTGAACCTGGACATACCCATAATTTCACCCAGGCAGCCCCTTCCTGACATGAGCATCGGAGCATTTCATGCTCCGATGCTCTCCCTTGCCCTGCACAGGATCACGCAGGGCAAGGGCTCTTTTATTTACTATAACACACTGCCGGGGGGAAGCAGTGTGTTCGGTGACGTCACTGACTCTGATGGGCGGGCTTTAGCGCTGCCCTAGCCCTTTTACAGGCGTCACTGGAACTCCACAAAATGCCTTTGTCAGGTGAGCATTGGAGCATGAACTGCTCCGATGCTCTTGTCAGGGGGGCTGCCTGGGTGAAATTCTGGGTATGACCGGGTTCAGCTCTCAACACGGACAACCCCTTTAAGGTAGAAAGGTATCATTGCATTCTGCAGACATCTACAGTAACCCGCCCCTTTAACAATGACCTCCACAGTGGCCTGCCCCCTTAATAGTAACATCCACAGCACCCTCACCTTTAACACCTCCACAGTGGCTGCCTCTTTATTAGTGACCTCAACAGTACCCCGTCTCGTTAACAGCGATTTCCACAATAACCCGCCCCCTTAACAGCGACCTCTACAGCAATCTGCCCCTTACCACTGACCTCCATAGCGGACCGTCCATTTAACTGTGACCTCCATAGCAGCCTGCCCCTAGGGTGTCAAGAGGTCCAGTTTTAGGCCAGATAGTCTGGCTTTCAGACTCCGTTTTCCGTCCGGCGCAGGGCCTCAACGGACACAGGGATGTTCTTAACACTGACCTCCATAGCAGACCTTCCCCTTAACTGTGACCTCCACAGCTCCCTGTCCCCTTAACAGAGACCTTCACAGTGTCGGTCCCTTTAACAGTGACCTTCACAGCAGCCCGCCCCCTTATCAGTGCTCTTCACAGCAGCCCGTCCCTTTAATAGTGACCTCTACAGCATCCCGCCCCCTTAATAGTGACCTCCACAGCAGCCCGCCCCTTTAAAAGTGACCTCCACAAGGGCTGCCCTTTTTTTAGTGACCTCCACAGTACCCTATCTGCTTAACAGTGATTTCCACAACACCCCGTCCCCTTAACAGTGGCCTCTACAGCAATCTGCCCCTTAACACTGACTTCCATAGCGGACTGTCCATTTAACTGTGACCTCCATAGCAGCCAGCCTGCCCCTAGGATGGCCAGAGGTCCGGTTTTAGGCCGGACAGTCTGACCTTCAGACTCCCTATCCTCCGTCTGGCGCAGGGCCTTGACGGACACAGGGATGTTCTTTTGAACAGCTCACTCTCAGACAGCATCACTGTGCTGTCTGAGAGTGAGCTCCAGTGAGAAAGTCACCCTCCCTCCCACCTCTGCAGCTGACAGAAGTTGATTTTTACCTTCATTTTTTCAATCCCCGTTGGCTACGGAGTGGGAGGGTGCGTGGCCTAACTGGATAGGGGGTGTGGCTTTGCAGGACTTAGGGGCGGGGTTTTTAAGTCCGTCTTTTGAGTGTGGCCTGAATGGCCACCCTACCTGTCCCCTGAACTGTGACCTCCACAGCACTCCGCTCCCTTAACAGTGTCATCCACAGCGCCCTGCCCCTTTAAAGCTGACCTGCAGCAGTGAAGAAAAATGGCTGGGTTGTTATGGAAGCCTGGTGTAAAACTGTGTGCATGTGGAGACTAAGGACCTGCGAGCTTCTATTGGCTGATAAGGGACATGTGACCATGTGTATGGCAGTTGGGATATGAAGAGAAAGATCTGCAGGCTTCTATTGGCTGATGTAGGTCATGTGATGTGCCATATTTGCATATTTTTTATATATCTCAGGAACAGTACATGCTAGAGAGCTGAGACCCAGTATAAAACCTTTCTGGACACCTGATGTACCTGTGCGCCAAATTTCGTGATTGTAAATTCGACGGTGGGGATTCCTTTAGTGGACATACATACACACACACAAATACACTCAGTTTTATATATTAGATGTTGTGCTCTTATTTCTGAATAAAATCCTGTTGTTCCTCATGCTACGCCGGATGGAGACCTGGTTAAGCCGCCGCCAACAGGTTATGGGCCCAGGAGCAGACAAAAGTACACAGCTTACAGAAGGACAACAGTGATCAAAGGAAAGCAAAGATAGCCACCAGCAGTAGCTCAGTGAAATTCCCAGCGCCAGTCCTGACTAACCAGAACTACCAATCCTGGAATTCAAAGTGAAGATGCTTCTAATAAGAACGTAAACCAGATCCACTACCAGAGGATTGACTGGAGAAGGATTAGGAAGCACAGAGCACTATCTCCCTCAGTATAGATGATGATCAGATTGTGCACATATGTAAATGTGAAACTGCAGAAGAGATGTGGGAAAAGCTACAGAAAGTGCATGAAAGGATGAATCTCAGCAACAAGCTGTATTTAATGAGAAAAAACTACCAGTCTAAGCTAAGTAAGGGCCAGAATATGCAGAACTACATAAGAAACACCTTAGAAATTGTAGAGCACCTGCGAGGTATTGGAGAAGAAATAACAGATTTCCATGTCAAGGCAACTGTTACTCAGCAGACTCCCAGACAGTTATGACACATTTGTGACCGCACTAGATGAACGTCCAGATAATGAGTTCACTTTGGAGTATGTTAAAGGAAAGCTAGTAGATGAGTTCAAGAGAAAATCAGAAAATGTAAATACCAGTCACAGAGCAGAATCTACAGTGGATATAAAAAGTCTACACACCCCTGTTAAAATGTCAGGTTTCTGTGATGTAAAACAAATGAGACAAAGATAAATCATTTCAGAACTTTTTCCACCTTTAATGTGACCTATAAACTGTACAACTCAATTGAAAAACAAACTGAAATCTTTTAGGTAGATGGAAGAAAAAATATAAAAATAAAATACTATGGTTGCATAAGTGTGCACACCCTTAAGCTAATACTTTGTTGAAGCACCTTTTGATTTTATTACAGCACTCAGTCTATTTGGGTATGAGTCTATCAGCATGGCACATTTTGACTTGGCAAGATTTGCCCACTCTTCTTTGCAAAAACACTCCAAATCTGTCAGATTGCGAGGGCATCTCCTGTGCACAGCCCTCTTCAGATCCCCCCACAGATTTTCAATCGGATTAAGGTCTGGGCTCTGGCTGGGCCATTCCAAAACTTTAATCTTCTTCTGGTGAAGCCATTCCTTTGTTGATTTGGATATATGCTTTGGGTCGTTGTCATGCTGAAAGATGAAGTTCCTCTTCATGTTCAGCTTTCTAGCAGAAGCGTAAAGGTTTTGTGCCAATATTGACTGGTATATGGAACTGTTCATAATTCCCTCTAGCTTAACTAAGGCCCCAGTTCCAGCTGAAGAAAAACAGCCCCAAAGCATGATGCTGCCGCCACCATGCTTCACTGTGGGTATGGTGTTCTTTTGGTGATGTGCAGTTGTTGTTTTTGCGCCAAACATATCTTTTGGAATTATGGCTAAAAAGTTAAACCTTGGTTTCATCAGACCATAACACCTTTTCCCACATGCTTTTGGGAGACTTCAGATGTGTTTTTGCAAAATGTAGCCTGGCTTTGATGTTTCTCTTCGTAAGAAAAGGCTTTCGTCTTACCACTCTACCCCATAGACCAGACATATGAAGAATACGGGAGATTGTTGTCACATGTACCACACAGCCGGTACTTGCCAGATATTCCTGCAGCTCCTTTAATGTTGCTGTAGGCCTATGTCTACAAATGACGACCGGTATGGCGCTGGCGTGGGATTTGAGGCTGCAGGCAGGGCCAGCGAGAGGAGGAGAGCGCTCGCTGGCCCTGTCAATCAAGTGGAGAAGGGGGCGTTTTTTCAAACAGAGGATGCGGCGGCTACCAGCAAGTCCGCCCAACTTACTGGTAGTGAAGAAATTTACATATAATAAAATTACGTTTTTTACTGTAATTACTGCACTGCCCGAGGTAAGAGGGGCATATATGGAATCTGCTTACATTAACAAATATAATAAGTCAAAAACTGAAAATTGGGGGTTGGGGGGTGACAGAAGCACTTTAAGCCTAATGCTTATCTACAAGTGAATGACCTGATGACTCTACAAAATTGATTACTGTATTTCCAGTAGATCTGCGTGCACCAGAAAGTAAATGAATAATATTTGAAGTCAAGATAGAATGAGAGCTTCAACATGTAGTTTTGCCATCAGCAACTCCTGCCCAAAGAGCACATGATCTGCAGCCTGAATATGCATGACTTATTTAATTAGATTACACAGCTTTCAGCCTTGATTGCCTGTGTTCTCCGTGTAATTGTCAACATGTCTCCCGTCTTGAAGGAACATTAGCTTCTTAAACAAGTAAGTGCCAGGGAAATGTAGCTCAATAAATAGGTAATAAACGTATTTTCACAGTGCAATCAATACTGTAAAGCTTGAGTGTACTTTGAAGAAGAGGTCACTTGGGATGAAAGCTAAATAATGTGAGTCTAGATGCTTGTTTCTAATGTTATAACTACTGCACATAGCATTTAGCAGGGTTTATTACTGATGAATCAGAACTATTGTTCAAACTGAATTTTACTAATGTGACAAAGCTTCTTATCGTATTAAAAATGCAATCTCATGTACTGTAAAGCTTAACATTTGAAATGCTAGGTTTACATTAGGGAATGGGAAGGATATTCCCATGGTGTGTGCCATTACTATTATGTTACTGTTTCTCAGTATTATTTTACCGAAACTGAATGTTTACCAAGCAAAAATTATCATCGAAATTTCAATTTTCTAAGCTTTAGACCACCAGGGATAATACATAAACTCCTTCATTGCCCGAGACCAGGGGCGGGTTGGCCATATACAGGGAAATTTCCCAGGGGGCCACTAGAGCCCTCCTCACAGGCGCTGGCCCAGTACATAACAATCTGATGCTCACAGCATTAATTAATGCTAGGAGCACTAGGTACATGTGCACTTGTCCAGCAGCCGCAGGTCTCTCCTCAATTCAACTGTATCACCATCCTGATGGCCATAGGGCAGTACTTTGTGCTGCACTGTGGTATTTGGTTTTGCTGGGGCAGTATTTTGTGGTATTGCTGGCCCCACCTACTTCTATTGTTCTGCCTGCTTGTGGCTTGTGTTGGCCTTGCCTACTTGTGTTGCCCTGCCTTACATTTCAGACTCACCTATAACTTGGGGCCACTTTTAGGTTTATTTCCAGGGCCACTTTAAGTTCCCAATCCACCCTTGCCCTAGCCCACTAAGAATGATACACTAAACCCTTTACTCCTGCAAACCACCAGGTTCGTAGCGAGATCACCCTTCCTTGTGCTCCCAGGATCTGTGCTGCATGGACTCTACTTGTAAATGCAGAAGACTAAAGTAGAAAAGAGTCCAGCCTCTTAGAATCCATAAATCAGGACTTTATTCAAATCCATACATAGTAACAGTTTGTAAGGCTGAAAAAAGATGAACATCCATCATTACTCATGGCAGTGTGTTTGGTACAATATTTCATGACTCACCTCTCCATACTACCAAGGGTCGTTAATTCAATATATGACAGATACGATACCCAATCACTTTGGTTGTCAGCAACTTAACATCACAGAAATAGTTCTAGACTCTGATTCAGTCTTTCTGCCCGGGAGAAACCCTTGAGAAAATGAGAGAGACAAAAAGATCTCCAGAACCTTGCAAGAAATTGAACTCCTGTCAGACACAATACTTTCAGGAATGACGGGATCTTCACAATATGATCTAAACAAAACAAAAAAAAATCATTCCTTAGCTGAAGGAAGTTTGCTTAAAGGAGCAAAATGAGATATTTTAGAAAACCTGTCCACCACCCAGATCATGGTCTTCCCTTGAGAAATATCTCCCAAATCCATGGATATGTGTAACCAAGGTCTCTTGGGAATAGGCAACAGACACAGCTCTCCAGCAGGATGAGGACTTGGACCTCGCACAAATTTCACACACTGAAACATATGTCCGAATATCTTTAGAAATAGTAGGCCACCAATATTGTCTAAAAATCAACCTACTAGTGCCCTCAATACCCAGATATCTGCTCAACAGAGTCATGAAAATCAGACAATAAAGGGGTCCGAAACCCCGCCAGGACAAAAATGTATGTGCAGGAGTACCCTTAGCTACCTGAATCTGATAAATGGACATCTCAGAGGCCAGATCAGGAGAAATAGCAGAAACCACAATCCCTGCAGATAAAATCAGAACCTGCTCAATCTTCAGGGCTTAAGTGGCACAAACGCTTCTGGACGTTCTTGGAACCCAGCCTATAGGTAACAGCAGGGGCGTACATAGAAATCACTGGGCCCTATAGCAAAAATATGAATTGGGCCCCCTAACCCCACCCACTACCCCACCCTGGCCCATCCCACCTTCTGTCCTGGCTCCTCCCCTGCCACACCCCTATTAGTCAATAAAGAAATGTATACATACAGTACAGACCAAAAGTTTGGACACACCTTCTCATTCAAAGAGTTTTCTTTATTTTCATGACTATGAAGGCATCAAAACTATGAATTAACACATGTGGAATTATATACATAACAAACAAGTGTGAAACAACTGAAAATATGTCATATTCTAGGTTCTTCAAAGTAGCCACCTTTTGCTTTGATTACTGCTTTGCACACTCTTGGCATTCTCTTGATGAGCTTCAAGAGGTAGTCCCCTGAAATGGTCTTCCAACAGTCTTGAAGGAGTTCCCAGAGATGCTTAGCACTTGTTGGCCCTTTTGCCTTCACTCTGCGGTCCAGCTCACCCCAAACCATCTTGATTGGGTTCAGGTCCAGTGACTGTGGAGGCCAGGTCATCTGGCGCAGCACCCCATCACTCTCCTTCATGGTCAAATAGCCCTTACTTTCAAAGTTTTCCCAATTTTTCGGCTGACTGACTGACCTTCATTTCTTAAAGTAATGATGGCCACTCGTTTTTCTTTACTTAGCTGCTTTTTTCTTGCCATAATACAAATTCTAACAGTCTATTCAGTAGGACTATCAGCTGTGTATCCACCTGACTTATCCTCAACGCAACTGATGGTCCCAACCCCATTTATAAGGCAAGAAATCCCACTTATTAAACCTGACAGGGCACACCTGTGAAGTGAAAACCATTTCAGGGGACTACCTCTTGAAGCTTATCAAGAGAATGCCAAGAGTGTGCAAAGCAGTAATCAAAGCAAAAGGTGGCTACTTTGAAGAACCTAGAATATGACATATTTTCAGTTGTTTCACACTTGTTTGTTATGTATATAATTCCACATGTGTTAATTCATAGTTTTGATGCCTTCAGTGTGAATCTAAAATTTTCATGAAAATAAAGAAAACTCTTTGAATGAGAAGGTGTGTCCAAACTTTTGGTCTGTACTGTACGTTCGTACGTATTCGTACTGACCCAGAGGGCACAGGTCAGTTTTGCGGCAAAGGGAATGCTGTAGGAACAAAACCCTGTGGTATCTGAATCTAAGGGACTCCTGTGGATATTCCCTAAAAGTTTTATCTGCAGTCCTAAGTAAAACCACAGATAACACTAGTGCTGATAATGCGGTAGTGTTACCTGCAGTCCTATGTAAAACCAGGGCTTTTTTTCTCAGAGAAAAGGTGGTGGAACTCACCCCCCCTCCCCTGGCCACGCCCCTACCCAACCCTTGGACCGCCCCCTACCCACCCCCTAGGACGGCCCCCCCTACCCACCCCCTAGGACCGCCCCCTAAAACCGCCCCTTTAGAGAACAGGGATGCAAGTAAAATTTGGGGAGGGGGGGCTATAAAAGTCCAGCCCAGCAAAGAAACCCCCCAGATGGGGATGGCACTGTTAATGGGGGATCTGGGGATGGCACTGTTAATGGGGTGGAGGATCTGGGGATGGCATCCACAGATCCCCCATCCTATAACAGTGCCATTCACAGACCCCCCATCCTATAACAGTGCCATCCACAGACCCCCCCACCCCATAACAGTGCCATCCACAGATCCCCCCACCCCATAACACTGCCATTTACAGACCCCCCACCCCATAACAGTGCCATCCACAGACCCCCCTACCCCATAACAGTGCCATCCACAGACCCCCCACCCCATAACAGTGCCATCCACAGACCCCCCCACCCCATAACAGTGCCATCCACAGACCCCCCCCACCCCATAACAGTGCCATCCACAGACCCCCCCACCCCATAATAGTGCCATCCACAAACCCCCCCACCCCATAACAGTGCCATCCACAGACCCCCCTGCACCCCATAACAGTGCCATCCACAGACCCCCCCCATCCTATAACAGTCCCATCCACAGACCCCCCACCCCATAACAGTGTCATCCACAGACCCCCACCCCATAACAGTGTCATCCACAGACCCCCTATTGCCGCTCCAGTACAGTTACAAAATGTGTATTTAAATGAATAATGATTTATGCTGCCCCCTCAGTAGTATAACTTTCAATATATTGTACTCACAGGGCTACTGTTATCGTAATGCAGGCCGGCCGGGCAGACGAGCGGCAGCGTCACTGACTGACGTCACGTGCCTGCGCCGCCTACTTCATTCATAAAGTAGGTGGCGCAGGCATGTGATGTCAGTCAGTGACGCTGCCGCTCGTCTGCCCGGCCGGCCTGCATTACGATAACAGTAGCCCTGTGAGTACAATATATTGAAAGTTATACTACTGAGGGGGCAGCATGAATCATTATTCATTTAATTACACATTTTGTAAGTCTCTACTGGAGCGGCGGGGCCGGAGCACAGTGAACGTACCGGCCCCCAGCTCCTCCTCCCAGTCCCTCCCCGCTGATACATCGCAGGCTGCGATGTCAAAAGGTGGCGGAACGCCGTTCCGGTGTGTTCCGCCAGTAAAAAAGGCCTGTGTAAAACCACAGATAACACTAGTGTAGATCATGTGGTAGTGATACCTACATCCTAAGTGTGCCTTCCTGTGTCTCTCCCACAGGACTCCATGCTGGTGGCGCTGCCTCCTCTTTGTTCTTCTTCCCCCGCACAGAAGTCCTGATGCAGCTGCGTCAAGACATAGGAACACTGTGGGCATGGTGATGGTGACATAGAATAAATATGATTACATCACACATCACTGCTCCTGCCTGTCTGCTTTGGTAAAGCTGGGCATAGATGGGCTATGTCAGGCTTTAGCAGAGTGGACACAGGGCACGATATGTATGCGAGCACCGCTGAACGAGTGCAGGGCAGGAGCCTGCATAAACATCGCTCCTCCTGCCTGCGTCATACTCCCCCCGGGACATTTTGGGGAGCATTAGGGGGTTGGATAACCCCTTTAATTCCTTGCTGCTGATGCTGAGTGTACACATAGCCCCCAATCATATTTCCCCCCCTAAAGGTGACTGTGCTGGGGGGGAATATGATTGGTGGCTATGTGCACACTCAGCATCAGCAGCAAGGAGTTAAACTCCCCAAAATGCCAGGAGGGGGGATGTAGAAGGAAAGCACACTGTCCA
The DNA here is from genome assembly GCF_905171765.1 of Bufo bufo. Taxonomy (NCBI): domain Eukaryota; kingdom Metazoa; phylum Chordata; class Amphibia; order Anura; family Bufonidae; genus Bufo; species Bufo bufo. The sequence continues at coordinate 131,556,270 of NC_053396.1, forward strand.
TCTGAGGCCTCTATAAGCCCCGCCACGAGTCCTCTCTGAGCCTCTATGAGCCCCCCCCCCCCTAAAAAAAAAAACACTGCTAGCTGCTGCCTTAGAAATACCAGTATCCAACCAACCAACCATATAGACCGGTCTGGAGCGGTCCTTCAGTCTGGGCTGGGGGGACTGCACTCACTGCCACTGCACTGGCTGATGACTGTAGGGCGGCAGACGTGAGCGCAGGGGGGGCCCAAAGGAGAACACAAGTGCAGCTGCCGCATTCATGGGTCCATATTTTATTAACTAAGTAGCAGGACATGTAGGGCATACATGGGGGATGTATCTGCATATACTATTATTTCTGGGTGCCGCTCTGTTGCGCCGCTGTGACTCCCGTTACATTCTCCCACGTTGTATGCTAAGTAACAGCATCGGAACACCAGGGAGGAGACATTAGCTTTTCTCCATGGGCGTTCCTTCTCCCTGGCTGTAGAGCTGTCCAATCGCAGCACAGAACATCACAGGGAGAAGGTGAGGTTTTTTTTTTCTGCCTAGGGTTGAGTCTTTTGGCAGACTCCAGAAAGAGATTTTTTTAGGTCAGTAAGGATCACTTCCTTGTGTCTAGCCCCCTCTAGAAAATGATGCCATTCTTCAAAAGTCCACTTAATAGACTAAAGCTTGCGATTGCCAGTCTCATAGCTTCAGCAGCAGAAAATCTAGAGAAATAAGCACATGGCTTTACACAATGAAAGGTATAGTCTGATCGGGTTCCGTAAGAATGAGATCTTCGGCAAAACATTTCTTCAGAGTCTCAAAGGCAATCGTAGCTTCCAATCAGCATCTGCACCTTTCTTGGTTAGATAAGCGAGAGGTTGAGCAACAACAGAAACATTTTTTATAAATGTTCTATAATAATTGGCACACCAGACATCCCAAGAATATTGCTTAACTGAAACAGTTCTGTAAAGAGAAATGGTCAAGAATTACTTCTGACCGTTGTGCACGTCTGATCTGCAACTACAGGAAACATTTGGTTGAAGTTATTGCTGCCAAAGGAGGTTCAACCAGTTATTAAATCCAAGGGTTCACATACTTTTTCCACCTGCACTGTGAATGTTTATATGGTGTGTTCAATAAAAATATGGTAACATTTAATTATTTGTGTGTTATTAGTTTAAGCAGACTGTGATTGTCTATTGTTGTGACTTAGATGAAGATCAGATCACATTTTATGACCAATTTGTGCAGAAATCCATATCATTCCAAAGGGTTCACATACTTTTTCTTGCAACTGTATATAAAAATTATATATAAAAAATATAAATTTATAAAAAATTTACACATTCACATAGAAAATTATTAGAATAAAAAATTATTATAATAAGAAATTACAATAATAAAAAAATTACACAATTTACCAGTGAGTATATTTCGTCTGCACCAGTAATATACACCCTTATAAATTTATCTCAAAAGCTTCATTAAGACCGTAGGGGTTTAAACTATTAAGTTCAAAAATCCAGTACATCTCCCTGCGTCTAATATACTGGGTGTCTTTATGTAAATGAACCGAAATCTGTTCAATTGGTATCACATTAAACCCAACCGGACTACCCTCATGGTGTTCTGTCGCATGTCTAGATACGCTGTGTTTCAGGTACTTTTTCTTAATATTTGATCAGTGTTTATTAAACCTGTTTCGTAGTGTTTGAATCGTGCGGCCAACGTATTGTAAATGGCACAGACATTCCAAGAGTTATATAACATGATTAGATTCACAGTTAAGGTTGCTCAGGATACGAAAAGACTCTCCACCTACACGACTCTGGAAGGTGAATTTTTGGCATATAATTGAACAGCATAAACATCTTTTATGGCCACATCTTGAGCTACCTTTAGAGGCAGTAGTACCACTTTGATTATCAGTATGGTGTTCGACTGTGTTAAGTTTACTTGGTGCAAGAATGTTTTTTAGGGTGCGTGCTCTTCTATATGTTAGTTTCGGGAGCTCAGGAATAATCTAATTGAGGATGGGGTCTCTCTTTAAGATATGCCAATGTTTCTCTAGAGTTGCTTTAATAGACATATGATTTTGATTATAAGTGGGGATAAAGTTGCAGCTATATTTGTCACTATTACTGTCCCTTTTCTGTTTATGCACTGGAACAAGGAATTCGTCTTGAGTAAGTTTAGTGGCTTGGGTTCTTGCGCCAGATATGATATTAGCAGGATAGCCCTTTTGGCTAAACCTAGATTTAAAAAAAAGTGCATGTATTAATTTCATTGTCCTGAATAAAAATTTCTAGATCCAAAAACTCGATTTTGGTATTATTATATGTTCCTGTGAAGGAGATCCCCCAATCAGTAGTATTAAGATGTGAAATAAATTTTTCTATAGACAGTGGATCTCCATTCCAAATGAAGATTAAGTCATCAATATACCTACAGAAGCAAATGATGTTATTATTAGACCAGAAGCTTGTATGATAGATAAACTCCTCCTCAAAAGCCCCCATAAACAGGTTTGCAAAACTGGGCGGAAAACACGTCCCAATTGTGGTCCCTCTTATCTGTTTATAGATGCCTTGCTGAAACATAAATACATTGTGCGTAAGTATAAACTCTATGCCATTCATAATAAAGGCCTTTTGTTGGGCAGGCATTTCTTGATCTTTATCCAGAAAAGCAGATGTGCATTTCATACCTAAATCATGAGAAATATTGGTATAAAGTGCTGAAACATCCAAGGTCACCCAATGGTAGCTATCTTTCCATACTATGTCTTTCAATAGGGTAATAAGGGATGTTGAGTCCCTTAGATACAATTTAAGAATGAAGACATATTTCTGTAGATAGATGTCAATATAGTGCGCTAAGTTTCGGGTGAGGGAGGAGACCCCTGAAATTATGGGCCTACCAGGCGGGTTTTTAATATCTTTGAGTATCTTGGGTAGATGATAAAAAATTGCTAATGTTGACTCCTTCACCAGAATGTATTCTTTTTCTTTTTTACTTAGACAGAGATCCGCTGACTTAATTAGTGCTTGAAACTCTTCTCTATCTTTTGTCGAGGGGTCACAATCAAGGGGTAGATAGTATTTTCTATCAGTTGGAATATTCAAAGCTTCCCTGACATAGTCTTCTCAGTTTTGAATAACAATGCCCCCCCACCCCCCCCCCCCCCCCCCCCCTTGTCAGCATTCCTGATTACTAAATCAGTATTTGATTGTAGCCTCTTCAGGGCCAATGTTTCTGATGGTATTATGTCTCATACTGGGTTCCTGGTTAATTTGCCTAAAGTCATTTGAGACCACAGAGTAGAAAGTATCTAAGAAGTTTCCCTTATGGTGGATAGGATAGAAAGCAGATGGTGGTTTAAGGCCTGAGCGTATAGCTTTGAACTGGTCCTCATTAGGGGATATAGTGTTTTTCTCTGATATAGACCTTCTAGTGGAGCTTTGCCTGGATTTTGAAGTGCCTTTTCAAGGTACATTTTTTATATAATGATTAAGATCGAGAAAAAGATCAAATTCCTTGATTTTACTGGTGGGGCAGAAAGAGAGTCCTTTAGATAACCCAGAGATCTCATCTGCTGTCAGATGGTATGTAGACAAATTGAAAATACCACAAGAATGAGACAAATTGTCTTGATTGGGAGTTGTTATTGGTTTTGAGGAGTGTGGATCCATTTTTTTATGTTTACCTGCTCTGCAGCCTCTTCTCGGTTTTTTCGTTTTGCTGATTTGTGGCCTAGTGGGTGAAAAAAATACGTTATGTTGGTGGTTTTGGGACTTTTTAAAACAGCTGTGGGATGAATAATTGGGGGTAGGCCAAAAAAAGATATGATGGATGTTGAGGGGCCTGCAATGGAAGAATCTTCAACTGCCATACCATTGCAATGGTTGGTGTATGAATTTGGATTATTCATACAAAATGCAGTAGGGGGTGCACTTACATGTGTAGTGTGGTCGGTCTCCAAGGAGGCCGGGTTAGGGGTGAGTGTCGGAGATGGACACACATGAATGGTAAGGAGTGAGTCAATCTCCAAATCAGAAGAGATAGTGGGGGTAGGGGAACTGGATAGAACTGGATAGAACTGAAGAATTGGAGTCAGGATGAGTGGAAAACTGAGTGGGGGGTAGATTGAGTGGGCCAAATATGTTGAGTACTTCATTTGAAAAAATGGAGGATCGAGATACGAGCGTTAGTTTGGTATTGGTAGTAGAGGGTACAAATAATCCATGTGGGGTAAGTCTTGGAGTCTGGAATTCCAATGAGGGGGACTCCAGCAGATGGATGGGGGTGTCCTTATTATGCACATGGTTGTTACAAACTGGTTCAGAGGTGGGTGTGTGACAGACACTATTGAAAGTGTGGAGAATTGGCTGTTAAAGGTCAGTGTCTTTGGTGAAACTGTTAGAAACCGGTATTCTATTGTATTTGGGTATATTCTGTCTACGTGGTCCTTGATGGTTGTTGAATCTATTTTGATTCGAGTATGACACCCAAGATTTGCGATACTTTGGGTGTTTTTGGTAGTGCCTACTGGATGGGCTATACTGTCACCAATTGGATGTATGGCTGGACCGAGTGTACTGTGGTTCCCTGTGATAGTTGCCTCTGTGGTAGTATTTTTGGAACCTTGATTATTCTGGTTTTCTGTTGTCCACCTTGAATTGTCTGATTTCTGCCAAAATTTTATATTTTTAGTGGCAAAATCTTGTCTCTCTCTATTTAGCTTATTACTTTTCTTATGTAATGTGTCTTTTTCGACTGTTAAGACTCTAGATGTAATCAAACAGTCAAATTTAGTGAAGGCAGCATGTGATCTGTGTTTGGATAATTCATTATGACATTCAAGTATTTTCCTACCACATTCTAAATATAACGACCGCCTTTTTTCTATTAATCTAGTGATGAGTCCCTTTGCACATTGTCCCATTCATTACAAAAGTCAGGATCTTCTTTAAAAGAGTTCCCAAAACGTAGCCTCAGACCACGTGGGACAATATGTTCCGGAAGATAGATCTCAAGGAAGTTTGCGTCTAGTTGATGTTGTATTTCATCAGACATAAGTTTTTCTAAATCGTGGAATAGAGTTAGTAGAGATTTTTCATGGTTCGCATTAACATTATGTTCAGTAGTATTTCTCGTACACTGAATTATCAGATGTATCAGACGTCTGAGGTATTAAAGGCTGTTTTCCACTTATTAAAGGCTGTTTTCCACTTATCCCCCCTCTTTGATGCAAATGAGGTTATAAGCCCCCAAAGGTCTAACTTGGTGAACCATTTAGCTCCCTGGATCTGGTTAAAGAGGTCCGGTATCAAAGACAAAGGATAGCATTTTTTGACCATGATCTTATTTAGCTCTCGATAGTCAATACAAGGTCTGAGACCTCTATCCTTTTGCTTAACAAAAAAGAATCCCATCCCCATAGGTGAAATAGACGGTCAGATATGACCCTTTACCAGACTTCTTTAATGTAGTCTTTTATGGCCTGATGTTCCGGTCCCGATAAATTAAAAAAGTGTCCTTTTGGAAATTTTGAGGAAGCTGACGCGAAACACGTGTTGGGGTCTCTTGGAGGTGCCACTAGCTGGGTCTGTATTGTGTATATGTTGTGAATCATGGTCTTTTATCTAGGTGGGGGAGCCACATGGTTTGATTTTGTATTTATTTATACTTGTATCCCATCCCACCTTTTCCACTACTTGCAATGCTATAACTGGATGTCCCAACGTGTTTTGTGCACTCTCCATGTGGTTGTGTTTGTCTTTGCCAATTTATGCATCTATTTATTTGTTTTATCGATTTCAATAAAGATATATTTTTGGATATTATTTTTGCATTATATTTTTGTATATGCTGAGTGTCTGGGTGTGTCCCATCTAGGAGCTAGCCTTCGTTAAGGGCAAAAAATAATTTTCTGTCACCCGCAATTTTCTCAGGAAGTCTAATTTCAGGTTCCATAGACAGAGAAGCCAAGGTACTGCCTGGCAACCCATGAATAGTCTTTTGATTATGGACCCCCTAGGCTAAATCCTGGACCATCAGGGATAGACTCTGCATTTGTTCCACTAAATCACGGACTGGATTCATAATGTGAAACAATAGACAAAGTTAAGTTAGGCCGATGGATATGCCAGGATAAGGACTATGGCCACCCACAAACAGGGATGGCGCAGCCATAAAACTGCCCTGACCTACTATCCTTACCAACTTGCATGGTCATCCTAGGCAGTGACCCCACAACTGGACAAGAGTCCCTATACTACAATACGTGTGAGGATGACACACACACAGGGACAAACAAACAGACAAACACTAAAACAGTAGTCGTACGGAAAAGGGTCAAACACCAATCAGATAATGAAGTACAAGATTGCCAGAGGCAAACGAGATAACCAAACATGCCAAAAACTCAGAACCAAGAGATCAATACAATTCCAAATCGTCAGAAGCTAAAAACGTGGTCACAATACCAAAATCCAAGAAAACAAGAAATTCACCGACACCTGCACATGCAGGCACCGGCCTATTATACCTAGGAAAAGCAGCTCACACTGGGTGGAGTTGCCGGCAGCACGTCCTTGCGCTCAGGAGCCCTGGTGCACTACCTCGTTTGCCCCGGGCTCCGACATCAGAACAGGCCACCCTGCAGCGAACTGTGATACCTAGAGTACTAGTGATGTTGGCATTAATTCACTGACTGCCCTAAACCACTAGAGCTGTAGATATTAGACCCTTTCCTACCATAGAGAAAAAAGGACTGTTACAATTAACCTCTTATTTAACGTATAACATCACGTATATCATCATCTCCTCTTGTCCCCCATAGACCACCAGAGAGACCGCATTTTGTTAGTTGGCCTAGCAATATTGTGGACTGCTCTAATGTTTTTGAATGTTGTATGCACTGGTGGCCATGTACCATGTTTATCGGGCTACTGCATGGAAATCATTTGTATTTAGAATGATATATAGTATATCTGTAATATTTTTTGATCACCCATTTTAGTTGTGATGTCATTTCATTTGTGACATCACCAGATGACATCGCAAGAAATAGGCACCAGGAGAATTTGGTAGTGCTGGAAAGCCATAATTCTGCAATTTCTCTGACTGCATTTATTTTTCAAGTACTAATGATCTAGTCCCTTTTCCTTTTAGACATTTTGTTCACTTTATGACTAGATTTTTTTTCTTTTTATTGACCTACAGTACAGACCAAAAGTTTGGACACACCTTCTCATTCAAAGAGTTTTCTTTATTTTCATGACTATGAAAATTGTAGATTCACACTGAAGGCATCAAAACTATGAATTAACACATGTGGAATTATATATATAACAAACAAGTGTGAAACAACTGAAAATATGACATATTCTAGGTTCTTCAAAGTAGCCACCTTTTGCTTTGATTACTGCTTTTGCTTGGCATTCTCTTGATGAGCTTCAAGAGGTAGTCCCCTGAAATGGTTTTCACTTCACAGGTGTGCCCTGTCAGGTTTAATAAGTGGGATTTCTTGCCTTATAAATGGGGTTGGGACCATCAGTTGCGTTGAGGAGAAGTCAGGTGGATACACAGCTGATAGTCCTACTGAATAGACTGTTAGAATTTGTATTATGGCAAGAAAAAAGCAGCTAAGTAAAGAAAAACGAGTGGCCATCATTACTTTAAGAAATGAAGGTCAGTCAGCCGAAAAATTGGGAAAACTTTGAAAGTAAGGGCTATTTGACCATGAAGGAGAGTGATGGGGTGCTGCGCCAGATGACCTGGCCTCCACAGTCACCGGACCTGAACCCAATCAAGATGGTTTGGGGTGAGCTGGACCGCAGAGTGAAGGCAAAAGGGCCAACAAGTGCTAAGCATCTCTGGGAACTCCTTCAAGGCTGTTGGTAGACCATTTCAGGTGACTATCTCTTGAAGCTCATCAAGAGAATGCCAAGAGTGTGCAAAGCAGTAATCAAAGCAAAAGGTGGCTACTTTGAAGAACCTAGAATATGCCATATTTTCAGTTGTTTCACACTTGTTTGTTATGTATATAATTCCACATGTGTTAATTCATAGTTTTGATGCCTTCATAGTCATGAAAATAAAGAAAACTCTTTGAATGAGAAGGTGTGTCCAAACTTTTGGTCTGTACTGTATATTAGACAATAGAGGAAATATATTAATCCTGATTTTCATCACCTTTCCACTTAAATATATTACGCTAAGTGCAATTTAGGCACATGCACTTTTTCTGACTATTTGGATTTTTTAAAAAGTGGCACAAGAGCTTTGCAAACATGGTGATCTGCCCCCATTTGTATATTTGGTATGCTCTTGTAATTCTCTAACAACAGTGACTTATGGAATTGCTAGGTATGCAATACTGTAAAAGATTACTGAAAATATTTTACCTTATAGTCTATAAAAAAAAACAAGCAGTGATTCCCCTGAGAGAAATACTAAGCATAAAAGAAATCTAAAATAATTAGATCTGACACACCGCAACAGGTTTGCAAGGTTGGCAGATGAGGGATATGTCAGTCCAGGGACAGCACTGCTGCAGCCGGACCCTTCCTCTACCAATCAGGGGAATGTCAGCTCCAGTAACCAGGGGACCAGGAGAGTAGGACAGGCCAGACAGGTGCTGATAGTGGGAGACTCAAATATTAGGGGTACAGAAAGGGCAATCTGTCACAAAGACCGGGATCGTCGAACAGTGTGTTGTCTTCCTGGTGCTCAAGTTTTGCAAATCGCGGATCGGGTTGACAGATTACTGGGAGGGGCTGGAGAAGATCCAGCAGTCATGGTCCATATAGGAAGCAATGACAAAGTTAGAGGTAGGTGGAGTGTCCTTAAAAATGATTTTAGGGATTTAGGTCAGAAGCTTAAGGTAAGGACCTCAAAGGTAGTGTTTTCCGAAATACTACCTGTACCACGAGCCACACAATAAAGGCAGCGGGAGATTAGGGAGGTTAACAAGTGACTCAAGAACTGGTGTAGGAAGAAGGGGTTTGGGTTCCTGGAGAACTGGGAAGACTTCTCTATCAGCTACAGGCTCTATCGTAGGGATGGGCTGCAACTCAATGGGGATGGGGCAGCTGTGTTGGGCGAAAAGATGGCTAGAAGGTTGAAGGAGTGTTTAAACTAGGGACTTGGGGGAGAGTAATTACACTATAGGAGGGGAAGATAGTGCAGATAGAGACCGGGGGCAAGGTAATGGGACTAGGGGCGGAATGGAAGGAGTGACTAGAACAGTTCAGAAGGAAAAGTGTAGGGTTAAAAATATACATAAACCTCTTAAATGTATGTATACTAATGCCAGAAGCCTGACTAATAAAACTGGGGAACTGGAATTAGTGATGTGTGAGGAGGACTATGACATAGTGGGAATAACTGAGACATGGCTGGATGATAGCTGCAACTGGGCAGTAATGTACAGGGTTACAGTCTGTATAGAAAGGATCGTCAAAACTGGAGAGGGGAGGGGGTCTGCCTTTATCTAAAGCCCACAATTCCATGCTGTAGGCGTCTTCTGACTATCTCTGCCTCCTGCCTGTAAGTCCCTCTGCTCTACTTCCCCCAGAACTTAAAAGGCAAGCATGCAATCTGATCTGTCTCTAGCCAATGGGTGATTTCCCTAGCTTATTTAGGGTGCCATCTGTAGGAAGGTGCCCAAACATTAAAGGGAATGTGTCACCAATTTTTTTTCTGCAAGTTAAAACCTGATAGTAACACATATCCTTTTTTATATAATCTGTTTTTATTTTCTGATTACAAATTTTTACATTCTATTTTCTGAACATGATTATGGGGGCAACCATATTGCCTCGACTGTTCTTAACAGCATTTAGAAAGAATTTAAAGAATTGCTTTACAACAGCCTCAAGGCATGCTCTGTAAGGATCCATTCAGACGTCCGCAATTTTGTTCCGCATTTTGCGGAACGGAATTGAGGACCCATTTATTTCTATGGGGCCGCACGATGTGCAGCCCGGCTCCAGAAATGCGGACCCGCACTTCCGGGTCCGCATTTCCGTTCCCGCCAAAAATAGAACATGTCCTATTATGGAGCCTAAGACTGAGTTCACACTTCAGTTAGCTGGTCAGTTATTTCCATTAGTTATTTTGAGCCAAAACCAGCAGTGAAGCCTACTTAGAAAGATCTGCCCCTGTTTTGTGTTTTTGACCCACATCTGGTTTTAGGACACAATAACTGATGGAAATAACTAACCAAATAACTTAAGTATGAACTCAGACTAAAGGGTTGTTCACACGACCGTTGGTGTCCCGTTCCCGTATTGCGGACCGCATTTGCGGATCCGCAGTACACGGACACCGTTCTGTTATCATTCCACATCACGGATGCGGACCCATTCATTTCAAAGGGTCCGCAAATCTGGAGATGCGGAATGGAAGCACGGAACGGAACACTACGGAAGCACTACGGAGTGCTTTCTGGGGTTCCGTTCCGTGCCTCCGCACAGCAAAAAGATAGAACATGCTCTATCTTTTTGCAGAATGGAGGGATCCTGGACCCATTCAAGTGAATGGGTCTGCGATCCCCATGTGCCTGCCCCACGGAAGGTCCCCGTGCATTGCGGACCGCAATTTGCGGTCCACAGCATGGGTACGGGCTTCACACGGTCGTGGGAACGAGCCCTTAGGGATCATGCACACAAACTTATTTTTGGTCAGTGTCCATTACGCTTTGTTTTGCGGCCCATATGTATAACCATTCACTTCAATGGGGCCAAAAAAAAATTTTAAATGACGTGTGCATTCCGTGTCTGCAATTCCATTCCGCAAAAAAATAGGACATGTCCTATTTTTGTCTGCATTACGGACAAGGATAGTACTGTTCTATTAGGGGCCAGCTTTTCCCACCCGCATAATACGGAATGCACATGGACGTCATTCTTAATTTTTGCGGATCTGTGTTTTGCAGACCATAAAATACATACTGTCGTGTGCATGAGCCCTAACCAGTGCAGAGGTCATTTTTCAAGCAAGCTTGGACAATCACCTTTTCTGAGCAGAGAATCCCGTATTATCTATACACAGAAGTGATGTGTCATTCTAAACCAGCCTTTAATGATAAGGAAATAACTGCAGTAAAGTGATCTGTAAAGACCAAGAAGTGGCGCCTATTATTAGTGCGAACACTGCAGGATTTTATTGTTTTTTTGTTTAAATACAGATATTGACATGGAAAATTTAAAATATCACCAAAAACTCTTTAAAAATGTGTTTAATATAAAAATGTGGTTTAAACAATAGGTCATTTTCTGATGACACATTCCCTTTACAGTGCTTTCACACTTGCATTGTTGATTCCAATATTGAGAATTTAACGGCTTTATTTTGATTTTGCACATCAGGATGCATCCGTTGTGTGAAATCAAAACGGGAAAAAATTGATCTGTCGCCATTGACTTACATTGTTTTCAGTGGCGGATCAGTTATTTTTTTGTTGTTGTTTTTTTTTTTTTTTATGACCGGACACAAAACAGCAGCTGATGCATCCTGAACGGATCTCTTTCCATTCAGGATTCATGAGGCCTAAACAGAATTTTTTTTTATTCTGCCGGATCTCAATACCGGAAAACAAGTTAAGTGTGAGAGTAGCCTTAGCTAGTCAAGTTCCTGCAAGGGCATTTGTGTTACAGTATAAGAATTAAGACCTGTAAACTCTTACATATAATAATGGCTGACATCATTTACAAGAGTATGCACATAGATATGTAATTAGAGATCTGTAAGTAAACTCGTCAAGTTCTGAAGAGAATGGTATTCATCCTACACTCATTGTTTCCATTTACCTCTCTTTGATAATGACTTAATTCCTATTTATTATTCACAGGCAGATCAGTTCTATTTTTTAGCTGTATGATAAATTGTACTTGTAACAGTGCTAGATCTCCATGTTCTAACCACCCGTGTACCAACCTATTATTTATACTTCTCTTCACGTACTGATTACAGGAACAATCTTCTCTTTGACCTTCAGCAGCTAGAAGGTGAATACACATATTTCTTGGGTATGTTTCATAGTTTTTTTTTCTAGTTTTTTTTTTTTTTACAAAATGAACAAAGATACTCACAGACTTCAATAAATTGAAATTTTAATTTTAAACATACTTTAAGTTATGTTCCTAACTGAAAACTAAATTGAAGGTACGTCTACACAGTGATATGACAGTGAGAGCAGTGTTGGATTTTTTGGGATTCTGGTGTTGCAGTCACAGCAAACATGCGAGTCATGCTGCAAGCCCATTTATTGCTATGCCAGCCCCGCTACACTGTGATCTTTGGTCACATGAAAACAAAAATTGTTATGTAGATGTACCCTAATATCCGGGTGGAGATACCATCCCAAGCAAATGCACTGGAGCCCTGGTCACTTGCCACCAACATAAAATGCTACCAGTGCTACCTACTGACTACTAGACTGAAAAATTATTGGTGAATTGCGAACCACTGGAGACATTGGTACACTAGTGAATAAATTAGTAGAGCCTAGGTTCTCGCCCTGTGGTAGGTGTCCGTCAGTGAGGTATATGTCATATCTCCAGTAGGTGCTTTGACTGTGTGATGATAGAATTGGGAATAAAGTGAAGTTTTTTTGTTTAAATTTAGCCAATTGGTTTAGGAATTGAAAGGAACACTGTGTTAGAGAATGTAAAAAGAGGAGCTCTGAGATGATCACCTCCCAATTATGTAGTTGTTGTACTGCACAGCACCAATCCACAATGTTAAAGCAGATATATCATCAGACTTGGTTGCCCAAACTCATAACTATGATGTTTTGATTGGACCTGCCCCATACTATTGCTGACCTAACATATGTCTGATGACAGATGCTTTTAATCCAAACCCTAAGGGTGTTATTCTGGAACACCACAACAGACAGACTGGAACAAGAGCAGAATCACTAGACTGGAAGACCACACATGAACAGAACTAAACTGAGACCAAACAAGCAGGGAACAAAGACAGACCAGGAGCATGGGCAGGATCAGGTCAGACGTGAAAATGGACTCATATTGGACACATAGACCGGCAAGGACTGGACAGGCAACAGAACAACAGACTCAGACACAAGAACAATTGTTGTTGCTCAGTCAAGAGGCAGGAACTTAACAGAACATATATCTGAGCACATCAGCCTAATACACCCACAGGCGCTCACAAACAGAAAGAGGGATTAATCTCTACATGGAACACAGAACGCACAGCGAGCAAGAGGTGATTAACCCCTGCCTTGCTGAACATAAAGGAGAGACATACGCTATGGTCATTTTCACAGCACAAAGTACCCACAGCCATTACGCACAACACAGAGATGAATATGCACTGCCACACCAACATATGGTTCTAGTTACATATCCAGCAGTATATGGCAACCAGCCCACACAGAAACAATGGGACACCACAAGTATACTCAGCTAGTATGCACAAGACAAAGGCAGATATGCATTGCCACACCGACAAATGGCCACCCATATCTAGCAACCAGTTCACACGGCATACAATGGAACACATTGATGCTCTCCTTCTTCTATACCTACCTGTCACCTCAGCCACCCACTGAATCTATAATAATAGACTGGGTAGTTAAATAATCTACCAAAAATTTTATATGAACTCTACAAGTAGTGGAGTCAATCTGTTGTGCCATGTGCCACTAGTGCTAGTGTGAAGGACTAGGGGCCCACCAGGGGATTCACCTGTTCCTCTGTTGGCCAGCCCGAGTCTGTGTGAATCTACCCTTAGAAAACTCTATGAGCAATAGTGACCACTGCTGACCTTCAGAATCTTAATCTCTCCAATGCAAGGCTGCAGAGTCTTCCTTTGCAATACAATCGCAACCTAAAAGAGAAAATCACAGTATACCCTTTAGGTTACATACACTGATCAACCATAACATAAAAAACACTCACAGGTGAAGTGAATAACATTGATTATCTTATGATACTAGCAAGTGTTAGGCCTCTTTCACACTACCGTTTTTTTTTTCCGTTTTGCGGGCCATTTTTTGCGTTCCGTATACGGTCCGTATACGGAACCATTCATTTCAGTGGTTCCGCAAAAAAAAACGGAATGTGTTCCGTATGCATTCCGTTTCCGTATTTCCGTTTTTCCGTTCCGTTGAAAGATAGAACATGTCCTATATTTGGCCACAAATCACGTTCCGTGGCTCCATTCAAGTCAATGAGTCCGCAAAAAAAAACGGAACACATACGGAAATGCATCCGTATGTCTTCCGTATCCGTTCCGTTTTTTCTAAACCATCTATTGAAAATGTTATGCCCAGCCCAATTTTTTCTATGTAATTACTGTATACTGTATATGCCATACGGAAAAACGGAACGGAAACGGAAACACAACGGAAACAAAAAAACGGAACAACGGATCTGTGAAAAACGGAACACAAAACACTTAAATCGACATACTGTAGTGTGAAAGAGGCCTTAACTGGTGGGATATATTAGGCAGCAAGTGGACAATCAGCTATTGAAGTTGAATTATTGCAAGTATGTAAGACGCTGCATTTTCTCCAGTCTCAGGAAACTTCTAGCAGCTTGAAAAATGTAGCAAAAGTGAGTCACGCCTGTATTGCGCGTGCAGTACGCGCATATTACATTGTCGATTTTTGCAATCAAGAAAATAATGACTGGAGATCACGAATTCTAGAATTTGAAAATTTATGGCGAATATTAGGCCAAAAATTAGCGAAATATTGTGAAAATGAATATTGCCTATGCTGCTCATCACTAATAACAATATGGTGGCTTTTAGCTACAATAGGGGGGGGGTCAGATATATTGTGCTATTATACATACCAATAATTTAAATTTGTTCTACTTATGCTGCTGTTTTAATTTTCTAACGCTAGCTATTAGGGGCACCATCTTATTTTGCTATGAGGCCCTATACATTATAGTTACGCCCATTTTTTTGGCACAGTATTCCCCGAGGCTTTGCTGGTATTCTAGGAAATCAAACAAAGTATTCTGTTCAGTATGTAGTAATCCATGTGAGTTCCAGCATGAAAGGTGCTTAAAAAAAGTGTAATAGGAATAGCTCACTCCTATGCAAAATAGGGACCAGGTGCTCTAGGCCAGAAAAACTGTATCACCCGTACAGACTAGTATTAAAAATAGATAAATAAATTGGACTGGCACTCTGTATGTGAGGTAATATGGAAAAAAGGCTAAAATGCAATATAAGGTGATCACACAATTTAATTCAGAACTCTAAATACAAAAAAATACACACAATTGGATAAGATATATAAAATGACACTAAAAATTAATAGCAGCACTGACGTATATTAGTTCATTTGATATTCCATGATATAAAGTTCATTCCATATAAGAAACCAGAAATAAATAAAATAGTGTCCTTTCTCTCACAGATAGCTGTATGGAGGGTGCAAAAGCGCTTGGTTTTATAGTTGTGCGTCCTAAAACCAAGCGCTTTTGCACCCTCCATACAGCTATCTTTGAGAGAAAGGACACTATTTTATTTATTTCTGGTTTCTTATATGGAATGAACTTTATATCATGGAATATCAAATTAACTAATATACGTCAGTGCTGCTATAAATTTTTTGTGTCATTTTATATATCTTATCCAATTGTGTGTATTTTATTGTATTTTGAGTTCTGAATTAAATTGTGTGATCACCTTATATTGCATTTTAGCCTTTTTTCCATATTACCACACATACAGAGTGCCAGTCCAATTTATTTATCTATTTTTAATGAAAGGTGCTTAGCTTATGTTATGAGCAGTCATAACAACTAAGAAAGCATACTGTGGGCAGGGGTGCACCTAGCCTTTCTGCTACCTAAGGCAAAAACTGAAATGGCAATCCCACTCCCATGCCAAATTCTCTACCTAACCCCTACCCTCCAGCCCTACTTGTTTAGCGTAGATAGTCATGATTATGTCCTTTAGCCATCTCTTGTCTCTGTAGAGCTTTGCACACAGACATCTTAGTTTCCTACTTTTCTATCCTCCTCCTCACCTTCTGAACACCCCATTCTGCCACCCCTAATACTATGCCCACTGTGCTCCCCAATACTATACTGGAGAAACAGTCCCCCTGAAAATACTATTACCACACAGAATGGGTGTGGTGTGTGCTGGGAAAGTGGAAGAGCCAGCATGCCTGTCTCACTCATTTTCTACACCTGTTTTAGGCGTAGAAAATGGTCTAAATTTACACCAACAAGGGAGCTGGGGTAGATTTTGAAGCGGCGGTGGATCAGCCGAAGTTATGTAGAGGCCAGCGCCTCTACATGACTTTGACGGATCCACCGCCAGCAAAGGGTCTAAAACACCGGTCTTAATAAATGACCCCCTTAGTTTTGGAACAGAAAGCTTAGCTCCATTGAAGACATCATCATGGTAAGATTTATTGCTACCATCACCTATCTTTGTATCTTATGGGCATCGGCCGAGTGCCATGTTGGGCACTGATCAATGGAGCCCCCCCATCTGTCTCATGACTCGGTGACTGTCACTTTACTTAATCTTTGTCTTTGTATATTTTTGTATATATCTTTAATGACAGTTTTAGTAAACTTTATATGCACCCAAGTCATGTTAACCACTTCAGCCCCCCTAGCTTAAACACCCTTAATGACCAGGCCACTTTTTACACTTCTGACCTACCCTACTTTCACCGTTTATTGCTCGGTCATGCAACTTACCACCCAAATGAATTTTACCTCCTTTTCTTCTCACTAATAGAGCTTTCATTTGGTGGTATTTCATTGCTGCTGACATTTTTACTTTGTTTGTTATTAATCGAAATTTAATGATTTTTTGCAAAAAAATGACATTTTTCACTTTGAGTTGTAAAATTTTACAAAAAAAAGACATCCATATATAAATTTTTCTCAAAATGTATTGTTCTACATGTCTTTGATAAAAAAAATGTTTGGGTAAGAAAAAAATGGTTTGGGTAAAAGTTATAGCGTTTACAAACTATGGTACAAAAATGTGAATTTCCGCTTTTTGAAGCAGCTCTGACTTTCTGAGCACCTGTCATGTTTCCTGAGGTTCTACAATGGCCAGACAGTACAAACACCCCACAAATGACCCCATTTCGGAAAGCAGACACCCTAAGGTATTCGCTGATGGGCATAGTGAGTTCATAGAACTTTTTATTTTTTAGCGGAAAATGATGATTTTTTTTTTTCATACAAAGTCTCATATTCCACTGACTTGTGACAAAAAATAAAAACTTCTATGAACTCACTATGCCCATCAGCGAATACCTTGGGGTGTCTTCTTTCCAAAATGGGGTCACTTGTGGGGTATTTATACTGCCCTGGCATTCTAGGGGCCCTAATGTGTGGTAAGTAGTTTGAAATCAAAATGTGTAAAAAATGGCCGGTGAAATCCGAAAGGTGCTCTTTGGAATGTGGGCCCCTTTGCCCACCTAGGCTGCAAAAAAGTGTCACACATGTGGTATCTCCGTACTCAGGAGAAGTTGGGAAATGTGTTTTGGGGTGTCATTTTACATATACCCATGCTGGGTGAGATAAATATAGTGGTCAAATGCCAACTTTGTATAAAAAAAATGGGAAAAGTTGTCTTTTGCCAAGATATTTCTCTCACCCAGCATGGGTTTATGTAAAATGACACCCCAAAACACATTGCCCAACTTCTCCTGAGTACGGAGATACCACATGTGTGACACTTTTTTGCAGCCTAGGTGGGCAAAGGGGCCCACATTCCAAAGAGCACCTTTCGGATTTCACTGGCCATTTTTTACACATTTTAATTTCAAACTACTTACCAAACATTAGGGCCCCTAGAATGCCAGGGCAGTATAACTACCCCACAAGTGACCCCATTTTGGAAAGAAGACACCCCAAGGTATTCCGTGAGGGGCATGGCGAGTTCCTAGAATTTTTTATGTTTTGTCACAAGTTAGCGGAAAATGATGATTTTTTTTAATTTTTTTTTCTTACAAAGTCTCATATTCCACTAACTTGTGACAAAAAATAAAAACTTCCATGAACTCACTATGCCCATCACGAAATACCTTGGGGTGTCTTCTTTCCAAAATGGGGTCACTTGTGGGGTAGTTATACTGCCCTGGCATTTTAGGGGCCCAAATGCGTGCAAAGTAGTTTGAAATCAAAATCTGTAAAAAATGGCCGGTGAAATCCGAAAGGTGCTCTTTGGAATGTGGGCCCCTTTGCCCACCTAGGCTGCAAAAAAGTGTCACACATGTGGTATTGCCGTACTCAGGAGAAGTTGGGCAATGTTTGTTGGGGTGTCATTTTACATATACCCATGCTGGGTGAGATAAATATCTCGGTCAAATGCCAACTTTGTATAAAAAAAATGGGAAAAGTTGTCTTTTGCCAAGATATTTCTCTCACGCAGCATGGGTATATGTAAAAAGACACCCCAAAACACATTGCCCAACTTCTCCTGAGTACGGGGATACCAGATGTGTGACACTTTTTTGCAGTCTAGGTGGGCAAAGGGGCCCACATTCCAAAGAGCACCTTTCAGATTTCACCGGCCATTTTTTACAGATTTTGATTTCAAACCACTTCTCACGCATTCGGCCCCTAAAATGCCAAGGCAGTATAACTACCCCACAAGTGACCCCATTTTGGAAAGAAGACACCCCAAGGTATTTCGTGATGGCCATAGTGAGTTCATGGAAGTTTTTATTTTTTGTCACAAGTTAGTGGAATATGAGACTTAAAATAAAAAAATAAATCATCATTTTCCGCTAACTTGTGACAAAAAATAAAAAATTCTAGAAACTCGCCATGCCCCTCACGGAATACCTTGGGGTGTCTTCTTTCCAAAATGGGGTCACTTGTGGGGTAGTTATACTGCCCTGGCATTCTAGGGGCCCTAATGCGTGGTAAGTAGGTAAATGACCTGTGAAATCCGAAAGGTGCTCTTTGGAATGTGGGCCCCTTTGCCCACCTAGGCTGCAAAAAAGTGTCACACATGTGGTATCGCAGTATTTAGGAGAAGTTGGGCAATGTGTTTTGCGGTGTCTATTTACATATACCCATGCTGGGTGAGATAAATATCTCGGCAAAAGACAACTTTTCCCATTTTTTATACAAAGTTGGCATTTGACCAAGATATTTATCTCACCCAGCATGGGTATATGTAAAATGACACCCCAAAACACATTGCCCAACTTCTCCTGAGTACAGCGATACCAGATGTGTGACACTTTTTTGCAGCCTAGATGCGCAAAGGGGCCCACATTCCTTTTATGAGGGCATTTTTAGACATTTGGATCCCAGGCTTCTTCTCACGCTTTAGGGCCCCTAAAATGCCAGGGCAGTATAAATACCCCACATGTGACCCCATTTTGGAAAGAAGACACCCCAAGGTATTCAATGAGGGGCATGGCGAGTTCATCGAATTTTTTTTTTTGGCACAAGTTAGCGGAAATTAATTTTTTTTTTTTCTCACAAAGTCTCTCTTTCCGCTAACTTGGGACAAAAATTTCAATCTTTCATGGACTCAATATGCCCCTCAGCGAATACCTTGGGGTGTCTTCTTTCCGAAATGGGGTCACATGTGGGGTATTTATACTGCCCTGGCATTCTAGGGGCCCTAAAGCGTGAGTAGAAGTCTGGAATATAAATGTTTAAAAATTTTTACGCATTTGGATTCCGTGAGGGGTATGGGGAGTTCATGTGAGATTTTCTTTTTTGACACAAGTTAGTGGAATATGAGACTTTGTAAGAAAAAAAAAATAATTTCCGCTAACTTGGGCCAAAAAAATGTCTGAATGGAGCCTTACAGGGGGGTGATCAATGACAGGGGGGTGATCAGGTAGTCTATATGGGGTGATCACCCCCCTGTCATTGATCACCCCCCTATAAGGCTCCATTCAGATGTCGGTATGTGTTTTGCGGATCTGATCCATGTATCCGTGGATCCGTAAAAAACATACGGACATCTGAATGCAGCCTTACAGGGGGGTGATCAATGATAGGGGGGTGATCAATGACAGGGGGGTGATCAGGGAGTCTCTATGGGGTGATCACCCCCCTGTCATTGATCACCCCCCTATAAGGCTCCATTCAGACTTCCGTATGTGTTTTGCGGATCCGATACATGTATCCGTGGATCCGTAAAAAACATACGGACATCTGAATGCAGCCTTACAGGGGGGTGATCAATGACAGGGGGGTGATCAATGACAGGGGGTGATCAGGGAGTCTATATGGGGTGATCACCCCCCTGTCATTGATCACCCCCCTGTAAGGCTCCATTCAGACATCCGTATGTGTTTTGCGGATCCGATCCATGTATCAGTGGATCCGTAAAAATCATACGGACGTCTGAATGGAGCCTTACAAGGGGGTGATCAATGACAGGGGGGTGATCAATGACAGGGAGGTGATCAGGGAGTCTATATGGGGTGATCACCCCCTGTCATTGATCACCCCCCTGTAAGGCTCCATTCAGACGTCCGTATGTGTTTTGCGGATCCGATCCATGTATCAGTGGATCCGTAAAAATCATACGGACGTCTGAATGGAGCCTTACAAGGGGGTGATCAATGACAGGGGGGTGATTAATGACAGGGGGGTGATCAGGGAGTCTATATGGGGTGATCACCCCCCTGTCATTGATCACCCCCCTATAAGGCTCCATTCAGATGTCCGTATGTGTTTTGCGGATCCATGTATCCGTGGATCCGTAAAAAAACATACGGACATCTGAATGCAGCCTTACAGGGGGGTGATCAGTGACAGGGGGGTGATCAATGACAGGGGGGTGATCAGGGAGTCTATATGGGGTGATCACCCCCCTGTAAGGCTCCATTCAGACGTCTATGTGTTTTGCGGATCCGATCCATGTATCCATGGATCCGTAAAAATCATACGGACGTCTGAATGGAGCCTTACAGGGGGGTGATCAATGACAGGGGGGTGATCAATGACAGGGGGGTGATCAGGGAGTCTATATGGGGTGATCAGGGGTGATCAGTGGTTCATAAGGGGTTAATAAGTGACAGGGGGGGTGTAGTGTAGTGTAGTGGTGTTTGGTGCTACTTTACTGAGCTACCTGTGTCCTCTGGTGGTCGATCCAAGCAAAAGGGACCACCAAAGGACCAGGTAGCAGGTATATTAGACGCTGCTATCAAAACAGCGTCTAATATACCTGTTAGGGGTTAAAAAAATCGCATCTCCAGCCTGCCAGTGAACGATCGCCGCTGGCAGGCTGGAGATCCACTCTCTTACCTTCCGATCCTGTGAACGCGCGCGCCTGTGTGCGCGCGTTCACAGGAAATCTCGGCTCACGCGAGATGACGCGTATATGCGTAGCTGAGCGCAGGGCTGCCGCCTCCAGACCGCAATCCTGCGTTAGGCGGTCCGGAGGCGGTTAAAGGCTATGTACACCTTTGGGGGAATTTTTTAAATATTATTGCATTGTACTCATTTTGAGCAAAAACTTTTTTTTTTTTATTGGTCTTTATTAAAAATATGGCTTCCTTTTTTCTGTACAGAGCTGACATGCTCTAGAAGCACCCTTTGGATTTTCTGTCTTTTCCATCAGATCAGGAGCAAACTGACTCCTTATCTCCGCTTTATGACCTCCTAAACACTCAATAGCTCAGTTCTTATCTTATGCATAAGATTGTGGCTTAAATAAGTGTTTATGACATCTTAGTAGTTTAGAGATTAGGTTTGTTAGATGACTGGCACAAAGTGAACGTGAAAATACCAGTCACATAAAAAAAATTGCCTCTGAACGAGTACATAGCTTTTAAGTCATGATAATACATTTGGTGTCAGAAGTGGGATTTGGGCAAAAGATATGCTTATTGTTTATGAAATACCAGGGAAGGGAGATATATATAACTCCCCACAGAAACCACATAACGGCACCATGTTTGGACTCTAGTTGTAACATCCCTACAACATTCTGGTCTGGAGCTATGAACCCTAAAGGGTTTGGTGGGTCATTTAATGCCAGCCCAGAAAGGAATGGGTGGACCCTTCCCAGAGTAGGGGACGGCTACAGTTTAAAAGGCTTGTGCCAGCAAGCGGGCGTGTCTTTTTCTGAAAAGGGGTCACATCGTACAAATGTGTTAGGAGAGACCTGGAAACCAGCTGACATCACTGCCCTCCATGTGAATACAGCAAAGGAACATTCACCTACCCAGTAACTGACCTGTGCTCTGTGTAATCCTGTTTGTACCATATTACCTGTATTGGTAGCCTCAGACCACTGTATATATTCTTAGTGTATATTGTGTTATCTAGTGTGCCCTTAAGGTGTGATTAAATATTAGAGGTGGGACGAATCCAATTTTTTTCTAATCCGAATCCGAAAAGGTTCTCGAATATATCGAATCTTTCGAATCTCGAATCCTACGAATCCTGTACATAATTGTGTGAACGCACGGTGTAAGGAACAAAGTCAGACCGCGTCAGTTTGTCTGAACCTCCACCTCCCAGTCACGGTCGCACCCTATATGACCGCGATGACCCCTGCTATGACCCCTGCTCCTATCACTACAGAACATACAATGTAATACAGCGCCACATACCTCTTACATCCCGTGACGTCTCCTTTGATGTAGATGTTCTCTTTCCTCATCTTCTCCTTTCAGACCTTCAGACCAGACACCATTTTTCAGCCAGTTCTGCAGTTTGACAAAAAAAAATCTTAGTTTACTACTTTTCCATCATCCTCCCATCTTCTGGACAAATCATCCTAACACCCCCAATACTGTGCCGCTGTGCTCCCCAATACTATACTGCAGAAACAGATAATACCCCTGATAATACTAGTACCACACAGAGCCCCCCATATAAAATACCCCTTCTTTGTGGCCTCAGTAGATGCCTCATAGTGCCCCCCAATAATGTGCCAATAAGAAGTGGCCCCACAGTGCCACTCAATAATGTGCCAGTAAGTGTCCCCATAGATGCCCCCCTAATCATGTGCCAGTATCAAGTGCGGAGTGCCTCTCTCCTCCCCCCATGTGCCGGTATCATAGTGCCATCTCCCCCCCAATGTGCCAGTATTATAGTGCCATCTCCCCCCATAATGTGCCAGTATCATAGTGCCATCTCCCCCCATAATGTGCCAGTATCATAGTGCCATCTCCCCCCATAATGTGCCAGTATCATAGTGCCATCTCCCCCCATAATGTGCCAGTATCATAGTGCCATCTCCCCTCATAATGTGCCAGTATCATAGTGCCTCCCCCCCCCCCCCAATGTGCCAGTATCATAGTGCCTCTCACCTCTCCCCTTGGCATCCACAGATCCCCCATCCTATAACAGTGCCATCCACAGACCCCCCCACCCCATAACAGTGCCATCCACAGACCCCCCCACCCCATAACAGTGCCATCCACAGACCCCCCACCCCATAACAGTGCCATCCACAGACCCCCCCACCCCATAACAGTGCCATCCACAGACCCCCCCCACCCCATAACAGTGCCATCCACACCCCATAACAGTGCCATCCACAGACCCCCCACCCCATAACAGTGCCATCCACAGGCCCCCCCACCCCATAACAATGCCATCCACAGACCCCCCCACCCCATAACAGTGCCATCCACACCCCATAACAGTGCCATCCACACCCCATAACAGTGCCATCCACAGACCCCCCCCACCCCATAACAGTGCCATCCACAGACCCCCCCACCCCATAACAGTACCATCCACAGACCTCCCCCCCACCCCTTAACAGTGTAATCCACAGACCCCCCATTGCCGCTCCAGTACAGTTATAAAGTGTGTAATTTAATTAATAATGAATGATTCATGCTGCCCCCTCTGTCTGTAGTACATTCAATATATCCGACTTACAGGGCTACTGACATCGTAATGCAGGCCGGCCGGGCAGACGAGCGGCAGAGTGACTGACTGATGTCACCTGCCTGCGCCGCCTGCTTTATGAATGAAGCAGGCGGCGCAGGCAGGTGACGTCAGTCACTCTGCCGCTCGTCTGCCCGGCCTGCATTACGATATCAGTAGCCCTGTAAGTCGGATATATTGAATGTACTAGAGCCAGAGGGGGCAGCATGAATTATTATTATTAATAGAATACACATTTTATAACTGTACTGGAGCGGAGGAGCCGGAGCACAGTGAACGCACCGGCCCCCAGCTCCTCCTCCCAGTCCCTCCCACCGGATTCGTATGAGGTAAATTACGTCGGGATTCGAGTCCACGAATCCAGCAAGATTCGAGGGATTCGTGGATTCGACGAATCCCCCGTCCCATCTTTATTAAATATATAATTTAATCTTGTGTTTCGGCCTAGTGATAAGCTACAGCAGGTTGGTTTCTCACCCTATATAATCCTGTTAACTGACCGGGCTTATATCAAACGAGAAGCTGGCGGCAGATACCCGGGCTGAGACAGCGCTGTTTTCACTGCAGCAGTGAAAAGGCTCTCTCAGCTTGTTGCCTCTCTGTGCCAGCGTGGACAGGAGGTGTCTGTGTAACTGTACCAAGCTGACCTTACAGGTTCCTCCAGGAGGGCATAACGTCACGTCTTGGTAACCAGGGACCATACCGAGTCTCGTGAGTTCGACGTAGTTGATGTCAAGTGGGCACGAGGCGTGGTATCCGTCACACACAGTCTTATAGAACTTGGACAAATTCACAGTCTGCCCATTGATGCCCATTGATCTCACAATAATACATAAATCCCACAATAATTATTTCAAGCACTTATGTAGTGCTGCTATATTCCGCAGCACTTTACAGACATTAGCATTAAGCTGTCCCCAATCGAGCTCACAATCTAAGTTCCCTATCAGTATGTCTTTGGAGTGTGGGGGGAAACTGGAGTTTCCAGAGGAAACCCACGCAAACACGGGGAGAACATACAAACTCCATGCAGATGTTGTCGGATTCGAACCTAGGTCCTCAGCGCTGGAAGGCACCAGTGCTAACCACTGAGCCACCGTGCTTCCCCCTATAATGTATTCTTGTACAAAAAAATACCCACTTATAATGTGTGCCAGTAAAAAATGGCCCCTTATAAGGTTTGCTAGTACAAAAAAAAAAACATTTTTAGAACCCCCAATGTCCCCACAGTGCTTCCCCCAGTTATATGATAATGACCATTCTCCCCCACCCCCCACCACCATCATTTTGGCCCAACAGCGTGCTGCCTAATAAAAATAATAAACTCAAATACTTACCTCCATTCTGCTGTCAGCGATGCAGTGCAGGACACAGACCTCTTTCGTTCTGTGAGCTGTATGCAGATGGATAAGGCAGCGTGATGATGATCACACCAGCCTCTGATAGGCTACAGGCACTAAGACTAAAGCCTATGGAAGGGAACGATGGGGCAGGGAGACATCACTTCCATGCCCCGCCGCAGCATTCAACTGTATTGCCGTCCTGAGAACAGCGATGCAGTTAAATATGCAGAGATGAGCACTTCCACTTCCCCCACTTGTCCCTACCTGCCACTGCGTGAAGCAATTGTCTCATCTTGCCTCATTGACGGTGCACCCCTGATTGTGGGGGCTCCAGGTGTTTGCCAGTCCGGCGTACAGGATTAGCTCCAGGCATCCAAATATGCAAGCAGTCGAGCTTTACAAGAAAGCCAGCCAGTTGTGCACTCCCTCTATGGTGATAGGAAGCCTTTACTCATCCTCAAATAATACATTTTGGGGAAAACCCGTTTAACAGATGGTGGTAAAAGAAAAGCAATCCTGATTCCATAAGTTAAAATATACCTATTTTGAAAAAAAAACTGGAGGTCCACTACAAACACAACAAACAGCCATAAAGAATAAAATTCACAAAAAATATTATAACCACCAGGTTGAGTCATCCTGGTTGACATGGAGCTCAGGTAGGGGGTCTTACCATAACCATTCTGATGATGAGAGTTACTGATTAACTAAAAGAAGGGGGGCATGGACAACACAGCTCTCCTGATTTTCGGTGTTTCTTAGTTTAGTTGTCAATATGGATAGTAGAGTACTCTTCTGGCAGCAGCCTATCTCCCAGACAACAAAAGAATTAGGCATGTTGATATCCAACAGTATTTGCAGAATTTTCTCCGACTGAAAAATCAGTTCCATTCATTTGAATGGGCAGGAAAGCACAAGGATTTCTGCAAGCTCCATTTAGGTGAATGTAAATGATTTCCAGTTATGGAAAATTCTGCAACAAAATCCAAAGCATATGAAGGCACCCTTAAAGGGAACCTGTCATCACCTTTATGCTGCTCATACTAATGGCAGTATAAAGTAGAGACAGGTGAGTTGATTTCAGCGGTCTGTCACTTATAAGTTAAAAGTAAGTGGTTGCCGAGAACCAACATCATAATCGTTGCAGACTGGGCCTAGAAAATATAGCGTATGTCCAAAGAAGGTTGGCACTGCTCGAATAATTTGGCGGTGGACGTGTCTGCGGGCAGGAGTCCCAGTAGATAATTCGTGAAGAACAAGACCGGCACTCGCTTTTGATGAATAATCTTGCAAATTTATTCAGTCACATATTACATCATAATGATGCGTTTCAGCAACAAAGTGCTTTCATCAGACTGTGTGTATACATCTTACCACTAGCTCTGATATATATACAAATAAGTACAAAGGAAATGACATCACATTATTTCGTTAGACTCCTCCCACAGCTGAATTTCTACGGAGTATAAGTAAATCAACACAATCCCATAGGTGAAGTGTATTTTCTAGTTTCGCTATAGAAAAAACAAACAAAAAAGGAAACATGGTTACAGATAGTCGCATCATATGAAACCACTAACATTGTAATCTCGATTTAGGCCTTTCGGATCCATGGTTTGTAATCGATGGCTCCAATATGCCTCTCTTTTTAAAAGCAATTTATTTCTGTCACCACCGCGTCGAGGTAATGAGACACTTTCTATGACCTGATAGCGTAGTTGTGATATGGTATGCCCCTTTTGGTGGAAATGGTACGGTAGTGGGAGTAACAGATTCTCTTTTCTAATAGTCGATTTATGCTTGCTCAATCGATCTTTGATTCTCATGGAAGTTTCCCCCACATACAATAGACCGCAGGGGCATTTGAGGATGTAAACAACGAATCGACTATCACAGGTGAAGACTCACCTGATTGGGATTTGTTCACCAGAATGCGGATGTGAAAAATGGCTACCCTTAATGACACTCGAACAATTCACACAATTTAACCCTCCTCTTATGTTAGGGTCAGAACCGACCAGTTTTCAGGTTTTGAATGTCTATAAGTATCATATAAATTTGTTTATTGCATCAAGATTTTTTTACTTTGTCAGGAACCTCTATTTAAACAATGTAATAGAAAAATAATCCTTTTCACTAAATTATAAAATACTGTGGTGAAAATTAAGACGTTTATGGTGTTAGGGTCAATTCTGACCCAGTTATAATATAGGATTATAGGACACTAATAAGTGCCAAAACTGAAATCCTAAACACTCTCTCTGCTTAGTAACACTGACAGCCAATCACCTCTCAACCCTGTGAGCTGTAGTTAGGGAGGGGCCGATCTCTTTGCCTGCTTGTCTGCTTCTCTAAATAAAGTAAAGAAACATAGGACCAATACATTTCAGAGTTGCTGGCTTGCAGAGTAATCATCTCCAATATGCAGCATGCAAGAGTGAGAAGATTTACAGGAAGCCAAATACTGGATTATATCTTGGATGAAAATGAGGCAGAGGACACAGAGCAGCATAGCGATATGGATGAGCAGGTTTCTGAGGCAGAAGATGAAGTAGAGTATCAACCAGAATACACAGACACATCTGATGAGTCTGATGAGGAGGCCACCAGTGCTGAACCTGCTGCTGTTCCTGCTGAAACAATCAAATCCAAAAGTGGTAAGATCTGTTGGAGTTCAGAACCTCCTGACTTACATGGCAGGGCAGCTGCTGCAGATGTAATCAAAATGACCCCTGAGATCACAAGGTTTGCTGTGACGAGAGTAAGTGACATCAAAACATATTTTGAACTGTTCATGCCATTGTCACTAAAAAAAGTCATCATTGGAAGTCCATGGCAAAAGTCATCAGGAAAAAAAGTCCATGGCAACATGTGGAATGACATAAATGAGGAATGTCTAGATGCTTATATTGGTGTTCTTCTTCTTGCTGGAGTGTACAGATCCTATAATGAGGCCACTGATAGTCTCTGGGACAAGTCAAGAGGCAGATATGTCAAGATGGCCGATGGCTGTGTTTTCTAACATCCTAGATGTGTCTGCATACAATGCATTTGTGTTATGGACCCACATCCACCCAGGTTGGAACACAAAAAAAAATAACAAGTGGAGAATATTTCTCGAGAAGCTAGGAAGTTCCCTTGTCAAGGCACACATTGAGCAAAGGAAACGGGTGTCTCGAGATCCAATCACTGCAGCCGTGATCAGACAGATGCAGAGTTCATCAAGCACTCCATCCACACCATCAACAACACAAAGAGAATCAGTGCCAGCATCCTCATCATCATCTAGCCTTGCCTCAACATCAACCAGCACAGCCACAGCCACAACTCCAGTGATGCCATCTGATTCTAAAAGAAAGAGGTGTCAGGTCTGCCCCAGCAATAAGGACAGAAAGACACACACATTATGCCTCCACTGTAAAAAATATATCTGCAAAGAACATGCTAAAAGTGTCAGCTTTTGCAACACATGCATCTAAAAACACCCACACAAACACATGCAAGTTCTTGCACAAAGATGCTTTGAAACTAGTACTTGATTTCTATTGGTTTGCCTTGCTTGATTGTGTGTTGTTTGTTTGACCTTGCAAGTCTACATTTTGTATTATTACTTGCTTTTCATTGTTTATGAACGTTTTATGTTTAAAAAAAAAAAAGACTTTTGGCTATTTTCTTGAAGTAAATATATATGGGTCAAAATTGACCCTAACACCATCAATGTTATTATAGTTAATGTTATTAAAATAAAAATAAAAATATATTTTTTTTAAATAAGAGATGTGTTCAAATACTCCTCAGAAACATTCTGGTGACATAACAACCTTTTATTTACTTATAATATTCTATTGAGGTTTATTTTACCAATTTTTTTTTTGTGAAAATGAGAGGTATGCTATCAAAAGAAAGGTCTAAGGGGTCACACCAAAAATATTAAAACCAATCTTTTCAAGGATAAAGAAGCCTAACAAGGTATCCAAGAGGTAAGAAACAAATTGGATGATAAATAATTGTTCAGAGGGTATTTTATGGCTGATTTAAGACACGGGTCAAAACCGACCCGTTAACATCATGGATAGTAACAGAAAGCTAACATAAGAGGAGGGTTAAGCATGGGAATGTGCCTTGTCTCGGGGTGGATAACGTAGTTTGTCTAGGGCTGATTTTTTTTTTACTGCCTATATCTGCTCTAATTATCTTATCACACAGATTATCTGCTCTTTTGAAGCACATCATTGGGGGTCTCTGGAATTCGTCAATTTGAGGATATTATCTGGAAACTATCTGCCAATGCTTGTTAACAATGCTTTTGACCCTTTGGATCCAAGGGTGATATTTAACCACCAATGGGACCTGTGGTAATTTTATCGATATTTCCTCCTGTGGACCTTCAAGTCTATTCCTCTGTTCATCCAGTAGTTGTCTAGGGTAACCCCTCTCTAGAAATGTATTAGTCATTTCCTCTAGCCTTGTTGTAAGGGTATCTGGATTACTAACAATCCACTTAACCTGCTGATATTGTGAAAAGGGGATAGATTTTTTTGTAGACACCGGATGGCTACTAGCAAAAGTAAGTAGACTATTCCGATCAGTGCTTTTAATAAAAAGGTCAGTATGAATATGCCCATCATCCCCTAGTAAGAACCAGGTGTCTAAAAAAGAAATCGTATTGTTGTCGAAATGCATGGTGAACTGTAATTCCTCCCAAATGGAATTAAGATATGTGGTAAAATCCGTGAGGGATCGAACGTCGCCACGCCACACGCAAAAAATGTCGTCGATAAATCGATGCCAAAAGACACAATATTGCAGATATAAATCATTGCGGTAAATAAAATTACTCTCAAAATAAGACATATAGCAAATTGCGTATGGCGGTGCGACGTTCGGTCCCATCGCGGTGCGACGTTCGGTCCCATCGCGGTGCTGGTAGAAGGAATCCTGGAATAAAAAGTAATTTCGCTCAAGCACGATTTTAGGAAGTGATAAGAAAAATACTTTTTCAGATGTTTGATAAGTGCTGGTGTTAAGTAGTTCTCTAACTGTTTCCAGGCCCTTCTCATGTGTAATCGAGGTATATAGACTGCATACATCGAAGGTAACGAGTATGCAATCCTTATCAGTCACTAATGTGCCGATCTCTGACAGAAAATGTCCTGTGTCACGTAGGTAAGAAAGAGATTTCTGAGTGAGGGGCGTTAATACCTTCTCAAGAAAAATCGCAGGGGGAGAGAGGATGGAGTCAGTGGCTGCTACAATAGGACGGCCCGGAGGCTTTGTCAGGGATTTATGAGCCTTTGGTAAAATGTAGAATACCGGAGTAATCGGATGTTGGTTAATCAGAAAATCGCCTAATTTCGCATCAATGACTCCATCCTCTCTCGCCCGCGTGACCACCCCCTGAATTGCTGCCTTAATTTGAAAGACTGGATCGGTTTGTAATATCTGATATGTATGGGTGTCATTTAATTGACTCAAAACCTCAGTTACATAATATTCTTTATCTAGGACCACCAGGGCACCCCCCTTATCGGCTGGTTTAAATATCAAGGATTTATCATCCAACATGTGATTAAGGGCGTGTTTTTCTTCTGTGCTTAAGTTGTGTCTGATATTAAGGTTTCCTTGCTTACATTGTTGCAACAAGGTATCTTCATCACGTTGAACCAAATTGATAAAAGTCTCAACTCGTTGTTTACATCCTCAAATGCCCCTGCGGTCTATTGTATGTGGGGGAAACTTCCATGAGAATCAAAGATCGATTGAGCAAGCATAAATCGACTATTAGAAAAGAGAATCTGTTACTCCCACTACCGTACCATTTCCACCATAAGGGGCATACCATATCACAACTACGCTATCAGGTCATAGAAAGTGTCTCATTACCTCGACGCGGTGGTGACAGAAATAAATTGCTTTAAAAAAGAGAGGCATATTGGAGCCATCGATTACAAACCATGGATCCGAAAGGCCTAAATCGAGATTACAATGTTAGTGGTTTCATATGATGCGACTATCTGTAACCATGTTTCCTTTTTTGTTTGTTTTTTCTATAGCGAAACTAGATGTTTCAGAAAATACACTTCACCTATGGGATTGTGTTGATTTACTTATACTCCGTAGAAATTCAGCTGTGGGAGGAGTCTAACGAAATAATGTGATGTAATTTCCTTTGTACTTATTTGTATATATATCAGAGCTAGTGGTAAGATGTATACACACAGTCTGATGAAAGCACTGAGTTGCTGAAACGCGTCACTATGATTTAATATGTGACTGAATAAATTAGCAAGATTATTCATCAAAAGCGAGTGCCGGTCTTGTTCTTCAGGAATGGGCCTAGAAAAAAGAGTCACGGCCACCTGAGAAGAGTCATGGTTATTCATAAATTCCTGCTCTCCTCCCCACCTGCTGATGATTAACTGTCTTCTACCTAGTTTTCTCTCTCTGTCTAGGAGAAAACTGCCAATCATCAGCAGATGGGCGAGGAGAGCAGGAGATTATGAAGAACCATGACTCTTCTGAGGTAGATGTGACTCTTTTCAAGGCCTGGACTGCAATGATTATGAGGCTGGTTCTCAGCAACCTCTTACTTTTAGCTCATGAGTGACACACCGCTGAGATCAGCATTTCTGTCACTATTTTATGCAGCCCTCAGTGAGGTCAGCATAACGTTGATGACAGGTTCCTTTTAAGCACTCCCAAACATCCATTAAGCTCCTGGGAAAAAAATTGCAATTTTCACTTTGCACCAACTGATGTAAATTAATTCTTGTAGAACATATGTTGGATCAAAATGTTCACTACACCTCTTGGTATATATTGTGAGGGGTGTGGTCTCTAAAATAGGGTCACTCCTTGGGGGTTTCTTTTTTTTATTTCACATCAGAGCCTCGGCAGTTGTCGGCCAGTGCTGTATAAATCACCAATTAAGGTCTCAAATGCACATGGTGCTCTTTCTCTTTCTCATCTGAGCCCTCCCCTGTGCCCATACAGCAATTTATGACCACATATTGGGTGATTCTGTATTCAGGAAGAGATGGGTAACAAATTGCAGGGTCCTTTTTCTCCTTTAACCCCTTAGAAATGAAAAATCTGAGCCTAAAGCAACATTTTCTTGTAAAAAAAAATAAAATTATTTAAATTTCCCCCACCAAGTGTTTTTAAAGTCTATCAAACACCTATTAGATCAAAGTGTTCACTATAACCCTTGAAAAATTCATTGGATATGTGGTTTACAAAACGGGGTAACTTTTTGGGGGTTTCCACTGTAGGGATACCTCAGAGTCTCTACAAATGCAGCATGGTGCCCAGAAATCATTCCAGCAAAATCTGCCCTCCAAAAGTATATTGCACTCTTACCGTTCTGAGTCCTGGGGTGTGTCCATGCAGCAGTTTATGGCCACATATGGTGTGCTGTCGTATTCAGTAGGAATTGAGTAACAAATTGTGGGATCTTTTTTCTCATATTACCCCTTGTCAAAATGAAAAATCTGGGCCTAAGCCCTCTTTCACACGGGCGTTACAGATACTGTCAGGGTCTGTTCAGGGAAAAACTGATTTTGCACACAAGTTTAGTCAGTTTTGTCTGCTGAAAACTACCTCATGTGAAAGAGGATTAAAGTAACATTTTATTGGAACAAATTAAATTTTTCATCTTAACAGCCAAGTGTTTCTAAATTCTATGAAACTCCTGTGGAGTAAAAGAAGTCAGTACACCCTTCAATAAATTCTGTGAGGGGTGTAGTTTCCAAAATTGAGTCACTTTTGTGGGGTTTCCACTCTATGTGTACCTCAGGGTCTCTTTGAATGTGACATGGCGCTCAAAAACCATTCCATCAAAATCTGCCCTCCAAAACCATATGGCGCTCCTGCCCATCTGAGCAGTGCAGTGTGCCCATACATCAGTTTTACTGTTATCCCTTGCTTCCTTACAGGAGAAAAAAGGATTAAAATGTAAAAATCTAAAAAAATTTGAAATTTTGCCTCCGTTTTCATTTAATTCTTGTGAAGCATGTAAAAGGTTAATACATTTTATAAAAATCTAATTTGAATAGTTTGAGGGGTATCGTTTCTAAAATGGGGTCATTTATGTGTAGTACTATGTGAGCCTCACATTTGTCCTTAAAAAAGTGGGTTTTGAAAATTTTCTTAAAACATTTTAAAAGTGCTCCTAAAAGTGCTTCTAAGCTTTCTAACATCCTAAAAAATAAAATGACATTTACAAAATGTCTTAAAAGCAGAGAAATACAAATTTAGAAAATAGCTGATTTTTCAACATTTTCTGTAAATTAGTTTTTTTTAATAAACAAAGGTGAAACATATTGACTCAAATTTATTATTAACATAAAGTATGATGTGTCACGAGAAAACAATAAGTAAAAGCATTCCAAAGTTATTACCAGATAATGTGACACATGTCAGATTTGCAAAATTTGTCTCGGTCCTTAGAGTACAGTCAGACGACCATAGTTTTGGTCCGCATCCGATCAGCATTCATTTCAATGGGTCCGTAAAAAAATGCAGACAGCACACTGTGCTGTCTGCGTCCGTATGTCCATTCCGGAGCCCCGCAAAAAAGATAGTACATGTCCTATTCTTGTGTATTTTGCGGACAAGAATAAGTATTGTTACAATGGATCCGCTAAAAAAAAACTGATGCAACACGGACGTCATCAGTATTTTTTGTGGATCCATGTGAATGCACCCTTAAGGTGAAACTTGGCTGTGTCCCTAAGGGGCTAAAGGGGCTGTCTGGTTTTCTCATATTGATGATCTATATGTAATTACACTACTCCACCGCTACAATGTTGACATTGGGCAGGAAAACAGTGAAGAGAATGCACCGCTCGCAAGAGCACTGCATTTTCTTCAAAAGGCTGATTGATGGGTTGCCGGGAGTTGGACTCCCACTGATCTGATATTGAGGAGTTATGCCTCATTCACACGTCAGTGCTTTGGTCAGTGATTTCCATCAGTAATTGTGACCCAAAACCAGGTGTAGCTCTAAACACAGAACAGGTGTAGATCTTTCCCTTATACCTTATGTCTGTGGAGTCTCCAGTCCTGGTTTTGGCTCACAATCAATGATGGACATCACTGACCAAACACTGATGTGTGAATGAGGATATTTAATCAATGTAAGAAAACTGGACAACCCCTTTAACAATGTTGAACAAATTTGAATTCCTGATGGTAAAATATCATTTCTGATCCTATGTCTATCGGTGTAGCAGTAGAGAGTGCAGATGCTGGATCCCTATGCTGGAGATTCCAGACACTTACAAAATACAATATAGGAACTAAAAAAGCAGCTAAAAGAAATGAAAAAGACCATCCATTCAAAACCTGTTTTGCGTAGATGTGAAAATCAATACAAATGAAAACTATAATCTTGAGAAGAATACTGCAATGGTAGAAAATACATATTTTTAGTTTTTGATATTTTTTTTTGATTACTTGTTTTTAAAAAAAATCTAAACAATAGAAGCACCAGACTAGAAGCTACGTGGGCTTATGCTGTACTTCATAAAAAGGATTACCAGCAGTGTCCTTATCAATTCAAGGTTATACTGTTCAGACGTACTGTATAATGTAATGGTAATAAATTAACAAACACAATACATAAGCGTCTACTGAAAGATATCAGCTGAACAATGCAATGCCCTTGTACATGGCATAGAATTGTGTTTTATCAGACTTGCAGGGCAGCTGGGCAAGACTACAATAAGCTATTAGGACATCTGTGGTTTAAAATGCGAACATTGTACTAGAATATGCTTCTAGAAGGAACTGAATTTTAATTGGGATGCAAATGGAAAGAAGTTGCTTTGGGAGATAGGAACCTCAATGCTGAGCCAGCAGTGAAAGCGATGGAGGCCGACTGTGAAGAAAAGCGTTCACATAAAATGAGATTGCAGAAAACTGGGACCTGGAAATCCTGGTGGGTGTGCTAGTTATAAAAAGCTAATAGTCATTAAATGCTGATTAGTAACTGGGCTGTTTATAGATAGTTCTAAGCTTCATTACAAATGGCACAGTGGGGTTCCAGACAAAAATATGAATGCCATGTCATTTCTAGAGTAAAGCTAGCAATACAACAATCTTTATCCATCTTAGGACCCATGCCCACGAGCGTACGGGCCGGGTGCTCATGCTGCAGACCACAAATAGTGGTACGCAATGCACGGGCAGTGGCCGTGTGAACTACGGACCCATTGACTTGAATAGATCCACGATCCAAAGCATACAGCCAAACATAGAACATGTTCTATATTTTTGCGTTGCAGAGGCATGGATGGGAAGGCCACGGAAGCACTTCCTAGACCATTGGGGCTTAGCAAATGTGGTGCCAATATTTAAAAAGGGGTCAAAAACAGAGCTTGGAAACTATAGGTAAACTGATTGAGGGTTTTCTGGATATGCTATTCTGAAATATCTCAATGAAAATTAGTGAATAGCATGGTTTCATGAGGCATTGGTCATGTCAAACTAATTTAATCTGTTTCTATGAGGAGGTAAGTTCTAGACTTGACCGCGGCGAATCAATGGATGTCGTATATCTGGACTTCTCCAAAGCATTTGATATTGTGCCACATAAAAGGTTAGAATATAAAATGAGAATGCTTGGACTGGGAGAAAATGTCTGTATGCGGGTGAGTAACTGGCTCAGTGATAGAAAACAGAGGATGGTTATTAATGGTACACACTCAGAACGGGTCACTGGCACTAGTGGAGTACCTCAGGGGTCAGTATTGGGCCCTGTTTTCTTTAAAAAATTTATTCATTATATTGGAGAAGGCTTGCACAGTAAAATATTTTTTTTTGCAGATGACACTAAACTGTGTAAATTAATTAACATGGAAGAGGACAGTATACTGCTACAGATGGATCTGGATAGATTGGAGGCTTGGGCAGATAAGTGGCAGATGAGGTTTAACACTGACAAATGTAAGGTTATGCACATGGGAAGGAATAATGCAAGTCACCCGTACATACTGTAAGGGGTAGCTCTCCTTCAGGGGGTCACACTCACAGACCTCTTCACGGACACCATGATTTAAGGGCCAAAACTGTGTTTTATTGCGGCATGTCCGCGTAAACATAAACAGTTTTACCAAATAAACTCCTGCCCGTCTGGGCTCTACCTAAACATATAGGTTTCCCTGACTCACCTCTAAGTACCGCTTAGTGTCAGGGTCTCAGGATCCAAGCCTTAGCAGGTTCCACTCATCAAGCATCAGTCCACACAGGGGAGAGATCAGGCTTCGCCTAGTCTTGTGGCCCCTCAGTCCTCCTGACTGAGACCACACACAGAGCCTCTGCTCCAGTATCACAGACACTTCTCCCTTCCCAGACTGACCTACTCTGAGGCGCTTTATGCCAGTCTGATTACAGCAGGCCTCACCTGCGATCACCTCAGGTAGAAAGGAAAACCCGTACTGGAAGGGTGTGGACTGGCAACTCCCTCTACCAAGCCTAGCCACCAGTCCAAGTAAAATCCAGCCCAGAAAATATATACAAAAATGTCTCAGCAAACTATGCTTTGCTGAGACTACTGCCACTCTCTGGATTTTATCTGTCTCACCCATCTGAGGTACCTGAAGTGGGACAACACACCTTCCAGCACTGTTCACATTACCACAATACTAAATGGTAAAACACTGGGTAAAACCTCATTCACACATCAGCGTCCATGCTTAAATCCATGAAAAGGTGGTCAGCGATGTCTCCGCGAAGATGTCTGTGACGGATCTGTGTTAGGTCCATGTGTCCGTTTTTTTGGTGTCCATGTGTCATCCATGTTTCACTGACGCTGAACAGCTGAAAAATTATTTTCAAAGTATCTCTTCCTAATGATCCTTGAAACACGGATGAATCACAGATGGCATCAGTAGTTTTCACGGACCCATAGACTATAATAAGCATGAAGGATCTGTGAACATGGAAAAAATAAAGCATGCATCTGTGCTAAAAAAAACAGACCCACGGACAGTGCTAAAACACCAATGTGTAAATACACACATTAAAATGAATGGGGACGTGTGCTGTCCATGGAGAGCACGAACAGCACAGGTCCACTGAACACTGACGTGTGAATGAGGCTTAACACTGACATGGAAAAGGACTTAGGAATTTTTGTCAACAGCAAACTAAGCTGTAGAAACCAGTGTCAAGCAACTGCTGCCAAGGCCAATAAGATAATGGGTTGCATCAAAAGGGGCATAGATGCCCGTGATGATAAAATAGTCCTGAAATTTTATAAATCACTAGTCAGACCACACATGGAGTACGGTGTACAGTTCTGGGCTCCTGTGAACAAGGCAGACATAGCAGAGCTGGAGAGGGTTCAGAGGAGGGCAACTGAAGTAAAAACTGGAATGGGTGGACTACAGTACCCTGAAAGATTATCAAAATTAGGGTTATTCAGTTTAGAAAAAAAGACAACTAAGGGGAGATCTAATTACTATGTATAAATATTACAGGGGTCAGTACAGAGATCTCTCCCATCATCTATTTATCCCCAGGACTGTGACTGTGACAAGGGGACATCCTCTGCGTCTGGAGAAAAAAAGTTTTCTGCAAAACCACAGAGAGGATTCATTACGGTAAGAGTAGTGTTGAACAAACTTGTGTTTTCAAGTTTAGCGTACAAGGTTCGGGTTATAAAGAATTCAATCATGGATTCCGCTACCACGGGCCATAAGCTATGGTCCGTGATAGTGGAATCCATAGCAGAATTCTTAGATAACCTGAACCTAGTATGCCCAACTTGAAAACACAAGTTTGCTTATTCCTAGGTAAGAGCAGTGAGACTATGGAACTCTCTGCCTGATGTGGTGGTTATTCTGATTGCCTGATTGGAGTTGGGAAGGAATTTTTCCCCATAAAATTAGGAAAATTGGCTTCCACGTCATGTTTTTTTTTTTCCTATCCCCTGGATCAACTTGCAGGTTAACAGGCTGAACTGGATGGACAGATGTCTTTTTTCAGTCTTACTATGTTATGTTACTATCGTACTGTGCTAAAGTTTTAGGCAGGTGTGGGGGGAAAATGCAGCAAAGTAGGAATGTTTTCAGAAACAGTGTTAGTTTATTTGTTTCAATTAACAAAATGCAAATTGAAGGAACCAAAGAGGCATCTGATTGGTTCCAAATTTATCCTAAATATGAACAACGACCTCAAACATACAGCCAATGTCATTAAGAGGTATCTTCTGTATAAAGAAGAGCAAGTAGTCCTGGAAGTGCTGATATGGCCTCCACAGAGCCCTGCTTGCAATATCAAGTCTATCTAGGATTACATGACGAGGCAGAAGCATTTGAGCAAGCATATATCCACAGTAGATCTGTGGTTAGTTCTCCAAGATGTCTTGAACAACCTTCCTGCTGAGTTCCTTCAAAAACCTATGTGCAAGTGTATCTAGAACTGATGCTGTTTTGAAGGCAAAATATTGATCTAGATCTTTTGTTCATTCACTTTTAGTTAATTGTTGAAAATAAACTATTTATTCTTATACTTTACACTTATATTTGAGAAAAGTATTATTACTCTTACTTTGCAGCATTTTTTCACTATATATATATATATATATATATATATACACTCACCTAAAGAATTATTAGGAACACCATACTAATACGGTGTTGGACCCCCTTTTGCCTTCAGAACTGCCTTAATTCTACGTGGCATTGATTCAACAAGGTGCTGATAGCATTCTTTAGAAATGTTTGCCCATATTGATAGGATAGCATCTTGCAGTTGATGGAGATTTGAGGGATGCACATCCAGGGCACGAAGCTCCCGTTCCACCACATCCCAAAGATGCTCTATTGGGTTGAGATCTGGTGACTGTGGGGGCCATTTTAGTACAGTGAACTCATTGTCATGTTCAAGAAACCAATTTGAAATGATTCGAGCTTTGTGACATGGTGCATTATCCTGCTGGAAGTAGCCATCAGAGGATGGATACATGTTCTCATTCTGTTTACGCCAAATTCGGACTCTACCATTTGAATGTCTCAACAGAAATCGAGACTCATCAGACCAGGCAACATTTTTCCAGTCTTCAACAGTCCAATTTTGGTGAGCTTGTGCAAATTGTAGCCTCTTTTTCCTATTCGTAGTGGAGATGAGTCGTACCCGGTGGGGTCTTCTGCTGTTGTAGCTCATCCGCCTCAAGGTTGTGCGTGAAAATCCCAGTAACTGAGCAGATTGTGAAATATTCAGACTGGCCCGTCTGGCACCAACAACCACGCTCAAAATTGCTTAAATCACCTTTCTTTCCCATTCTGACATTCAGTTTGGAGTTCAGGAGATTGTCTTGACCAGGACCACACCCCTAATATACTGTATATACATATATATATATTTTGTAGAATGCACACAGACTCATTCATTTCTATAGGCCTGCAAAAAAGTACACATATCACGGACAAGAAAAGCAATTTCAAGTAATAGGAGAGAGAAAAATGTGGATTGCACACGGAAGGTGTCTGTATTTTACAGGTGATTGGCAAACAGCTATAAGAACACTTTCATGTGCATAAGGCCGAACACTTATGAAATCAGAGGCCCTCTAGAGTCCTCATAGTGAATGCAGATTGCTATAACCAGATGCTTTTAATTTATTATGTGCTGTAGAATGTATTTCTTTTTTAATTCCTTTCACATTTTCCATCTTTTTGTATAATAATTGATAACTACCACACGAGGGCACTGTTTTCTTTCATGTTATTAAATGATTTCAAAAACTCTACTGCTTAATAAATTATTACAACTGCATGCAGACTTATTCAGTAGCCATCTTTTATCAGCACTACCGCAAAGTGTGAACGGCGATGAGAATGAAAAGCATTTACCAAAATAGATTAGAAACATATGATTTCTAATCTCCATTTATTACCTAATGAATAGCTCTACAGTAACTAGAAACATATGTATAACACAAAATAAAAAAATCTTTCTTAGCATTTCTCCCCGCGTTTCCAATCTGTGTATTTTTGATCTCGATAAACATTAAAAAAATAGACAGAGAATGGTGTGACTTAATAAAAAAAAGTCAATAATTACCTCGTTTTCTAGTACTTTATGGTCTGGTGAAGGTTTGTTGATTATTGACTTATTTTGCTATTTACACCATAGTAGAAATGTTAGAACAAGTTCATGTATTCTGTTATTCATTTCCGTTATTTTTTCTAAATAATGGATCTTAAAGGGGTTGGTCAGAGAGTTGCAGCCTGCTGGGAATCCCTGGAGGTAAGTTTGGGGCCTTCACTAGGCCCTGGCCTGCATGTACTGGCAACTGCACCCCTCAATCTCATTTGCACGTTCCCTCTGTAACCGCTTATATACAGCAGGTGCTATTACCTAAGGCATGTAAGGAGTTAAACAGCCAGGATTGGCACTCCTATCAATCCAGGCTGTTATAGCTGAATTGCGGCTCACATGCCAGAGCCAAGCCGCAGAGCTTAGACTGGACCGCCATAAAAAGGTGGCGGCCCAGCCTAAGGCCCCTTAGTGACTGCCATAAAAAGACATATGGGTCGTCACTATGAGTGGGTAATGATATTACACAAGCTCCCTCTAGTGGTGGCTACATGCAGGAAGCTATATTTAATATACAGTACAGACCAAAAGTTTGGACACACCTTCTCATTCAAAGAGTTTTCTTTATTTTCATGACTATGAAGGCATCAAAACTATGAATTAACACATCTGGAATTATATACATAACAAACAAGTGTGAAACAACTGAAAATATGTCATATTCTAGGTTCTTCAAAGTAGCCACCTTTTGCTTTGATTACTGCTTTGCACACTCTTGGCATTCTCTTGATTAGCTTCAAGAGGTAATCACCTGAAATGGTCTTCCAACAGTCTTGAAGGAGTTCCCAGAGATGCTTAGCACTTGTTGGCCCTTTTGCCTTCACTCTGTGGTCCAGCTCACCCCAAACCATCTCGATTGGGTTCAGGTCCGGTGACTGTGGAGGCCAGGTCATCTGGCGCAGCACCACATCACTCTCCTTCATGGTCAAATAGCCCTTACTTTCAAAGTTTTCCCAATTTTTCGGCTGACTGACCTTCATTTCTTAAAGTAATGATGGCCACTCGTTTTTCTTTACTTAGCTGCTTTTTTCTTGCCATAATACAAATTCTAACAGTCTATTCAGTAGGACTATCAGCTGTGTATCCACCTGACTTCTCCTCAACGCAACTGATGGTCCCAACCCCATTTATAAGGCAAGAAATCCCACTTATTAAACCTGACAGGGCACACCTGTGAAGTGAAAACCATTTCAGGGGACTACCTCTTGAAGCTCATCAAGAGAATGCCAAGAGTGTGCAAAGCAGTAATCAAAGCAAAAGGTGGCTACTTTGAAGAACCTAGAATATGCCATATTTTCAGTTGTTTCACACTTGTTTGTTATGTATATAATTCCATATGTGTTAATTCATAGTTTTGATGCCTTCAGTGTGAATCTACAATTTTCATAGTCATGAAAATAAAGAAAACTCTTTGAATGAGAAGGTGTGTCCAAACTTTTGGTCTGTACTGTATATGTGAGAGTATTATATTAAGGAGTACAGAAACACACTTTTTGTGTTATTAAATATGGCAAATAATTGAGAACAATCATGCCTAATGATATTTATAACTTATTAACGTATAGTTCCACATAAAACATTGCAATATATCTTACATTTGTTCAAAAGTGTGTAATAGATGGCACTTTACATTAAATGTAGTTTAATGTAAAGTAGTGAAAGGACTGAGTCTGGTTATAAATTTGTGGTATGGGCTGGTTGTAAATTCTTTGCCCAAAGGACAGACAACACAGGGACCACTACACATTTGCTTTCCTTGCATCTCACAAATCTATGGTGTTTGTGTATTAAATCATGTAGAGGTATTTTGTTTGATAAGAGAGTATAAATGTTTTATGTCTTCCATAGTGATCATGCCTAACAAGCGGCAGCAAGACATTGCCGGTGGCCTGTGTTTAGGTGTAGCTAGGCTTTCCAGCACCTGGGGCAAGGGTTCAGCATTTGTGCAACTTCACAGTAGTAATGCCCACCTTTGTGCCCCTTCGCAGTAGTTCTACCTATCTTTGTGCCTTTTCACAGTAGTTATGCCCACCTTTGTGCCTTTTCACATTAGTTCTGCCCACCTTTGTGCCCCTTCGCAGTAGTTATGCACACCTTTGTGCCCCTTCACAGTAGTTATGCCCACCGTTGTGCCCCTTCGCAGTAGTTATGCCCACCTTTGTGCCACATAACAATAGTTATGCTCACTTTTGTGACCTTTCATAGTAGTTATTGTTGCAGAGTAGGATTGCTGGGTGCAGCGGAGTGAATTCAGATCAGACATTGTGGAGTAACAGGAACTGGGTTTATTGGAACATGTGTGCAATAACAGAAAGTCACCTTACATGGTGACTGGTACAGAGAGGAAAAATAAAATCAGTGAGTTCCCCTCAATGTACAGGAAATACAACACATCATAGAAATGCATTAGAGAGAGATTACAAGTGAACATTAGTAACAGCGACATCTAGTGTTATAACTATGAACTGCAGTTAATCTAGCAATAGACTAAGCTGTAAGATGTTGTATCTCCAACAGTTATGTCCTTCTTGTGTCCCCATTTGCCCCTAGTGCCTTCTTCAGCTACATAAAAAAAACATAAATACTTACTGTTTCCCTGATGATCTGACCACATCCTGCGTTCCCCAGCAGCAGCACCACGCTATCACACACATACTTTACGCTGCTGGCTGATTCCTGGGTTTTCACATCTCCTCCCACATATCCAGCAGTGCGATCTGCTGTTGCTGGGAGCGCTGCCAGCAGAATGGTGAAGCAAGGAGTGGCCTGCTTCATCAAGTAAATTAACCTACTAGCAGTGTACCACCCCAGCCTCTGCGCCTGGGGCACATGTCCTGGCTGACACCCCCCCCCCCCATCATGTACCTGGGCCTTAGTAAGTATTATTATTTTCAATGGCTAGACCAAACAAAAGTCCATGTCCTTACACTGACATCATTTTTGCTATCTTGTAGACATGTCATCCAAGAGATATTGATATTTCTACACTTACAACATCTTTAGTTAACCATTATTTTTAATGTACTGATACACGAACAATCAAGTCCTGTATCAGAGGAGGGGGTGGATCCACCAATGTCCCCACAACTTTCGAACTCAGTAAGTGTTCTAAAATGGGATAGTATGTGTTTCTACACTGCCTGTCCAAAAAAAAAGTTGCCACCAAAAAAAAGCCTTTAGCTTTGATTACGGCACGCATTTGCTGTGGCATTGTTTCGATAAGCTTCTGCAATGTCACAAGATTTATTTCCATCCAGTGTTGCATTAATTTTTCACCAAGATCTTGCATTGATGATGGTAGAGTCTGATTGTTGCGCAAAGCCTTCTCCAGCACATCCCAAAGATTCTCAATGGGGTTAAGGTCTGGACACTGTGGTGGCCAATCCATGTGTGAAAATGATGTCTCATGCTCCCTGAACCACTCTTTCACAATTTGAGCCCGATGAATCCTGGCATTGTCATCTTGGAATATGCCCGTGCCATCAGGGAAGAAAAAATCCATTGATGGAATAACCTGGTCATTCAGTATGTTCAGGTAGTCAGCTGACCTCATCCTTGGAGCACATACTGTTGCTGAACCTAGACCCAGGGCCGTTTGAAGGAATTTGGGGGCCCCAAGCAAAATAGACATGGAGGCCCCCCCC
Source organism: Bufo bufo (assembly GCF_905171765.1). Taxonomy (NCBI): domain Eukaryota; kingdom Metazoa; phylum Chordata; class Amphibia; order Anura; family Bufonidae; genus Bufo; species Bufo bufo. Next base: position 131,600,202 of record NC_053396.1, read on the forward strand.
CCCCCTCCACGCCCTCCCCACCTTTACGCACGCAAAGCCTACAGGAACCACAGTATAGCCATACAGTTTAAGTTCACCCACACTTTATATAAATAAAAAAGGAGGCTTACAGTGCAAATACTGCTGTTGCATTTAATGTGCATGAAATTTGAACAGTGCCATCCACAGATCCCCCTCCCCTAAACAGTGCCATTCACAGATCTCCCCCCTAAACAGTGCCATCCACAGATCCCCCCCTAAACAGTGCCATCCACAGATCCCCCCTAAACAGTGCCATCCACAGATCCCCCCTCCCCTAAACAGTGCCATCCACAGATCCCTCCTCCCCTAAACAGTGCCATCCACAGATCCCCCTCCCCGATGCTCACAGCAGTATATTTATAAACTAATCAGTAACTACTTTAACTTTAATCATTGCTCATTGCTGAGCTCTTTACTTGGATTATTTGGATATCTTACTTTGTCTTAGCTCCGGTAATAGCAGGCAGTGCGGGGGGCGGCGCTCACTCACTGACGTCACGCGCCTGCGCCGCCTAGTGGGAGGAGCAGGCGCGTGACGTCAGTGAGTGAGCGCCGCCCCCCGCACTGCCTGCTATTACCGGAGCTAAGACAAAGTAAGATTTCTAAATAATCCAAGTAAAGAGCTCAGCAATGAGCAATGATTAAAGTTAAAGTAGTTACTGATTAGTTTATAAATATACTGCTGTGAGCGGCGTGGCCCTGTATATTCTAACCCCCAGGCAAGCGTCCCTGTCACCATGGGAATGCCTGGGGGTTAGAATATACCATCGGATTTGAGTTTTTACGATCTCACTGAGCTCGTAAAACTCAGATCCGATGGTATATTCTAACCCCCAGGCAAGCGTCCCCGTCACCATGGGAACGCCTGGGGGTTAGAATATACCATCGGATCTTCTGAGTTACTCAGCCTTAAAGGAAGCAAAACAAGCACCGGCTCTCCTTGGCCCCGGGCCAGCTCGGGGCCCCAAGCAATTGCTTGTTTTGCCTGTCTGTTAGCGACGGGCCTGCCTAGACCTGACCAACTGCAGCAACCCCAGATCATAGCACTGCCCCCCCAGGCTTGTACAGTAGGCACTAGGCATGATGGGTGCATCACTTCATCTGCCTCTCTTCTTACCCTGATGCTCCCATCACTCTGGAACAGGGTAAATCTGGACTCATCAGACCACATGACCTTCTTCCGTTGCTCCAGAGTCCAATCTTTATGCTCCCTAGCAAATTGAAGCCTTTTTTTCTGGTTTGCCTCACTGGTTAGTGGTTTTCTTACGGCTACACAGCTGTTCAGTCCCAATCCCTTGAGTTCCCTTCGCATTGTGCGTGTGGAAATGCTCTTACTTTCACTATTAAACATAGCCCTGAGTTCTACTGTTGTTTTTCTTGGATTTTATTTCACCAAACATTTAAGTGATCACCGATCATGATCATTTAGTATTTTTTACCGACACATTTCTTCCTCGAATACGATGGGTCCCCACTATCATTCCAGTTTTTTATAATGCGTTGGACAGTTGTTAACCCAATTTTAGTAGGTTCTGCAATCTCCTTAGATGTTTTCTCTGCTTGATGCATGCCATTGATTTGACCCTTCTCAAACAGACTAACATCTTTTCCACGACCACGAGATGTGTCTTTCGACATGGTTGTTTAAGAAATGAGAAGCAACTCATTGAACCAGTTGGGGTTAAATAACTTATTGCCAGCTGAGATAATCGCCCATGCAGTAATTATCCAATAGGAGGCTCATAACTATTTGCTTAGTTAAATCCAGGTGGCGCCTTTTTTTTTGGACAGGTAGTGTATAATCGTGTAGTACAGCTCACATGTGGGTAATTCCCGGAAGCATGGATAACACCTGGATCGGGTGTACCAATCTTGACACTGAAATATGGTGAAATCCATCTTCCATAAAAAAAATCTGTTGTTTATGCATAAAGATAAAAAGCCATACACACAGACAAAAGCATCATTGTTGACGCTGTTGTATGTGTATTTTTTTTATCTAAATAAACTACAGATTTTTATGGAAGCTGGATTTCTCCATATTTTTGTGTCAATATTGGCTCTAATATACCAGTCCCAGGTCAGACATTACTATAAAGCAGATCAGTGAAGGAGGTCATGCATGTGTAGGTATGCATAATTTTAGAATGTTTTTGGGGCCACTGTAGAGTTATGTAATCAGAATCTATGTAGCAACCAGATATCTCAACAATGATTTTTGCTGAAATACTATGAGCTTGTTTTATATGACTATTTAGGTTGCTTTGAAGCATTTATCACACACTACATTGAAATGTCATCAAAAGTATGTGTTTTATCAATGCTGAGGAAGGTTGTGTGGGTTCACCTACATACGTATGACAAATTTACATGTAGTTGTTGGCCAAAATACGGTAGATTTCTCTGTAGTTACTAAATGATGATACTGGCTCTTTGTATATCGGTGGTGTAGTTTTTTTTTCCTGTCAAATATGTCTGTTTGGCAACTGAAATATATGTCCAGCCCATGCATTTCCTAATCACGAGTCACATTATCTGACTTTGAAATAAGATTTATTATCCTGTTGCAAATAACTATTAGAAATATTTTCCCCTGTATGTTGATGTATTAAAGTAAACATATTTGAAAATGTGTACTTTTTTCTTTTACTTTTGTTGCAGAACACATTCAAGCACCCAAGAAGCTCAGCAGAGAAAGGACCCATCGAAGTCTGATTCTGAGGCCATTGTGGGGCCCTCTGTCCCTCAGGAACTAGTTTGAGAAAGTGATTGTCCACTATCTGGTCTCTTGGCTCCTACTGAAACAGCCAGAGCACACATATTGTCTGCTTCAGCTGGAATAGGTAGGAGACGTACATCGAATTTGGAGAATCTAGCAAGCACTGTGAGAGAGTGCTTGCTTAGATTGGAAGAGCAAATGAACTGGGATATGGAGGAGCTTCTTGCTCACATCCTGGGAGGAGGCAGCGGGGCAGCCTGAAAACCTTTCTCCGAATCAGAGTTTTCTCCAAACTCTGACTCTGTGGCTGGAGCAGACTCTTAAGTGCTGAGTGTCACTTATCCAGATGGTATAGAATTATGTGCCGTCCCCCACCCCACTCCCATCACCCCTACTCAGTTTGAGGGCAGGATCTAGGATTTCCCTCCTTACCACCAGACTCCTTCTCATTTTGTCCTTCACTGCTATTTCTTCCCCTGGTCCTGCTCTGTCAGTATCCTCTACCCTCCACACTTCCCCTCCTCCCGCAGGTTATTCCAGTTCCGCACCACACCTCTGCCACCAAGATCTGACAGCCAAAAACCACCATATGATGGGTAGGCTGAAACTAAAAAAATTGTTATTCTTTATTTATTGTACATACTTTAAAGGGATTCTGTCATGAGATTTGAGCCCTATAAGCTAAACATATGGCCAGGTCCGTACTAATAACATGAATCCTAAACTGCCCTTATTAAACCTGCTTGTGGCTCTATTAGCCCAAAAAACTGGTTTTTATAAGCTGTCACTCACCTACCTAAGGTGCCCAAGGGGTTTTACGTTAACCCAGGGTGCCCGCCCGCACCCTGGTAAAGTAAAGATAATTGACTATCATACTTTGTCATCTATGTTTGTTATTATTGTGTTATTTGCTTTAGCATTCTTACATTAGACCTAAATTAGCCCCTACCATAAGTTCTGGATCTTTAAAGAAACAGGTAAAAAAAAATAGGAGAAAACTGTACAAGATTATGTACTGTAGGATAAATAAAATATTTTATTTTACAATACACACATTCATAGTAAACACAAGTATTGAGTGAATTGAAGTGAAACGAGTTGATTTCGATCTGAATTTCAGGAAAAATTGGATTCCCACTTTGTGGTAAAGAATAGTTTTTTCCTAAAATGGCAGCTACACATTTTACAAAGTGAAAGTAAGAAGCCTGGGAACACAATATGACAAAAAATGCTGTGCAGCCAGCCAATCAACAGATAGCAATTCCCTGTGATGTACAGCTCTATAAAAGCCTCATCCCTCGAGGTTGCTGCCATTTCACTGTGGAGAGACATGGCAAACACTAGGGACAGTGTGTTAGAAAGCTTTTAATTGTAGAATATTGGATAATGACAGTGTAGGGAGATCGTAGGGAAAATTGTTAGACACTGTAGGGAGAGCATAGGGAGACTGCAAGAACAGTGCAGGCTCAGTGTAATCACCCTGTGCATCTTGTTCAACTGCTGGGCCATTCATTTTTAATCTGTTCTGTCATACACAGACTTACTGTGCATCAGACTCATTGTCAACAGGTAGTCTAATATATAGGTGCGTTTGTCTAGTTCATCTGCTGCGCCATTAGAACTTAATCTGTTCTGCTATAGAAACATTGATTAATAGATACGCAATTCTTTTAGGCCCTGATTCTCAAATTGAGGTGATACACCTGTCTCATTCTACCGTTTGTAGCGTGTCTACATTGATATTTAAAGGGAGTCTGTCACCTACTCTGAGCCTTTTAGACCACTCAGATCAGGTTATAGACTCCTGTGCCCTCATTACAATGGTACCTTTATTTGTTCTGTCCCTTGCTGAGATCTTCCAAAAAATACTTTTTAAACTTATGCTAAAGAGGTTCGGCAAGTGCCCAGGGGCGGCGTTACTGCAGCAAGTGCAGAAAATAAATTTGTCTCCTCCAGTATTACAATCCCCGATCCCTATGACGTATGACGTTGAGCAGGTAACCTGCACCTGTTGGCAAAGGGTAGACACAAGGAGATCCCTTCAGTGCAGTGTGTGCAGCCCCAGACATGTAAGGGCATCACATAACAGTTAGTGCTGAATGCCACTTGGCCCTCCAGGAAGTTGGATTGCAGAGCACCTGGGGTCAAATAACTCCGTATTAGGGTTAAATCCAGATGGGCTGAACTTGGTGGATGGATCAAACATGACAGCTGAAATATTGCCACACAGGAGAAGTGTCATTAGTTATCGTAATGAACCACACAAATCACTCCACCAACTGGACCCAAATTCAGGGTAGCTAATACGTTGCAAAAAAAAACTAGTCTGTGTTGTTATTGCAATCGTTTATGGTTGGAACTACAATGGTTTTACCAGACAAATCGCTCCGCCAACTGGACCCAAATTCAGGTGTGGCTCACAGTCTGGCTTTGTTCACATTGTACTACCGCAGTATTCATGCTGGGCTTTTGTGTGGAAGCTTGGCTGTGAGCTGAATTATATCACCCCCAGACCTTGTTCACACCATAGTTAGAGCTGCGGTTAGGACCCTCTGCCATGCTGAGTGACCGTGACGTGGTGCATGATGGGCTCCGATATTTTCCTGATAGGAATATATTGGCGAAAGTCTCAGCTTTTAATACCTGCATTTATGACTTGCCAGTATAGTCAGTAGTATATTTGTTTGGTGCATTCTCTCCTTGTGTTTCATATGATTATTTGCTACATTCTGTGTAGTTTGCTCTTGTGGTGCATGTGGACCGCGCCGACGTCCTCCATTGTATGCATATTTTGCTGGGGATAGTCGATTACTGCGGTCCACATGCGGTCGGGCTGCTCCCCCAATGAAAGACACGCCACAGTGTTAGGGGCTGAGCAGCTCCTCCAGAATTGCCACTATATTTCTCTGTTTCTGTCTTGTTAGATTTGAGTGTGTGTGCCTTTACTTGGCATTCTAACACTCTATTGCACCTGGTAACCTCCATCACATGGTCTGGTGTAGGTGTGGCTCACAGTCTGGCTTTGTTCACATTGTACTACCGCAGTATTCATGCTGGGCTTTTGTGTGGAAGCTTGGCTGTGAGCTGAATTATATCACCCCCAGACCTTGTTCACACCATAGTTAGAGCAGCGGTTAGGACCCTCTGCCATGCTGAGTGACCGTGACGTGGTGCATGATGGGCTCCGATATTTTCCTGATAGGAATATATTGGCGAAAGTCTCAGCTTTTAATACCTGCATTTATGACTTGCCAGTATAGTCAGTAGTATATCCGTTTGGTGCATTCTCTCCTTGTGTTTCACCAAATTCAGCATTCTTAGCTACCACATTCTGTTATGAAAATTTTTATTCTGCGTCACTCTGACAGCCAAGGCAAATTTTAAACAAATTCGATGTCACTGTGCAGTGCAACAAAAATTTATCCCATGTGGATCCCTCAGTAAGGTCTGGGATCCCTCCATACTTTGATGGTATTTTGCTTTCAACATGTATTAGGGTTAAAACTTGCTGGATGGATCAAACCTGGCAGCTGGATTATTGCCATGCAGGAGGAGTGTCGTTGGTTATTGGAATGAACCACACAAATCACTCCACCAACTCGACCCAAATTTATTGTAGCTAATACAGTCTTTTAGTCTGTGTTTGGTAAGTGTTTTGCATCAGTATTTGATCAAAATGTGTAAGCCAAAAGCAGGAGTGGGTCAAAAACACAGATGAGATGCAAATATTTCCATTACATTTTATCTCTATTTTAGAGCCATTTCTGTATTTGGCTTATAATTACTGATCAAATACTGATGCAAAACAATAGCAAAATACTGACTTTATGGATACTCAAAATAGAGGATTGTTTTTTTTTATTTTTTAGAATCACATAAACAGTGATTCTAATACAGCCTTACTGCCACCGCTGCTGCTCCCCCACTCTGTCATGGGTCCACTTTTGTCACAGTTACTGCCACTGCTGCATCCACTGTCCCCACTCTGTCATGAGGCCACTACTGCCGCTGCTGCTGCTACCTTCCCCACTCTGTCATGGGGCCACTATTTGAATCTTGGGGCACTACACAGTTAAGGCCACTGTGATAAATTAGACCTGACACTTTTATTGACCTGTAATACTGACGAACAGTAATTCCACAGCTAACAGAAGGGATTAGTTATGAATCTTGGTGCCCTGCACAGTGATGTAGATTGCGATAAATTACAACTGCCTGTAATACTGATGGCACAATACCTACAGAATGGGTAAATTATGAATCTGGGTCCATTAGACAGCAATACCCTCTCCCTGCACGCTCTCTACCCTGTCCCTGCAGTTTAAAGGGGTTATCTCATCATGGACAATAGGGGCATATTGCTAGGATATGCTACCAATGTCTTATAGGTGCGGTCTCACGTCTGGAGTGAAGGAGGGCGCACTGCACATGTGCAGCCACCCTCCATTCATTTTCTATGGGGCCGGCGAAAAAAGCCGAGCGCTGGCTCGGCTATTTCCATCGGCCCCAAAGAAATGAATGGGAGCTGGATCTGCGCATGCGCGTACGCTCCCATTCACTTCTATAGGGAGCCGACTTGGTGGTGGCCGGACCGGAAGTCCTCCAGCCACCACCTTGCGGGACTCCGTTCGATATGCCCCCATTGTCCATGATGAGACAACCCCTTTAACTTCCAAACCTTCACACTGAGATTGGGCCACCAAGTAGGATGCATATGATTAGGCAGAATGGCCTGGGTATACCAGATTTATCGCAATTCATGACAAACCAATTCAGAACTAAACAAATTTCTTCAAAAACGTCGGCGAATCATCAGAATCAAAATTTTCTCTTGTAAACACATTGGCCAATGCATATTGGCCAAATCAAAATGTAATCTTTATATAAAAACGTCTATTAAAAGATCTGATAGAACATGATATACAGGTGGCCTACATGCTACAGCACACCGTATATTAAAATTTTTAACAGATACAGTATATCAAACTTGAATAGGAAGAAGCTATCCCATTATAGTGAATAGGAGGTTTGTAATTTCACCTTCCCACCGCTGTGATGTCGACGGCGAGCAGGTAAACAACGTAGGGAAGGCTGCACTTGCACGGACTTCTGCCTTCCCTTCAACCAGCTGACCGGCTGGAGTGTGAGATGTTGTACCCCACCGATCTGATATTGATGACCTATCCTAAGGATGGGGTCATCAATATTAAAATCCCAGAAAACCCCTTCAACAGCAATGGTAGCCCGTGGGCCAGTGGGTTTATGCAGTTAGCCAGTTGACACAGTAGGCAGAGCTTCTTTCATTAAAAAATAATTGTGCAAAACATATGCCTTGATCACTTGGTCAAAAGCATCTGCAAGCAGTTGGATTGGCTTCTGAAGACTCTCCACTTAGGCTACTTTCACACTAGCGTTCGGGTGTCCGCTCGTGCGCACCGTTTGAAGGGGCTCACGAGCGGCCCCGAACGCATCCGTCTGGCCCCAATGCATTCTCAGTGGAGGCGGATCCACTGAGAATGCATCCGCCTGCCAGCGTTCAGCCTCCGCTCCGCTCAGTGAGCGGACACCTGAACGCTGCTTGCAGCGTTCGGGTGTCCGCCTGGCCGTGCGGAGGCGAGCGGATCCGTCCAGACTTACAATGTAAGTCAATGGGGACGGATCCGCTCGAAGATGACACTATATGGCTCAATCTTCAAGCGGATCCGTTCCCCATTGACTTTCAATGTAAAGTCTGAACGGATCCGCTCAGACAACTTTCACACTTAGAAAATTTTCTAAGTTTTAATGCAGACGCATCCGTTCTGAACGGATGCGAACGTCTGCATTATCGGAGCGGATCCGTCTGATGAAACATCAGACGGATCCGCTCCGAACGCAAGTGTGAAAGTAGCCTTAGATGTCCTAATTCCAAATGTGCACTCCACCATCCAGCGTGCCCTGCTCAAGCGATAATTAAAACTTTTTTGCTGGTCACTTAACCCTCGCAGTCCATATGACTTGATGAGGTTTGTACACATTTGAAAAACTTCATCTGCTATTGTTACAAAGGGCAGATGGGGCTCTGTTCTACCAGCAAAGGTTGGGGAAAATCAAAATTATTGCCATATACTCGGCAGCCCATGGCCTTAAGAACCTGTTGGCTCGAAACGCGTAGACTGTTCTATCGGTGTCAGTCACAGAATTTCATTTTTAATGGATATCAATAAATGGACATTTTAAAAGACTACCTTTTGCTGTACATTCCTTTCTCCATTTCAAGCGAATCTATTTTTCCACCTTGGGATATGGAGATTTTCCACAGTGGGCTAAACTGTAATTCGGTGTGCCTAGGCACGTGAAGCCTCTCCTGAACACAGTGCCGTAGAGTCAATAAGGCCCGTGGTTTCCATATGCATACAGAAATATAGTAAATGCATTAATAACATTAGAAATACAGTTTTACACTGCATTTTCAGGCAGCCGCCACTAGAGGGAGGTCAATGAGCTGTCACATTTTTTTATGTAATTTTTGCAAAGTCACAGAAAAACTGCATGGGGGTGTTTCATGTAATAGAGTCTGTTGTATAAAAAAGTGAAACTTTCTTTTGAAATGTGAATATGAAATATGTTTGAATATGTGTGAATATTTCTCACATTTCAAACAATGCAAAGGTATAATACTGATAATATCCTCAGAATAGGTCATCAATATCAGATCAGCAGGAGTCTGACTCTCAGCTGTACCTGCACGCTCTCTAGATTGTAGCAGTGGTGCAGTGCAATTACAAATACTTCCCATGCTTCCCTTTCAAGTGAATAGGACGATCAGTGCTGCTATAAACTGCACTGCCGCTATAAGCTGGAGTAAATATTGACGAGGACGCACCACTTGCACAAACACCTCAACCCCTTCAAACAGCAGATCGATAGGGGTGCCGGGAGTCAGACCCCGGCCAATCTGATATTGATATTGAGTATAGGTCATCAATATGATTACAGCACACAACCCCTTTAACCTTCTACCTGATGCTGTCACTGTAAACCGTCACTAAGTAGCCGCCCTGTTACTAACAAACCTGTACATAAGGACCATCGGGCCACTATGTACCTGCTCTGCCAGATGCATTGTAATTAGGGATGAGCAAAGTCGATTTGCATAAAACTTCGTTCCAATACTGTACGGAGCAGGAGATCCGTACAGTATTAGAATGTATTGGCTCCGATGAGCCAAAGCTATTGCCAAAGTTGCTAGAAATTAAGACAATTTGGGAGATAAAGGAATGGACTAGTCCTTCTGAGGAGCAGTTTTGTCCAGTAGTCAATACAACGTGTTGTCAGTGATTGTGTGTCTCCTGCTCTTATCAGTTACATTATCACTGCGGTTCCTGAGAGAACGTGGAGTCCCCTGGGTCTAGCTCCTGTTGTAGTATATCTGTATAGCAGATTACACATTGCTGATATCTATATGTGGGAGCAGGACTAGGTGCATACGATGACTGTCCACATTTGAATTAATTTCCTGATATAAAGAAGAGATCTTAAAAATAAGGTTTTCATCAATAAGATCACAATATTTACACTGTATTATTAGATATATAATCAATACCTCATCAGTGGGGGCTAACTGCTAGGACCCTGCCAACAATGAAGGATCCATGGTGCTCGATGAAGCACTTTAGTGCTTTTGTCTTCTCCCTGAGACAGTGGCACTCCTGATGTAGCATTGTGTGGGAATTATAACACCCTTGGATAGAAATGTATTACATGTTATATCACAGTGCTCGGTTGTGAAAGGTGCTGTATAGTGAGGAAACCAAATGTGCTTTTTCCGGAACCACGAAGTCCCTCATTCATGGGATTGATAGGGTACTGGCGGTCTTAACCGTCACAGATCAGACTTGATGGCAAATCTAATCAATACATTATCAATGATTTTGGTGGTTACAAGTTATTTTAGGTCATTGGAGAAATTTAGAGAGGTAATCATCTAGCTTTTCTTCTTCCACCCTGAGCTCCCTTTCTGCTTATAGCTGGGGCAAATAATCATTGCTTTTGGAAATTTCTGGGCAGCGTCATATAGTATAGTTGAAAAAACAACATATGGGGTCATTTATTAAACTGGTGTAAAGTAGAACTGGCATTGTTGCCCATAGCAACCAATCATATTCCTGCTTTCATTTTCAAAAGGAGCTGTTCAAAAATGAAAGGTGGAAGGTGATTGGTTGCTATGGGCAACTAAGCCAGTTCTACTTTACACCAGTTTGATAAATGACCCCAATAGCAGAGGCGGCTCTTCCATTAGGCCACTTAGGCAGCCGCCTAAGGCCTCGCGCTGGTGGGGGCCTCGCTCTGGCTCCCACCAGCACCTGACACCGCCGCAATTTAATTGTCTGCTCCTCCGTCACCTAACACACACACTAGTAGTAAGCCGCCGCGGCCAGGCCGCTCGAGCCCCTCTGCTCTCTGCCTCTTTAAGAGAGCAGAGGCTGCTGGCCGGCTCAGAGCGTGCCGCCGCACAGGCACGTCTCTATGCAACAGCAGACACGCCCCCTTCCCTCAGAGCGCTGCGCAGGCAGGGAGAGAAGAAGCGCTATCTCACCTCACCGCCACCGTCTGTGTGCCTGTGTCTGTTGTCCGGTGACCCGACGCCGACCCAACTGTTCTGGCTGCCGCCAGCGCCGCCCTGAAGACAGTGTCAGTGGTGGTGGACTCACTGGACTGTCTGTCACTGTGGATTGTGGAAGAATTAGAATCCTCCAAGGACCAAGGTGGTCAGGTGTGTGTCCCACTCCCTGTCCTGCTGGCCGCTGTACCCCTAACCCCTCCTCCGAGTCCCCCTCCCTGGCTGTCGCCTGATCATATATTAAGAGAGAGAATAAGTTGGGGACTGAGAAATGTGCATTTGGGGGGGGGGGTGTGGTAAGATGTTGCTGCAAGGCAAGCGTCATGATGGAGGGGGTCTAGGGGACTGAGAAATGTGCAATGGGGGGGCCTTTCTCAGTCCCCTAAACCCCCTCCATGAGGCTTGCCTGGCAGCACATCTTACCCTCCCCCCCCCCCCCCCCAATGTGCGGGTGCGTTGCGGGAACACCCGCGATTTTTCCGCACGAGTGCAAAACATTGTAATGCGTTTTGCACTCGCGTGAGAAAAATCGTGCGTGTTTGGTACCCAAACCCGAACTTCATCACAGAAGTTCGGGCTTGGGATCGGTGTTCTGTGGATTGTATTATTTTCCCTTATAACATGGTTATAAGGAAAAATAATAGCATTCTGAATACAGAATGCAAAGTAAAATAGCACTGGAGGGGTTAAAAAAAATAAAATTAAATTAACTCACCTTAATCCACTTGCTCGCGTAGCCCGGCATCTCCTTGTGTCTCCTTTGTTGAAGGACCTGTGGTGACGTCACTCCGGTCATCACATGGTACGTCACATGATCTTTTACCATGGTGAATCACCATGGTAAAAGATCATGTGACGTACCATGTGATGACCGGAGTGACGTCACCACAGGTCCTTCAACAAAGGAGACACAAGGAGATGCCGGGCTACGCGAGCAAGTGGATTAAGGTGAGTTAATTATTTTATTATTTTTTTTAACCCCTCCAGTGCTATTTTACTTTGCATTCTGTATTCAGAATGCTATTATTTTCCCTTATAACTATGTTATAAGGGAAAATAATAATGATCGGGTCTCCATCCCGATCGTCTCCTAGCAACCGTGCGTGAAAATCGCACCGCATCCGCACTTGCTTGCGGATGCTTGCGATTTTCACGCAACCCCATTTACTTCTATGGGGCCTGCGTTGCGTGAAAAACGCAGAATATAGAACATGCTGCGATTTTCACGCAACGCATAAGTGATGCGTGAAAATCACCGCTCGTGTGCACAGCCCCATAGAAATGAATGGGTCCGGATTCAGTGCGGGTGCAATGCGTTCACCTCCCACATTGCGCCCGTGTGAAAGGGGCCTTATAGGAGCGGATCCGTCTGATGAAACATCAGACGGACCCGCTCCGAAACGCTAGTGTGAAAGTAGCCTAAGATGTGCTGCCAGCCTCAAGGAGGGAGACAGACTAAGGATACTATACCAAGTGTTTTTGTTTGTAGTTAATCTTTATTAGCGCTTGCATATCTTGTGTTCGTGGGGGCCTCATGTTCGAGTTTCGCCTAAGGCCTCACAAAGTTTAGAGCCGCCTCTGCCCAATAGTTCAAGGTTCAACCAAGGGATGAGAGAGGATGTGGATGAAAAAATGGGTTATAGCTAAATTTTACTATTTATGTAAAGGAATTCAAGAAACCCATAATGCATGATACACTAAAATGGTCAGGCCCTTCCCATGTCTAACAGCTTTCTAAGACATTGCCCTTAGGCTCTGTATAGCAGACTGTACAGAGGCACACAGATTTCCTGTCACACTGTACTATAGAGCCATAGGCACTCCATGTACCGCCCTTTAGTTGTCTGTGCAGCACCAGGTTACAGGTTAGACGCATGTTACACTTCTCCTGAACCTCAGTATTTTTCCAGCAGGAGACAAAGAACTGTTCAGGGAAATAAAGGGGGTCAGTTAGGCTTATTTATGGCGCATATTGCGGTGCAGGGGCTATTTGCGCAGCAATCTGCGACTATTCCCCGCTCACGCAAGGTCTAAAAAAGTGGACATGGCATGGGCGGGGAAGGGGACAGGCTGGCAGGCCCATCTCATTTACCATTTTTTACGCATGTTTTAAGCATAGAAAATGGTCTAAATGTAAGCCAGCAAGGAAGCTGTCTTACATTTAGACTGGCGCTGGATATGCCGAAGTTATGTAGAGACCGGCGCCTCCCCATATCTTCGGCGGATCCACCTTCAGCTATAGGGGTTGTTAAGACCAGTGTCTAAAATGCCGGTCTTAAAGGGATTCTCCGGGAATTAAGAAAATGAAAATACTTAAATATTACTTAACCGCCTCCGGACCGCCTAACGCAGGATCGCGTTCCGGAGGCGGCAGCGCTGCGCAGAGTCACGCATATACGCGTCATCTCGCGAGACGCGAGATTTCGCTCAAAGTTAAAGGACAATTTCGTCACCAGCCTGCCAGCCACGATCATTGGCTGGCAGGCTGGCGATTTTCAAAAAAACGAATCACAAGCCGTATAACAGATCATATTAGTAAATATGATCTGTTATATGGCTTGTCTGCTCCTCTGCTGGTCCTTTTCGTCGGTTGGATCCAGCAGAGGAGCAGGCTTCACAGTGAGTAGCACCAACACCACACTTTAGCCCCAGATCACCCCCTGCACCCCAATTAACCCTTTGATCACCCCTTTGATCGCCCCTGTCAATCACTTAGTGAAAGACAAAAAGTGATCAGTGTAAACTGTCACCTTTTTTTTTCACTAGTATTGGCTGTTAGGTTTTAGGATAGTTTAGGCCCCTTGGTTAGGTAGTTAGCGATCGGTTAGCGCCCAGCCCACCGCACCGCAGTCACTGATTCGCTGATTAGCGTATCGCTAATCAGCATTTGTGGAGGTCCCTGATAGAACCAGGCGTACCCGGCCCTGTGTCGCTAGACCACAGGTTGTGCAGGATCCGCTTCAAGAGCAGCAGAGTGGGGCTGGCGCTGTCGGATCACGTGGTGAGGCATACACCAGCAGTGCAGCCCTCCCTGGACCTAGTACCAGCACTGCCGTACAACATGGTGAAGTGGCGAGCACCAGAAGGGCAGTTGAAGCTGGTACGGTGGCACGTGCAGTAGTTACCCCGTCGCAGCCACCGCACAGACAGGCCCGTAGAGCCCCTAGAATCCCTGAGGTGCTGGCAAACCCTGATTGGCAGTCACCAACTTCAGCCGCACCATTAGTTCCCCCTTTCACCGCCCAGTCTGGAGTTCGGGTTGAGACGGCTCAGATCGGTTCGGCCCTGGGATTTTTTGAGCTGTTCTTGACTGCGGAGCTCTTGGACTTAGTCGTGGCAGAGACAAACCGGTATGCCACACAATTTATATCCGCCAACCCGGGAAGCTATTATGCCCAGCCTTTCCGGTGGAAACCAGTCCAAGTTTCCGAAATTAAAATTTTTCTGGGCCTTCTCCTCAACATGGGTCTAACTAAAAAGCATGAATTGCGGTCATATTGGTCCACGAACCCGATTCATCACATGCCCATGTTCTCTGCTGCTATGTCCAGGGCACGATTTGAGGCCATCCTCCGTTTTCTGCATTTTAGCGACAGCACCACCTCCCGTCCCAGAGGCCACCCAGCTTTTGACCGGCTCCACAAAATTCGGCCCCTCATAGACCACTTCAACCAGAAATTTGCAGATTTGTATACCCCCGAGCAAAACATCTGCGTAGACGAGTCCCTAATACATTTTACCGGGCGCCTTGGCTTCAAACAATACATCCCAAGCAAGCGTGCCCGGTATGGGGTCAAATTGTATAAGCTCTGTGAAAGGGCCACAGGCTATACCCACAAATTTCGGATCTATGAGGGAAAAGATCAGACCCTGGAGCCGGTCGGTTGCCCTGACTACCTGGGGAGCAGTGGGAAGACAGTCTGGGACTTGGTGTCACCCTTATTTGGCAAGGGGTACCATCTTTATGTGGACAATTTCTACACAAGTGTGGCCCTCTTTAGGCATTTGTTTCTAGAACAGATTTGCGCCTGTGGCACCGCGCGAACTAGTCGCGTGGGCTTCCCCCAACGGCTCGTTACCACCCGTCTTGCAAGGGGGGAGAGGGCTGCCTTGTGTAACGAAGAACTGCTCGCGGTGAAATGGAGAGACAAGCGTGACGTTTACATGCTCTCCTCCATTCACGCAGACACGACAATACAAATTGAGCGAGCAACCCGTGTCATTGAAAAGCCCCTCTCAGTCCACGACTATAATTTGCTCATGAGAGGGGTGGACTTCAATGACCAGATGTTGTCTCCGTATTTAGTTTCCCGACGCACCAGACGCTGGTATAAGAAGGTGTCTGTATATTTAATTCAATTGGCTCTGTACAATAGTTTTGTTCTCTACAGTAAGGCTGGGAGAACAGGATCCTTCCTCAAATTCCAGGAAGAGATCATCGCGAACCTCCTGTATCCAGAAGGTTCCGTGGCCCCATCCACCAGTGTAGTTAGCCGTCTACACGAGCGACATTTCCCCAGTGTCGTTCCTGGTACCTCAACCCAACCGTCACCCCGAAAAAGATGTTGTGTCTGTAGCAGGAGTGGAATAAGGCGTGACACCCGCTATTTCTGTCCTGACTGTCCTGACCACCCTGCCCTATGCTTTGGAGAGTGTTTCCGGAAGTACCACACCCAGGTACACTTAGCATAGGGATTGCATCTCACAGGACAGGCACACAGGGCTATTAGGGCCCTTTTACTCACAGCTGCTGCAAACCTCTCCTTTCACCTGGGATAAAGTGCATAACGTACTTCGCCACATCTTTGGGCGATTTGCGCTTTGCACATTGTCCCATGGGGAAGGAGAGGTTTGTTCTATAAAGGTAAAAAAAACGAAACAAAAAAAAAATTACCGGTAAGTAAAAAAGTTAACGTTCAGTTAAAAAAGTTAAAAAAAGTTTATATGTTCTGTTCAAAAGTTAATAAATTTATTGTGTTGCGGCCTGGTTTTTTCTTTTTTGTTTTGTTTTTTTTACCTTCCAGGTGGACCAACCGATCGACTAGCTGCAGCACTGATGTGCATTCTGACAGAAGCATTGCGCTGCTGTCAGATTACACGCAAGTCGGTGTATGCGGCGCTGCAAGACGAGATTTCTCCTCTGCAGTAAAAGATACGTTTGCCGAGGCATATGAGCTGAGGAGGTGGCGGTGTTCATATACTTTGGCAAACACTTTGTATATATAAAAAAAAAAATCCCGGCAAGGATTTATTCATCCACATCGATTGATGTGAATGGAGAAATCTGTTTTGCCAGGGCATACGAGCTAAGTGGGTATGGATGTTGGGCGGAGCTCCTATGTCCTGGCAGACGCCTTTCCCCTCCTTTTTCTTTTTTTGGCAGAGATTTTTTCATCCACATTGATCGATGCAAATGAAGAAATCTGTGCCGTTCATTTTTTTCTTTCAGCCCAGAGGCTGAACGGAAAAAAAAAATCTCATTACCCGTATGCTCAATATAAGGAGAATAGCAGAAACTCCTAATGCTGGGCATACATGTAATGATTGCGGAGACCCTCAAATGCCATGGCAGTACAAACACCCCACAAATAACACCATTTTGGAAAGAAGACACCCCAAGGTATTCGCTGAGGGGCATATTGAGTCCATGAAAGATTGAAATTTTTGTCCCAAGTTAGCGAAAAGGGAGACTTTGTGAGAGAAAAAACAAAAAAATCAATTTCCGCTAACTTGTGCCCAAATTTTTTTTTTCTATGAACTCGCCATGCCCCTCATTGAATACCTTGGGGTGTCTTCTTTCCAAAATGGGGTCACATGTGGGGTATTTATACTGCCCTGGCATTTTAGGGGCCCCAAAGCGTGAGAAGAAGTCTTGTATCCAAATGTCTAAAAATGCCCTCCTAAAAGGAATTTGGGCACCTTTGCGCATCTAGGCTGCAAAAAAGTGTCACACATGTGGTATCGCCGTACTCAGGAGAAGTTGGGGAATGTGTTTTGGGGTGTCATTTTACATATACCCATGCTGGGTGAGAGAAATATCTTGGTCAAATGCCAACTTTGTATAAAAAAAATGGGAAAAGTTGTCTTTTGCCGAGATATTTCTCTCACCCAGCATGGGTATATGTAAAATGACACCCCAAAACACATTCCCCAACTTCTCCTGAGTACAGAGATACCACATGTGTGACACTTTTTTGCAGCCTAGGTGGGCAAAGGGGCCCACATTCCAAAGAGCACCTTTCGGATTTCACCGCCCATTTTTTACAGAATTTGATTTCAAACTCCTTACCACACATTTGGGCCCCTAGAATGCCAGGGCAGTATAACTACCCCACAAGTGACCCCATTTTGGAAAGAAGACACCCCAAGGTATTCCGTGAGGGGCATGGCGAGTTCCTAGAATTTTTTATTTTTTGTCACAAGTTAGTGGAAAATGATGATTTTTTTTTATTTATTTTTTTCTTACAAAGTCTCATATTCCACTAACAAAAAATAAAAACTTCCATGAACTCACTATGCCCATCACGAAATACCTTGGGGTGTCTTCTTTCCAAAATGGGGTCACTTGTTGGGTAGTTATACTGTCCTGGCATTCCAGGGGCCCAAATGTGTGGTAAGAAGTTTGAAATCAAAATGTGTAAAAAATGCCCTGTGAAATCCGAAAGGTGCTCTTTGGAATGTGGGCCCCTTTGCCCACCTAGGCTGCAAAAAAGTGTCACACATGTGGTATCTCCGTACTCAGGAGAAGTTGGGGAATGTGTTTTGGGGTGTCATTTTACATATACCCATGCTGGGTGAGAGAAATATCTTGGCAAAAGACAACTTTTCCCATTTTTTTATACAAAGTTGGCATTTGACCAAGATATTTATCTCACCCAGCATGGGTATATGTAAAATGACACCCCAAAACACATTCCCCAACTTCTCCTGAATACGGAGATACCACATGTGTGACACTTTTTTGCAGCCTAGGTGGGCAAAGGGGCCCACATTCCAAAGAGCACCTTTCGGATTTTACTGGCCATTTTTTACAGAATTTGATTTCAAACTCCTTACCACACATTTGGGCCCCTAGAATGCCAGGGCAGTATAACTACCCCACAAGTGACCCCATTTTGGAAAGAAGACACCCCAAGGTATTCCGTGAGGGGCATGGCGAGTTCCTAGAATTTTTTATTTTTTGTCACAAGTTAGTGGAAAATGATGATTTTTTTTTATTTATTTTTTTCTTACAAAGTCTCATATTCCACTAACAAAAAATAAAAACTTCCATGAACTCACTATGCCCATCACGAAATACCTTGGGGTGTCTTCTTTCCAAAATGGGGTCACTTGTTGGGTAGTTATACTGTCCTGGCATTCCAGGGGCCCAAATGTGTGGTAAGAAGTTTGAAATCAAAATGTGTAAAAAATGCCCTGTGAAATCCGAAAGGTGCTCTTTGGAATGTGGGCCCCTTTGCCCACCTAGGCTGCAAAAAAGTGTCACACATGTGGTATCTCCGTACTCAGGAGAAGTTGGGGAATGTGTTTTGGGGTGTCATTTTACATATACCCATGCTGGGTGAGAGAAATATCTTGGCAAAAGACAACTTTTCCCATTTTTTTATACAAAGTTGGCATTTGACCAAGATATTTATCTCACCCAGCATGGGTATATGTAAAATGACACCCCAAAACACATTCCCCAACTTCTCCTGAATACGGAGATACCACATGTGTGACACTTTTTTGCAGCCTAGGTGGGCAAAGGGGCCCACATTCCAAAGAGCACCTTTCGGATTTTACTGGCCATTTTTTACAGAATTTGATTTCAAACTCCTTACCACACATTTGGGCCCCTAGAATGCCAGGGCAGTATAACTACCCCACAAGTGACCCCATTTTGGAAAGAAGACACCCCAAGGTATTCCGTGAGGGGCATGGCGAGTTCCTAGAATTTTTTATTTTTTGTCACAAGTTAGTGGAAAATGATGATTTTTTTTTATTTATTTTTTTCTTACAAAGTCTCATATTCCACTAACAAAAAATAAAAACTTCCATGAACTCACTATGCCCATCACGAAATACCTTGGGGTGTCTTCTTTCCAAAATGGGGTCACTTGTGGGGTAGTTATACTGTCCTGGCATTCTAGGGGCCCAAATGTGTGGTAAGAAGTTTGAAATCAAAATGTGTAAAAAATGCCCTGTGAAATCCGAAAGGTGCTCTTTGGAATGTGGGCCCCTTTGCCCACCTAGGCTGCAAAAAAGTGTCACACATGTGGTATCTCCGTACTCAGGAGAAGTTGGGGAATGTGTTTTGGGGTGTCATTTTACATATACCCATGCTGGGTGAGAGAAATATCTTGGCAAAAGACAACTTTTCCCATTTTTTTATACAAAGTTGGCATTTGACCAAGATATTTATCTCACCCAGCATGGGTATATGTAAAATGACACCCCAAAACACATTCCCCAACTTCTCCTGAGTACGGAGATACCACATGTGTGTCACTTTTTTACAGCCTAGGTGGGCAAAGGGGCCCCCATTCCAAAGAGCACCTTTCGGATTTCACTGGCCATTTTTTACAGAATTTGATTTCAAACTCCTTACCACACATTTGGGCCCCTAGAATGCCAGGGCAGTATAACTACCCCACAAGTGACCCCATTTTGGAAAGAAGACACCCAAAGGTATTTGCTGATGGGCATAGTGAGTTCATAGAACTTTTTATTTTTTGTCACAAGTTAGTGGAATATGAGACTTTGTAAGAAAAAAAAAATCATCATTTTCCGCTAACTTGTGACAAAAAATAAAAAGTTCTATGAACTCACTATGCCCATCAGCGAATACCTTAGGGTGTCTACTTTCCAAAATGGGGTCATTTGTGGGGTGTTTGTACTGTCTGGGCATTGTAGAACCTCAGGAAACATGACAGGTGCTCAGAAAGTCAGACTGCTTCAAAAAGCGGAAATTCACATTTTTGTACCATAGTTTGTAAACGCTATAACTTTTACCCAAACCATTTTTTTTTTACCCAAACATTTTTTTTTTATCAAAGACATGTAGAACAATAAATTTAGAGCAAAATTTATATATGGATGTCGTTTTTTTTTGCAAAATTTTACAACTGAAAGTGAAAAATGACATTTTTTTGCAAAAAAATCGTTAAATTTCGATTAATAACAAAAAAAGTAAAAATGTCAGCAGCAATGAAATACCACCAAATGAAAGCTCTATTAGTGAGAAGAAAAGGTGGTAAAATTAATTTGGGTGGTAAGTTGCATGACCGAGCAATAAACGGTGAAAGTAGGGTAGGTCAAAAGTGTAAAAAGTGGCCTGGTCTTTAAGGGTGTTTAAGCTATAGGGGCTGAGGTGGTTAAAGAAGACCTTTCACCAGAATAAAGTATCTAAACTGACTATACAGACGTGTAGAGCGGCGCCCAGGGATTCCCCTGCACTTACTATTATCCCCGGGCGCCGCTCCGTTCTCCGGTTATAGCCTCCGGTATAGTCATAGTTAGGCTCCACCCATGGGAACCTGCCAGCGTCTCTTTCTCCTATGCTGTAGCGCTGGCCAATCGCAGCGCTCAGCTCATAGCCATTTTCACAATAAATTCATGAATTTTAGAATTTGTGATCTCATCATTATTTTCATGATTGCACAAATCGGCACTAATGACACATTTTTTTTGCGCAATACATGCAACTTCACATTTTATCAGGTCTGAGTAGATATTACTGATTGGTGCACTAAGTATTGTTGTGACATCACAGCACTATGTCTGCAGCATGTATGTATGGACAGCAGAGAAACAGTAATTCCTATCACACTACCTAATACCCTGCACTGGAACCTATCAGCTACACTATATCACTAGCTAACCTACACTGACTATCTCCCACTAACTATCTGTATTATATATACGAGCTAACTAACTATCTAATGTAATTGGATAAGGAATAGGATCCAGATGAAAGCACAGAGCACAGCAATGTCACTGCTCTCTCTCTCTCTCTCTCTCTCTCTCTCTCAGAACTGCAAAAAAAACTGCAGAAAATGGCTGCTGGGGAGTTTCTTATATAGTAAGAGGTAGGCAACTTTCCTATTGGTTGCTAAGCTCAGACATTGCAGCCTTCTCATTGGCCCACAAGAAAGAAGGGAGGTTACTGATGAAAAAAAACTCGAGAATATTCGCGATTACGAATATATAGCATTATATTTTAGATCTTCGCGAATTCTGAAAGTGCCGATATTTGCAATTAGAATATTCGCAATCAACACAAGTCACCCTCACCAGTCTCATGGCCACGTCCCTGACCACTCGCAACACAAGCTCCCACCCAACTGTCATCATCGCTAGTTGCATGCCAAAGGGAAGATACAGTGGACCTCTCCTCCAAGTCTGTGCTAGCTGGTAGCTGCTGTACCTCAAAAAGCTCGTCCTCACTGAAAAGCGAAGCAGAGCCAGCAGTAGGCATTACTTTCCAAGCAAAAAGAGCAGCAAAAGAAAGAGGCAGTTGCAGGACAGGTAAAGGCACAGAGGTTATTCCTGGCCATGCCAATTAAGTGTAGTGTCAGAGGAACCCACGATTCGTGGCAGTATCTGTTGTCACCTGAGATAATGCTGAAGAGCGAGTCAACCAATTCAGTACAGCTGGATTATTGGTCAAAACTTGACTGCTGGATGACAGTAGAAACTCTGACCTGTCGCTGCGGCTGCTGCTACCGCCACCCCTTCTTCTGCTGCTACTTGTGCTGGCTACAGCAACATTTTTGCCACTGCCCAGTCAACTGTATTTTAGCCATAGTGTACAGTAAATGAATCAGTAATGTAACAGATTAAGTATGAATGGCGCAGTAAGTGTACTAGATAAGCACGCATATATATTAGACCGCCTGTTGACAATAAGTCTGATGCAGAGTAAGTCTATATATAACAAAACAGATTAAGTATTAATGGTGCAGTAAGTGTAATAGATAAATGCGCCTATATCTTAGACTGCCTGTTGACAATTAGTCTGATACACAGTAAGTCTATGTATAACAGAACAGATTACGTATGAATGGCGCAGCAGATAAACTTGAAAAATGTGCCTAAATTAGACTGCCTGTTGACAATGAGTCTGATGCACAGTAAGTCTATGTATAACAGAACAGATTAAGTAATAATGGTGCAGTAAGTGAACTAGATAAGCACACCTACAGTGTGGAAAATAAGCATTTGATACACTGTCGATTTAAAAAGTTTTCCCACCTGCAAAGAAGGCAGGGGTCTGCAATTTTCATCGTAGGAACACTTCAACCGTGAGAGACAGAATCTAAAAAAAAAATCCAGAAAATCACATTGTATGATTTTAAAATTATTAATTTGTATTTTATTGCATGAAATAAGTATTTGATCACCTACCAACCAGCAAGTATTCTGGCTCTCGCAGACCTGTTTGTTTTTCTTTAAGAAGCCCTCCTACTCTGCACTCATTACCTGTATTAATTGCACCTGTTTGAACTCCAGAGTCATGTTACTAAACTCTTTCTCCCCGCTACATCCTGTTAAGTGTATTTGTACTGTCATCTTGTGTAATTTAACATCACATCTTCAATAATGTGCATTTTCTAAGCCTGTTACATGTATTTGCTGTAATTTCCATGTATACCAGCAGGTGGCAGCAATGTGTCAGCAGGACCTTAGTAACAGTTTAGCATTTCTAGACTGAAATAGTACATTCCAGTTTAGCTCCCCCCTCTTTGAGGAGGTGTGGAATGTTCCCACATCCTGCCTCATGGGGAGGAAAGGAAGTTATAGTGAGTGTGCTAGCCACCCCGGCTAGAGGAAGGCTGTGCTGGTAGGAGCTCCCAGTTCTAGGGATCCCAACCCAGGATCGAGTCTCGGCTGAGACCAAAGATCTTCATCACCAGTCTGAGCCCTTCAGCCTCAGCTGGTTGACAAACAAGCAGCACCTCCAGATCTCCAGGAAGAACCATTCCCTGTGAGCAGAACTGTGAGTAACTATCCAGAGACCAGGAGAAGCCAAATTCCTCCTCAGCTAGTCAGTCCCCATACCAAGCAGAAGATAGACAGAGCAGAAGACAGATTCCTGCCACATATTACAGAGCCATAAGCAGACGACTAATCCTGCAAGAGAGCTCCAGGCACATGCTAGATGCAGAAGAGATATTGATCCCTGCCATACATTGCCAAATACCTGCTGGGACCTAAAAGACTATTGCTGTATCTCATATTGGTGAAAGCTGCCTTCAGTAAAGACAAGTTGAATTATATATCAAGTCTAGATCTCATTTACTGCTACCAAGTTCCTCAATTACTCCTACTAGCAACACACTTATTTATTGCAAGTGATCCAGGATCCAGGAGGCCAGCCGTACCAAGGTAGGAGACACCGTTGACACTATACCTACTACTACACAGAGACATTACCCCACTCTGGCATTCCTCACCTGGTACGTGAGTTGCAACACCTTAAAGGGCCCTGAGACTGTAACCTGCGCACACTGCAATTGGCGTCACGAACAAAAACTCTTAACTATCATTTACACCTGACCCAGTCAGTGCATATTATTGCGCCAGTGTGCATTAGTCCAATCCGGCTTACTGCACCTGTATAAAAGATACCTGTCCACACACTCAATCAATCACACTGCAACCATTCCACCATGACCAAGACCAAACAGCCATCTAAGGACACCAGGTACAGAATTGTAAACCTGCACAAGGCTGGGATAGGTTACAGGACAATAGGCAAATAGCTTGGTGAGAAGGCAACAACTGTTTGCACAATTAGAAAATGGTACGCTCCTAAGTAGCAGGTGGTCCACCCCGGGTGCGTTTGGCTCCAGATTTCCCACTGCTTCCACCCTGCTGGACTACATAAGCACGCCTATATAGTAGACTGCCCATTGAGACTAAGTCTGATGCATAATAAGTCTAATTCATAATAGGAGCATCAGGTACTTAGGCACCTGGCCAACTGCCACATGTGCCCTCCTGAACTCAATTGCATCAACGTCCTCACGACAGTGATACAGTTGAATACTGTGGCGAGGACGGTAGTATTTTGTGCTGCACTGTGATGTTTGGTTATGCTGCGGCAGTCTTTTGCGCTGCACTGTAATATTTTGTTATTCTGGGGCAATATTTTGTGCTGCACAATGGTATTGTGGCCCCACCTACTTCTATTGTCCCTACTTACTTGTGTTGCCACATCTTCTGTCCATTTGGACTCACCTACAACATTGAGCCACTTTTATGGGGGGTTTTTTCTAGGTCCACTTTCAGTTCTCAGTCTGGCATAGAAAATATATTTCTTTTACACAGGACAGTGAACTCTGTCTTTGAGCTTATGTTTAGCACACATATTCAGTTATGGTACTCCCCAGTGTTCTCGCTCAAGTGAACTGATGTTTTTAAATTGTGCTTAGAAATTCTTTAAAAATGCGATTCCAGATTGTTAACTCTTTCAATGGCCATAAACATAGAGACTTCTCACTTGTATGACTAGAAGTCACCCAATGATGCTTCCTATTTTTACCTGTCAATTTTCAAAAACCTTCATGCAAAGTATATCTCCAGGTCTACTTAATCACTACAATTCATTGTTGTAGTTACCATAAAGGTAAAGCGCCCAATTGTTACAAAGCTCATAGTTAAAAAAAGGCAAGCAATGTCATAGAAGCTATCAGCAGCTACTACAACGAGCTCAATGTATACAGCTTAGGCCTGTTTCACATCTGCATTAAAACAAATCTGGCAGGCTGTTCCGGCCAGGAAGAGTTTGCCGGATCTGTGAATACCATGCACTACCGTGCGCAGCCGAGATACTGTCCGGCCATATTCACTATAATGGGCACCGGCAGAGATTCGGCTGTTGCCCATCAAATATGCAGAGAGGCGGCCAGATGAAAACTGCTGCACGCAGCGGTATTTGTTCGTCCACTTCTTGGCATATTTGCCAGGTTGCGGCTGATCTCGGCTGGTCCTCATTAAAGTGAATGCGGCCGGACGGTATCTCGGCAGTGCACTGTAGCAGCCAGTATTCATGGATCCGGCAGGCTGTTCCCCACCAGAACAGCCCACTGGATCTGCTTAACGCAAATGTAAAACTAGCCTTATACAGCTCACTTTGAGTTCAGGACTAGCTGTGCAATCTACAAGCATTTAGCTCCCCTAGTGGTAGCGACATGCAGCCAGAATTATTTTACTAATCATGTTATACAAAAAGATTTCCCACCTATGGTTATATTATGAAATCTTCAGCTCACCTAAAATATTCTGCAAACCTATAAAACAGAATTGTAGACTTGAACCTTAATAAGCCTTAAAGGGGTTTTCCAAGAATTTCATATTGATAACCTATCCTCAGGATGGTTCATCAATATAAGAT
The DNA here is from genome assembly GCF_905171765.1 of Bufo bufo. NCBI lineage: Eukaryota > Metazoa > Chordata > Amphibia > Anura > Bufonidae > Bufo > Bufo bufo. The sequence continues at coordinate 131,625,924 of NC_053396.1, forward strand.
TGGTGGGGTTACGACTCCTGGCATCCCCACCAATCAACTTTTTAGCACTCCTTAAGCGCTCAGGCCTCTTTGTAGGCCATGTAATGTCACATTCATTAGTCAATTGGACTAGGTGCAGGTCAGTCCCTTTCAAGTGAATGTCTGAGCTGCGATACCAATTACAGCCACTATCAAACGGACGGAGCTGTTCTTGGTAAGTTGCGAGGAGGAGCTCCATTGAGTGTTACGGCTTGCTCAAACAGCTGATCAGCAGGGGTACTAGGAGTTGGACCAATCTCATACTGAAACCCCTTTAATAAAGTAAACAGTGGCGTTCTTAGTGCAATCGATTTTATACATTTCCCTGGCAAATAATGGAATAATTTTAGAATTATCTGTGTATATATGGTAATGGTTACTTACTGAATTATCAGAGCACATTGGTGTAAAAACATTTTTCTGTTAAACCGAATGGCCTTATTCTAGTTTGGTCATTTCTAAATGATAAGCAACGATATGAAGAACCACTTTGGTGCCTGTTTCCAAAAATATAGTGGAAATTAAAGTACAACATATTGAGATGAACAAAAACTCAACAAAAACAGCCCTATAAGCAATGGAGCTACAACTTTTTGTCTACTAACTTTGGCTACCAAGCATGAGATTCTTGTCTGTTGCTATTGGCAATGGCTCACATTACAATGCAGTCAGACAGTCTTTAGAAAGTTCAAACCCTTTCACTTGTTCACATTTTTGTAGTTATGTTACAGCCTTGTGCTAAAATGTAAAAAAATATATCAAGTTTTATCCCACCAATTGCAATCAAGTCCCCATAATGAGAAAGTGAAAACAAGAATTTTAGAAATATTTGCTTATTTATTGGAAATAAAAACTAAAACCTTGCATTGACATAAGTATTCAGACCCTTCATTCAGTGTTCTGTCTAATACAGGTTCACACAGTGTGCAGTCTGACATTCAGCATAAACCATTCCTGTCTTCCAAATAAGAGGACTGTTCTTTGTAGTCTAACTTGTTTATTGTTAAAAGAGGATTGTTGATTGGCAAACCAGGATTGTTTGGTAAAACTACAAGAATACAAATAACATGTATAAGTATAAAGTATAGATAGCATGTACAATAACATTTGCATTAACACTGAAACACATGGTAAAATGGCTGCCTATACATAAGATTACATAGTAACATAGTATATAAAGCTGAAAAAAGACATCTGTCCATCCAGTTCGGCCTGTTATCCTGCAAGTTGATCCAGAGGAAGGCAAAAAAAAAAAACTGTGAGGTAGAAGCCAATTTTGCACACTTAAGGGGGAAAAAATTCCTTCCCGACTTCATTCATGCAATCAGATAACTCCCTGGATCAACGACCCATCTCTAGTAGCTATAGCCTGTAATATTATTACACTCCAGAAATACATCCAGGCCCATCTTGGACTCTTTTAGTGAACTCCCCATCACCATCTCCTCAGGCAGAGAGTTCCATAGTCTCACTGCTCTTACCGTAAAGAATCCTCTTCTATGTTTGTGTACAAACCTTCTTTCCTCCAGGCTCAGAGGATGTCCCATTGTCACAGTCACAGTCCTGGGGATAAATAGATGATGGGAAAGATCTCTGTACTGACCCCTGTGGGGATTCACTCTGGTATTTAGGACTAGCGGATGCAGTATAGAGGCAAAGTACATAGTTCTTGAATCAAACAGCAGTGTTTATTCAGACATTGGTGTACAACAAAATGCAGACAAGGTGAATCACAAAACGCAGGTGGCTTGGTGTTTGTTCACACACAAGGAAAGTCCATAAACAATAAAAGTCACCTTTTCTCCTGGGTGTTAATTCACACCCTGTTAGCAGTTCAGCCTTATCAAGTCCATAGGCGGCCTGTTCGCCTTTAGAGGGGCCTGAGTCCTCCAGCTCGGCTCAAACCTCAAATCCCAGCACAGCCCTCAGTTCACAGCACATAGACTCCTGAGCTCCACTGTCAGAGAGAGGTAAATCCACCACACCTGGCAGTGCTGGCTGGTTTTTATGCCTGACAAAACCCGGCCTGGAACATGGGGAGTAGTCACCCACCCAGCACTTTGACTACTCCCCGTAAGAGCCGTCCAGGATCAGCTATGACAGCCATGCTAAATCTCAAGGTGTCAATTAGCAATAGCTGCTGCTGACACATAAAATACAGTCTCTTACTTCACAGAGGCCAGGAACCTCGGTGACACATACCTTCCATCCACGATGATTCCTGGTACCTTCTTACACCCATGATATATTTATACATAGTAATTAAATCTCCCCTCAGTCCGCTTTTTTCTAAAGTGAATAACCCTAATTTTGATAATCTTTCAGGGTACTGTAGTTGCCCCATTCCAGTTATTACTTTAGTTGCCCTCCTCTGGACCCTCTCCAGCTCTGCTATGTTTGCCTTGTTCACAGGAGACCAGAACTGTACACAGTACTCCATGTGTGGTCTGACCAGTGATTTGTAAAGTGGTAATACTATGTTCTCATCATGGGCATCTATGCCCCTTTTGATGCAACCCATTATCTTATTGGCCTTGGCAGCAGCTGCCTGACACTGTTTTTTATAGCTTAGTTTGCTGTTTGCTAAAATTCCTAGGTCCTTGTCAGTGTTATCTAGTGTATTACCATTTTGTATGTACGGGTGACTTGCATTATTCCTTCCCATGTGCATAACTTTACATCTGTCAGTGTTAACCCTCATCTGCCACTTCTCTGCCCAAGCCTCCAATCTATCCAGATCCAGCTGTAGCAGTATACTGTCCTCTTCCGTGTCAATTACTTCACGCAGTTTAGTGTCATCTGCAAAAATTGATATTTTGCTGTGCAAGCCTTCTTCAAGATCATTAATAAATATATTGAAGAGGATAGGGCCCAGTACTGACCCCTGAGGTACTCCACTAGTGACAGTGACCCAATCTGAGTGTGTACCATCAATAACCACCCTCTGTTTTCTATTACTGAGCCAGTTACTTACCCACATACAGACATTTTCTCCCAGTCCGAGCATTCTCATTTTATATACTAACCTTTTATGCGGTACAGTGTCAAATGCTTTGGAGAAGTCCAGATATACGACATCCATTGATTCGCTGTCAATTCTAGAATTTACCTCCTCATATATAGCTAACAGTAGTAACAACTCCCTGAGTAACAATTACAACTAGCTGAACAGCTCTGCATAACATATGTCCCTGAAACAAAGGTAGATCTCTCACCAGATATGATTTTACAAGGATGGTGAAGCTTAAGAAGGAGATATACAAAAGGACAGCTCTGCTGATGTGTCCTGGAGACTGGAGACTTCTCTTTCCCAGGATGCTTTGCACTCCCACAATGCAGTGCACCACTCACAATGCAGTAGTCTTTGTAACAGGAAAAACAAAGAGTAATAAGACTTAACACCACTAGATGGTGGCTATAACGACATTAAACACTTCAGAAATACAAAGACTGAGGCAGACGTGATCTGTAATGATTCTCTAACTTAGCTGAGTAGAACACTCAGTACTTAGTTGAAGACAGCCTCCAGTCTTCTTGGGCATGATGCCACAAGGTTTACACACATGGATTTGAGGGATTTATTGCAATTCACAGAGTTGTCCCTAAGCCACTCCCACGTTGTCTTGGCTGTGTGCTTAGGGTCATTGTCTAGTTGAAAGTTGAACATTTAGCCCAGAGCACTCTGGATCAGGTTTTCATTTTGAATATTTCTGAATTTCTTTGCTCTATTCTGCTTTTCCTCAGCCCTGACCAATCTACCTTTCTCAGAGCACAAAAAAATACACCACAGCATGATGCTGCCGCAATTGTAGGGTTGGTATTGGGCAGGGGATGAGCAGTGCCTAATTTGCTCCAGAAGTGATGCTTAGAATTGAGGCAAAAAAGTTCAAACGTGGCTTCATCAGATCAGACAATCTTGTTTCTCACAGTTTGAGAATCCTTTAGGTGCTTTTTTTTTTTTTGCAAACTCCAGGCAGGCCTTCATGTGTCTTTTAGGAGATGCTTATTTCTGGTCACTCTGCCAGAAAAGCCCATATTTGTGGAGTGCTGCAGTGTTGACCTTCAGGAAGTTTCTCATATCTGCACACCAGATCTTTAGAACTCAACAAAAGTGACCATTGGGTTGTTGATCACCTCTCTTACCAAGGCCTTTCTCCCCAGATTACTTCATGTGGTGGGGTGGCAAGCTTTTAGAAAAGTACTGGTTGCTCAAAACATTTTCCATTTAAGAATTGCGTTGGGAACTTTTAATGCAGCAGAATTTCTTTACCTTTCTCCAGATCTGTGCCTCCACACAATCCTGTGTCTGAGCTCTACAGGCAGTTCTTTCCTCCTCGTGGCTTGGTTTTTCCTCTGATATGCATTGTCAGCTTTGAGACCTTATATAGAAGGGAGTGGTCTTTCCAAATCTTGTCCAATCAACTGAATTTACCTCAGGTGGACTCCAATCAAGATGTAGAAACATCTCAAAGAAGGTCAAGAGATATAGGAGTCCCCCAGAGCAGAGCTCAATTTTAAGTGTCATAGCAAAGGGTCTGAATACTTATGTCCATGTGAAATTTTAGTTTTTCCTTTTTAATAAATTTGCAAAAAAAAAAAGGCTAAAATTCCATTTTCACTTTCTCATTATGGTATATTTAGCGCAGATTAATGGGGAAAACTTGATTTTTTTTTTTATTATTTTAGCACAAGGTCACAATATAGCAAAATGTGAAAAAAATGGAAGGGATTGAAGACTTTCTGAATTCATTGCATGTACTGGATTTTTGCATATGTAATAACGGATATGTTTTAGTTTACTGGTTTTCATTTATAGTAATCAGTCAATTACGCAAATACAATTGATTTATTTCAGTGAAATTCTCTTTTATATAGTATTTCCATAATTTGTCGTTCAAGTGATCTATCATAATTTTCATATCAGTTTATGGCAATGTTTCTTTCACAGGACTGAAGAATGGCGCAGCCATTTTTGAGTCTTCATCACAGTACTTTCATATATGCTTTCATTAAGCTAAACAAGCCCCTTGCATATACTTTATACACAGCTTCATCCTGTTAGGAGGATTTTAGCCTTCCCCATTATGGCTTGGCAATAATCAGAAACAAATCATCTACATTAGTTATTACGAGTAATAGTCCATTGTCAATAAGGGGACGGCTTACTCTTCTTCCCAGCAAAACAAGACAACCATGTACAGATCAGCATGGCGACCGCTGCTCCACCACCAGTGCAGTAATAAGCCCAGCCGATCTTGCAGGTTCCTAAAGCAAGATGAGGACAAAATGTCATGTTGTGGACAATAGTCATTAGCATTACATTCATGGAGGACATAGCAGATATCAATACTACTTCTGTGTTTAGCAGCTTGATCATAACAGCTGACCTTGCAACATCCTGACGTAACTATAATATAAATAGGTAAATATCTAAAGATGTGCTTTAAAGGTAAGAGAGGGAAATTGGCAAAGACCAGAAGCGGTTTAAGTGCGGAATTACATGAGCACATTATCCCTGTGGGAGCCATTTACAAGGTCCAGGGTGTTCCAGGCTTGGCAGTAATCATGCAGATGAAGGTTTAATGTGTTTCAGGGAACGGGAATAATGTACCTGCCTGCTAACAGCACAATTAATTTTTAATGATTTCCAATTGTCTTCTGCTTAACCTGTGATTCCATGTTATTGCCTGCATATATTATAGCATTTAAAAAGCTTATTCAGCATATAACTCTTTGGATACATAGTAATCCCAGAGAACAGAATTATAATTCCTCCAAAAGTGTCGGAACAATCCCATTTTTCCTTTGAAGTGCTAAGTAATCATTGGTCTGCAACTAAATGGTTTGTTACTCCACAATAAATCCTTTAGGCCTTTGAATGGGCCTACAATCCGGGAGATGCGGTGCGGAACGGAAGCACTGATCGGAAGCCCACGGAAGCACTACATAGTGCTTCCGTGGTGTTTCTGTCCGTGCCTCCGCATGGCAAAAAAATAGAACATGTTCTATATTTTTACGGTGCGGACAGATCACTGACCCATTCAAGTTGAATGGGTCTTGACCCGTCCTGGCCGCCGCACGAATGTTGCCCATGCATTGGGGACTGCAAACTGTGGTCCCCAATGCACGGAACGGCGCACAACAGCCGTGTGCATGAGGCCTTAGGATAGGGCATAAGAATTTCTTAAAGGGCTTTTGCATCTTTCGGGGTGTACTTACCTGCTTCCCAGTGCTGGATCCTGGTTCTATTGCTCCCTAGCTTCAGCTGCTCAGTTGTGCTCCCTAGATGTAAACTTTCTGTTTGACGCCGCTGCAGCCAATCTTTGGCCACAGCAGTGATTTGCTCCTGTTGCATCATGTGATCATTTGTCATGATGCAAGGGAAGAAAGTCACAGCTGCGGCCAGCAATTGGCTACAGCAGTGCTGAACAGGAAGTTTACAGTTGTGTTCAAAATAATAGCAGTCAGACATCACTAACCTGATCAATCACTGTTTTTGGTAGAAATTATATTTCTACATGGCAATTAATTTACTAGCAGGTGTAGTAGAGTAATAGAATTCCAACAGACCCAACAGTCATGACATGCATGCTGCTGATTCTGTGTAATTAAATCACTAATTGAAAGGGGCATGTTCAAAATAATAGCAGTGTGGAGTTCAATTAATGAGGTCATTAATTCTTTGAAAAACAGGTGGCAATTATTGACCTTATTTAAGGAAGGGAGGCAGCAAATGTTGTACATGCTGGTTACAGTGCATTTCTCTCTGAAATTCTGAGGAAAATGGGTCGTTCCAGACATTGTTCAGAATAACAGCGTACCTTGATTAAAAAGATGATTGGAGAAGAGAAAACATATAAAGAAGTGCAGGAAATGATAGGCTGCTCAGCTAAAATGATCGCAAATGGTTTAAAATGGCAACCAAAACCTGAAAGACGTGGAAGAAAGCAAAAAACTACCATTCAGATGGATAGAAGAATAGCCAAGATGGCAAGGACTCAGGCAACAATCATCTCCAGGAAGATCAAAGAAGGTCTAAAGTCACCTGTGAGTACTGTTACAATTAGAAGACGCATATGTGAAGCCAAGCTATCTGCAAGAAGCCTCCGCAAAGTCCCACTGTTGAAAAAAAGACATGTGCTGAAGAGGTTACAATTTGCCAAAGAGCACATTGACTGGCCTAAAGAGACATTTTGTGGACTGATGAAAGTAAGATTGTTCTTTTTGGGCCTAGTGGCCGGAGACAGTTTGTTAGACGACCCCCAAACACTGAATTCAAGCCACAGTACACTGTGAAGACAGTGAAGCATAGTGGCGCAAGCATCATGATATGGGGTTGTTCCTCATACTACGGTGTTGGGCCTACAGTGAGGAAAATAAGTATTTGAACACCCTGCGATTTTGCAAGTTCTCCCACTTAGAAATCATGGAGGGGTCTGAAATTCACAGTGTAGGTGCATTCCCACTCTGAGAGACAGAAAGAAAAAAAAAGGAAATCACATTGTATGATTTTTAAAGAATTTATTTGTCTTGCACTGCTGAACATAAGTATTTGAACACCTGAGAAACAGCAAGAATTCTGGCCCTCAAAGACCTGTTACTCTGCCTTTAAAAAGTCCACCTCTACTCCACTCATTAATCTAACTTAGTAGCACCTGTCTGAGCTCTTTAAAGACACCTGTCCACCCCACAGTCAGTCAGATGCCAACTACTACCATGGGCAAGATCAAACAGCTGTCAAAAGACACCAGAGACAAAGTTGTGGACCTCCGCAAAGCTGGAAAGGGCTACAGGGCAATTGCCAAGCAGCTTGATGAAAATAGATCAATTGTTAGAGCAATTGTTAGAAAATGAAAGAGACTAAATACGACTGTCAGTCTCCCTCAAACTGGGACCCCATGCAAGATCTCACCTCGTGGGGTATCACTGATGATAAGAAAGATGAGGAATCAGCCCAGAACTACAAGGGAGCAGCTGGTCAGTGACATGAAGAGAGCTGGGACCATAGTTTCAAAGGTCACTGTCGGTAGTGTAGCTGGCCAGCTAAGACCTGTCCTAGGTTGCTAGTATAGCTTAAACAGTTGCAAGAAAAAGTATGTGAACCCTTTGGAATGATATGGATTTTTGCACAAATTGGTCATAAAATGTGATATGATCTTCATCTAACACTGACAAAAACAATATCCTACAATATGATAGCTCACACCCACGAGATATGATAAAATCACTGCCGTACAGCTAATTCTTACGGGTACGTAGAATTGTAAGTGATGAGAAAAAGGTGGAGACAAGATTGTGGGAAATGAACAAAAAATTTGTCAATAGGGGATATCCTTCACAACTGACTAATAAACACCAAGATAGGGCTCATAAGATGGAAAGGGATAAACTGCTCGAGAAGAACACAGATAAATCGAATGTCCAAAATAGGATTCCCTTTGTTTCCAGATATACAATGTTGAGTAGACAGGTGGCTACGGTAATTAGAAAGAACTGGACACTCCTCACACAAGCATTTCCAGATACCCCTGAATTTAAAAATCCCCCCCTGTTCTCATACAGAAGAGGTCCTAATGTCAGAGACAGGTTGGTACACGCGGACAAACCTCCAAACATGCAACCACGGAAACAGATAGGATGTTATCCTTGTTTAGGGTGTTGCCATTGTAATAATATGATAAAAGGAAAAGCATTTGCACACCCCCATACCGGAAAAAAATATAAAATCAGACAGTTTTCTACCTGTAATTCATCCTATGTCATTTACACCCTTCAGTGCCCTTGTGGGCTCCTCTATGTGGGGGAAACCACACAGGAGATAAAAAAGAGGATCACACAGCATAAGTCCAAGATTCGAAAAAAAGCTTTGGATCTCCCAGTACCAGACCATTTTGATAAATTGGGGCATAATTTGTCCCAACTTCGATTTCAGATCATAGATGGGATACCACCGTTACGGAGGGGGGGAGATCGAAAAACCCTTCTTAAACAACTAGAGCTAAAATGGATATATAGGCTCGATACGCGTGAACCTAGGGGACTCAACAGGGACTTCAATCTGGGGGTCTTTCTATAGGGGGTCCAGCATATCTCTTCCTCTTAAGTGTAGACGGGATATTTATTTGTTATTTTGTGTAACTTAAGATTGTGCCCAACTTTGTTGTGATGATTTTAATATTTAGAGATGTTCACCAAACACTAATATTTAATTGTCTCTTTCTAGGGATGTCCTCACCGGGGTTCTCCCTTGGTCCGCAACCATTGATTCTGATGTCCCCAATGTCATATAGCCCAATGTCCAGTCTCTGTGGTGTCCAGGCTTGGCCAGTGGGGGGTGAGTCCTATCCTTTGGTCTTTTACCTCTAAAAAGAAAATATAGTGTATGTATGGACGGACGAGGTGTGTCACGGGGGCTATTGTCATTAAATATGATTGGCCCTTGTGGCACCCTGAACGACCGTGAACCCCAATAGGAGACATCTGCCCCATCTGATGGCACAGATGGGACGGGGTCACCACCCTTAAGGGGTAGCATGTTTGAGTATATGATATCCTCATAGGGGTGTATGGCTGAAGGAAAACAGCGATCACTCTGGAGGAACCATATTAAATATCTAGGACATATGGGGATTTTGAACTTATTACGTCTATAAATTACCCCAACTACTATATTGGAGGCATTTTGACACAATGAGAGGGACCTTCACCCATTAGGACCTGTCCTGGAACCATTTGAGCAGTGATGAGGGGAGGGGAGGGGCCGGGTGACGCGTACGTTCCATGATTTATTGTGTGGATGGCCGCGTCACCATGACAACCCCTACGTCATTGAGGGACAAGTTTGACGCACTGCAGTGCCGTGGAATGCAATCTGCTTCCACGCCCTTGACAACAGGTGACGTCACTAAGGGAATTTTCCCCATTGGCTGATGACAGAAGAGGACGCATGCGTACTACAGCTTCCGGGACACCGAGCGTGGCATGTTCTGGGAAGCTTTGCGGACATGGGATAATACCCCGGGGACGCCATCCCCATATAGGAGGTAATATTAACTTATAAGATTGTACATTGCACCTGAAGGTTGTTTATTAATGATTATGTATGGTGACACATGGTGACACATGATTATCTATTAATGAGGATGTATTAATTCACCTGGGGGAGAGTTAATCCCACCTACTAGGCACTATATAAGACACATGCTTTATATTCACTGCATTGCTTGAAAAAGACCGAGGACGGTCGAAACGTCGCATCACCTTGCTGTTTTATGGAATAAACCAACATCATATTTTCTACATATGACAAGTGCTGCGGATTTCTTTGTATTTTTCTGATCTTCATCTAAGTCACAACAATAGACAATCACAGTCTACTTAAACTAATAACACACACAGAATTAAATGTTACCATGTTTTTATTGAACACACCATGTAAACATTCACAGTGCAGGTGGAAAAAGTATGTGAACCCCTAGACTAATGACATCTCCAAGAGCTAATTGGAGTGAGGTGTCAGCCAACTGGAGTCCAGTCAATGAGATGAGATTGAAGGTGTTGGTTACAGCTGCCCTGCCCTATAAAAAACACACACCAGTTCTGGGTTTGCTTTTCACAAGAAGCATTGCCTGATGTGAATGATGCCTTGCACAAAAGAGCTCTCAGAAGACCTACGATTAAGAATTGTTGACTTGCATAAAGCTGGAAAGGGTTATAAAAGTATCTCCAAAATCCTTGCTGTTCATCAGTCCACGGTAAGAAAAATTGTCTATAAATGGAGAAAGTTCAGCACTGCTGCTACTCTCCCTAGGAGTGGCCGTCCTGTAAAGATGACTGCAAGAGCACAATGCAGACTGCTCAATGAGGTGAAGAAGAATCCTAGAGTGTCAGCTAAAGACTTACAAAAGTCTCTGGCATATGCTAACATCCCTGTTCTACTATACGTAAAACACTAAACAAGAATGAATTTTATGGGAGGATACCACAGAGGAAGCCACTGCTGTCCAAAAAAAACATTGCTGCACGTTTACAGTTTGCATAAGAGCATCTGGATATTCCACAGCAGTACTGGCAAAGTATTCTGTGGACAGATGAAACCAAAGTTGAGTTGTTTGGAAGAAACACACAGCACTATGTGTGGAGAAAAAGAGGCACAGCACACCAACATCAAAACCTCATCCCAACTGTGAAGTATGGTGGTGGAGGCATCACGGTTTGGGGCTGCTTTGCTGCACCAGGGCCTGGACGGATTGCTATCATCGAAGGAAAAAAGAATTCCCAAGTTTATCAAGACATTTTGCAGGAGAACTTAATGCCATCTGTCCACCAGCTGAAACTCAACAGAAGATGGGTATTGCAACAGGACAATGCCCCAAAGCATAGAAGTAAATCAACAACAGAATGGCTTAAACAGAAGAAAATACGCCTTCTGGAGTGGCCCAGTCAGAGTCCTGACCTCAACCCGATTGAGATGCTGTGGCATGACCTCAAGAAAGCGATTCACACCAGACATCCCAAGAATATTGCTGAACTGAAACAGTTCTGTAAAGAGGAATGGTCAAGAATTACTCCTGACCGTTGTGCACGTCTGATCTGCAACTACAGGAAACGTTTGGTTGAAGTTATTGCTGCCAAAGGAGTTCAACCAGTTATTAAATCCAAGGGTTCACATACTTTTTCCACCTGCACTGTGAATGTTTACATGGTGTGTTCAATAAAAATATGGTAACATTTAATTCTTTGTGTGTTATTAGTTTAAGCAGACTGTGATTGTCTATTGTTGTGACTCTAAATCCAATAGAACATCTTTGGAGGGAACTGAAACTCTGTGTTGCTCAGCGACAGGCCCGAAACCTGACAGATCTAGAGGAGATCTGTGTGGAGGAGTCGGCCAAAATTCCTGTTGCAGTGTGTGCAAACCTGGTCAAGAACTACAGGAAATGTTTGACCTCTGTAATTGCAAACAAAGGCTTCTGTACCAAATATTAACACAGATTTTCTCAGGTGTTCAAATACTTATGTTCAGCAGTGCAAGACAAATACATTCTTTAAAAATCAACATGTGATTTCCTGAATTTTTTTTTTAGATTCTGTCTCTCAGAGTGAGAATGCACCTACAATGTGAATTTCAGACCCCTCCATGATTTCTAAGTGGGAGAACTTGCAAAATCGAAGGGTGTTCAAATACTTCTGTTCCTCACTATATTTGTCGCATACCAGGGATCATGGATCAGTTTGAATAAATCAGAATACTTGAAGAGGTCATGCTGCCTTATGCTGAAGAGGAAATGCCCTTGAAATGGGTGTTCCAACAAGACAACGACCCCCAAACACACCAGTAAATGTGCAACATCTTGGTTCCAGACCAACAAGATTGACATTGTGGAGTGCTCAGCCCAATCCCCGGATCCTAATCCAATAAAAAACTTGTGGGGTGACATCAGAAATGCAGTTTCTGAGGCAAAACCAAGAAATAGAGAAGAACTGTGGAATGTAGTCCAATCATCCTGGGCTGGAATACCTGTTCACAGGGGCCAGAAGTTGGTTGACTCCATGCAACATAGATGTACAGCAGTTCTCAGAAACAGTGGTTATACAACTAAATATTAGTTAAGTGATTCAAAGGAAAGCAAAATCTTCAAACATTTTTCATTTGATATAGTGAATGTTTGAGTTTGTAAAGAAGAATACAAACACTGCAATTTTTTTGAACAGCTTAATATTCACTTTTCTTAATTTTTTTTTAGAGGAACAACACAAATTTGATATATTTTTCTTCATGTTTTGATTTGGAATAGAATGTGTCGTTTTCCCAATGCATTTGTGTGTATGGAAATAAAACCTATTAGAAGGATTTTGAGCTATATTCACTTTTTTAAACACACTGCTATTATTTTGAACACAACTGTACATCCGGGGAGCCCAGCCGGGGAGCCGGGGCCAGGGAGCAAAGAAGCTGGGAGCCAGTGCTGGGAAACAAGTATGCTTCCCTTCGCAGGTCTGCCCAGATTAACAGAGAAAGCTTTGAGCAGGGGACCCACCTTTAAAGGTGAGTCCCCTGCTCAAGGCTTTCTCTGTTACGGCTCATTCAGATGACTTTATCCTTTAGTGGTTCCACAAATTGTCGATCCACAAAACATGGACAAAGGAAGTATGCGTTCCGCAAAATGCCAGTCCTATGGTAGAAATGCCTATTCATGTCCATAATTGCGGACAAGAATAGAACATGTTCTATCTTTTTTACGGGGCCACGTAACAGAAGTACGGATGCAGACGGCTGGTCACTGACTATGTGCGCTTTTAAATATTTATTAGTGTATAAAGAAGATTTGTGATTTTTACTCGCTGGATCCAGTCCCTTTTTCTCGGTTTGGATTGTCCTGGGTGTGAACCCACCTGGATCCGTGCTGCATTGCCCTGCTATCTGTGAGCTGGATTTTTTTTTCACCACATCAATCACACCAGAGACTCCAGGCTCTGACATAGTAGTGGGCCCCAAAGGTCCTGCAGAAATTTGGAGTTATACCCTAGGGGAAAGTGTAGGAATTTGTCTAGGAAAAATGTCCAAATCCATAGCGGAAACTGTCTAGATCCTATTATAGTCAATGGAATCAGGTGGCCCCTTTGGTGTTTGGTGCTGAGGTTTATCTGTTCCTATACCAAAACAGAAAAGCCGGACAGCACTTCCGATGTGAACCTAGCCTTATCCTTCTGCCACAAATGAGTTAATGTTTCATGCCAATGTAACTATATAACATGTATCCAGCACTGTACACATGAAAAGACTGCTGTATTGATTTCGGTGCCTCCTGGCCATAATGAGTTTTACGGAGACGCACAGCTAGTGCCTCTCATACACACTGGTATCGGGCCACGATCTGTGATTGTGAGTCACTTGTTACCTAATTGGAACTGACTGGAAACATTGCCACACGCCTGCTGGATTTCAGGGCTGTTCCACCCCAGTGGATACAGGGCACATCCGGAGCTAATGAGGAGTCCTACAGAGATTCACAGGGAGACAAAAAGGACACGTAGCGTGAACCACACTGCAATCTGCGCTATTCATTGCAACCAATTACACCGTATAGTTATAAAGAACATTCTTGTTGCCTTGCATATTTAATCCTTCAGAAAATGTAAAGTTGCACACAATGAACTAAAAGAAAAGAGAAGTATGCATATTAAATGAGAGTTGTGGCATTCTGTTCCGGGTCCGGGCATGCTCTGGGCTTGGTACCTGTTTATGCAGGAATTGTTTTAGTTATGAGGATAAATGAATAGGTTATTATATATCTAGTGCTAGATATAGGTCTAGTAAGTTATGTGTAATGAAAGGTTAAAAAAATAAAATAAATCAACGCCACTATGTTGTGCCAACATTATCCCTAATGTAAAAGAAGTGAATCTCAATGCATTTTCACGCTATGCAGGCACATTGATGGATCTGCTATAATCGGTGTAGTACAATTCCTTTAGCTTATCACTTTATATTCTGTTTTATCTCACAAAATATATAAACCTCACAAGAAGAAAGAAGGCAACAATAAAATGTTAAAACAAAATCTGCTACTGTAACATTTTTTCATCAGGAGTTTCCAAATTATTCTACAAACCAGGGGCCAGATAACCACATCAGATACCGCAGACGTGAACAACTTATAAAAACCTTTGCTTCGCCAGCAGCCATGAGGAACTTAAACATACAATTACCAGATGCAAGTACAGAGTATTAATATGGTAATTGCATTATTTTTAGTGATGAGCGGCAGGGGCAATATTCGAATTCGCGATATTTCGCGAATATGTTGTAGAATATTCGTCATATATTCGTCATATATTCGAGAATTCGCGATTATTTTCTTGATTGGGAAAATCGGCAATGTAATATTCGCGTAATGCGCGCTCAATACAGGCGTGGCTCACTTTTGCTACATTTTCCAAGCTGCTAGAAGTTTCCTTCCTTCTTGGAGAAAATGGTTGGCACAGCAGAACATTAAAAATGGCTTTATATGCAGATAGAGTAATCCAATATATTCGCGATTGCGCTAATCAGCACTAATGATTCAAATATTTTGGCGCAATACGTGAAACTTCACATTTTAGCAGGTCTGACTACATATGACTGATTGGTGCACTAAGTATTGTTGTGAACTTGTGACATCACAGCTCTATGTATGTAGCATGTATGTATGGACAGCAGATCAGCTACACTATATCACGATCTAACCTACACTGACTATCTCCCACTAACTATCTGTATTATATATATAAGCTATCTAACTATATCTGATGTAATGAGTGGAAAGCACAGAGCGGTGGTGTACTTATGTGTATGTGTGTTGCATATATATGGTATATGTATATGTAAACATGTGTCCGCCGTTAAGTAGGGAACCTGTTGTTAAAAATTTGAATCCCACCCCTACTCCTCTGTGTTCTTGTGACTGACTCGTATACCTCATCCTGTCAGCCATTCACAGAGAGACGGCTTTTTGAGCACCTCTGTGATTGGCTGACAATTGATGATGTACAAGCATCAGTCAGCCTAGCCAGGATTTTTACAAGCAGGAAAGTGCACAGAGGACTACAGCAAGTGTGGCTGCTCTGCATTCCAGGTCCAGTCCAAACCAGAGCAACTCATTAAGAAATGTTAAATGGCGCTCAGTAATTTGTAGTTGGCGCAGCAATGTGATCACAAAGGTATTGAAGTTACTTGGGGGTATATATACCTATACATATATATATATATATATATATATATATACACACACACATTGTAAACATATTGAACTGTAGAATAATATTGCCAAGCAGATGTCAGCACGATGGATATATATATATATATATATATATATATCATGCGCCAATAAGGTAAAGCTAGCGCCCTCTTAGCCGAGTCCCAGCTGAAATGTCCACGATCAGTCTACTGACTGATTGTGGATATTTAACCCTTCAGATGCTGTGGTCATCCTGCTGCAACTGAGAGGAGGAGTGAGCCATCCAATCCTCAATCTCATTCTCCTCAACGTTACGCCATTCCAAAGCCAACAGGGACAACTGCGGCCTACTGTACTACTACTTTTTCTGGCCGGATAGCTAGTGCTGTTGCTACCCACATTATGGCTCTGGGTCTTTTGTTTGGAACCCTTCCGTGACAATTTTAGGCCTCACAGATAATTTTTTTCGTAACCCTGTGTATTGGTGTATTGATCACATATATGCTGGTTTAATTAAATTGAACAACCCTAAAAAAAAACTTGCAACAGTGTAGAGAAATAAATAAATGAAAACAGCTGACTGAGGCCTGAAGCCCAATATTATGCCAAATACCACTCACTGATAATTCTGTGCATTACCCTCTGTATTGGTGTAGTGATGACATATATGCTTCTTTTTATAAATTCAATACCCCCCCCCCCCCCCACAAAAAATAAAATCAAATAAATAAACAATTAAAAAAAATACGTACGTGAGCTGCCCTGGAATGGAGTTTGGTCTAGTATCAGGTCAGATGTTTTCACTCAGATTTAAAATTCTAGATCAATGGTAGAAAACGTATTGTACAGTATAAAAGTAATGTCCTTGCAGGTAGCTGCTTTGAGGTTTGCTCCAGTTCTGCTAGGAGGCAAAGCTAGCCTCAGCTCCTTACTTCTCACTCCCTGCTAAATAGCATCACTGCCCTCCCTTCAGCCCCTCCAATATATAGTCCCATGTAAATAACACTATTTCCCTCCCTCCGCCATATATTCCCATGTAAATAACATCACACCATCTTTCCAGCCCCCTCCAAAATACAGCCCCATGTAAATAACATCCCTCTCTATCAACAGCCCCCTCCAAAATACAGTCCCATGTAAATACCATCACCTCCTCCCCAGCCACCTCCAACATGCAATCCCATGTAAACATCACCCCCTCAACATTCAACCTACAGTCCCATGTAAATAACATTGCCCCCTCAACATTCAATCCCATGTAAATAACATCACTCCGTCCCTCAGACCCCTGTAACATTCCGTCCGATGTAAATAACATTTCTCCCTCCCACAGCCACCATCAACAAACAGTCCCATGTAAATAACATTACTGCCTCCCCAGCCACCTCCAACATACAGTCCCATGTAAATAACATCACTCCCTCCCACAGCCGCCTCCAACATAATGTCACAGATGGTGTTGCAGAAAACTGGAAGTTATAAATAAACATCCGACTGACTTGATCCCAAACTAAGGAACATATGGGTGAGCCCTTAAAACCCCTAGATCTCTCCCTGACTGCTTTGCCCATGCAAAGATCTTTATGATAGAAAATTGCATGCCCTCGTACCTAGACTGAGTGACACCTGAAAACCCTATAATAGTGAGGGGACACGACCACCAGCTCCCTGCACTAAATACAGAGGGAGTCAGGGTCACCTAGAATCAAGCCAGTACGGAAACACAAATAAAGGAAAAAGACTTATCTGAGGAACCCGCAGTTGCAGCCTCTTGCAGTGAACACAAAATCAGGAAGTAGTATAAACCGCAAAGTGAGGCAGTATGGGAGGGAATATAAAGGAAGGCAATCAGTGTAAATAGATGACAGCTGGGAGAAGGAAAAGAGATGACAAAGTGAAACCAAAACAAAGAACATCATGCAAGAGGTACAGAAGAACGTCTGACACAGCTTCTCAGAGAGCTGGCGGTGACAGTACCCCTCCCTCTACGAGTGGACTCCGGACACTCAGAGCCCACCTTCACAGGATGGGACCTATGGTAGGCCCTGATAAGACGAGTGGCCTTAATGTCCGCCACTGGGACCCACATCCTCTCCTCAGGACCATAACCCTCCCAATGAACGAGGTACTGGAGAGAACCGCGGATAATGCGAGAATCCACAATCCTAGAGACCTGAAATTCAAGATTACCATCAACAACAATCGGAGGAGGAGGCAAAGAGGAGGGTACAGTGGGTTGGACATACGGTTTTAAAAGGGACCTGTGAAAAACATTATGGATCTTCAAACTCTGAGGAAGATCAAGACGGAAGGCAACGGGATTGATGACGGACAAGATCTTGTAAGGCCCAATAAACTTAGGACCCAACTTCCAGGAGGGAACCTTCAGTTTGATATTCTTTGTAGACAACCACACCAGATCACCCACATTCAGGTCCGGACCAGGCACACGTCTCTTATCCGCCACACGCTTATATCTCTCACTCATCCTCTTCAGATTACCCTGAATCTTTTGCCAAATAAATGACAAAGATGAGGAAAATCTCTCCTCATCAGGTAAACCAAAAGACCCCTCTCCAGAGAATGTCCCAAACTGCGGATGAAACCCATATGCACCAAAAAATGGTGACTTATCAGAGGACTCCTGGCGACGGTTATTTAAAGCAAACTCAGCCAGGGACAAAAATGAACACCAATCCTCCTGATTCTCTGCCACAAAACAGCGCAGATATGTCTCCAGATTCCGATTGATGCGTTCAGTCTGGCCATTCGACTGCGGGTGAAAAGCAGAAGAGAACGACAACCGAACCCCCAAGCGAGAACAGAAGGCCTTCCAGAATCTGGAAACAAACTGCGTGCCCCTATCAGAAACTATGTCTGAAGGAATGCCATGCAATTTGACAATGTGATCAACAAATGTTTGCGCCAGCGTTTTAGCATTGGGTAACCCAGGAAAGGGAATGAAATGAGCCATTTTGCTAAAACGGTCCACTACTACCAGAATCACAGTCTTCCCCGAGGAACGAGGCAGGTCCGTAATGAATTCCATGGACAGATGCGTCCAAGGACGGGAAGGAATGGGTAACGGGAGGAGAGAACCCGATGGCCGTGAATGAGGGACCTTGGCACGAGCGCACGTCTCGCAGGCTGCCACAAAACCCTCAACCGTCTTACGAAGAGCTGGCCACCAGATCTCTGAGCAATGAGATCCACTGTGGCTCTACTCCCCGGGTGCCCAGCAAGGACAGTATCGTTGTGCTCCTTAAAAACCTTGTGTCGTAAAGCGATAGGCACAAACAACCTCCCAGGAGGACAAAGATCAGGAGCCTCTGCCTGGGCTGCCTGAACCTCTGCCTCCAAATCAGGATAAAGAGCAGAGACGACCACTCCTTCAGCCAAAATGGGACCCGGGTCTTCAAAGTTCCCCCCTCCCGGAAAACAACGTGACAGGGCATCAGCCTTCACATTTTTAACCCCAGGGCGGAAAGTGACAACAAAATTAAACCTAGAAAAGAATAAAGACCATCTGGCCTGTCTCGGTTTCAGACGCTTGGCTGATTCCAAGTAGGTCAGATTCTTATGGTCGGTAAACACGGTAATAGGGTGTCTGGCTCCCTCTAGCCAATGGCGCCATTCCTCAAAAGCTAATTTGATGGCCAACAACTCCCTATCTCCCACATCGTAATTTCTCTCTGCGGAGGAGCGCTTCCTTGAGAAAAAGGCACACGGTCGCCATTTGGCAGGAGAGGGACCCTGAGACAAGACCGCACCCAGACCCACCTCAGAAGCGTCCACCTCAACAAAGAAAGGCAGAGAGACATCAGGTTGTACCAATATGGGAGCAGAAGCAAAACTCTCTTTGATACTAGAAAAGGCCTTAAGCGCATCTACCGACCAGGAGGAAAAATCTACCCCCTTTTTAGTCATATCAGTGAGTGGCTTAACAACAGAGGAATAATTCAAAATGAACTTCCTGTAGTAATTGGCAAAACCCAAAAACCGCATCAGAGCCTTCTGATTCTCAGGAAGCTCCCAATCAAGCACAGCGCGGACCTTCTCAGGGTCCATGCGAAAACCAGAAGCGGAGAGAAGAAAACCCAGAAATTGAATTTCTGGAACCGCAAACACACATTTTTCCAGTTTAGCGTACAATTTATTCTCCCGCAGAATGAGCAAGACCTGACATAGGTGGTCCCTATGAGTTTTGAAATCAGGAGAAAAAATCAAAATGTCATCTAGATACACCAGTACAAATTTCCCCATTAAATGATAAAAAAAATGC
Source organism: Bufo bufo (assembly GCF_905171765.1). NCBI lineage: Eukaryota > Metazoa > Chordata > Amphibia > Anura > Bufonidae > Bufo > Bufo bufo. The sequence continues at coordinate 131,645,943 of NC_053396.1, forward strand.
TGTTCACAAAATGTTGGAAGACGGCTGGAGCATTCATCAAACCAAAGGGCATAACCAAATTCTCGAAATGGCCCTCAGGGGTATTGAAGGCCGTCTTCCATTCGTCCCCTTCCCTGACCCTGACTAGGTTGTATGCCCCTCTTAAATTCAACTTAGAAAAAACTTTAGCCCCAACAATCTGGTTAAACAGGTCCGGGATCAGAGGAAGCGGATAAGGGTCACAAATTGTGATACAGTTCAGCTCCCTGAAATCCAGACATGGTCTTAAAGAACCATCTTTTTTCTTAACAAAAAAAAAACCCAGCGGCAACAGGTGACTTCGAGGGTCGGATGTGTCCCTTTCTCAGGCTCTCAGAGATATAAGTACGCATAGCGTACTGGGAGAGATTATATAAACGTGATTTTGGCACCTTGGCGCCTGGGATGAGATTAATAGGGCAATCGTACTCCCGGTGAGGGGGCAGCTCCTGGACACCACTCTCTGAAAACACATCCGAAAATTCAGAGAGAAAAGATGGTACAGTCTTGGTAGAAACCTCTGAAAGAGACGCCGTGAGGCGATTCTCTCTGCAAAAGTCACTCCAACCATTTATTTGCCTTGCTTGCCAATCAATGGTGGGGTTATGTTTAATGAGCCAGAGGAGTAGGTAATCCGCTTAGGACGAAACATGACATATCCTCAACATGAGCATCACCCACAGTCAACGGATATTGTGAACTATGCCCTTTAACGATTTTTGAGAAAGTGGAGCGGAATTGATAGCAAAAGCAGGTATATCCTTTCCTAAAGTGCATACCTGGAAACCATGTGTTATAGCAAATTGATTATCAATGAGATTGAAAGCTGCTCCACTATCTACAAAAATCTCACAAACAATGTTCTTGCTATCTAGCGCCACCCTGGCAGGTAGGACAAAACGGGAACTACAAGCAAACGGCAAACCTTCAATTTCCGCATCAACCTTGCCAATAGTAACCGATGGAAAGTTTTTAGAGGGTTTTTTTCTTTTTGTTTCTTTATTACCCTCAGAAAACTCCATGAATCTCCTAGAGGGGCAAACATTTGCCAAATGATTTATACCTCCACAACAGAAACAAACCCTCCTCTGAGAGCTGAATCCTCTACTATCAGAGGCAAGAAAACCCAGCTGCATGGCCTCCTCCTCAGAGGGGATTGAGAGAGGCTGAGGCCCCTGCGCACTGAATGAGACTGCCCCACTGTCCTTGAACTGAATATGACAGGAAGGAGTGATCTCTCCTCTCTCTCAAAGATGCCTGTCAATACGAACAGCTCGAGACATGGCAGACTCCAAGGAGGCAGGTTTCTCATGAAAGGCAAATGCATCTTTCAATCCCTCCGAAAGACCATGGCAAAATTGACTTCGGAGTGCAGCATCATTCCAACCAGTATCAGCTGCCCATCTCCGAAATTCTGAACAATATATCTCTGCGGACTGTTTACCCTGGCATAAAAGACGCAGTTTAGATTCAGGCAGAGCAATACGATCCGGGTCATCATATATCTGCCCCAGGGCTACTAAAAATTTATCCACCGATCGGAGGGGCTGTGCCCCCACCGGCAGCGAAAAGGCCCAAGACTGAGCGTTATCCCTGAGCAGCGAGATGAGGATCCCCACCCTCTGCTCCTCATCACCAGAGGAATGGGGAAGTAGGTGAAAATGGAGTTTGCAAGCCTCTCTAAAACGAACAAGATTCTCACTACCCCCGGAGAACGTATCCGGAAGCGAGATCTTAGGCTCGGAACAAACTCCATGAACGCAAGCAGAACCGGTCACCTGAAACTGAGACACAGTTTTACGGAGATCTGCTACCTCCAGTGAAAGCTGTGAAGGCTGAAACCGGATCCATGCTTAAGACGGTTATGGCGGTTTATAATGTCACGGATGGTGTTGCAGAAAACTGGAAGTTATAAATAAACATCCGACTGACTTGATCCCAAACTAAGGAACATATGGGTGAGCCCTATAAAATCCCTATAGCTCTCCCTGACTGCTTTGCCCATGCAAAGATCTTTATGATAGAAAATTGCATGCCCTCGTACCTAGACTGAGTGACACCTGAAAACCCTATAATAGTGAGGGGACACGACCACCGTCTCCCTGCACTAAATACGGAGGGAGTCAGGGTCACCTAGAATCAAGCCAGCACGGAAACACAAATAAAGGAAAAAGACTTATCTGAGGAACCCGCAGTTGCAGCCTCTTGCAGTGAACACAATCCAGGAAGTAGTATAAACCGCAAAGTGAGGCAGTATGGGAGGGAATATAAAGGGAGGCAATTAGTGTAAATAGATGACAGCTGGGAGAAGGAAAAGAGATGACAAAGTGAAACCAAAACAAAGAACATCATGCAAGAGGTACAGAAGAACGTCTGCCACAGCTTCTCAGAGAGCTGGCGGTGACACATACAGTCCCATGTAAATAACATAATCCCCTCCCACAGCCGCCTTCAACATACAGTCCCATGTAAATAACATCACCCTGCCCCAGCCCCCTCCAACATTCAGTCTCATGTAAGTAACATCACTCCCTCCCACAGCCGCCATCAATAGTGTTGAGCGAAATTGTGTTTTAAGTTCGGCGTCTAAAGTTCGGATCCGGGTAATAAAAGAATCCCATTATTGATTCCACTACCACAGACCACAACGGAATTCGGAATCCATATCGGGATTCTTAGATAACCCAAAGCTGAACTTTAGACGCCGAACTTAAACCACAAGTTCACTCAACACTAGCCATCAACATACAGTCCCATGTAAATAATATCACTCCATCCCCCAGCCCCCTCCAACATACAGTCCCATGTAAATAACATTACACCCTCCTAAGCCACCATAAACATACAGTCCCATGTAAATAACATCACTTCCTCCTACAGCCACCATCAACATACAGTCCCATATAAATAACATGACCCCCTGCCCAGCCACCTCCAACACCCAGTTCCATGTAAATAACATACCTCCCTTCAGCCCTAATATACAGTCCCAGTTAAATAACCACAACTCCCAGCATTGCTCAGCCTTCACTTACCTCTCCTCATGTAGCAGACATCACTACAGCTTCTTCTCCTCTTCACTGCCGTCCTCTACTGCACTGGTTACATGATGGTGACCTCATCGCAGGTCCTTCCCAACCACTGCCTCACATGACCTGTGATGTCACTACAGGTCCTTCAGCTCTTCCAGTGCATTAGATTCAATTGTATAGCCATCCTGAGGACAGCAATACAGTTGTATCTAGCTGGCAGGCAGGACATTCGGGGCCTGGGACAAAACATCAGGGGCCCAGGCACCAAATGTTTTAACCTAGCAATGCCCCGATAACGAATATGGTTCCTTACAAACTGCTTCGCTTTTCTTTACTTTGCACCGCATATTTTGAGCATTTTAGACAGATTTTACTGCTTGTCCAACTTAGCTCGAAAGTGTGCGTGCTTTGTTAAAAGAGGCAGGCTTAAGACGTGTCAATGTGCTCCAAACTTTTAGCACAAAATTTTTATGCATAGTAAGCTTATAGGTGTAAACATAGACGCAGGGCCGGTTTATACCTGGTTAAAACATCTAGTGGTGTTTCCCTTCCTCACAATTTTTGTGTTTTCGTTTGTCCATATGCTTTTTGAGAATTGACCACTGTTTCTCAATGGGATCTATGAATTTTCATGACCATGGACCCAAAATGCTAATGTTTTGTTCACCAAGCCACTTAGTTATCATTTTTTGCCTTGTGACATGGTGCTCCATACTGCTGGAAAGAGCATTTTTCATCATTAACTTGCTCCTGGGTTGTTGGTAGAAGTTGCTGTTAGAGGATTTTTTTGATGCCATTCTTTATTCATGACAGTGTTCTTAGTGAGCTCACACCCTTGGATGAGAAGCAACTTCAGCATGAATGGTCTCAGAATGGAACAGAAGAGGCAGTTGGACAAACAAGTAATCCCTAATTATAGCTGCCACTTCTACTGTCTCGATGGAGAAGACTTCCTCCTGACACCCTTAGCCCCCTTTATGTTACAATACCAGTGGGAGGCAGCATCACTGTGTAATGCTGCCATCTGCTGGACATGCAATGTACGCCACCCCCCCCCCCCCCCCCCAGGGCCCTCTTTCGCGACCCAGGGTTAGTATGAAATGCCGAGTGGTGTAATAGTGTGGCCTAAATGTCTTCTTAATGTGTGTCACGGTGCTCCTACCTGGATACTGCTGGACCCTCAGGCCTTGGCTCTGAAGCAATAAAAAGGGGAAATAATTTAGGGATTTGAAAGAAAGATTTAGTCCAGACCTTGTATGTAGTTGAACAGCAGCTTTACTTGAATAAAAACAATCTTCAAGCTTTATCTTGGTCACAGCAGGCTTTGGCATAAACTAGCAGGCTTTCTCAATAACTATGCTTTCTCTCTTTCTCTGCTGTACTGACAGGCTTGCCTAATACTTTGCATTACTTCGTTAAGCTGCACTAAATTCTGCTTAAGTCTGGTTGCTGTATTTCTGATCTGCTCTGGTAACCTTGGATAGGGTGCTGTTGAATGTTATTCCCCTCCTGACACTCAGTAAAACTTATATTCAGCCGAAGAACTCTTCCTCTTGCTGATTTCTCTTGTGGTGGCCGAAGAACTATTCCTCTATCCCCTATGGCTTCCAGACATCTTTCTTCATGGCCAGCAGAGCTTAGGGTGCTCTGGCTGGCGTAGGCATGCCTGAGCGGGCCCCTGCTCACACACCTCCTGTCTTGAACTAGACTCCAACTCCAACTACTGGAAACTTGCCCCACCCTTCTGGCAGGAAGCAGGACTGGCCCACTTATGCCCAAAGGGGAGAGAATGGAATGGCAAGTTCCATTCTCTCTAACTATAACTCCATTTGCATTGCCACCTGCTGGTGAACTAGGCACATGTACATAAATTACATGTAATAAAACAGTTGCATAACAAGATTAGGAATGCACAGTGTAGAGGACCTGGACAGAAATACATAAGATGGCATTTAGGTTAGACCATTAAAGATAGTAGCAGGGTGTAGGAGTGGTAACACCACTCCAGGGTGTTACAGACACATAATAATTATCTCTCTAAAACAGAGGAAAGACAATTATTACAGATTTTGATGCTGGATCTGTAGTATGCTCCCCTTTTCCTCCCTTCCCCCAAGCAATGCTAGATGCAATGGACTTCAGGTTCATCCACCAGCTATTTTAGGTATCGTTTACTAAGGCATCCACTGATGTCTTCAGGTTTAACACAAGCATCAGTCCGAACTTGCAGTTGAATTCTGGTGGCAGCGCATCTTAAGAAGTAATTTTACACTGTCTAAATCTCATATAGTATTAGTAAATTTGGCCCATTGAATCTCAAAGGATGCTATAAAAATTTCAGCTTTAAAAGCTGCAGAATTGTAAATGCTGCTCTGGCCTATTATACACTGCTCAAAAAAATAAAGGGAACACAAAAACAACACATCCTAGATCTGAATTAATTAAATATTCTTCTGAAATACTTTGTTCTTTACATAGTTGAATGTGCTGACAACAAAATCACACAAAAATAAAAAAATGGAAATCAAATTTTTCAACCCATGGAGGTCTGGATTTGGAGTCACACTCAAAATTAAAGTGGAAAAACACACTACAGGCTGATCCAACTTTGATGTAATGTCCTTAAAACAAGTCAAAATGAGGCTCAGTAGTGTGTGTGGCCTCCACTTGCCTGTATGACCTCCCTACAACGCCTGTGCATGCTCCTGATGAGGTGGCAGACGGTCTCCTGAGGGATCTCCTCCCAGACCTGGACTAAAGCATCTGCCAACTCCTGGACAGTCTGTGGTGCAACGTGACGTTGGTGGATAGAGCGAGACATGATGTCCCAGATGTGCTCAATTGGATTCAGGTCTGGGGAACGGGCGGGCCAGTCCATAGCATCAATGCCTTCGTCTTGCAGGAACTGCTGACACACTCCAGCTACATGAGGTCTAGCATTGTCTTGCATTAGGAGGAACCCAGGGCCAACCGCACCAGCATATGGTCTCATAAGGGGTCTGAGGATCTCATCTCGGTACCTAATGGCAGTCAGGCTACCTCTGGCGAGCACATGGAGGGCTGTGCGGCCCTCCAAAGAAATGCCACCCCACACCATTACTGACCCAATGCCAAACCGGTCATGCTGGAGGATGTTGCAGGCAGCAGAACGTTCTCCACGGCGTCTCAAGACTCTGTCACGTCTGTCACATGTGCTCAGTGTGAACCTGCTTTCATCTGTGAAGAGCACAGGGCACCAGTGGCGAATTTGTCAATCTTGGTGTTCTTTGGCAAATGCCAAACGTCCTGCACAGTGTTGGGCTGTTAGCACAACCCCCACCTGTGGACGTCGGGCCCTCATATCACCCTCATGGATTCTGTTTCTGACCGTTTGAGCAGACACATGCAAATTTGTGGCCTGCTGCAGGTCATTTTGCAAGGCTCTGGCAGTGCTCCTCCTGTTCCTCCTTGCACAAAGGCGGAGGTAGCGGTCCTGCTTCTGGGTTGTTGCCCTCCTACGGCCTCCTCCACGTCTCCTGATGTACTGGCCTGTCTCCTGGTAGCGCCTCCATGCTCTGGACACTATGCTGACAGACACAGCAAACCTTCTTGCCACAGCTCGCATTGATGTGCCATCCTGGATAAGCTGCACTACCTGAGCCACTTGTGTGGGTTGTAGACTCCGTCTCATGCTACCACTAGAGTGAAAGCACCGCCAGCATTTAAAAGTGACCAAAACATCAGTCAGGAAGCATAGGAACTGAGAAGTGGTCTGTGGTTACCACCTGCAGAACCACTCCTTTATTGGGGGTGTCTTGCTAATTGCCTATAATTTCCACCTGTTGTCTATCTCATTTGCACAACAGCATGTGAAATTGATTGTCACTCAGTGTTGCTTCCTAAGTGGACAGTTTGATTTCACAGAAGTGTGATTGACTTGGAGTTACATTGTGTTGTTTAAGTGTTCCCTTTATTTTTTTGAGCAGTGTATATACTGTCACTTAGGTTCAGCAGAAAAAATAAATGATTCAATGTATTTACATAAAATGCTCTGAATGCTACAGAATTGTGAATACAGTTTTGGTCAACTGAGCTCAACCAGTTTTATGGTTATAGTTTATAAGTTCTTTTTACAAATTGCCACCAGGCAGTAGGGTGCGCCTACACTGGAACTCAATGCATAGAAAGTCATCAAAGCTTGTGTAATGATGCTTTTGCTCTTTCTGTATGACTGTTTAGTTAAATAAGTGACATTCAGAAATATTAAAACTGTTAGACCTAAAGTACAAGGTTATTAGCTGTAATATTGTATGATTATCAACTTCACCTGCAACATCTAAGAAGATAGAAGACTGATCATCTCTTTGAACTTCTATGTAGTAGGGATTTCCAGAGGATGCTTAAGTGTAGGTTCTTTAAAGGGACTCTGTCACCCTGATTTTGCACTATTATCTACAATAATATATGAGTAGTACTGCAGATAAGAAGTCTAGATCACGTCCGGACTGCTGTGCCATGCTAACATAGTGGAGAGGACTCGTGCGCATGCACAGCAATCCTGACAATGTATTTCAACGCAGCTCTGAGCGCTGACAGCTGGGGAGCGGGAGGCAGTAGGAAAGTAAAAATAATGATCTGGACTCCATATCTGTAGTGCTACTTGTGTATTACTGCAGATAATGGTCCAAAATTGGGGGGACAGATTCCCTTTAACACCATCTAAATTGAAAAATAATACTTTATAAACACCTTTACAGGTATACTGTACCTCCCCTCAGAGAAGCTATAAGTACTGAAGTAATTGTACCACAAGTGATCTGCTTAAAACCACTTAGCATATGCATCTCTGTATGTAAAGTCAGGTATCTAAACTAATATACAAATAAATATATATTTGGAATTTTACCCACGCCGGACTTCCGAAGATGTTTAATACTCTGTTACCATACTCAGAGCGTCCCTTTCTGCAGAGGTGCAGTATGTGAAACAGGCTCAGACAGCTCAGTCTCTAACAGGAGGGGAGGCTGCAGAGGGGACTAACATGAGGGGAGGCTGCAGAGGGGACTAACAGGAGGGGAGGCTGCAGAGGGGACTAACAGGAGGGGAGGCTGCAGAGGGGACTAACAGGAGGGGAGGCTGCAGAGGGGACTAACAGGAGGGGAGGCTGCAGAGGGGACTAACAGGAGGGGAGGCTGCAGAGGGGACAAACAGGAGGGGAGGCTGCAGAGGGGACAAACAGGAGGGGAGGCTGCAGAGGGGATAAACAGGAGGGGAGGCTGCAGAGGGGACCAACAGGAGGGGAGGCTGCAGAGGGGACCAACAGGAGGGGAGGCTGCAGAGGGGAAAAACAGGAGGGGAGGCTGCAAAGGAGACCAACAGGAGGGGAGGCTGCAGAGGGGACTAACAGGAGGGGAGGCTGCAGAGGGGACAAACAGGAGGGGAGGCTGCAGAGGGGACAAACAGGAGGGGAGGCTGCAGAGGGGACTAACAGGAGAAGAGGCTGCAGAGACTGAGCTGTCTGAGCCTGTTTCACAGACTGCATCTCTGCAGAAAGGGACACCCCGAGTATGGTAACAGAGCATTAAACATCTTCCGAAGTCTGGCGTGGATAAGATTCTAAAGTGCATGCGCAAAGATACCCTGGCCAGTGCATCAGAGTAAGCACGACAAGTGCAGGAAATCGGCTGAGTCTGGTAAGAAATATCCAGAGTTTACTTATAACAATAGAAGAACAGCACAATCTGGAATATCGGACATTAACACTTGATTGTGTATAACGATATATTAAGAGCTATAACATCTAACGCCATTATGATAGCGCTGCAGCGCAACACCCAAAGTAAATTTCACCGATATGAAAAAGACCGCTGTGCGATTCGCATAAATATAAGTGTGAACTATTACAATATACAGAAGACCGTAATATAAATCGCACCAATATAAGTGTCAACTGTTATAACATACAGGAGACGATTCATTTTAGAAGTGTGGGACAAAAGTCATAAAAGCCGCCATCTCTGATAATACATGCGTGGGCAAAAAGGGACTGAGACTGTAGGAGTATTATTTTAGGTTTTTTAATTGCACATGTATTTTAAACCTTTATTAGATGTATTGATGTTACTGTGAGCCAGCCGTACTGTGAGCGCAGTATTGGAGAAAAAACATGGAATAGCAGGATGTCTGTGAGCCTGTAGAGGGAACTTGTTAGCTAGCAAAGTTCTGTGATCACCGCAGCATTGGCGAACAATCAGTGTAGGGGGCAAAGGGGAGGAGAAGAAAGTGTAATGTACAGTACAGAACAAAAGTTTGGACACACCTTCTCATTCAAAGAGTTTTCTTTATTTTCATGACTATGAAGGCATCAAAACTATGAATTAACACATGTGGAATTATATACATAACAAACAAGTGTGAAACAACTGAAAATATGTCATATTCTAGGTTCTTCAAAGTAGCCACCTTTTGCTTTAATTACTGCTTTGCACACTCTTGGCATACTCTTGATGAGCTTCGAGGTAGTCCCCTGAAATGGTTTTCACTTCACAGGTGTGCCCTGTCAGGTTTAATAAGTGGGATTTCTTGCCTTATAAATGGGGTTGGGACCATCAGTTGCGTTGAGGAGAAGTCAGGTGGATACACAGCTGATAATCCTACTGAATAGACTGTTAGAATTGGTATTATGGCAAGAAAAAAGCAGCTAAGTAAAGAAAAACGAGTGGCCACCATTACTTTAAGAAATGAAGGTCAGTCAGTCAGCCGAAAAATTGGGAAAACTTTTAAAGTAAGGGCTATTTGACCATGAAGGAGAGTGATGGGGTGCTGCGCCAGATGACCTGGCCTCCACAGTCACCGGACCTGAACCCAATCGAGATGGTTTGGGGTGAGCTGGACCGCAGAGTGAAGGCAAAAGGGCCAACAAGTGCTAAGCATCTCTGGGAACTCCTTCAAGACTGTTGGAAGACCATTTCAGGGGACTACCTCTTGAAGCTCATCAAGATAATGCCAAGAGTGTGCAAAGCAGTAATCAAAGCAAAAGGTGGCTACTTTGAAGAACCTAGAATATGACATATTTTCAGTTGTTTCACACTTGTTTGTTATGTATATAATTCCACATGTGTTAATTCATAGTTTTGATGCCTTCATAGTCATGAAAATAAAGAAAACTCTTTCAATGAGAAGGTGTGTACAAACTTTTGGTCTGTACTGTATGCTCGCAGGCTTATAGGAACAGTTACCAGTGTGAAGAGTGTGACCAGGCTGCAGCTCCACTCTATCCAGATAATGATAATTAATGAATAATAACAATTGATCATTTATGAATTAAAAAGGAGAAGAGCTCTGCACAAATGAGAAAGTCTTCATCTTAGTCCTGTAAATGAGGATCTACATGCACTGAGAAACATTTATTTTTCACAAGGTGTAAAAAGAGGAAGTTTATACAGAATGATCATTCAGTATCATTGCAGTTTCTGAAAAGAGGGGAAGGCGTGAACTACAAAAGTTACAATCACCCTTTGTGTACCCTATACCCACACAGAAGTCAAAGCCTAGTAAGCAGTTTGAGGTCGATGCTGTCAATGTATTGAATGACAGATCTACAATCACGTTACTGACAAAAATCTGCATTCGTGTTGAATAGATCATTTGAGTATGGCTGATATTTGATAGCTAAAGTAATTGGAATTGCTGGCAATCAATTGTTTAATTTACAATTATGTGACTAGAGAAATTAGTGACCGATAGGACTAATTTCTAAGTCCACACAATTGGACTTAAAATACAGGAATAGCTCAATTTTTAAAGGGCATCTGTCAGCAGATTTGTACCTATGACACTGGCTGACCTGTTACATGTGCACTTGGCAGCTGAAGGCATCTGTGTTGGTCCCATGTTCATATGTGCCCGCATTGCTGAGAAAAGTTTTAATATATGCAAATGAGCCTTTATTAGCTACGGGAGCATTGCCATTCCACCTACAGGCTCTGTTCTGTCTGCAAATACCATGCCCTCTGCAATTTGCCTCTCCCTGTCAATCAAAGTGGACAGGGCGTGGCAGTTGCAGAGAGAGCAGAGCCTCTAAGTGTAAAGCCCTCATTGCTCCTAAAGGCTCATTTGCATATATCAAAACATAATTTTTCTTTGCAATGCAGGCACATATGAACATGGGACCAACACAGATGCCTTCACCTGCCAAGCGTACATGTAACTGGTCAGCCAGTTTCATAGGTACAATCCTTTAAGATTGAAGGCTTAGTGGTTAATTAATGTGATTTATAGGGAGTTTATTTTAGCAAAATTTATTCAGGCAGTTAATCTGATTTTTATTTTATCTTTTGCTCCAGGTGTTGTTTTTTTAATCTCTTTAAAAAAATTGGCTATGATTCAAAAAATAACACTCTAGTTATAACATTTTTCTCATATCATTATGATTATTGATTTAGTTTTACAATTCTGAAGACCCTAGAACAGAAGTCTTCAACCATTGGCTACAAGCCCATGGCTGGCATTTCCACAACAGCCAGGGAGCCACTAGTTGAAGACAAATGGTATATGGGGCTGGTAAAACAGAATTATTAGAGAACTACAAAGAGTATGGTAACCAATGTGCTGAATTCTGAATTTCTATGGGCGACACCTCCAGGCTACACTAAAATACAGCGAGCCTGATGTATGAAAAATAACCTGTTAACACCTCTCAAATAGGATGTGCGCTGTTGCTCCCCAAAATCTGAACTTAATAAGTTCAAAAGCTACCACTAGCCTAGCTTTGCTAAATATGTTTTTAACACAGGTCCTCTTCAAAGGTGCAGATAATGTTGTATTACAATGATCCTTGCTGTAAAGTCTCCTCTACTTCACAGGTCTACTTCTAGGTACCATACTTCGGGGTTAACACATTCAGGGACATTTACCAAATGCTGTACATGTACACCATTATTTTGGCTAAAAATGTTACAAATTATGTTGCACCAATTTGCAACTGTTCATTTCTCTATCTACTTTTCAGGTGTCAAGAGAAGCAGGAGGGGCATGGTCTTCTGCAACCTGGCAGATTTACTATAATTTACACCAGAAATTGAAGTAAACCATAACTGAAACCTATGCCAACTCTTAGCTGGTGTAGATTAAAATTTCTGGTGCAGAGACTGCCTGGAGATACACCAAATTTATTAAGAGACTTCTTAAAGGGCTTTTTCGGGAGTTCGATACTGATGGCCTATTCCCAGGATATGTCATCAATATTTGATCGCTAGGGGTCCAACTCCCTGTACCCTCCCATGGATCAGCTGTTTGAAGAGGTAATGACGCTCACTCTTCCTAGGCCAGTAACATCACATTCCCAGTCCCATTCAAGTGAATGGGCCTGGCTTCAATATCAAGTTCAGCTGCTATACAGTGTACGGTGCTGTGCTTGGTAAGCAGAGAGGAGGCCACATTGTTCATTGGATGGCAAACATCTGATCAGCAGGGTGTCAGACCCCCACCAATAAGATATCAAGGATAGGCCATCAGTATCAAACTCCTAGGAAACCTGTTTAATTTGGCACATTCTGTTCCACTGGACTTTTTACTGTCATTTGTTACACCTATCTTACTATATCTGCCCCATTTGCCTCCTTCCTTTTGCCCCCCATAAATGCTAGAGCATAGTTAGTGCCTATAGAGATGGTCAAGCCACTTCCTCCTCATTCAAACAGAATTTAAACAGTTAAATACCATTTTGTTGTATTCTCCTCCCCAATCCCGTATTTCAACAAGAACATACATTAAATCCCTGTAAAAGTACATTTAAAATGGAATGTTCTTTTAAGAGCCAGAGCAAGCTATTCAATACGGCCCCTTTTCTCTCTGTCCTCTTTGGAAATTCTACAGTAAAGCTACACAATGAAGAGGGATAATCCAAATACAGAGAGTCTGCAAGTTCAAGCCAACATGTTTAAAGGATAATATTGCACCTTAACCTGTTTTTGCAGAAACCCAGTTTGGCTGTTTGTACTTTCTAATATTGTCATGCATTCAGTCTGATTATTTTAAGTAACGCTGGACATGTAAATAGTCATTTATAGTTATGTTTTACGAAAAAATCTTTCATTATGATGCCAACAAGCCTGCTACATAGTTCTAAAAAGTTACAGGGCACTTCTTAAATTGGGATCTACACGAACATGCCACTTCAATTGAAATTGTCTCGACTAATTTTGTTTTTGTTGCTGATATACAACATATATATTATACTTGTATATATATATACCGTATATTTGTATATACTTGTGTGTGTATATATATATATATATATATATATATATATATATATACAGAAATACAGGAGTGTGTGGTGGCTCACCTGTCGTGGCAAATGGATAAGGTGCTCTGTTAAAAAGGTTTCCCTGAAAAGCCTCACAGAATAAATATGAATAATTACACGACCGAAACGCGTCTGAGGAATACATGAATGTAATTCTAAAGAAGCTTCTTGTATACTAAAAGTTCACACCGTACGAGGCAAAGATAATCCATTAAAGGAAATAATACTACCGCAAACCGTAGAACACAGTGTGGCAGGAACTAAATCGGGGTGAGATTCCTACAATCCTCAATCGCAAGGAGGATCTAAAACAGCCTGGCAATTCAAACAGCCCGGAGAGAAAGCACGCCAACACGTGGGACGCCAACCTCAGGAGCAGCATCAACACGCCGCTGAATGAATGAAAGGACTCGGTCGGTGAGAACACAACACAGAAGTCAATACGGTAACTGAGCGACATAGTAGCTAATAGCGCGCTATTGACACAATTTGATATAAATACTGAGCTCAGTACTAACTGAGCTCAATCAAGTAATAACCAGAGGGACACATTAATTATTGATAAATATGGCAACATCACCAGTCTATCCCTATTATTTATATTTACTATATTTATTGTATACTCATTTTCATACAACTCTTTACTTTTATATTTAATCATTTTTTACTTTTTCTATATATTTTTTTATTTTTTATATATATACACTTTCTCACTATTTTATCATCACAATCACTGGACACTAAATAACTTTACCTCTTTGGGTCAACTTGATAACGAATATACTCATTTATCAAATGTGGAGACATTGAACTAAATTGAACCATAAAAGGATATTAATGGACTGCTCTGGACTATATACATAATTGTGTTTAATATTTATACATTTTTAATATTTTTATATACACTGCGTGCAGAATTATTAGGCAAATGAGTATTTTGACCACATCATCCTCTTTATGCATGTTGTCTTACTCCAAGCTGTATAGGCTCTAAAGCCTACTACCAATTAAGCATATTAGGTGATGTGCATCTCTGTAATAGTGAGATATCTTGCAGAGGGATGCAGCACTCTTAAAATTGCAAAGCTTCTGAAGCGTGATCATCGAACAATCAAGCGTTTCATTCAAAATAGTCAACAGGGTCGCAAGAAGCGTGTGGAAAAACCAAGGCGCAAAATAACTGCCCATGAACTGAGAAAAGTCAAGCGTGCAGCTGCCAAGATGCCACTTGCCACCAGTTTGGCCATATTTCAGAGCTGCAACATCACTGGAGTGCCCAAAAGCACAAGGTGTGCAATACTCAGAGACATGGCCAAGGTAAGAAAGGCTGAAAGACGACCACCACTGAACAAGACACACAAGCTGAAACGTCAAGACTGGGCCAAGAAATATCTCAAGACTGATTTTTCTAAGGTTTTATGGACTGATGAAATGAGAGTGAGTCTTGATGGGCCAGATGGATGGGCCCGTGGCTGGATTGGTAAAGGGCAGAGAGCTCCAGTCCGACTCAGACGCCAGCAAGGTGGAGGTGGAGTACTGGTTTGGGCTGGTATCATCAAAGATGAGCTTGTGGGGCCTTTTCGGGTTGAGGATGGAGTCAAGCTCAACTCCCATTCCTACTGCCAGTTTCTGGAAGACACCTTCTTCAAGCAGTGGTACAGGAAGAAGTCTGCATCCTTCAAGAAAAACATGATTTTTATGCAGGACAATGCTCCATCACACGCGTCCAAGTACTCCACAGCGTGGCTGGCAAGAAAGGGTATAAAAGAAGAAAATCTAATGACATGGCCTCCTTGTTCACCTGATCTGAACCCCATTGAGAACCTGTGGTCCATCATCAAATGTGAGATTTACAAGGAGGGAAAACAGTACACATCTCTGAACAGTGTCTGGGAGGCTGTGGTTGCTGCTGCACGCAATGTTGATGCTGAACAGATCAAAACACTGACAGAATCCATGGATGGCAGGCTTTTGAGTGTCCTTGCAAAGAAAGGTGTCTATATTGGTCACTGATTTGTTTTTGTTTTGTTTTTGAATGTCAGAAATGTATATTTGTGAATGTTGAGATGTTATATTGGTTTCACTGGTAAAAATAAATAATTGAAATGGGTATATATTTGTTTTTTGTTAAGTTGCCTAATAATTATGCACAGTAATAGTCACCTGCACACACAGATATCCCCCTAAAATAGCTAAAACTAAAAACAAACTAAAAACTACTTCCAGAAATATTCAGCTTTGATATTAATGAGTTTTTTGGGTTCATTGAGAACATGGTTGTTGTTCAATAATAAAATTAATCCTCAAAAATACAATTTGCCTAATAATTCTGCACTCCCTGTATACTTTTTTTTCTTCTTTCTTATATATAATCCCTTTTTAATATTATTAATTATACCGTCTTATTAAAATTGTGTTATTAATAATTGTAGTTATATGCTTTAATCTATATAATATTTTATACAATAAATTGGTGTGGCAGATACCCTTTATTATATTATACTCATATCTGTTATATTGAGAGCTTAGGAGGGTGGTCACATACACTTTTTCTATATCATTGTGTGTACAGACACTCGATGCAGTTCTGAATGATAGAGTGCCTGTTATATATAATTATTCATATATATATATATATACACCCTGTACAGAATTATTAGGCAAATGAGTATTTTGACCACATCATCCTCTTTATGCATGTTGTCTTACTCCAAGCTGTATAGGCTCGAAAGCCTACTACCAATTAAGCATATTAGGTGATGTGCATCTCTGTAATGAGAAGGGGTGTGGTCTAATGACATCAACACCCTATATCAGGTGTACATAATTATTAGGCAACTTCCTTTCCTTTTGCAAAATGGGTCAAAAGAAGGACTTGACAGGCTCAGAAAAGTCAAAAATAGTGAGATATCTTGCAGAGGGATGCAGCACTCTTAAAATTGCAAAGCTTCTGAAGCGTGATCATTGAACAATCAAGCGTTTCATTCAAAATAGTCAACAGGGTCGCAAGAAGCGTGTGGAAAAACCAAGGCGCAAAATAACTGCCCATGAACTGAGAAAAGTCAAGCGTGCAGCTGCCAAGATGCCACTTGCCACCAGTTTGGCCATATTTCAGAGCTGCAACATCACTGGAGTGCCCAAAAGCACAAGGTGTGCAATACTCAGAGACATGGCCAAGGTAAGAAAGGCTGAAAGATGACCACCACTGAACAAGACACACAAGCTGAAACGTCAAGACTGGGCCAAGAAATATCTCAAGACTGATTTTTCTAAGGTTTTATGGACTGATGAAATGAGAGTGAGTCTTGATGGGCCAGATGGATGGGCCCGTGGCTGGATTGGTAAAGGGCAGAGAGCTCCAGTCCGACTCAGACGCCAGCAAGGTGGAGGTGGAGTACTGGTTTGGGCTGGTATCATCAAAGATGAGCTTGTGGGGCCTTTTTGGGTTGAGGATGGAGTCAAGCTCAACTCCCATTCCTACTGCCAGTTTCTGGAAGACACCTTCTTCAAGCAGTGGTACAGGAAGAAGTCTGCATCCTTCAAGAAAAACATGATTTTCATGCAGGACAATGCTCCATCACACGCGTCCAAGTACTCCACAGCGTGGCTGGCAAGAAAGGGTATAAAAGAAGAAAATCTAATGACATGGCCTCCTTGTTCACCTGATCTGAACCCCATTGAGAACCTGTGGTCCATCATCAAATGTGAGATTTACAAGGAGGGAAAACAGTACACCTCTCTGAACAGTGTCTGGGAGGCTGTGGTTGCTGCTGCACGCAATGTTAATGGTGAACAGATCAAAACACTGACAGAATCCATGGATGGCAGGCTTTTGAGTGTCCTTGCAAAGAAAGGTGGCTATATTGGTCACTGATTTGTTTTTGTTTTGTTTTTGAATTTCAGAAATGTATATTTGTGAATGTTGAGATGTTATATTGGTTTCACTGGTAAAAATAAATAATTGAAATGGGTATATATTTGTTTTTTGTTAAGTTGCGTAATAATTATGCACAGTAATAGTCACCTGCACACACAGATATCCCCCTAAAATAGCTAAAACTAAAAACAAACTAAAAACTACTTCCAAAAATATTCAGCTTTGATATTAATGAGTTTTTTGGGTTCATTTAGAGCATGGTTCTTGTTCAATAATAAAATTAATCCTCAAAAATACAACTTGCCTAATAATTCTGCACTCCCTGTATATATATATATATAGTGGTCCCATCGTAAGTTGAAACCAGACTCAACATACAATGTCTCTGACT
The DNA here is from genome assembly GCF_905171765.1 of Bufo bufo. Classification (NCBI taxonomy): domain Eukaryota; kingdom Metazoa; phylum Chordata; class Amphibia; order Anura; family Bufonidae; genus Bufo; species Bufo bufo. The sequence continues at coordinate 131,663,549 of NC_053396.1, forward strand.
CAGATCCAACCAATCAAGGTCACTTCTCTGGTAAAATAGCTGGATTAGTTGTTCGTTATCTGCTATTTCTGACTGTTATATGTAAGGATTTGTTTGATCTGTCTTAGTTATCTGCTTATTTTTCTTAAATCTTCATCTTCTCTTATCTTGAATGACATTTTGGGACTTTGGAACCAATTACTCAACTTACAATGGTTTCAACATATAAAGGTCGTCCCGAAACCCATTAATATTGTAACTTGAAGGACCGCTGAATATATATATATATTTTTTTTATATATACAGTACTATATATACAAATATATAAACTATATAGTAGATATGCAATATACATACTATACTTGTGTATATATATATATATTTGTAGATACGTGTGTGTGTTTGTGTGTATATATATATTTATATTTGGATATACAGTACTATATATAAAAATCTATAAACTATATAGTAGAAAAAATTGTAGTCTTGGTATTTAGCAGTGCTAATTAAAAAAGAATTTCACCATTTATATAGACTTACCTCCAATAAACTGCATAGCCCCTTGAACTCTACCGGTCATTCTGGAGATGAGGTCACCAATACAACAGCCAAGAACCGCAGCTAGAGACACTAAAAGGAGTAAAGCACAACCAATGCCCGTCACAAGAGTACAGATCTGCCAGGATAGGCTAGGAATGGCACTAAAGCTGGCATATCTTCCACATTCTTCAACCATAACCAAGTTCTTCTCATCTGCTTGAGCAGGGTACGTACAACGGCGGAAAGTGCTAAATGAAACTGGTTTCCCCATTTGGAAGCCATACAACCAATATGGCATGAAGAAACTGGTGCAGCTGGCAGCAGCTGATAGGAAAGACAGAAGTGCCCAGAGGGCACCAAGTTGTGTCAGACTGCTTTTCATCATTCACAGCTGTATTTTTTCAGTTTTTTTCTCGTTAGTTTAATCTTCAAGTTCATAGAACAAGAGTTGGCATTGTTAGAGAACCTGATCTGCAATCATTTGTCTTTGCTTGTCACTAGTGTTACACAGCAATCTTCTGATCTGTTAGTCTTTTTTGCTTCTTTGTCTTAATGTCAGGTCTTAAAGAATTTGCACGTAGCAGAAAGCTCATGCTGAAGCATAATGGTCTTCACCCTCTGATGGTTGCCACTGTAACACAGCCTCGGAGACTCTGGTTGTAGATCTTCTCATCGGCACTCTCCTTTAAACTGTTTTATTGTAACTACTAAAAGACGCTTCCTGTTGAGGGGAAATATAAGGACAATGGAATAAATTACTGCTTAGTCACACAAAGGAGCATTAGCTGCAGGTGCAGTGTCTATAGGATCAGTCGGGCTGATATACTGTATACTCCTTCTTATTACTAAAAGGAACACTAAACATAGAAATGAATGCAAAGTAAACAGTAGATAATCTTGCTCTCACTGTTTGCCAGTCTGTGGCATTTTATGAATGATACTAAAACAGTCTTGCAGAAATTCTGCAGAGGAAAAAAAGGGGTTAATCTCCTGCTGATCTGTTCTATCTTCAACTGGAGACCTGTCATGGGGAAGGAGCTTAGCTAAGGGGTGGCGTATCACAAACTTTTTATCCTTCTGCAGACAGCAGGGAGGCTCCTGCTCCAGCCACATGTTTTACAGTCGGACAAGGGCAGACTGGCCATAGACCCTACAGGGCCACCAGAGTCCTCCTTACTGCTGCTGAACTGGTACATACTACTGGGGGAACTACAGAGGTCATTATTAGAGGGAGTCCAGGCAGTATGGTGAAGGTAGGGCTGGCTTGTTGTTGTGGTCCACATTATACCTCCTAAGCCCCCCCACCCCCTGCTCCATATACATATTAATTGGAGGAGGAGGACAGAACATGGCAGCTATTGATGGCCGCCACAGAAGGACAGCTTCTGGGGAGGTATTTGGTTCTGTAGGATAGTATTCTGTGCTGCACTATGATATTACCTCTGTAAGTTTGGACCCACCTACAACATTCGGGCCACTTTTAGTTTTTTCCAAGGCCATTTTAAGTTCCCAGTTCACCCCTACAGTCAGACATAAGATAGTGAGGTGGAGGAGGGATGGGGACATGGCTAATGGAAGGAGTGTGGGAATTTTTTTGTGTGTGCATTTTCTGTGTTTAATGTACCTGTATCAGTACTCATTCCTTGTTTTGTTTTTTATCCAGGGACCCCAGGTGACCACCACTGACACCCGAGGATGATACAAGGTTTATTGATGCAGTTGTATCTGTCCTTTATACTTTCTCTCTTTTTATGATCCACTCCTGATGTTGTCTTCCAAAACTGCATCTGGAAACCTGACCGCGTGGCCGTGCCATAACCAGGCCTTATATTAAGTTTTGTTTGAAAATGTGAAATACAGTAATAAAATCAACATTGCAAAACAGCAACATCATTTTGCCTTAGGCTACTTTCACACTAGCGGAAGGACGGATCCGACAGGCTGTTCACCCTGTCGGATCTATTCTGCCGCTATTTCGCCGTGCCGCCGGACTGCCGCTCCGTCCCCATTGACTATAATGGGGACGGTGGGGGAGCTCCTGGCGCAGCACAGCAGTGCGCAGTGAGAGGCCGTCGGACTAAAAGTACTGCATGTCCGACATCTTAGTCCGGCGGCCTCTCACTGCTCCGCCCCCAACCCCATTATAGTCAATAGGGACGGAGCGCCAGTCCGGCGGCACGGCAAAATAGCGGCAGGACAGATCCGACAGGGTGAACAGCCTGTCGGATCCGTCCTGCCGGTAGTGTAAAAGTACCCTTAGATCTTCACGTGCAGTACATCAGCTACAGCAGTTTTCTAATTTACGTGGCCAGCTTAAAGTAAATCTCCGCCGTTTTAAGACTGAGCCCCCTGTGTGAATGGAGCAATGCACATTCATGACCATTGCTCCCTTCTCTTCAGTCCCATAGGCAGTGAAGGAAGTAGCAGTCACACGTGTGCACTACCACTCTATTCACAGAGGGGGCTTGGGGGACCTCCATTCTCACGATCACTGTGATTCTAAGTAATCATACATTTATCACCTATCCTGTGGATGGGCGATATACGTTGTTTATGGAATATCCTCTACAGTTCAAACAAAATAATTGTTAGCTATTTAGTAATGTTCATACAAAGGAACTTTTGTCTACTACATAGCAAATTGGACCCAGCACCATTAAAATTTACTTCATCAACAAAGGAGGTATGGGAACTGCCAGGAAACGTATTACCACACCTGGGCCGGGCTTTTGTTGCTCTCATCAACTGAGGTGTGGTAGTAGTAGCACAATATATTAGTGCACACCCCTTACCTACAACTGATCCTTTATCCTCAGTAACATTCAGGCGTCAGTATAAGACTACAAATTGCAGAAAGAGAGATATTTAGAGCTTCATGGCTGTTTTGTAGCATAAAGACGTGTTAAAGTCATCTTTATTAGCTATTTTTAGTGGGGTTTTTTATTGCATAATGGTTTAACATAACTACTATGAATTCATAGATATCAGATTTTGTTGATATGTATGCGTCTGACGTTTGGAATAAGGCACCAGAATGGTTTGGAAGTCATGATCTATATGCCTTTAATAAAAAAAATAAAAACATAAATGCTGGCATAGCTACAGCAAAATATTTATGAGACAATCTTGGCTAAAGGTAAAATAAAGCCTATAAAAAACTGTAGGCTATATCCATTTGATCAAGATATAAGCAATGCAATCAATTGAGCAGACAAGGTGCTCATTTCTACTGGGCTGCACAGGGCTCCATCTATACACAATCACAGTGAAGATGAAATGTCCACCCTGTTCTTCTACAAGGCATGTAGGCGCAGGAATAATAAGTATAGGGTTTCTTGTCCCACAATGATGAGTGTGCTGGCATAAATCAACAAGAGGGTTCCACATTTTTTTTCACCATAAAGTCTTATCTAGTGTATTTATCCTGACGTGTGTCATCATATAACACTACTACAGTGAGACAATCAATAGCCCAAATTGTAGAATTCTCTTAAATGGAACCAGTTGCTTCATCTCACCTGTTCGCTTGGCTATGTGCTGCAATTTAAGACAAAGTGAGTGCCAGATTATCAGAATTTCTGTATTATGGAATGGGATTTATGAAAGGAATGTATTACACCAACAGATTATTTGACAGATTTTCTGACCAATCACAGATCTTTTGTTATACACACCAACTATTGGTCTGATTGGACAGAAATTGGTCAGATAATCTGTTGGTGTAATACAGCCCTTAAGGAGGATTTAGATGGGACAATTCTGCAGCCGATTGTTGGGAAGGAAGCATTCCATGCAGCGATCCCTCGTCCTCATACAGATTCATGGTTTCTGAGCAGCAGATAGCTGTTTAGACCATACGACCTGCTGCCGAGAAACTATGATTGGTGGTGCCTGCATGAACGACAGAATGACCTGATGAATGAGTGTTTTGCTCATTCATTGGGTGATCGGCGGACCATTTACATGGGCATATAGTCGTGAATGACCGTTCGCAGGAATGGACGCTCTCGATAATCTGGACAAATATTGGCTTGTGTAATTGCAGCTTAAGTCATTGGGTAAACTCTTGTAAATTATGTGCACCTTTCCAGCAGGGCTTTCTTACTGTAGTTATTTACAGTATCCTAATCTGATTCATGACTGATTAGTACAAAGTATCAAAGGCTTAATGTAAAAGTAAAATGAAAAACAATCCAAACTACTTAAAATATAATGGAATAAAAGATAAATAGATCTACCAATATTTCCTAGAATCATTAAAAATAAAAAAAATTACCCCAAACTTGCATTAAAAACTGCTTGTCATATACCCATTTTTGCAGCTACAATGTTCTTTGCACACAGGGGTTGGCTCTCTATAATGCCACTATCATCCTGCCTACCAATGTATAAATTCCAGCTAATAGGATAACATATATAAATAGATGCTTGCTCTGGAGACATTATATTAAGAAATGAAAATGAATTCCTTTGAAAAATTCTTCCCAGTACTGCAGGAGTATTGTCAGATTACACCTACTTGTAAATGGAAATATTATACTAAATAACGTACATTTTAATAGGGATTCACTACTGTACTTAAATAGTTCCTTCTGCAGGGTTGCTTACAAACTATAGCTTCACTTAAATCCACTGCACAAAGAGCTCAAAAAAGCAAAAGATCACAAAAGTTGTTACAATAAAATATACAGTTAGGTTGATATATATTTGGACACTGACACAAATTTAGTTTTTTTTACCTGTTTACTAAAACATATTCAAGTTATAGTTATATAATAGACATGGACATAAAGTCCATACTTTTAGCTTTCATTTGAGGGTATCCACATTAAAATTGGATGAAAGGTTTAGGAGTTTCAGCTCCTTTACATGTGGCACCCAGTTTTTAAAGGGACCAAAGGTAATTGGACAACTTACTCAACGGCTGTTTTTATGGGCAGGTGTGGGCAATTCCTTCATTATTTCATTCTCAATTAAGCACATAAAAGGTCTGGAGTTGATTTGAGGTGTGGTGCTTGCATTTTGAATATTTTGCTGAGAAGTAAACATGCAGTCAAAGGAGCTCTCCATGCAGGTGAAACAAACCATCCTTCATCTGCAAAAACAGAAAAACCCATCCGAGAAATTGCTACACTTTTAGGAGTGGCAAAATCTACAGTTTGGTACATCCTGAGAAAGATAGCACTGGTGACCTCAACAATGTGCTGGATGATTGCAGAATAATTACCATGTTGAAGAGAAACCCCTTCACAACAGCCAACCAAGTGAACAACACTCTCCAGGATATAGGCGTATCAATATACAAATCTACCATAAAGAGAAGACTGCATGAAAGTAAATACAGAGGGTTCACTGCATGGTGCAAGCCACTCACAAGCCTCAAGAATAGGAAGGCTAGATTGGACTTTGCTAAAAAAAAATCTTAAAAAAACAGCACACTTCTGGAAGAACATTCTTTGGACAGATTAAACCAAGATCAACCTCTACCAGAATAATGAAAAGAAAAAAGTATGGCGAAGGCAGTGTACAACTCATGATCCAAAGCATACCACATCATCTGTAAAACACGGCAGAGGCAGTGTAATGGCTTGGGCATGCATGGCTGCCAGTGGAACTGGGTCCCTAGTGTTTATTGATGATGTGACACAGGACAGAAGCAGCCGGATGAATTCTGGGGTTTTCAGAGACATACTGTGTGCTCAAATCCAGCCGAATGCAGTCAAACTGATTGGTCGGCGTTTCACAGATGGACAATGACCCAAAACATAACACCAAAGCAACCCATGAGTTTATTAAAGCAAAGAAGTGGAATATTCTTGAATGGCCAAGTCAGTCACCTGATCTGAACCCAATAGAGCATTTCACTTGTTAAAGACTAAACTTCAGACAGAAAGGCCCACAAACAAACAGCAACTGAAAACCGCCACAGTAAAGGCCTGGCAGAGCATTAAAAAGGTGGAAACACAGCATCTGGTGATGTCCATGAGTTCAAGACTTCAGGCAGTCATTGCCAACAAAATTAACATTTTATTTGCAATTATTTAATTTGTCCAATTACTTTTGAGCCCCTGAAATGAAGGGATTGAGTTTAAAAAATGCTTTAGTTCCTCACATTTTTATGCAATCATTCTGTTCAACCCATTGAATTAAAGCTAAAAGTCTGAACTTCAACTGCATCTGAATTGTTTTGTTCAAAATCCATTGTGGTAAATGACAGAACAAAAATTAGAAAAAATTTGTATCTGTCCAAATATATATGGACCTAACTGTAAATATAAAATGCTTTACCCGTAATGCTTGTATCCTTAAAAGCATAGCACAAATGGATGCATTACACACTCACATTTTAATGGCACAATGTGACGCTAATAAAATAACAATTATCATATCTAAATCTAACTTTTTGTCTTACGCTGAGAACACAACTGAGAGTTCTAATGTTTTTAAGCTATTAAAATAAGATTTCATTCATTAGGCAAACATTAAGAGAGCATTTAAGCCACTTGTAAAATCCATCCGAGTCCATTAGTTCATCTCTATTTTAACCCAATGCTCCCCATCGGTTTCTATTCTAAGGACATTTCACAGTTATGCAGCATATACTACACAGAGAACCACATGAAAATATTATGCAAATTAAGAAATAGGTTTTAAATTACAAAATGAAACCTTTCTAGAACATTTGTCTAAATGACGATCTATAACACATCGCTGGGTACATGTAAGGCATTCGCAACCATTATTGTACACAAAAAAGAGTTAATCTTATATCTTTGTTACAAATGTGCTAATTAAAATGAATGAATGTGAAGGAATGTTCTTACCGCACAGATGGAGGGTTCTGTGGCATCCTGTAGACTTCAGGATCTTCTGGTGACTTTTCCCAGAGCAGTCAATTCACCTTACACAGAGAGAGGTGGAGTTCATTATGACAGAAGCCAATAACCAACAAATGTGATTTTACAGGGCACATCTGACACTAATGAATAATGAATATTCCCCCCAGGGAATCAGATTTCTTCATTGCAGACAATAAACATTTCTGCAATAAAGAAAGCATAAGAAAGTCCTACACCTTTCTTAAAGGGAGTCTGTCACCTCCATATGGCCATATACAGTGCTTACATTGTCCTATAGCACACCTATACATGTATGTAATGGTACCTTTGTCTTTTTCTTTACACTTGCAGAAGCTGGAAAAACAAAGTTTAATTCATATGCAAATAAGCACTCGCAAGTGCCCCGGGGTGGCGTTCACTGTGTTGGAGCCCAGGCTGCTCTGCCTTTTTTCATTGTTTCCCCGCCCCAGCCTTTGCCTATGCCCGCCCTCTTATTCCCTTGCGTCATCCTTCGGTCGGAAAGGCGCGAAACCAGTAGCAATGTGGCGTTTGCCAGTGCATGCGCAGCAGTTAAAGCGATGCCGTGCTCACAATGGGCATAGCAGTGCGCATGCTCTGGCCCGGCGAGGCAGTGTACAGGCGCGGGATCTCTGCCGGACCGAAGGATGACGAAAGGGAATAGGAGGGCGGGGAAACAATAAAAAAAGGTAGAGCAGCCTGGGCTCCAACACAGTGAACGCCGCCCCGGGGCACTTGCGAGTGCTCATTTGCATATGAATTTAACTTCGTTTTTTCCAGCCTCTGCAAGTCTAAAGAAAATAACAAAGGTACCATTACATTCATGTATAGGTGTGCTAAAAGACAATGTAAGCACTGTATATGGCCATATGGTGGTGACAGACTCCCTTTAAATACTTTGTGTTTTATACAGATTTAAGAGGCTCCAAAGCTGCATATACACATCCGTTACAGCAGCACATGCAGCACGCCAGACCTGCAGGGTATTGCGATAGTGAGGTCACGGTTATGGGCAATCGAGGGTTACTCACTTTTTGGAGGACCCTGGGCAGGCATGCGGCAGTGAAGGAGAGGTAGACACAAGTTCCTCTGGGGCACACTCTGTATGTAGGGACCAGACCTGATGGTGGATGAGGTGCCCTGGATGTTGCAGGTATTTTGAGTGCCTGAGGCAAGGTCCCTTTAAGGATCGTGACGCCAGTGCCTGTAACGGTGGCACACCAATTTATAGGAGTAGTAATGGAGGCACACAGATGGTATGGTAAACCAAACGTTGCTTTACTTGGAAAACAGTCCAACTTTGTACAGACAGTTGATGATGCAGTTCCTTATATCAATGTTCCACAAGCAGGCTTTACATTCAATAATATGGCAGGTATAATCTTGTAAGATACTTGGAGGGTACACAAATAATGCTTCACAGCCCCGGCTGCACTATCTCCACAGCTATTCTGGCTGGCTGTATCCCAAGGCCCGGATGCCTAAATGCTGGCTTTAATCCTTGGTAGAAATTCTTCCTCCCGTATTGACCCTTGCTTTTATTTTATAGTACTTCTGCCCATAAGGTTACTTATCTGAGCTGGTTGTACTAGCACTGCTTTGCTTGAGGATAACTGCAGGTTTCTCCCAGGAGGTAAGTCCTTCTTCTGGGGTAATCTTCTGAGCTAAGCTTAGACTCAGGAACTACAGGCTGACTAGGGAACACTTCTAGCCACCTGGACTGAACTATGTCCTCCCCTGTCTGGGCCTACCTATATATACTTAGAGCTCTCTAGCTCCCTCTAATGTCTAGGAGGTTAAACTACACCCTAACAGGCCTGACACCCAGTGAACACAGGTAAATGCATAATTAAACATCACAGTAATGCAAAAGACATGTTAACCCTTGTGCAGTGCCCACCTCGTATGCCCGCGACACTATGGATGTGCTACAGAGACTGAACGGCATATACTGTGATCAGGATATATGGTTGGCTAGTCTGGATGTCGAAGCCCTTTACACCTCTATACTACACGAGTTGGGGTGTAAAGCGGTGGAGACTTTCCTCTGGCAGAGAGGGGACCAGTGTCGCCGCCATAATGCCTTGGTTATGCAATTGTTGGATTTTATCCTGACACGGAACATCTTCCTTTTTGACCAAAGTATCTACCACCAGCTCAGGGGGGTTGCGATGGGCAGTCCCTGTGCCCCTACTTTCGCAAACCTCTTCCTGGGCTGGTGGGAGAAAGAGGTGGTTTTCTCAGAATCTATGGATCCATATACATCTTGCATCCAATTGTGGATTAGATATTTGGATGATGTTCTGATATTGTGGAATGGTACCAGAGAGGGTTTTCTTGAATTTGTGGAGGTCCTAAACACTAACGTAATTGGCCTCTTTTTTACATCTGAGATACAGGAGAGCGCAATTACGTTTTTGGATCTCAGCATCTCAATAGGTGCTGATAGACGTATCACTACCAAGCTGTTTAGGAAACAAACGGCGACCAACAGTCTCCTACACTGGGAGAGCGGACATCCCCTGGCCCTGAGAAGGGGTATCCCTAAGGGACAGTATCTCAGGGCCAGGAGAAATTGTTCCGAGCTTGGTGAATTTAAGGCCGCAGCTTTAGATCTGAAACACAGGTTTACAAACAGGGGTTACCCAGAGTATACCCTGAAAAAGGCGTACCATCATGCCATGAGCACAAACCGTAGCCAGTTACTGACCCCTAGAAATAGGGACAATGTTGATATGACACCACGTATCCTGGCTAATTTCGACAAAGCCCACCGTCAAGTTCAAGAAATCCTCCAGAACCATTGGTCCATTCTTCAGTCGGATCCTGACATTGGATCATCCCTATCCGATCGCCCATCGGTCACATACAGACGTGGTTCCAATTTACGTGACCGTTTGGTGCATAGTCTCTACACTCGGCCCACTCCTGAAACATGGCTCAAAAATTCTGCGAAAGGTAATTTCCCCTGTGGTTCGTGCATCATATGTAAATTTATTACCAAAGGAGATTCTTTCACTAGTGTGAGTAGTGGAATAAGATATAAGATCCGGTCCTTCATTAGATGCACTTCAGTGGGTGTAATATACCTTACCACGTGTAATTGTGGGCTCCAGTATGTGGGCAAGACAAAGCGAGAAATGAGACGCAGGATAGGGGAACATCTATCAGACATCCGGAATTCACGGGACACTACGGTGTCTCGTCATGTGCGGGAAATGCACGCAGGGAATCCGGATGTTCTGAGGGTCCAGGGTATTGTTATGCCCAAAAGATCCATACGCGGTGGGGATATGGACACACTCTTGCTCCAAAAAGAAGCGATGTGGATCTTCAGATTGCAAACCATTCAACCTAATGGGTTAAATGAAGCAATTTCGTATTCATGCTTCATTTGAGTCATACCACTATATGGATACCTTACTGGTTCTTGTGTGCATGTGGTTGTCTCAAGACCTTGGCCACTATATAAGCTATAAATGCTTGATGTATCTCTATGATTTCCCCCTTTCCTCCCTTGCTGGTATGGACATATTGGATTTATGGAGGAGGGGTGTATCTCTGTATGCATGTCATTATGTTTGTCACTGTCTTTTAATTTATGCCGCTTTGTATAAGGTTGTGTTTAGGGATGCACTTACATTTTCCTTGATGTCACCAATTTGGGCTCCTCCAGCATAGCTGACACCAGTGCTAGGCGTATAGGTGACATATCTCATATAGCCGCGACTTTCGATTCCTCCTGTATACATGGGCACTTGATGTGTCAGCATGGAGGTGTGTGATGTAAGGAGGGCTCTGGGCGGATCGGGGGTGTAGGTCAGATGACGCACCTTGCTCTGATTCGGCCGAGCACTAACACACGCCCCCTTTGTAGGCGGGGCTGACTGGATATCTGGCCGGCGTTCATGCGGCCGCGTACGGCCATCACAGCGCCGAATGCCTCTACACACAACAGTGTGAGGCGGTTCTGCTCCACAGGCTAATACTGTTTAAACACTTCGCTTCGCTCCTGATGAATTGTGGCTCATATGGCCATAGGGAAACGCGTTGAGCCGGTGATCCTGTGTTTGTTACACGGCTCTTTAGGCAGGGTGTGTGTTTGACTCAGGCAGCGCTACAGCTGACTTGTGTACTTAGGGTTTGTGATCATCATTACACCTTGGCTGTTTGGGCTGATGGAGATGGCTGAGTGAGCGTCCACAATATTGTGGCACCTGGTGGATGCTTTACCCCAAGGGGGCTTGATTCACTTGTCAGCTATCCCACATCGCCCAGCCAGGTTGATCTACACCTGACAAACCTGTGCCTGGTTTAACCCCTTGAGTCGTGTGCAATTTCCTGATCAGCTTATATTAGCACTGCAGTGCTAGCTGTATAGGATTCTAGTCCGGACTCTATTATAGTGGTGTGGATTTAATCCCTCTCCTACATCACCATTGGAGTCTGGAAGCCTGATTGTCACAGACGTGATATTCAGTTTTCCCTATTTATATTTAATAAATCCTTTATTATTTTTCTCCTCATACGTCTACTCAGGCAGATAAATTTATGTAATATTGGGCGTAATACTTCTTTATTAGATTATTGTGAATATTTATTCAGTGCCCACCTTTACCTAGTGGGACACTACATACCCCCATGCTATGACGTTGCCCGTCCTCGGCGCAACATGGAGGGGCCCTGCCCAGCTGGATACTGCTCCTGAAAGACAAAATGGAGAACAGGCATACGCAGTAATCACCACTTTAGCAATATAATAAACAGTTTCACTGAAAGTGCGGTGACAAGGGGCGCCGTTCTCTTCTCTCAGAATAATTGTAAGGGAACAGGGGCGCTGACCTGGTGCAGCGTATCAATAATACCAGGATAGTCCATAGAAAATGTAGAACAAAATAACAATTCTTAGAGGCTCAAGGAACACAATGAGTCCATACCCAAGGCTTGTAGAGGGTTAAACAGGGGTTTCCCGTGAGGGGCTACCTGGGCCCATAATGTAGTCCCCAAATCTCACAGGTGGGTGCCCCTTGGTAGACCGTGTGGACCTTCTTACTGGCGGAGATTCCTCCTGACTTGGTTCAGGAGGATTGGAGGAGAACACAGGCTCTGGAGCTCCTTCAGGTACACTCTGAGGCGAAGAAATAACAGGAACTGAAGTGGGTTCATCCTGGGATGGAGAAACAACTGGAACAGGAGCAGGTACTACCAGGTTTAACCAGGGAGTGAGAAACCAATGAAGTGGATCTTTATCATGTATCAGGTTCTCAACCGCCTGCATGGGATCAACAGGTTGGGCTGGCAACTCAGGCTCAGGAGATTCTTGTTCAATGTCCTCTGCTGCAGGTTCTCCTTCTATACAGGGTTTCAACCGATTTCTATGTACAACTTGAGAGCCTTTACCTTCTCTGGAGATTTGGTAGATGAGCGCTCAGCGTTAGGAATGGCAGAAATAACATAGGGAATCCTTTCCCACTTACTGTCCAATTTACTGGTTCTATGGTTGTTCTTCAACCACACCAGGTCTCCCAGAGCTAAGGGTTCCGCATGAGCAGCCAGGTCATAGTCTCTTTGTTGTCGTTCCCGGGCATTTTCCATGCGTTCTTGAACTATCTCTTTGGCATTGAGGAGACGTCTTTGGTGCTCCACCACCCAATCAGTCTTTGGTAGTGGGTTAATGACGTCAGGCACCTGTACATCTAGGGAGTGGTCCGCAGGCAACCTCCCTTGACGGCCGAACATCAGGTAGAAAGGTGTGTAACCGGTGGAGCAGTGAATTGTGTTGTTATAGGTATACATGAGTTGTGGCAACAGAGTAGGCCAATTACCCCTTGTCTCTGGGGGTACTGCTCTCAGCATTTCGATGAGAGTTTGATTCATCTTTTCACAGAGTCCGTTACCTTGTGGATGATAGGAGGTGGTCCGGACTTTCTGGCAGTTATGCAGCAGGCACATCTCTTGGAACAGTTGTGACTCAAACGCAGACCCTTGGTCGGTGAGGATTCTCTCTGGGCAGCCGTAGGGCAGAAGGAAATACTTCCAGAACGCCTCTGCTGTAGTCTTAGCTGTCAGGTCTTTCACAGGCACTGCTACGACAAACTTAGTGAAGTGATCAATAACGGTCATGGCATAAGTATACCCTGAGCGACTCGGCTCCAACTTCACATGATCAATAGCGACAAGTTCTAAAGGAGTTTTACTTACGATAGGATGGAGAGGCGCCCTCTGGTCATGACGTTCAGTTCGCGCCACAGCACAGGCAGTGCATTCTCGGCACCATTTCTCAATATCGTCTCTCATTCCAATCCAATAGAATCTTCTGCGAATGGTGGCCTCAGTCTTCTGCACGCCGAAGTGTCCGGACTGGTTGTGATACATTTCTAGCACCAGACTGGCATCTCGACGTGGTAGGAGGATTTGATATATCCTATCACAGGACACTGGGTCTAGGCAGGCTCCTTCTAAGCAACAGGCCTCTTTGAAGGAAAAGTAGGTGGCGATGTCTCCACAGTCTCATCAGTTCTGGGTCTGCGCTCTTCCTGCGGACTCTCTCAGGAGTTCTCCCACTGGTAAGAAAGTCGAGCAGTTCACCGAGGACTCTACTTTTGGACTGGAGCTTAATCCACCTTTCTTGGTCGCCTCTGGACTCAGGAATATCTGGTGAGGAAGGATCAGCAGCGGGATGGTTTTCAGTGCGGATATTATCCTGCTGGGCAAATTTATTGTAGAACGCTGGCATTTCCACTTCTTCCCAGGCATCTTTTGGTTCATCTGGGGCTTCCGTAGTGGGTAGCCGAGACAGGGCATCAGCATTGTCATTGGAGCGGCCTGCCCGGTATTTCACAGTGAAGTCATAGTTGGCAAGGCGGGAGGCCCATCTTTGCTCCAGAGCCCCTAACTTGGCGGTATTCAGATGCGCCAGGGGGTTATTGTCCGTGAAGGCCACAAATGGCGTGGCAGCGAGATAGTCTTTGAACTTCTCGGTCACAGCCCACACTAAGGCAAGAAACTCCAGCTTGAAGGAACTGTAGTTCTGGTCGTTCTTCTCAGATCCCTTCAGGGATCTGCTGGCGTAGGCAATTACCCTCTCTTTGTTATCTATACTATTTACAGATGCCCAACTGGGCAATAGAACCTGTCTTGACCCAGGTACAAATTAATACTTCACTTTTATTATAATTCGCTAAAAATTGAACTGTACTGAGCATGTGTGCAATTATACTCTTTAATTGAAATAGGACAAGACCAAGAAATTATAAATTAAAAACACAATGCACCTCTACACTGTAAGTGGCAAGCAGTGCACAGTGAAAGTGTGAGAGATGTGCACTATCTCCCACCTTGTATAGTTATGCACAAATTGCTACTAGTAATTCTACTAAAAGTTGACACTACCACAGCACCAAGTGTGGCTCACTTGTAACAAGCAGTATGGTTGTAATGACAACTTAATAAACTAGTAGGGGAGTAGTGATTACTCCCTCTACATACAAAGGGCTTTGCTGATGGGAGGAAGCAGTAACGTTAGGAACCGTTACAGCCAACTCAGTGGCCAGCAATAGTCGCCCTGTTGATTTAACAGTGAGACCGACACAACACCATCAATGTCTGGCCGCTAGGTGCTGATACAGTGGGGAGGCGCAGAGCAATTTAAAATCTACAGCTGTCCCCCGACATGTTTCGCCAGACTTCTGGCTTCTTCAGGGGCAATGGACAGCAATGAGTGGCCGCAGCCACCTGGAGGTTTAAATAGTGTATGTGTAGGTATTGACACAATGAACTGCCTATCCAGCGCGCCGCTCGTGACCGGAGCGGGACCAATGGGAGCTGTGTACTAGAAATCAACCAGTGGAGAGCCTGCAGCATCACCTCACTGACATCGTCAGCGGTGACGTATTACATCCACAGCGGCTAGTGTCAATACCTACACATACACTATTTAAACCTCCAGGTGGCTGCGGCCACTCATTGCTGTCCATTGCCCCTGAAGAAGCCAGAAGTCTGGCGAAACATGTCGGGGGACAGCTGTAGATTTTAAATTGCTCTGCGCCTCCCCACTGTATCAGCACCTAGCGGCCAGACATTGATGGTGTTGTGTCGGTCTCACTGTTAAATCAACAGGGCGACTATTGCTGGCCACTGAGTTGGCTGTAACGGTTCCTAACGTTACTGCTTCCTCCCATCAGCAAAGCCCTTTGTATGTAGAGGGAGTAATCACTACTCCCCTACTAGTTTATTAAGTTGTCATTACAACCATACTGCTTGTTACAAGTGAGCCACACTTGGTGCTGTGGTAGTGTCAACTTTTAGTAGAATTACTAGTAGCAATTTGTGCATAACTATACAAGGTGGGAGATAGTGCACATCTCTCACACTTTCACTGTGCACTGCTTGCCACTTACAGTGTAGAGGTGCATTGTGTTTTTAATTTATAATTTCTTGGTCTTGTCCTATTTCAATTAAAGAGTATAATTGCACACATGCTCAGTACAGTTCAATTTTTAGCGAATTATAATAAAAGTGAAGTATTAATTTGTACCTGGGTCAAGACAGGTTCTATTGCCCAGTTGGGCATCTGTAAATAGTATAGTTAAATAACCTTACCCAGGTCTGTCCCAAATTAAAATAGAATACCTCTTTGTTATCTTGCACTTGAGCCAACACAGCCCCCAGGCCTCTTTTACTGGCATCTGTGTAGAGGTGTTACGGCTTCTGATAATCTGGGTAACCCAGAACAGGGGGTTCGGTCAGCTTCTTCTTGAGGAGCTGGAAGGCAATCTCCCGTTCTTCGCTCCACTCAACAGGAATAGGAGTCTTTGGACTCTTCTTAGGGTGCCCCCTCAGGAGTTCCTGGATTGGATGCGCAATTTGTGCGAAATGGGGGATGAAACGCCTGTAATACCCTGCAAAGCTGAGAAAGCTTCTCACCTCTTTTACGGTGGTAGGAGTAGGCCAATTACGGACAGCAGCAAGTTTATTAGGATCGGGCTGTACTCCTTCGGCACTAACAACGTGCCCTAGGTATTTTACCGCTGGTTTCAGCAGGTGGCACTTAGATGGCTTGATTTTGAGGTCATATTTGGTAAGGACTTGGAACACTTCTGCCAGGTGTTCTAGGTGGTCCTCATACGTCTTGGAGTATATAATGACGTAATCTAGATATAACAATACGGTTTCAAAGTTCCTATGGCATAAACAACGTTCCATCAGCCGTTGGAATGTCCCTGGAGCGTTACACAGTCCAAACGGCATGTAGTTAAATTCAAACAGGCCAATAGGTGTAGTGAAAGCAGTCTTTTCTCGATCTTCTGGGGCCATAGGTACTTGCCAGTACCCACTAGTTAAGTCCAAGGTGGAGAAATAGGCTGATGACCCCAGTCAAGGACTCCTCAATGCGTGGTAGTGGATAGGCATCTTTGTGGGTGATTTGATTGATCTTTCTGTAATCCACACAGAACCTTATACTGCCATCCTTCTTTCGCACGAGGACTAGGGGCACAGCCCAGGGACTGTGACTGTCCCGAATTATGTTAGAGTCTTTCATCTCTTGTATCATCTCTTTCACAGACTGATAGGTGGTAGTAGGTGGTATGGGTCTGTGCCTCTCCTTGATAGGAGGATGAGAGCCAGTGGGTATGGTGTGTTTGATTACACTGACCTCTCCGTAGTCCGTGGAGTGCTTACTGAAAGCCTTGTGATGTTCTCTCACTAGCTTCAGAACTCCCTCTATTTGCTCTTTCGGGGTGGATTCGTTCCCCACATGAAGCTCTTCCCACCAGGATGTTGTCGAGGTGTTGGCGGTGGTGCTGCTGCTCTGTGTAGTCTGGAACGCCTCCGTGGAATGCAGACGGATCACATCCTGGAAAGACACCTGGAAAAGCTGAGCAACGGGGCAGTGCTTAAAAAGAGTAACGGGGTGATCACCAAAGTTAATTAAACGGACAGGCACTTTACCTTGGGACACGGTCACCAGACTCTTGGCTGTCCGTACGAAGGGATGATTCTCAATCTGGATGGGTTCCACTAGTGTTTGATAGTCCTGACCCTGGATCCCTAACACCGCACGGCAGCAAAGGATGATCTGGAAATTTGGAGGCAGGATTACTGGCCGGTTGTCCCGGATCCGAACAGTACAAAGTTCCCCTTTTTTGTTAGCGAACCTTTGTTGAGCGCACAGCACACTGATAGTCTTTTGAATGACCCTTCTGGAAGCAGGCGAGGCTGAGGATATAGTTTGGTTCAATGCCTCAAGCACTTCAGAGTAACAGTTTTTAAGGACATTAGTCCCTAGGATCACAGGGTGTCCTCCTTTATCTCCTGCTTGTACCACAATTACACCTTGCTGTGGGGTAAGGTGGCCTCTCCCACCTGAAGAGTAGGTTCCCAGTATACATGGACTTTCACTGGCTTCCCGTTGCTGGCAATTATATCTAGCCAGGATTCTGGTGGCAGGGTGAGGAGACTTGGATCCCAGAACTTGTCAAAGGCAGGTCGTTGGATGGTGGTGACCTGTGACCCCGTATCCAGAAGGGCTTCAAAGGGTATCCCGTTGATACATATTTTAATTTTTGGACGGGATCCCACATATTTAGGCATCCAGCTTGGATCCTTTGAACCTACTGTTCTACCTCCCGAGGGGCGGTCCTCTGCCTCAGGGGTTGCCCGTTTAACTGCCAGCACATTGATTCAGTATGTCCATATTTTTTGCAATAGTGGCAAACAGGCTGCTTTCGATTTCTAGACCGATAATTTGGCCGTCCATCAGGTTCTTTTGGGTAGACATCCCTATATGCAGGTGGGAGCCTTGGAGGAAAAGGGCCTTCATCCTCTAAGAACAATGGTCTCTCCCACTCTATTTTCTTGCATACTTTCTCTAAGCTCAGAGTAAGATGGTTCACTTGCTCCATTAGTGCTGCCACTACATCTGTTACTGGAGCCTGAGTGGCCTGACTGGCTCCAGCCGGCCCCACATTGACAGTTTTTGGTTGACAAACTTGAGGTTCAGGCAAGGCTGCTGGCCCTGCGGCCGGGTTTTGGCCTAGAATGCTGATGGCCAGCTCTTTAAAGTCCAAGAATGCACAATTGGGATGTTGGGCTGACAGCATCCTCAGCTGGCCCTTTAAATGCTCAGTACTTATACCTGCAATGAACTGTTCTCTAAGAGTCCTGTCCTGATCCTCAGCTTCCTTGGGGTCCACCTGGACCACAGCCCTCAGGGTCTCTTGCAAGGACGGAGCAAAATCGCGGAGTGACTCCCCAGGTTGCTGCTTCCTGCTAAAGAATCGCATTTTAACTTCGGACACCGTTCTGGCCTCAAATGTGGTGCCGAGGCGATCAAAAATCTGCTCCAGGGTACTCTTTTCAGAACGGGGCCAGGACATGACTTCCCTGCGGGCGGCCCGTTCTAACTGAGCTAGGAGGATCTCCATTTGTTGTTCAGCAGATATAGGATAGAGCCGGAACAAGGCCAGTATCTGGTCCCTAAAGTCCTTTAATTTGTGGGCTTCCCCTGAATATCGTAGAAACCAGGGGGCCCCAAAATAATACGGCATGGTTAATGGCATCAGGCTTGATGCTGCCGCGGCGGCAGGTGCCCTATTGTCAGTTGCGGGCATTTCTGGGGCCGCCTGCCCTGCTCCTTCAGGTGCGGACATAGTGTTACTAGGTGGGTATGGCCCTTTAAATGACAGCGGAGCGGACTGGAGCTGAAATGTCAGAGTCCCCTTTTTTTTTCAAAGTAAAGTCTCTTGCTGCTAAAGGAGGACCTTTTCTGGTACCTTAGCAGGGGTCGGAGCTGCTCCGGTATAGTAATCAGAAGGGGGCCGGTGAAGGATAAAGTTAGTACTTACTCCGGCGGTGCTCGCTCCAAGTCTCGCGAGATGCGTGGCTACGTCAGACAGGAGTCCCACGTTAAGTGTCAGAAGGTAGGTGCAGCCTCTTGCAGCTCCGGGATTCAGGTAGGCGGTACTTTTTCCCGACAGGGCGGCGTTTCTTCCTCCTTACAGGCTGGGCGGTAACTTCACCTTGTCCTTTTTCGCGCCAAACGGGTACAACGAGGCGCACTTGTAATCCAGTCAGGTTAAGCGGCCATCTTTGAGCAAATCGCTGTCTATTCACTGACAGCAAGCGGTGGCTTACACAAATGGCAAACAGTCCATGCACTATAATCTTCACACCGCAAATTATTACAGTTCTCTTTGGCCCAGCAATTTTTCAATAAACAGTGGGGCTTAGTCACTTTTTAGGTGGATAATGGCACACAGTTTTGTAATCCAACAATGGCGCGGATATGATCGAATCCTGTTTGTGACGCCAATTTATGCAGCACGCCAGACCTGCAAGGTATTGCAATAGTGAGGTCACAGTTATGGGCAATCGAGGGTTACTCACTTTTTGGAGGACCCTGGGCAGGCATGCGGCAGTGAAGGAGAGGTAGACACAAGTTCCTCTGGGGCACACTCTGTATGTAGGGACCAGACCTGATGGTGGATGAGGTGCCCTGGATGTTGCAGGTATTTTGAGTGCCTGAGGCAAGGTCTCTTTAAGGATCGTGACGCCAGTGCCTGTAACGGTGGCACACCAATTTATAGGAGTAGTAATGGAGGCACACAGATGGTATGGTGAACCAAACGTTGCTTTACTTGGAAAACAGTCCAACTTTGTACAGACAGTTGATGATGCAGTTCCTTATATCAATGTTCCACAAGCAGGCTTTACATTCAATAATATGGCAGGTATAATCTTGCAAGATACTTGGAGGGTACACAATTAATGCTTCACAGCCCCGGCTGCACTATCTCCACAGCTATTCTGGCTGGCTGTATCCCAAGGCCCGGATGCCTAAATGCTGGCTTTAATCCTTGGTAGAAATTCTTCCTCCCGTATTGACCCTTGCTTTTATTTTATAGTACTTCTGCCCATCAGGTTACTTATCTGAGCTGGTTGTACTAGCACTGCTTTGCTTGAGGATAACTGCAGGTTTCTCCCAGGAGGTAAGTCCTTCTTCTGGGGTAATCTTCTGAGCTAAGCTTAGACTCAGGAACTACAGGCTGACTAGGGAACACTTCTAGCCACCTGGACTGAACTACTCCTCCCCTGTCTGGGCCTACCTATATATACTTAGGGCTCTCTAGCTCCCTCTAATGTCTAGGAGGTTAAACTACACCCTAACAGGCCTGACACCCAGTGAACACAGGTAAATGCATAATTAAACATCACAGTAATGCAAAAGACATGTTAACCCTTGTGCAGTGCCCACCTTTACCTAGTGGGACACTACACACACATAATCCCTTTGTGTGCTGTTGTCCTTTAATGGGTATACAAGGATTTTTAATATGGATTGCCTATCCTTAGAGTAGGCCATCAATATCTGATTGGCAGGGATCTGACCCCCCCCCCCCCTTCAGCTGTTTTAGAGTCGGCACCGGAACTAAAAAGCTCCATTGCTTGTGTAGCGGACGTGTGACGGTCACATACACTACACACAGGGGGGAGGATAGTGACCACTGCGCTCCACCCTCACCCCTGGCCCTGCCTACTTGCCTTGCAAGTCCTAATGACAGGGGACAACTAGACGGCAGTCCCTAACTTAGGATATGTGCTGGGAAGACAGACAAGACAAATAACAGAAAGTGAACGGACCGGGTCAGAACCAAGAGAGCTACGCAGTACAAAGGGTAAAGCAAAGAATGGTCAGGAGAAGCCGGGGTAAAATATCAGGAGAGTAGAGAAGTACCAGAGGAGTCCGCAAAGAGTAGTCAGGTGGGAGCCGAGGTCACAATACCAGGAGGGATGCGCTGTACAGGCAAAGGATCGTCAGGGAACAGGATCAGGTGAGTAATCAGTAGTCCAACAAATAGCCAGGAACCTAGAATTAACAGGCAACCTGTGGCCAGCAGGCCGCCTGTATTTATAGTGGGGTCTGAGGGTCATGTGACGTGGCCAGCGTCACATGACCGACAGACAGATAAGTCGAGCACCGAGTGATCAGCTCGGCGCTCAAGGCAGACCTAGGATCAGGGAGCCTCCCAGCTAGCAAAGCCGCCCTGGGAACGAGGCCAAACACAGATCCTCGCTCCCGAAGCTAAGCAGCAGGTCTGTGGCTGATGGGAGACCGAGTGCGCCTTTGGCGCCCCATGACAGGACGGAGCTGGTAACTTCCATGGGAGGAGCACTCCATCTACTACACGATGGATGAAGCTGTACAGTTACGGCACTGGAGATACTCCCAGACAGCTGATTGACAGGGGTGCAGGGTGTCCGACCCCCGCCACTTGGATTAGAAGAACTACAGGTAACAGCACTCTGCTGGTCAATTGCACAAAGATATAAGCAAACACTGAAAGAATAAATGCTTGGCGGTCATACTTACTGCAAATGCAGCTAGAAGCTCTTTGCAAATATAATTGATCAAAAATATTTCGGGCTCATCTACCGGTCGTCAAGGTCGCTTCTAATCAGATGGGTCCTACTCTAACATGCCTCTCCTGGGCTTACAGCCTACAATCTGGGCAAAGTAGTACCAAGCTGCATCCTACGCATGCCTCTCCCAGGCTGTGAGCCTGCAGTATGGGCTGGGTAGAATACAGCTGTACAAGCTATCTGATTAAAAGCACATGGTAAATGGGCTGGTGGTGCACGGTTCAATCTCACCACCAGGGGGAGCCACTCCCCTAGTGGCAGTGACAATGGGGAAAAATAAACGAACCAGCACCTCCACAATAAGTGAATATGAGAACGCAGGTGCACGCTACCTCAGATCCTGAGCATAGGCTATCAATTTGAAAAGCTTGAAATACCCTTTTCAAGCAAGGACTGTAGGAGAGAATGCAGTAGGCCAGACCGACAGGGGAATTATATGTGAGGTCACGGTGTGAGCATTAGGTGGGCCGAGGTAAATACAGTTCTGGTTACTCACGGTTATGTCGTCCCTGGGCAAGCCTGCACAAGTGATGAGGAGAACGGCACAGGAATTCTCTGGGGCACACTCTGGTGTAAGGGACACAGGCCAGATG
The DNA here is from genome assembly GCF_905171765.1 of Bufo bufo. Lineage (NCBI taxonomy): Eukaryota > Metazoa > Chordata > Amphibia > Anura > Bufonidae > Bufo > Bufo bufo. The sequence goes on from NC_053396.1 coordinate 131,685,939, forward strand.
GTGGTTCAAAGTGCCCTTGATGGTCTGTATTAATGTGACTATGGCAAGGTCCCTTGTAGTCGTGATGCCAGTACCGTTTATGGTGGTACAACCATTACTGTAGTGTTAACTGAGGAATTAGAGACTGAGACAAGGATGGTGCAATCCAGCTTGTAACTTTTACTGAACGTTGCTCCTGGTAACGGTTACATCCAAGTATAAAACAGTCTCTAGTACATCCAGATATGAAATACACTGCGTGCAGAATTATTAGGCAAATGAGTATTTTGACCACATCATCCTCTTTATGCATGTTGTCTTACTCCAAGCTGTATAGGCTCGAAAGCCTACTACCAATTAAGCATATTAGGTGATGTGCATCTCTGTAATGAAAGGGGTGTGGTCTAATGACATCAACACCCTATATTAGGTGTGCATAATTATTAGGCAACTTCCTTTCCTTTGGCAAAATGGGTCAAAAGAAGGACTTGACAGGCTCAGAAAAGTCAAAAATAGTGAGATATCTTGCAGAGGGATGCAGCACTCTTAAAATTGCAAAGCTTCTGAAGAGTGATCATCGAACAATCAAGCGTTTCATTCAAAATAGTCAACAGGGTCGCAAGAAGCGTGTGGAAAAACCAAGGCGCAAAATAACTGCCCATGAACTGAGAAAAGTCAAGCGTGCAGCTGCCAAGATGCCACTTGCCACTAGTTTGGCCATATTTCAGAGCTGCAACATCACTGGAGTGCCCAAAAGCACAAGGTGTGCAATACTCAGAGACATGGCCAAGGTAAGAAAGGCTGAAAGACGACCACCACTGAACAAGACACACAAGCTGAAACGTCAAGACTGGGCCAAGAAATATCTCAAGACTGATTTTTCTAAGGTTTTATGGACTGATGAAATGAGAGTGAGTCTTGATGGGCCAGATGGATGGGCCCATGGCTGGATTGGTAAAGGGCAGAGAGCTCCAGTCCGACTCAGACGCCAGCAAGGTGGAGGTGGAGTACTGGTTTGGGCTGGTATCATCAAAGATGAGCTTGTGGGGCCTTTTCGGGTTGAGGATGGAGTCAAGCTTAACTCCCAGTCCTACTGCCAGTTTCTGGAAGACACCTTCTTCAAGCAGTGGTACAGGAAGAAGTCTGCATCCTTCAAGAAAAACATGATTTGCATGCAGGACAATGCTCCATCACACGCGTCCAAGTACTCCACAGCGTGGCTGGCAAGAAAGGGTATAAAAGAAGAAAATCTAATGACATGGCCTCCTTGTTCACCTGATCTGAACACCATTGAGAACCTGTGGTCCATCATCAAATGTGAGATTTACAAGGAGGGAAAACAGTATACCTCTCTGAACAGTGTCTGGGGGGCTGTGGTTGCTGCTGCACGCAATGTTGATGGTGAACAGATCAAAACACTGACAGAATCCATGGATGGCAGGCTTTTGAGTGTCCTTGCAAAGAAAGGTGGCTATATTGGTCACTGATTTGTTTTTGTTTTGTTTTTGAATGTCAGAAATGTATATTTGTGAATGTTGAGATGTTATATTGGTTTCACTGGTAAAAAAAAATAATTGAAATGGGTATATATTTGTTTTTTGTTAAGTTGCCTAATAATTATGCACAGTAATAGTCACCTGCACACACAGATATCCCTCTAAAATAGCTAAAACTAAAAACAAACTAAAAACTACTTCCAAAAATATTCAGCTTTGATATTAATGAGTTTTTTGGGTTCATTGAGAACATGGTTGTTGTTCAATAATAAAATTAATCCTCAAAAATACAACTTGCCTAATAATTCTGCACTCCCTGTACAGTCTCTCATGCATACGAGGGTAGGATATTGTAAGTCCTCAGGTGAAACAGGCTCTTTGTCTTTAATATATATGAAAGCTACTGCTTCAAACTAGGCTTTTGAAGTATAAAAAGTCTTAGGCTGGTATTAACTCTCGCCTTATTCTAACCTAGATTAAAGGTGGTTTTCAGAATCCTTGAACCTCTATTTCCAGTGCTTTTCTGACAGTTGCCCTAACTGTCCTCAGGATTTAATCTGGAGGTGTGGATACCGGAAGCTGTGTCCTAGACCTAATTGCAAAGGTGCCTGGGAAGTCTTTGAGTACGGCACATTTGCTATCCTTTGACTTGAATAAAATATACTAGTCCCCTTGAATACTTGCTGTTTGCAGCTTATCACTGGTCACCCCAGAGGAGCGAGCTATAGAAGTAGATTTCTCACCTCTAGGCTGAATCTTGTAGGCTTTAACCTTGGACTGTGGAGCCAACAGAGAGAGAGCAGAGAGGCAGGAGGCCTCTCTCCAGCAGGCAGCTACATCTTGGCTGCACACTGACTAGACTTCAGGAAAATGACCTCCCTATATATTATATCACTGGTCTGGATGAATAATGGGCGTTGACACTTTCAGTGCTTGACAGGGAAACATGGGCGACGATCATAAGTAAGGGCAATAAAGTCCATGGCAAGTAATAAAGAGTCCCAATAAGAATTGGCATATATCAGAGTGCAAATTTATTTTATTTTTTTAAACTTAAAACTTTTAAGAGATAGCTCAGTGCAATGATCACAGAAAATGTCCTTCTGGGCATATGGCTTAAAATATTATAAAACATGTCCATAGCAAAACCCCCAATCAACCTGAAAAAGGGGTTAAGGGGAAACATGTGCAAAAACAGGCACAAACGGGATGAAAAAAATAAATAAAAAATATTGTCTGGCAGGGAGTCCTGAAAGGGCACAATGCGGGCATTGGTATCCAGAGTGACTTAAGGAACTGCCACTGGGCCGTGGGGAACTGGCAGCAGCTCGCATTGTTGCAACAAAGGACGCCTATACTGGAACAGTCATTAAGACATAATGGTGTAGGTGTTGGCCTAGCAGGCCTACTTACAAGTAGGTGTCCATTCCTCCCTGGTCATCGTGGATGGTGAACCCAGGCTCTGCTCTTAACTGTGACCAGTAATTCGGGTCATATATAGGACCAATGCACGAAAATACTGTATACTTGCAGGTAATAAAACTGGAAAGGGACCTACCCATTGTGCTGGCTCTACAGGTTTTGGTGTAGATATCTTCTGTGTACGGGCCCGGCAGGTGGCATATGAAAGGTCCTTCACAGATGCAGAGATGCTGAGATCTTGGGAACAGCGCCGGTAGATACCAGAACCACAGAAACACAGAAAGCAGTAGGCTCTGATGTAGCAGAGTTAGTGGATGGGTCCCCTGTCTCGACAGTTCCCCTCTGTTTGTTGCGCCTCCTTGGTCGAATTATGCATAGGCTTCTATCAGGTCATGTTATCTCTCTTCCGGCAATACGCATTGTTCACACAGCGCCTACAGAAATGTATTACAAGAGTATACTTGCAGCAAGCTACCAGAAAAGGTCCTCCCAATTCACCAATTCAGCTTCTCCTACTCCAAGCTATCCACTGTGGCACCCAGCTGCTTGACCCACTCCTGAGTCAGTGCACAAATTTAAGGGCATCACCCACCTCCACTTTCTCGTTTTCATACCTGATTTGTCTGGCTCACTGGCTCATCAGTTGCACCATCTTCCAACACTGTCTTGCTCACTGCGTCCCATCAGGAACCTCTATTTATGCACTCACAGGAACATGCTTATTGGTATGATTACACCTAAGAAGCAACCACCTTACCGAAACCTCTGATGGCTACTTTTGCTGCATGTCTGGCCTTAACACCTTAATAGCCACATATTTCAAGGGCTTTTTGCCTCAAATACAGTGTTTTTATTACAATAAATAGTGTGGTTCACCTAACACATGGCTGCTGTACCCATCAGCATCCTTCCTCAGGATATCTGACTCCAAGGGAGTGATTCCCATTCACAGGCTACCACTACACTGTACAACTATGTACATAGCCTTAACACTGTATATTCAGAGGATTTCACCCACAGTAGTGTAATTATATTTAACCATTTCCTCTCCACTAAAGCGTGGATCACTACAAGGTAGCATAATGCCTCAGTAATCATCACATTTAGGTGCATATTGGCATATACTGCAGAGTTCAGTTACACAACAGTTCTACAATACAACTTGGGTAGTATTGCCACTGCAACAGGGTCAATGGTAGCCCATGTACAAAATACAGAAACTGTATTCAACCAAGAAAGGATACATATTTTCTTGTAAGAGGAGTCCAGGGCATTTCCAACCTTTTTATCTCCAAAAATGCACAGTATTAGGCTACATGCACACGACAGTTGTTTTTTGCGGTCTGCAAATAGCAGATCCGTGTTCCTGTTTTTTTTACATCCACATCCGTTCCGTTTGTCCACAAATTTTGTAGGTTGTGTTTCCGTGTGTCTTCAGGTTTTTTTTGCGGTCCGCAAAAAAAAACCTGAAGGCTGTAATTCTTGAAATTTAATATATACAGGTTTCCCAGCAACCATCCGCAAAAAAAAAAAACGGATGCGGATGACATACGGATGACTTCAATGGGTCCGCAAAACGTTTATTGCGGACAAGAATAGGACATGCAATACTTTTTTTGCGGACGTGAAACACGGACAGCGGACAAGAAATGGATGAGTCCACCGCATTTTTAACGGATCCATAGAAATGAATGGGAAACCATCTGATCCACCAAAAAAAACGGAACGGAGGACGCAAAAAAACACTGCTGTGTGTATGTAGCCTTACACTGTGATCTACCACACATTAAACTGTTGTGGTGCTCCTTCTGTAAAGAAATGCCAACTATTGGTAATGAAACCCATGGCTCAAACACTATGACACATAGGAATAGGATATTGCTTGCAGGTTATTGGCCTGGATCAAAGGCGTTTGAAGATGACAGAACCTTTGCATTTCCTGCCCTTTAAACAGTGGTTACATTTAGTCCCCTGTCAGAGCACTAAATACGCTGTTCTTGATGTTCTTGGTATTGATTGTTCAGCTAATGGCTGAGAACGATGATCTATTTTAGCTCTGTGCACACAACTATTGTCATAAAGGCTAAGAAGTTTAAAGAGGTTCTTAATATTTCATAAGACGTGAGAGGGAGAGTAGAAGATTTATACAGCTTAATGACAGACAGATTTAACTGTCTTAAATGGCTCTTGCAGTTTGTTTTGATGAAAGATTTTAAAAAAGGTGTCTTGTTACACTTGGAAATGTTCTATATGTATATACAGTACAGTAATCCTATTGACTTTGGTGAGATGCCAAATTAGCAGATTTTCCAGACCATTTACATTTTTAAAACTTATTTAAATAAGGGAAATTCACTGTGATATCCAAACAGACACATCAACATACAATGCATTCAGAAAATCTTCAGACCCTTTCACTTTTTTCACATTTTGCTCTTTTGTGTCCTTGTGTTATAATAAAAACAAATCAAGTTTTTCCCATCAATCTGTACTCAATACCCCAAAATGACAAAGTGAAAATGGAATTTCAGAAATATTTACAAATTGAATAAAAAATAAAAATAAATTTTGCATAGACATAAGTATTCGGATCCTTTGCTATGAAAAATGTAGCTTTCCCATTTCTCTTGATCATCTTTGATATGCTTCCTCATCTTGATTAAGGTCCACCTGTGATAAATTCATGGACATGATTTGGAAAGACACAACCCTGTATTATATAATGTCTCGCAGCCGACAATGCATCTCAGAGCAAAAACCAACCCATGAGGAGGAAAGAACTGCCTGTAGAGCTTACGGACAGGTTTGTGTGGTGGGACAGAGGACATTTTTGCTGCACTAAAGGTTCAGTGTCCTCCATAATTTTTCAATGGAAGAAGTTTGGAACAACCAGGACTCTTTCTAGAGCTTCCTGCTTCTACCAGCTGAGGCTGAAAGGCTCAGGCTGGGAATGATGATCAATTGTCTCAGCCGAGACAAAATTCTGGCTTGGATCCCTAGAACTGGGAGCTCCTACAAGCACAGCCTTCCCCTAGCAGGGATGGCTGGCACACTGACTCTAACTTCCTTCTCTCCCCATGAGGCAGGACATGGACGAGCCCACTCTGCTCAAAGAGGGGGGAGCTAAACTGGAATAAACTATTCCAGTCTAGAAACACTAAACTGTAGCTAAATCCCTGTTAACACATTGCTGCCACCTGTTGGTGAACATAGAAATTACAGCAAATACATTTAACAAGGGTTTCAATGCACATTTGTGAGAAAATTAGATAAAATCACACTAGATGACAGTATGAATTCACTTAGGTTGTAGCGGGGTAAAAGAGTTTCGTAACATAACTCTGGGTAGTTACAATAGCTCTACTGTGCTCCTCCTATCTTGTGGCACAGGAGCACAAATTGCACAATCCCTATGTTCACATCAGGGTCTTCTGGACCTATACTGGTACCTTCTCCTACTGCTAGCTGAAGAAACAAATCATTCTTGCTGTCAGCTGCTTTGAAGGGGCATTAACAGTTTTCCTCAAATAGCTAACAATCACTCAGACAACTATACAGTTTCTTGTAAAGTCCTGCAGAATACATTGGTGCTATATAACTAAATGAACCACTTTAGGCTTTACAAAAGCAAATATGAATGGAAGTACTTTTACATATGAAATAAATACATCCCAAAACTGGTTGAATCAGACTGCAAATACACCCCAAAAGCAAGGATGAATGGACGTACTTTTTATATACTTAAAATAAATACACCCCAAAACTGGTCGTATTAGACACCACTTTCAACCCAATAACAGATGCTAGGATTACTGCAATTACTGTTTAAAACAACCTAAAATCTGTAGTAATAGATCACTTGTAGTAACCCCAACTAGTGCAGCAAGGTGTAATAGAATTGCTCCTATTACCCAGGCTGTACACTCCCCTATTGGACCCTGTTCTCCTTTTAATTTTTTTTTATAAAGTCTTTTCTAAACACTGTCCCTAGTGCCTCCAACGTCTCTCCCTGCACTAAGTACACTGTATAATTGCGGAGACCGGGCATAAGGAGGCTTTTTATAAGGCTGTGACATTTGACTTTGGGACAAATCAAATTTTTCCTGAAATTCGGATTGAATTCCACTTCATCAACTTCGATTTGCTCATCTTTAGTAATAACAGTTCTGGCCAAATTTCTACTTTGATGATGTCACTAAGGTTTTGGGTTGGCCTTGGTTTCACTTTAATAATGTCATATATGTGTTGGTTCTAGTGTGATGATATGACAATGGTACTAGTGAAGTTCTAGTAAGATGATGTCATGGCCTGGGTTTTATTGTCATGATTTCACAATGGTGCTGACAGGAGTTGTGGTGTGATAATGTCACAATGCTGAAAGCCTGGGTTCTAATTTGATAATGTCCCAATGATGCTGGACTGGGTTCTACTTTGATGATGTCACAATGTTGCTGGGCTGTTTTTTACTGCACAATGCCACAGTGGTGCTGGCCTAGGTTCTAGTATGATTTCAAAATATCACAATAATGCTGTCTTAGATTTTACTGTGATGACATCCCAATGAGGCTAGTCTGGAATCTATAATGATGATGTCACTATGGTGCCGGTGTGGGTTCTACTGTCATGTTACAATGGTGCTGGCATAGGTTCTCTATGATGATATCATAATGACACTGGTCTGGTCTGGATACTACTGTAATGACATCACAATGCTGCGGGCTTGGTTTCTAGATGATGATGTCACTGCTCTAGGTTCTTCTATAATAATGTCACAATGGTACTAGTATAGTTTTAACTGTGATGATGTCACAACAGTGCTGGAATTACTTCTAATTTGAGTCTGGCATAACAATTATGACCTGGTTCTACTGTGATGAGCTCATGATGGTGCAGATCTGAGTTCTACTGTAATTACAGCATGTGAAAGTCTCATACTTACCAATATTTGAGTTGGTAAAATTGAGGCATATAAGCCCGCCCCGGGAACACCCCAAACCCGCCCAAAAACGTGTAATTACGGCCGTGCTTTGCATTAGCCCCACTAGGACCGGGACAGTGAAAATTTGCCGGGACTGTCTCTGAAAATTAGGAATAGTCCTTGCAAATTCGGGACAGTTGGCAGCTATGCAGTCTCATCCACTTATTCCAAGGTCTCAAAGGAGCACTGAAGATATGGATGCCATTTGCCATACATCTAATAAAGCTTCTGGAATAATCATAAAACCCTTTCAGTAAAATTAGAAATTAGATTTTTTTGTTGCTGTTGATCAGGAAAACTGAACAACATATACAGTGCTGCTCAAACGTTTGTGAACCCTTCAGAATTTTCTAGATTTCCGCATAAATTTGACCTAAAACGAAATCAGACTTTGATATACCTATGTGCTTTAAATAAAACAGGTCACCCACTCACATCTGATTGTCATCTCAGTTATTGAAAACACCCGACTCTAATTTCACCTTTAAATTACCTGCTAATCCTAAAGGTTCACATACTTTTGTCACTAACAGATATATGATAGTGGACCATTTTTCTCAATAATTAAATGACCATGTCTAATAAATTTGACTCACTTGTTTAATTTGGTTATCTTTACCTACGTTTTGGACTTGTGTATAAATCTAATGTAGTTTTAGATCAAATTTATGCTGAAATATAGAAAATTCAGAAGGGTTCACAAACTTTCAGGAACCACTGTAAGTAAAGGAGAATAAGTCATATATTTTCATCTTCAAATTTTCCACAATTCAGCTTTGGGCAGGAGGTGATAGCAAGGTAATGTATTCCTATATAAAGTATATTATCTGGATCGCCTCTATGTTATCTGATCACTAGGTGTCACTGTTGTTCATATGTACGTTCTCAGCTAAGGCCTTTGGTATGTGTTTGCATGTTTTATATGTTCTTAGAATATGTCCAGTGTTCATGTGTAATCCTTATTACGTTTTGTAACTAGGAGACAAGAACGTTCATGTTTCCTAAAAATATGTGTCTTCTCTTGAGTTCAAATTTGTGACCATCCATCAGAACAAACAGGAACTGATAAGATAACTGTACAAGTGTTATAACCAACCAACTTTTAAGAACTAATTCAATTATAATAAACAGCCAGTCAATTATAATAAACAGCCATTGACTTATAGGATAGCAGCCCCCCTGACTTGAGCATCGGAGCAGTTTATGCTCCGATGCTCTCCTTTGCCCTTCACTAAATCGTGCAGGGCAAGGGCTCTTTTGTTTACAATCACACACTGCCAGGCAGAAGCTTCCGCCCAGCAGTGTGTTCAGTGACGTCACCGGCTCTGATGGGCGGGCTTTAGCGCTGCCCTAGCCATTTTACTGGCTAGGACAGCGCTAAAGCCTGCCCATCAGTGCCAGTGACATCACTGGGCTTTCTGGCAGCCCCATGGAGAGCCCGGTACGTCGCAGGATCTCCAAAAAATGCCTTTTCCCTGTGCGATTTAGCGCAAGGCAAAGGAGAGCATCGGAGCATGAACTGCTCCGATGCTTAAGTCAGGGGGGCTGCCTGGGTGAAAATAGAGGTATGTCCAGGTGCAGCTCTGAACCCGGACAACCCCTTTAAGAGCTCACTTGCATCCCTTTCTTCACAGAATTCCAGAGGAGCATGTATGGCCTATAAGTCTCCTCATACCGATTAAGGCGCTCTCTCCCCTAGGATAGTACCCCCCCCCCAAATCCTAACTTCGCCTCTCACCCAGTTAAGCCAGTACTCTCTGCTCTGCACTGATGAGGGGCAATCACCCCAAAACAGCTGTCTGCAGATGAAGTGCTGGCTTATTTATTATTCAAGTCATGTCTCAAGGCCTATTGAAAGGGTCAAACATTGACTTATAGAATAGTCGCCTTGTTAAGAGCTCATTTGCATCCCTTTCTTCCCAACTATGGTCCATAAAATTGCGTGCTTCCTGCCAGGAGGAGGAGTTCCAGTGATAAAGAGGAGAGGAAGCACACTGCAGAGCTCCTGCTCCTGCAGAGGATTCTTCAGAGAGGATTCCTGAAGTAAATCCTTGAGAAGTCAGACAGCAGAGTAACCAACTAGCACCTGCATTAAAGACACTGGTGGAAGGTGAGTGGAAGGTGAGGGACTACAGCTAAGACACTCCTCACCTAAACAACCACTAGGCCAGTTAAATCTAACGTCTGGATCTGAAAGTGGATATATACACATTAAAGGGTTTCTGTCACCAGATTTAACCCTATTAAGCTAGCTGACATTAGCGATGTGCTAATGTCAGCTAAACCTAACTAGCCTATTCCTACTTTTATCTATGCCCCCGTTACGCCAGAAATCTAACTTTTATAATATGCTAATTGGCCTCTAGGAGCAAGGGGGGGCGTTGTTCCTGCTCCTAAAGGCTCCGTTCTCCCACCTTTGTTGCCTCCCTCCAAGTCCTGATTGACAGGGCCAGGCAGCGCTCGCATCTGTCTGCCAGCCCTGTGCTCTGGTGAAATCTCTGGCCGTTCAGTATTCGGCGGAGGCACTGTGAGGAAGCTGGCAGCCTGGAGCAACGCCCCCTCCAACTAGAGGCTAATTAGCATATTATAAAAGTTCGATTTCTGCCGTAACGGGGGCATAGATAAAAGTAGGAATAGGCTAGTTAGGTTTAGCTGACATTAGCACATCGCTAATGTCAGCTAGCTTAATAGGGTTAAATCTGGTGACAGAATCCCTTTAAAGTGCTAAATTGCAGCCATCCAACCTTCCTCCATATTCCTTACTGGTGCCAGAGATTGCACTTGGAATCCGCTGCTATTGAATGTACCTGAAGTTACACTTTGCACTTAGTTAAAGAGACTGTTATGCATTTGATTCTGGCCTCATTCTTCAAAACTACATTTCCACTGCACCTTTCCCCAGGGAGCAATGTGTGAGGGAGTACACCATGATACAACACTTCATAAGGGCCACTACCACTCCCATCCTTTGCACTGGCTCCTTAGGGGCCAGCTGCACATACATTTACACACAGTGGCTCACATGCTCCTCCCCTGCGAAGCCTTGCTGCTCCTCCTCCTGGCTTTAGGGCCTGCACACACATGTTTATGTGATCATATCTGTGTAACTCCTTCTTCAGACCTGCAGACTCTTGTGCCTTTAGGGTACTTTCACACTAGCGTCTTTGTTTTCAGTTATTGAGTTCCGTCCTAGGTAAAAACTGATCAGTTTTATCCTAATGCATTCTGAATGGAGAGTAATCCGTTCAGGATGCATCAGTTCAGTCCCTCTTACGTTTTTTGTCCGGAGAAAATACAGCAGCATGCTGCAGTTTTCTCTCCGGCCATAAATCCTGAACACTTGCCGGAATGCCGGGTTGATTTCCATTGAAATGCATTAATGCCTGATCCGGCACCAAGTGTTCCGGCATAACGGATCCATTCTTTCCGTCCGCGCATGCGCAGACCATTAAATCTGTGAAAAAAATGTATACCGGATCCGTTTTTCTGGATGACAACCGTAAAGACGGATCCGGTATTGCAATGCATTTGAGAGACAGATCAGTATCAGGAGGGCCAGATCAGTGGAGGGCCACAGGTTGAGCATCCCTGCTCTAAAGAAACAACATTTTGCAAACGAGACAGTGGGAAAAATGGCCCAAGGGTCATTCTGTCCTGTGTGGGGGGCCTGGTTTGAGCCTTGCTATGGGGCCCTTACTTCTCTATGTACGCTACTAGTTACAGGTACTCTTTCAATTGTAAAATGTAGTTTTCTTTTAAACCTGTGCTTTAATAAACTTGCCACTAGAGGGAGACAAATAGCAAGAAATAATGCTTTGGGTTAGGAACATTTTTTTAAAAGTGTTAATCATTTTTAAATGTAATTAAAATATAAAGTATAATCTATCTAATAAAAATATATCGTATGATATTGCTACAGGTTAACACGTACTCTAGCTGTAGCTGATCTCATGAGATGTTATGTGGAATGTGTGAGAAAAACTGAGAAAAAATCTGTGTACTCCCATTTGAAGTGCTGTCCCCACACTGTGCCAGGTACTGCAAGATACTTCCAGTTTGTATCCAGCTCCTGTTTACATTCCACGCAGCCGGTGTTCCTCCATAAACATCCTGTGGTGATTTCCACGGAATTACTTGAGCAGATGAAATCCACATCAGGCCTTCCTCTCTGCTTCCACCTCACCTCACCCTCATCATCACTGCATTACCGCTGTCCACTTCACCGAGTCCTGTTTTACTTGGATGACAAACAGTTGTATAGGGAAATGACGCCTCTGACCATTTATTAATCCCTTATACTGTCACACAAAGCTGTCGTTTACGCTGCATATTACTCACTTAGCGGTGTGATGACATTCTTCTAAACATTTCAAATGGTTACAGATGAGAAGGTTAAAGTCATACAAAAGACTCGCAGACAAGCTCAGATACAGTATCTACATGTATCTACATATATGCTTAGAAAGGTTTCCGTTTTGCATTCCATCATAGAATTCCATTATATTTCTTGATAACGGAATCCATAACGCCAAACCTGAAAACCTCAGGTTCGCTCATCCCTAGCTGTCGCGCAGCCATTAACAATGAAGACCGCCATAACAGTGCGGTCTTCATTGGTTAAATAAGGCAGCCGCGGGCTAATTAACGGCGTGGTGTTGTCATACCCTTACAAGGTGTCATTATTTATTTATGACCTGGAACCAATTCATTATGAGCAGTCACAAGCATGAGATTCATTTGTGTCTCCATAAGGCAGTAGGACTCGGCCCCACCAATCTGATCATTATTAATAGTCGTTGTCTAGTAGTGAGTAGCTCTTTTTGGGATCTGTTCACATCTCATTTGAAGTATATGTCAGGTGTATTCCCCACATATACCTCTAATCAGTGTTGAACTGGGGTTTGTTGGACCACCAGTAACATTTATTCAGGATGCACATTTTCTTGATACATGCATGTGCGGCGATTCCTGGAGGAGCTGGTGCAGAGCATGGGAGTGGTAGTGGCCCCGATGAAGTGTCACGGTGTACTGCCTCAGGCCGTTGCTCTCTGGGGATCGGTGCAGTGGAAATTGCAGAAGAATGAGGCCAAAAGTAAATGTATAACAGTCTCTTTTACTAAGTGCAAAGTGTAACTTCAGGTACATTCAATAGCATTCCAAGTGCAATCTCTGGCACCAGTAAGGAATAGGAAGGCAGGTTGGATGGCTACAACTTAACACTTGTAAGTGTAGATGTCCACTATGGCTATGTTCAGTGTATGTGTCAGAGCTTTCCTGGCACATCCACCAAACATGTTCACGTGACAAGATGTAAGCAGAACCTTACCTGGTTTCCCTGGCTCTTCATGTTGGCCTGACTTCTTCCCCCGTTTACATATGCTGAAGAAACAGCTTGATATACAAACATATAGCAATTAGGGATGAGCGAATCGACTTCGGATAAAACATCAAGGTGGTACCTTGGAACCGAACCCGTGATCGGGAAATGTTTTTTTTACAGTACGAATTAGGTTACTTTCACACTAGCGTCGCTGAATTCCGGCAGGCATCACCGTCGCCGTGTATGCAGATACCATTTGTAGACGTATCCGGATGCGGATCCGTCTCATAAATGTATTGCAATACCAGATCGTCTCTCCGGTTGTCATCCGAAAAAACGGATCCGGTATTTATCTTTTTCACATTTTTAAAGGTCTGCGCAGACTGCAAAACCAAATCCGCTTTTGCAGAACATTTAGGGCCTTAATGCAAGTGTTCCAGAATTTTGGCCCGGAGAGAAAACTGCAGCATGCTGCTGTATTTTCTCCATCTAAAAACCATACAGTGACCGAACTGAAGACATCCTGATGCATACTGAACGGATTGCTCTCCATTCAGAATGCATTAGGATAAAACTGATCAGTTTTGTTCCGGTATTGAGCCCTTTAAACGGAACTCAATACCGGAAAAGAAAAACTCTAGTGTGAAAGTACCCTTAATTTATGAAGTTATTACCGTATTTTTCACCCCATAAGACGCACTTTTCCCCCCCAAAAGTGAGGTGAAAATGCCCCTGCGTCTTATGGGGCAAATGCTTCCATTTTACATCGCAGTCTGCGATGCTGCAGCGACGCAGCCTGCGATGTATGAGCGGGGAGAGAGGAGGGGCTGGAATCCGGAACTTGAGGCGGGGCCCGGTGCAGTCACTGTACTCTTACACCGGGCCCCGCCGCTCACCGAAGTATTTTTAGATGGTAATCCTTAACCTGTTATTAAGTTTAACTAACGCTGCGCTCTCCCCTGTTCCCCTGTATCCGTACAGCACTTACTAACAAGTTTCCATAGCAGGCAGAGCGGACAGCAGCAGTAACGTCACTCACTGACGTCGTGCGCCTGCTCCTCCCACTTTATGAATGGAGCAGGCGGAGCAGGCGCGCAACGTCAGTGAGTGACGTAAAGCTGCCAGCCGCTCTGCCTGCTATGGAAGCTTGTTAGTAAGTGCTGTACGGATACAGGGGATACAGGGGAACAGGGGAGAGCGCAGCTTTAGTTAAACGTATCAATAGGTTAAGGATTATGGTCTAGAAATACTTTGGTGAGCGGAGGGTCGTTGTATTGGGGGACATTGTTATGAGGGGGATCTGTGGATGATATAAATCACAGAAAAAATGCACCAAACGGATATGCCACTGACTATACTGGCTAGTCATAAATGCAGATATTAAAAGCTGAGACTTTCGCCAATATATTCCTGTCAGGAAAATATCGGAGCCCATCATGCACCACGTCACGGTCACTCAGCATGGCAAAGGGTCCTACCACTACGCTAACTATGGTGTGAACAAGGTCTGAAGGTGATGTAATCCAGCTCACAGCCAAGCTTCCACACAACCGCCCAGCAGGACAACTAGTGCAATGTGAACAAAGCCAGACTGCAAGCCACACCCACATCAGACCCTGTGATGGAGGTTACCAGGTGCAAAAGAGTGTTTGAATGCCAGGTAAAGGCACATACACTACATATAAAACAGGACAAAAACACAGAAATATAGGGGCAATTCTGGAGGAGCTGCTCAGCCCCTAACACTGTAGCGTGTTTTTCAATGGGGGAGCAGCCCCACCGCATGCGGACCGCAGCAAACGACTATCCCCAGCAAAAAATGCATACGGTGGAGGATGTCGGCGCGGTCCACATGCACCACAAAGGCATCCTACACAAAACGGAGCATTGTGCGGATGAAAATATAATCATATAAATCACAGAAAAAATGCACCAAACGGATATGCCACTGACTATACTGGCTAGTCATAAATGCAGATATTAAAAGCTGAGACTTTCGCCAATATATTCCTGTCAGGAAAATATCGGAGCCCATCATGCACCACGTCACGGTCACTCAGCATGGCAAAGGGTCCTACCACTACGCTAACTATGGTGTGAACAAGGTCTGAAGGATCTGTGGATGACACATATATAGCAGTGTCATCCACAGATCTCCCCCTTAACAGTGCCATCAATAGATCCCTCACCCCATAACAGCGCCATCCACAGATCGCCCATAACAGTGCCATCCACAGATCCCCCATAACAGTGCCATCCACAGATCCCCCCTAATAGTGTCATGCACAGACCACCATTAGTTCAAAACCCACCAAAAGCACATCTTTTGGTTAAAAATAAATTTTTCTTATTTTCCTCCTCAAAAACCTAGGTGCGTCTTATAGGCCGGTGCGTCTTATAGGGCGAAAAATACGGTAAGCAATAACTTCAGCTCATTGGAGACAATAAATTCTAATACTGTATGGAGCTCCATGAAAATCGACTTCGGATCATCTTCCATCTGTAATAGCAATCTCTGGACAGCAGCATATGTATGAGTATCACCCAGTGACAGACAGTGGTTTATACTGCATGGGTTATTATACTGTAAAAAATAATAATCCAGTTGTATATCCCCCATCTTTGTATTCAATCGCCAATGGCAGCCTTTCCTGTGGTTTCCTGAAGATACCCATTTCTTGCTACCAGATAACTACAGCACAAAGCTAGAGTTTCCCCAAAATTGTTCTGGTGTAAACTTCTGATACTTCATTTCCTTTGTGATACTTCAACCCTCAGTGGGAGGGTTGCATGTCTTGCTTTGGTAAATGTGCGGATTAATTTAGGTATGATAATCTTGTAGACGTACTAATTAAATACTGTTTACTGCATAGCTGAAGTACGTTAACATTACGTTAACGTATTGGTAAATGTGTGGCCCAAACTTACAGAGCATCTGTTGCATGATCAACCCTAGTAAACTAAGCATACTGCCTGGCGGGGTTGATCATGCTGAGTGCAACGACTCCTCTCTTTTAGTAATGCAATCTGTCATTTTGGAGAAAATACTAGCTTAATTTTTTATACTAATTAGGTGCTTGGAGTACCAAGGGGTGGACCGGCAAATATACCCTACAGTGGCACTGGTGCAGTAGAAAGACTCTGTGCTGTGCCAAGCGCTACACATGGGCGGGGGGCAATTTTATTGGCAACATAGCTCAGCACTGGAGAGAGATAAGTGGTGGCAGAGGACCTGACAGATATCATGATCATGTGACCAGTGCAGGAAGAGAGAGTTCAGCAGTACACAGGGGAAGTAGTGAAGGACCTGAGCGATGTGAAGGGCGGAGCTCCTGTGCTGTGCATGGAGGAGAGGTTAGTGCTTTCTCTTCCGCTATAAGTTGTCAGTTGTAGTTCTTTCCATATGCTCACTCCCTATAATGACCTCTGATAGCCCATAATAACAGTTTGCTCATGCTAGGAGTTGTAGTTCTCTCTTGTTATATCCCTCTCCCTGTAATGTCAACTCATGCCCCATAATAACAGTCTGGAAATGCTGGGAGTTGTAGTTCTCTCTTCTTATACCCTTATTTCTATAATGTCTACTGATTCTCAATAACAACAGTCTGGACATGCTAGGAGTTGAAGCTCCCTCCTCTTATACATCTCTCCCTGAAATACCCTTCAAAAGCCCATAATAACATCCTAGAAATGCTGGGCATCAACCATGTGGCACGCGACTAGTGTGATACGTCATTGCTGTGGCCAGTCATTGGCTGCAGCGGTTACATCCCAAGGTCAAGAAGGATGTTGATCCAAGGAGACCCGGGACCTGCAGAATCAGTGGTGCAGTCACTGTACTCTTACACCGGGCCCCGCCGCTCACCGAAGTATTTTTAGATGGTAATCCTTAACCTGTTATTAAGTTTAACTAACGCTGCGCTCTCCCCTGTTCCCCTGTATCCGTACAGCACTTACTAACAAGTTTCCATAGCAGGCAGAGCGGACAGCAGCAGTAACGTCACTCACTGACGTCGTGCGCCTGCTCCTCCCACTTTATGAATGGAGCAGGCGGAGCAGGCGCGCAACGTCAGTGAGTGACGTAAAGCTGCCAGCCGCTCTGCCTGCTATGGAAGCTTGTTAGTAAGTGCTGTACGGATACAGGGGATACAGGGGAACAGGGGAGAGCGCAGCTTTAGTTAAACGTATCAATAGGTTAAGGATTATGGTCTAGAAATACTTTGGTGAGCGGAGGGTCGTTGTATTGGGGGACATTGTTATGAGGGGGATCTGTGGATGATATAAATCACAGAAAAAATGCACCAAACGGATATGCCACTGACTATACTGGCTAGTCATAAATGCAGATATTAAAAGCTGAGACTTTCGCCAATATATTCCTGTCAGGAAAATATCGGAGCCCATCATGCACCACGTCACGGTCACTCAGCATGGCAAAGGGTCCTACCACTACGCTAACTATGGTGTGAACAAGGTCTGAAGGTGATGTAATCCAGCTCACAGCCAAGCTTCCACACAACCGCCCAGCAGGACAACTAGTGCAATGTGAACAAAGCCAGACTGCAAGCCACACCCACATCAGACCCTGTGATGGAGGTTACCAGGTGCAAAAGAGTGTTTGAATGCCAGGTAAAGGCACATACACTACATATAAAACAGGACAAAAACACAGAAATATAGGGGCAATTCTGGAGGAGCTGCTCAGCCCCTAACACTGTAGCGTGTTTTTCAATGGGGGAGCAGCCCCACCGCATGCGGACCGCAGCAAACGACTATCCCCAGCAAAAAATGCATACGGTGGAGGATGTCGGCGCGGTCCACATGCACCACAAAGGCATCCTACACAAAACGGAGCATTGTGCGGATGAAAATATAATCATATAAATCACAGAAAAAATGCACCAAACGGATATGCCACTGACTATACTGGCTAGTCATAAATGCAGATATTAAAAGCTGAGACTTTCGCCAATATATTCCTGTCAGGAAAATATCGGAGCCCATCATGCACCACGTCACGGTCACTCAGCATGGCAAAGGGTCCTACCACTACGCTAACTATGGTGTGAACAAGGTCTGAAGGATCTGTGGATGACACATATATAGCAGTGTCATCCACAGATCTCCCCCTTAACAGTGCCATCAATAGATCCCTCACCCCATAACAGCGCCATCCACAGATCGCCCATAACAGTGCCATCCACAGATCCCCCATAACAGTGCCATCCACAGATCCCCCCTAATAGTGTCATGCACAGACCACCATTAGTTCAAAACCCACCAAAAGCACATCTTTTGGTTAAAAATAAATTTTTCTTATTTTCCTCCTCAAAAACCTAGGTGCGTCTTATAGGCCGGTGCGTCTTATAGGGCGAAAAATACGGTAAGCAATAACTTCAGCTCATTGGAGACAATAAATTCTAATACTGTATGGAGCTCCATGAAAATCGACTTCGGATCATCTTCCATCTGTAATAGCAATCTCTGGACAGCAGCATATGTATGAGTATCACCCAGTGACAGACAGTGGTTTATACTGCATGGGTTATTATACTGTAAAAAATAATAATCCAGTTGTATATCCCCCATCTTTGTATTCAATCGCCAATGGCAGCCTTTCCTGTGGTTTCCTGAAGATACCCATTTCTTGCTACCAGATAACTACAGCACAAAGCTAGAGTTTCCCCAAAATTGTTCTGGTGTAAACTTCTGATACTTCATTTCCTTTGTGATACTTCAACCCTCAGTGGGAGGGTTGCATGTCTTGCTTTGGTAAATGTGCGGATTAATTTAGGTATGATAATCTTGTAGACGTACTAATTAAATACTGTTTACTGCATAGCTGAAGTACGTTAACATTACGTTAACGTATTGGTAAATGTGTGGCCCAAACTTACAGAGCATCTGTTGCATGATCAACCCTAGTAAACTAAGCATACTGCCTGGCGGGGTTGATCATGCTGAGTGCAACGACTCCTCTCTTTTAGTAATGCAATCTGTCATTTTGGAGAAAATACTAGCTTAATTTTTTATACTAATTAGGTGCTTGGAGTACCAAGGGGTGGACCGGCAAATATACCCTACAGTGGCACTGGTGCAGTAGAAAGACTCTGTGCTGTGCCAAGCGCTACACATGGGCGGGGGGCAATTTTATTGGCAACATAGCTCAGCACTGGAGAGAGATAAGTGGTGGCAGAGGACCTGACAGATATCATGATCATGTGACCAGTGCAGGAAGAGAGAGTTCAGCAGTACACAGGGGAAGTAGTGAAGGACCTGAGCGATGTGAAGGGCGGAGCTCCTGTGCTGTGCATGGAGGAGAGGTTAGTGCTTTCTCTTCCGCTATAAGTTGTCAGTTGTAGTTCTTTCCATATGCTCACTCCCTATAATGACCTCTGATAGCCCATAATAACAGTTTGCTCATGCTAGGAGTTGTAGTTCTCTCTTGTTATATCCCTCTCCCTGTAATGTCAACTCATGCCCCATAATAACAGTCTGGAAATGCTGGGAGTTGTAGTTCTCTCTTCTTATACCCTTATTTCTATAATGTCTACTGATTCTCAATAACAACAGTCTGGACATGCTAGGAGTTGAAGCTCCCTCCTCTTATACATCTCTCCCTGAAATACCCTTCAAAAGCCCATAATAACATCCTAGAAATGCTGGGCATCAACCATGTGGCACGCGACTAGTGTGATACGTCATTGCTGTGGCCAGTCATTGGCTGCAGCGGTTACATCCCAAGGTCAAGAAGGATGTTGATCCAAGGAGACCCGGGACCTGCAGAATCAGTAGTGGAGATCAGGTAAGTATGATCGCCACCACGGGTCTGGTCATGAGGTGATCCCATGCCATATGTGGCAGGTGCATGCTGGAGTTGGGGGGGGGGGGCATTTAAAAACTTGCTATAGGGATGGATGAATCGATATGCGATAGATGGATAGATGTATGATGGATGGAGGGTTTTCAACTGTCCAGAAATTTCTGGACAGTTCATAAAAATAGGCAACTTGTTATATATGTCCGTGAAAAAAAATACACTGCTCAAAAAAATAAAGGGAACACTTAAACAACACAATTTAACTCCAAGTCAATCACACTTCTGTGAAATCAAACTGTCCACTTAGGAAGCAACACTGAGTGACAATCAATTTCACATGCTGTTGTGCAAATGGGATAGACAACAGGTGGAAATTATAGGTAATTAGCAAGACACCCCCAATAAAGGAGTGGTTCTGCAGGTGGTGACCACAGATCACTTCTCAGTTCCTATGCTTCCTGGCTGATGTTTTGGTCACTTTTGAATCCTGGTGGTGCTTTCACTCTAGTGGTAGCATGAGACGGAGTCTACAACCCACACAAGTGGCTCAGGTAGTGCAGCTTATCCAGGATGGCACATCAATGCGAGCTGTGGCAAGAAGTTTTGCTGTGTCTGTCAGCGTAGTGTCCAGAGCATGGAGGCGCTACCAGGAGACAGGCCAGTACATCAGGAGACGTGGAGGAGGCCGTAGGAGGGCAACAACCCAGCAGCAGGACCGCTACCTCCGCCTTTGTGCAAGGAGGAACAGGAGGAGCACTGCCAGAGCCCTGCAAAATGACCTCCAGCAGGCCACAAATGTGCATGTGTCTGCTCAAACGGTCAGAAACAGACTCCATGAGGGTGATATGAGGGCCCGACGTCCACAGGTGGGGGTTGAGCTTACAGCCCAACACCGTGCAGGACGTTTGGCATTTGCCAGAGAACACCAAGATTGGCAAATTCGCCACTGGCGCCCTGTGCTCTTCACAGATGAAAGCAGGTTCACACTGAGCACATGTGACAGATGTGACAAAGTCTTGAGACGCCGTGGAGAACGTTCTGCTGCCTGCAACATCCTCCAGCATGACCGGTTTGGCATTGGGTCAGTAATGGTGTGGGGTGGCATTTCTTTGGAGGGCCGCACAGCCCTCCATGTGCTCGCCAGAGGTAGCCTGACTGCCATTAGGTACCGAGATGAGATCCTCAGACCCCTTGTGAGACCATATGCTGGTGCGGTTGGCCCTGGGTTCCTCCTAATGCAAGACAATGCTAGACCTCATGTGGCTGAAGTGTGTCAGCAGTTCCTGCAAGATGAAGGCATTGATGCTATGGACTGGCCCGCCCGTTCCCCAGACCTGAATCCAATTGAGCACATCTGGGACATCATGTCTCGCTCTATCCACCAACGTCACGTTGCACCACAGACTGTCCAGGAGTTGGCAGATGCTTTAGTCCAGATCTGGGAGGAGACCCTCAGGAGACCATCCGCCACCTCATCAGGAACATGCACAGGCATTGTAGGGAGGTCATACAGGCACGTGGAGGCCACACACACTACTGAGCCTCATTTTGACTTGTTTTAAGGACATTACATCAAAGTTGGATCAGCCTGTAGTGTGTTTTTCCACTTTAATTTTGAGTGTGACTCCAAATCCAGACCTCCATGGGTTGAAAAATGTGATTTCCATTTTTTAATTTTTGTGTGATTTTGTTGTCAGCACATTCAACTATGTAAAGTACAAAGTATTTCAGAAGAATATTTAATTAACTCAGATCTAGGATGTGTTATTTTTGTGTTCCCTTTATTTTTTTGAGCAGTGTAGATATGTCCGTGATTTTTTTGAGGCTGGTGGTACTTGACTAGATGATTTTGGTGGTAATTATCATCATTTCACAGTGCACAGTAAATGCTGGTAATGAGATCGTATCTGTATAATGAGCTACAGACATGAATTACTATAATCTTTATAATTCAGTATGGCTTTCCAATGTATCCATAAAAATGTTGGCTGTCCATGATTTTGAGATAAGTTGTCCAGAACAAAGAAAAATTCTGGTTGGCAATCCTAGATGGAAGAATGGATGGATGGATGGAGGGAGGGATAGATATGCAATGGATAGATAGATAGATAGATAGATAGATAGATGACAGATAGATAGATAGATAGATAGATAGATAGATAGATATGCAATGGATGAATGAATGGATAGATATATTCCTCAACATTGAAATTGCACTACCAAGAAGGACAAGCTGTTAGCACATGCAAATTGAGAGTAGCAGGTGTCGCTAAGATCTGCAAATGATCAAATTTTTCAACACACAGCTCCAATATGTGGTATGTGGGAGGGGCATAAAAGCCACCTCTGTACGGACAGATCGCCTGATTAAAAGAATGGCAAATAGTGATCCATTCTGTACTGCAAGTGAACATGGCTGGGGCAGAAAACAGTGTCTACACACAAACAATCACAAGGTATATACACAACACTAGGCTATGGGCCAGACATCCAGCTACAGATGTTCCATTGACCTCATGCCACCGCTCTGAGAGGCTATCATGGTGCACAGCAGGACAGCAAGGGAGGCTGGAATGGAGATCTGTCCTCTTTGGCGATAAGTCCCGCTAGTCTTAGACGCAATGATAGCGGAAGATTGATCTGGAGACCACATGGGCAATGCCTTCACAAGGGAATGTCACACTGGTCCTAATCCCAGGAACGTCACACTTGTCCTAATCCCAGGTTGTCAGTATCATCGGTTCTATTTTGGCGTACATATGACTTTTTGATCACTTTTTATTTTGCTAAAGAAAGGATAAAGAAAAGGCAACAATTTTGTCACTGCTTTTTTGGTCTTGTTATTGCGGCAATTTTATATATTATTTTACGTTTTGCCACTTTTACACAAAGAATTAAAAAAAACAGCATGTTTTTGTTTCGCCATTTTCTAAAAGCCATATTTAAAATAAAATTCTGGCGATAGTTTTGTATGAGGGCAAATTTTTTGCAATATTGTACTGTATTGTATTGTAACCGGGGGCTGGGTCTCATAGGCCTCCATAGCTGGCGGGCCCCAAGGCCTTTGCAAGGCCTGGGACTGCCATGACAATCATCAGCCCCCTGCAATCTCATAGCTGGGCGATGATGAAGAGACAGGGGGAGTTCCCTTCCTCTGCAAACTCCTTAGATGGTGCAGTCAGCACTAACTGTGGCATCTAAGTGGTTAATCTGCCTGCATTGGAGTTTTCCGCGATGCAGGTGGATACAGCCAGGCCCCTGTCGCTGATTGAATGATCTCCCCTCCTGCTCCCGTACTATTACAGCAGAGGTCGGGAAGTCAATTTCTGCTGCGCCAAAATAGTACAGCAGAGGATGGGAAGGGGTTAAAAGCCGCACACAGTTTCCTCTCGTACAAAATACCATGTATATGAGATCTGGTAAATCTCATTCAGTTTGCCTGTACTGTACAGTATTAACCTGTGGATTCTTTCCGCGAAAATCTGCACATGATACGCACTGTGTGCATGTATCCTTATATTTTCAAAGTATTTTATATAAAGGAAAATAAATATAATGAAGAGTCATTACAACACCAAGATACAAAGAGATGGATGTGTGTTCTCTGCACATGCGGAGCATAAAGTCTTTCTTGGAAAGACAAACGTGAAGAACGGAGATTCTGCAGAACACTAATGCTGAAAGCAGAGCAGATCTGGGCCTCCGAAAGGAAGTGAATTCATTGTAAACTGTTGGAAGTCGTCTTTTTTTTTTTAACAGATTATAATGAATTCCTCTCAGTGGAGTATAAAAGCTAGAAGTCCTGCGTCCTCACCCCAGGTCTCTATAGCAACAGGCAATTCACAGATAGAATGGTGATTGCAATTACACTGTGGATGCTCCGTGCACTCTGCCCCCTTGTAACTGGGCTCCATTATTGGGTGCTGTATGCCAAAGTAAGGCTGCTTTATTACCCTTGGGTGGAAAAGTGAATTACATTTACTGGCACAATTGCTACATATCATTTTCTTAGTATAAAATATCTGTAACGGGGAGCCGACGACGCACTTCCTCCTTGCAGCGCCGCCGGCATTCCGTCTGTGTGCAGGAGCGAGGACGCGGCCGGCAACCTCGTCTCCATGTGGACCAGGGGGCGGGGGAGTTGAGCGCCGATAATGATAAATCGGCGCTCGGCTGTGTTGGGCTGTGTAATGTGAGTCACGTGACGCTGGCCACGTCATGTGACTCACCAGTCATGGCTATTTAAACAGGCAGCCTGCTGGCCATAGGTTGCCTGTGATTGGTCTTTTGTTACCCTCACCAGCGTTCTCTTGGGTTGTGTATCTCATGTGTGCTTTGAGCTCGGCTCTGTTTATGACCTCGACCTCGCTACCTCCTTTTGTACTTGATGTGACCATTTGGCTTCTGACCTCGGCTTTGTTTGTGACCTCGACCTTGCTAGAGTGACCTCGACCTTGCTAGCTCCTTTTTTATGCATCCTCCTGGCTTGATCCTTGCTTCGTCTACGGTATTTGTATTTCTCTTTAGGCCCCTGCTCTTATCTAAGAAAGGGACTGTCACCAAGTTGTACGCCGTCAGTTAGGACGGGATAGAGGTGCGGGTGGATATCAGGGCTACACTTATCCCTCCCTACCGTGACAGAATCACAGGCCATAACTCTAACCATGAATCCCATGATTATCTTTACGGATCAAGTTCAGAATCTTGCCCAAATGGTGCAGGAACTGGAAGAGAGTTGCTCGAGACCCCACCTGTAGCGGCCTCCTCCTCTCAGAATCTGGAGCCTCCTATTAAGCTGCCCGATCGCTTTTCAGGGGGTCGTAGGAATTTTTTTACTTTTAAGCTGTAAACTTTACTTTCGTTTACGCCCTCATTCTTCGGGTTCTGAACAGCAAAGGGTTGGCATTATCATCTCTTTGCTGCAGGGAGATCCGCAAGAATGGGCTTACCCCCCCCCCCCCCCGCCCCTGTGGACTCCCCCTGCCTAGCTACGGTTGAAGAATTTTTTCAGGCTTTAGGGGTACTCTATGACGAACCCTATAGGTCGATAGTGGCAGAGTCCCAGTTAAAATCGCTTTGTCAGGGGGACAGACCTGTTGAGGAGTACTGCACCTAATTCCGGAAATGTTGATTTCCTCTGGCTGGAATGAACCAGCACTTAGGTGTCAATTTAGGACTGGACTCTCCAATAAACTGAAGGACATGTTGGTCTGCTATCCCACCCCCGACACCTTAGAACAGACTATGACCCTGGCTGTCAGGCTAGATCGACGTGTTAGGGAAATACGGCGAGAAATTCTGACTTTTCCACAGGTGGTGGTCAAACCGGACTCGTCACTCTTGAGAGTCAAGTTAGAAAGTAACCCGGAAGAACCCATGCAACTTGGGATGTAGGGATCTTAGATGCCAAAAGGGTGCCTGTTTTTACTGTGGAGAATCTGATCACTGCATACACCTTTGCCCCAAAATTTCTCCCTCCAAGAGATCCTCCAGGCCTGATGATCAGAAGAATAAGGTACTCCCAGAGGTAGTAAAAGAAAAAATATTGTTGCCAGTGATTGATTCTTTGGGCATGCGTAAAGGGTCTGGGAAGGCGTTCATTGATTCTGGGTCTGCCTCTAATTTTATTGACTATAATTTTGCCTTGTCATTGGGGTTACCTATCTTGTCTCTTCCCAAGCCTATACACATTATAGGTATTGTCTCCACTCCTTTGGTGGGCGGTACTGTGGAATATTGTACACCTGAGGTAACCTTGATGGTGGGGTATTTTGATTTATTCACCCTATTGGCAGTCTCATGTTAGCCACACTAGACAGGTACTGGAGGTTCTTCGAGAAAACCATCTATTTGCTAAAGGTGAAAAATGTATATTTGGGGTGCAAGAAATTTTGTTTTTGGGGTACGTTCTCACAGGGAAGGTGCTGGCGATTCTGTAATGGGTGAGACCCTCCTCTCTAAAAGCGTTACAAAGTTTTTGGGATTTTTCCAATTACTACCAGAAATGTATTAAAAAAAATTTGGTTGTCTTAAGCCTCTCACTGATCTAACAAGAAAGGGAGCGGATTTAGTGAATTGTGTTAATGACAAACAATTGGATCCCACAGGAGGTTGCCACGCTATTAGTTGGAGAGGGAGAAGACGTTAGGTGGTCACTTGGACCTAAGCGTGTTTCTGCAACCTCACTGAAAATGTTACTAAAACGAATTCTTTATTATAATTTCTAAAATACACAAACACCTCTTGGGATCAAATGGTTAAAACTCTCAGGAGTAGGTTGGTTGCGGGATATGGTCTCTAGTGCTAATATGTAATTTACATGTTAATCCATGTCATCCCCAAAGGGTTAGCTGCGCTCTAGATGCTTGAAAACATTTATTTTGAAATCCCTATCCAACCTTCCTGCCTAAAAACTGGAGCCTGCTTCCCTACATGTTTCGCCGAGCGATTCGGCGTCTTCAGGGGAAACTGCACAGGTTCTGAGTTGGGGGCAGGGTCAGGGCATTTAAACCCTCAGTTCGCTTTGCGATTAGCAACAGCCAATCGCTATCGCCTGTCTCCATGGACTACATGTCTACGTCAGCTAGGACGTCCTACCATTGGGCCAGGATCTGCTTCGGTAATCGCTCGGCGCCTGTGACGTCACTGGGGGTGTGCGGCGCATGCGCCGTTACGGCGCTGATATCGGTGCTCATTTGAGCTCTCCCGCGCATGCGCCGTGCTCCTTAGTCTCCCGAGCCTATTGGCACTCTGTGGCGCATGCTCCGGGTCACTGCTCCTCATTCGCCGTGAGTATACCACGCATGCGCCCGCACTTATGTTTTTTCAAAGGTCCGTATTGTCCCCACTGCTGAGTGTCCCTTCTGTAAAGGGGCATTCTGGATGAAACGAGGGATAATTTCACTGTTTAGGCCACTGAATCAGTATGCCAAGATGCTTACATCTCTTCACAGATTACTTCTGTATCGATGTATAACTGGATATAATAGACCATCATTTATGTATTACATATTGTCTGACATATATGTACATGTCATCCTGGAACATACCCCAATGAGGGGTTACAGCGATATGGCTGTGTCACTACATTTGAAAGTGTATTATTTGTGTGTCTTTAATCACCATTTCTGACATGCACATGTATGTCAACTCGGACAATGTTCCCCAAAAATGTATCTTATGTTTTCGACATGGTTTTATTAATTTATTTATATATACATATATGTCACTTATTTTAGAGGGATTTACATTGATCGGCTGCTCTTTATAATGATGGCCTATCTATCCATAGGACTGTTGATCCAGAAAAATCGCCCCACATCCCCGGAACCCCCAGCGGGACAGTATGGCTTCCCCAGGTAAGTAGTGTCAACATGGCTGCCTAGACATCTGTCATAGGTGCATCTCTTTTGGGCCCCTTTTTTGAATTTGTGCCCCTGCCCCCAATATTTTCAGGGTGATGAATTGGACTGATCCCTTATGTTATCTTGTTGGGGGTAATCTTAATTTCACTTTCCTTCAGTTCTTTGAATTTCAAGAACACGCCGGTTAACTTCGATTTACAGGAATGGAGTGAAGGTAAAACCTTCATTTAGCCCATTAGGGGCCAGTGAGTGGAGACGAAATATCCATCTCGTCTCCTCTTGCTGTAGCTTGCGGTCCACGCTGCCCTGCCTGGGAGAACTCTGCATCTTTTGTATCCCCCAGACCTTCAGGCCATTAGTCTTGCCATCATGGCATTTCTCTACATGTCTGGATAGTGGCGTCTCCTCGCTTGTATTGAGTATGCTGAAATGTTTGGAGAGCCTCCTCCTCAATTCCTGAATAGTTTTGCCAATATACAGTTTGTCACACTCACATTGTATACAGTAAACTACCCCGGTGCTTTTGCAGTTTATGAATTCACGGATTTTAAATGTTCGCCCATCTTGTGGGATAGTAAACTCTCTTTTAGGAGTCATGAATTTACAGAAGCTGCATGCTCCACATGGGTAGGATCCTGTGGTTTTGAGCCATGTTCCCTTGCTCTTAGATGTTCTCTGGAAGTGACTTCGGACCAGCATATCTTTTAGATTCGGGCCTCGCCTATACGTAATGCTTGGATTGTCCGAGAGTATCTGTCTCAGATCTTTATCCGTCTTCAGGATATGCCAGTGTCTTTTGAGGACCTCGTACACCTTTTTACTTTGCACATCAAATGTGCCTATACATCTCACGACTTTACCTTCTTCTGCTTTTCTCTTAGACAACAGTTCCTCTCTATCAGCGTTAATGGCTCTATTAAAGGCTCGGTGCAGGACCTTTTTAGGGTAGCACCTCATACGAAATCTAGAGTATAGGGCATTGCTCTCCTTTCGGAAGGTCTCATCATCCGAACAGTTTCGTCGGGCCCTCAAATATTGGCCTACGGGAATGCCTCTTTTTAACGGTAACGGGTGATGGCTTTGCCAATGTAGGAAGCTGTTTGACGCCGTAGGCTTTCTGTATACCTCAGTTTTAATACCTCCTTCCCCATCCAATATAATTTTGAGATCAAGGAAACTGATACTCTCCATCTGGACCTCCATGGTAAGATGAGGCCTAGTTGATTATTATTCAACTTATCTGTGAATTCAGTGAACTCTGTGACCGTGCCATCCCAGAGAATTTAAATGTCGTCTATATAGCGACCCCAAAAAGAAATTAAATCCGTGTACTGTGTATTCTCCTCAGTGAAAACGTGTGGATCTTCCCACCACCCAAGGAACAGGTTAGCGAAACTTGGTGCGCAAACCGTCCCCATTGCCGTGCCGTGTGTCTGCAAATAATACGTGCCATCAAACATGAAATAATTGTGAGTGAGTAGAAAACGTAAGAGGTGAATGACTAAATCATTGTGATTATGGTAATGTGTCCCTTTGGTGTACAGATAGTGCTTTACTGCATGTATCCCCTTTTCGTGTTCTATACTTGTGTATAAGGCCTCGACATCGAGGCTGGCTATCAGGGTGTTGGGGCCTACTTGGATGTCCTTTAATTTTCTTACCAGGTCCAGTGTATCTTTTATATAGGATGGGAGGATTTCGACGAAGGGCCTTATGAATAGGTCCACATATGTGCTGATTCCTTCGCACAAACTATCATTTCCGGACTCAATTGGTCTGCCCGGTATAGGATCCCGTTTTTTGTGCACCTTCGGTAACGCATAGAAGGTAGCCGTCGTGGGATGTGCATTAAATAGGATCTTGTACTCGTCTTTGGAGATCAGGTTTTCCTCTTTGGCTGTCTTTAAGAGAGCCTCTAGTTCTAGTTTGTATTTTGTTGTGGGATTTGACTCTAGTTTCTTATAGGTTTTTTGATCTTTTAGCAATCTCATGACCATGTCTAAGTAATCTTCTTGTTTTAATAGGACGATGTTGCCCCCTTTGTCGGAGGGCTTTATAATTATTCCATCCTTTTTGGTCAGATCATCCAACACTCCCTTCTCTTCTAGCGTCAAGTTATTACTCACATCACTTTTTTTGGTCCTGATTTTCTCTAGATCCCTAGTCACTAAGTTAACAAAGGTCTCCACACTGGCATATCCTGAAAAGGGAGGGGTGTATCTGGATTTGGGGTCCAGATCCGTTAGGGGGGCTGAAGGGGTGAACACTTCGCCTCTACCCTCTCTCGACAATTCTTCCAAGACAGATAAAGCCTCCCGTTCTTTCCTACCAGGGTCTTGCCTCTCCTTTTCCTTAAATTCTTTGTGCAGCGGCAGCTTTCTGGCAAAAAGATTAACATCTTTTACCCAGGTAAAGCAGTTGAATCCTGGGGTCAGGGTGAAGGAGAGACCCTTACTGAGCAGAGATTCATATTGGGGTCCTAAACTAACTCCAGAAACATTAATAATTTGCAACGTATTGATGGTCTCTATATTTTCTGCTGGTTGTAACCCCACTTGTCTCTGTGTCTTAATTGTATCCCTGGCACTAAAAAGGCGGTGGCGTGGCAGTGGTCCCTGGTACTAACATTTGTGACATGGCTCCATGGTACCCCATGTAATGAGGAAGAAGAGGGTATAGAGGGTATAGAAGAGGCCGCCGATTGTACGTTTACATCCTGTGTGTTGGACATTTGATTTATCTGCGGTACATTTTGCCTCTTCTGATTTGGATTGGATCCCGTAGGTTCCCCTGGATTCTGTGGGTATTTTTTTGTTGTTTGATAGCCTCCTCTGTAATATTTATTCCTCTTTTTTGCTCCCGTTTTGGGATATCGCGTGTTTCCCTCTGACTCTGAGATGTCGGATTCTGATATATCAGTGTAGTCTCTCTGTTCTGTCCTCCTAGGATAAAAGGACTTATTGCTGTTCGTATTATTATAGATATAACAAGTCTCAAAGTCTCTTCTGTCTTTAGTGAATTGGTCTCCCGAAGCCACAAAGGCTTTTGAAACACTCAAGAGGTGTTTTGTTAAGACCCCTATTTTGGTCCAACCTGACCAAGAGAAGCCTTTTGTGGTCGAGGTCGACGCCTCCGAGGATGGGGTATGAGCAGTACTCTCCCAGGGGTCATCAACTTTCACGAACCTGAGACCATGCGCATTTTTCCCTGGTAAGTTCTCTCCTACCAAGAGAAATTATGATATTGGGAACACAGAATTGCTTGTTATTAAGTGGGCCTTTGAGGAGTGGCATCATTTTTTGGAGGGGGCCCTACATTGGGTTACTGTTCTAACTGACCATAAAAATATCATGTTTTTGGAGTCTGCTAAACAGTTAAGTCCCAGACAGGCTAGATGGGCATTGTTTTTCACACGTTTTAACTTCTGTATTACTTTCAGGCCAGGAAGTAAAAATATTAAAGCTGATGCCATGTCCCGAAGTTTCTGTGCTTTCCAACCTCCTGACACTCCACCTGAACCTATATTGCTGGCAGGAGTCATTGTGGCTTTGTGTATTTGTCCCTGGTCATTTACGTCTCCGACTGTTGGGTGAGTGTCACAACTCTGTTTTTAGTGGACACCCGGGTATTAATGCCACCAAGGAACTTGTTTCCAGGTTTTATTGGTGGCCCACCTTGTCTAGAGATGTCCACTCATATGTTTCCGCATGTGAGGTTTGTGCCAGGTCCAAGACCCCTAGGTCCCGTTCTGTGGGTAAGTTACGACCACTGCCCATCACGAATAGGCAGTGGTCTCATATTTCTATGGATTTCATTACCGACTTACCGGTTTCTGAGGGTAAGTCAGTTGTGTGGGTGGTGGTGGACAGATTTAGTAAAATAGTACACTTAAACCCTCTGTCAAAATTGCCTAGTGCCAAGACTCTGGCTTCCCTGTTTGTTGATCATGTTATACGTTTACACGGAATCCCAGAGAATGTGGTTTCAGATAGAGGTGTCCAATTTGTTTCAAGGTTTTGGAGGGCTTTTAGTCGTAAATGTAACATCTGTTTGTCTTTTTCTTCGGCCTTTCATCCGGAGACCAACGGTCAAACTGAACATTTGAACCAGTCTCTAGAGCAGTATTTGAGGTGCTATGTCTCCGATAACCAACAGCTGTGGGTGAAACATCTGCCTCTGGCTCTGTAAAGGGGGAATATTATTCACCAATATTTATGCAAATATCAATAATTAATATTCATAAATAGGGGGAGCCGTCTAATTATACCTTTATATTACAATACAATACTTTCACTTTGCCTTACGCTAATCACTAAGCTAGCTGCATGCGCCTTACTAAACTAACTATCGCTAATAACCACACATTACACAGATAGTTATATATAAAACACAGTAATTATTAATACCAACAATATACTATGCATGCAATACACTAACACAGTACTATAAACACAGCACTAAACTACACTACACGGTTCCCAAATTTCACCCACAAACTAACTATACAGTACACTCACACATGTATTAGCAGCCCACCCCACCTGACTAATTCTATCCCTAAGAGAACGAAGAAGGGTTAACGGTGGCACAGCAGGGGTGACCGCAGGCCACAGACAGAGATACATTCTGGGGAAATGGGGAGAAGGGATGCTCCTGCAGGCAATGCAAGGGTTAATACCTTGCAAGAGTATGATGGAATAGGGGTGGATAGTGGGGGTTAGGATCAGGGAGAGGGATGGTGGTGAGGGTGTAAGGGGTGATATCGTTGGTGGGACAGGGTAGGTAAGGGTTAATCAGGGGGATCGTTGGTGGGATAGTGGTAGGGGATCAGGGATTTAAGGGTAAATAAGGGGGGGAATCGTTGGTGGGATAAGGGTTAATAAGGGGGGATATCGTTGGTGGGTAAGCGGTGGAAGGGTTAATAAGGGGGTGATACTTAGCGCTTAGTTGCTCGTTCGTCTAGGGGGGTGCTCGTTGTCCAGGGAGATCCTCTTCAGGGGGGGCGGCTCGGCTTCTGAACCCCTCTGAGCGCCGGCTACTCTCTCCTTCAGGGAGGCCGGTAGGGAACTCTCCTTCAGTGCAGGGCTGCCGGAATTTATATCCCACAGCCCGCACTCCCTGCAGCACCTTGCATTCCGGACAGCGCGATAGTAATCACGCTGCTGTAATGCGCATAATAGAAGGAGGGGAGGTTTCTCCCTCCCTTCTATCATGCATAATTATCTCCAGCAGCGCTGGAGATAATTAGAACAAAGGACTCAGATTCTGTTGAACCTGAGTCCTTTGTATCCATCAGGATGACAGGACCCTTGTCCGGTCATTCTGATGCAATCAGCCAGATTGCATCAGTGTGAATGCTTGGGGCACATTCACACTGATGCACCTGGTTTCAGGTCCTATGGAGGGGGATATATGTATTGGGGTATATAGGGGACATATATATTTATATATACTATGTACCTATTAGGGGGACCTATAAGGGGGCACATATCTATACGGGGGCACAGATATACATAAGGGAGCATATACATACAACAAGGGACCTATAAGGGGGCATATATTTCCCACAGGGGCCAACATAAGGCCCTGTGGGCCACCAAGGGCAGACGTGCGCAGATGCTGGGCACATCTGCGCACATCATCCCATGATATGGCAGTCAATGT
The DNA here is from genome assembly GCF_905171765.1 of Bufo bufo. Lineage (NCBI taxonomy): Eukaryota > Metazoa > Chordata > Amphibia > Anura > Bufonidae > Bufo > Bufo bufo. Next base: position 131,718,982 of record NC_053396.1, read on the forward strand.
ATGCATATATACTATACATGCATGCACGTGTTTGCATGCATGCATGGATATATATGCCTACGTCTCAACCCTTCCTCAACAGGCTCAATTTGCCATTAACAACCAGGTGAATTCATCTACTGGCATGTCTCCGTTTTACTGTAATCTTGGTTTTCATCCGCAATTTAGTTTGTTTTTGCCATCCTCTTCGCAAACTCCAGAGGCTGATGTAATAGCTAGAGAACTGTGCACAGTCTGGGCCCAGGTTCAGTCAAACCTGAGAAAAGCCCAGGAGATTCCAAAAAGTTACGCAGATAAAAAGCGCTCTCGAGGAGTAGATTTTGAGTTGGGTGATAAGTGTGGCTGTCCACCAAGAATTTGTCTTGGAAGGTACCCTCGAATAAGTTTGGACCACGGTTTATTGGGCCTTATGAGATTGTGGGCATTATTAATACTGTATCTTTTAAGTTAAGATTACCCGACTCCTTTCATATCCATAATGCTTTTCACAAGTCTTTACTTAACCCCTTAGGGACTTAGGGCGTACCGGTACGCCCTGTTTCTCGAGTCCTTAAGGACTCAGGGCGTACCGGTACGTCCTAACTTTAAACAGACATTGCGGCGGGGGTTAATAGGAACAGGATGCCCGCTGAAATCATTCAGCAGGCATCCTGTCACAACGCCGGGGGGGGTCATGTCAATTCAGACCTGCGGTTTGCGGCTTTTACCTGCGGTTGCGGCGGCTGTGCGGCGGTGCCATCGGGTCCCCATGCGGCTGTAGGGGGGACCCGATGGCATGGAAGGCAGCGCGATGTCTAAGGAAGGCATCGCGCTGCCTTCTGGTGAAGAGCCTGTGAGATCCAGCCCCCTGGATCTCACAGGCCGGAAGCTGTATGAGTAATACACACAGTATTACTCATACAGCCAATGCATTCCAATACAGAAGTATTGGAATGCATTGTAAAGGATTAGACCCCCAAAAGTTCAAGTCCCAAAGTGGGACAAAAAATAAAGTGAAAAAAAGTTTAAAAAATTTAGTTTTCCCCCCAAAAAATTAAAAGTTTCAAGTAAAAATAAACAAAAACGTCATTTTCCCCAAATAAAGTTTAAAAAAAATTGGTAAAAAATATGGGAAAAAAAGAAAGTATACATATTAGGTATCGCCGTGTCCGTATCGACCGGCTCTATAAACATATCACATGACCTAACCCCTATGATGAACACCGTAAAAAATAAAAAATAAAAACTGTGCTAAATAAACAATTTTTTTTGTCACCTTACATCACAAAAAGTACAACAGCAACATCAAAAAGGCGTTTGCCCACCAAAATAGTACCAATCTAACCGTCACCTCATCCCGCAAAGAATGAGCCCCTACCTGAGACAATCTCCCAAAAAATAAAACAACTATGGCTCAGAATATGGAGACACTAAAACATCATTTTTCAAAGCTGTTATTGTGTAAAACTACTACTACTACTTATTAGGTATAGATATACTGCGTCCGTATCGACCGGCTCTATAAAAATATCACATGACCTAACCCCTCAGATGAACACCGTAAAAAATTTAAATAAACCATTTTTTATCACCTTAAATCACAAAAAGTGTAATAGCAAGCGATCAAAAAGTCACACGCACCCCGAAATAGTGCCAATAAAACCGTCATCTTATCCCACAAAAATCATACCCTACCCAAGGTAATCGCCCAAAAACTGAAAAAATTATGGCTTTCAGACTATGGAAACACTAAGGCTCAGTTCACACTTGAGCGTTTCTGAGACGCGCGTTTTACGCGCATATTTGTCGCGCGTTTTACGCACGTTTTTATGCGCGTTTTTTGCAATAGTAAACACGCGTTTGACGCGCGTTTGTGTGATTGACTGCAGTGTTGTCCAATGAGCAAATATCCCTGTCTATATGAAGTTTGGCCAATCATAGGGCAGTGTAGGTGTGCAATTCCATGTGTGTTGGTAGAGTGTGTGGTTTGAAGTCATGGAATGCTTTAGACGGCGACGTGTTGCGGCACTTGTTGCAGCTATCGAACTGGAACGCTTGAGGAGAAGGCGGGACAGCGGGCGACGCTTCTGGGTCCATCCTGTCATTGCCAATAGACAGGAGAGGGGCCAGTTCTGGGCACTGTATGCGAAACTCCGTGGCCATGAGGACAAGTTTTTTGACTACACCAGGATGTACATCCCCAGGTTAGTACGTATATGTTGTTGCAATGTTTTTTCAATGGTTAAGCTAAGTGTTTTGTGCTTTTTGTATTGTTAACCCTGAACATTTTATTGTTTCCCAGCTTTGACGAGCTCCTGGTGCTGTTGTCCCCTCATTTGCAGCGTCAGGACACCTTCATGCGGGACTGCATCCCACCAGTGGAAAGACTGGTCATTACTTTGCGGTAAGTCGCCTATTATTGTGGCCATTTTAACCATTTGCAGTGTGTTGTGCCAGGATCAGAGTTTCGCCGTGTTTCTCTTGTTGTTTGGGATGTATGAGTGTTTGTGCGGGGGGTATGTGATGTGTATGTTGACAACGTGTGGCATACATATCCCATACATGCATCATGTATCCACATTTGCCCATGTTTTACCTCTCACTTTCCAAAAATACTCCAAACATTTCCTTCCATTTTTTTTCCGTCAGGGAATGTATTAACATCATACATTTCAAAATTAAACAAAGGAGCATTTTTTTGGTATCAACATAAACATATTACAAAGCATTTTCTACATATGTGACCGTTTTTGTCACCCAAACCCTTGAGGCCGAGAATTTCCCTCTTCTCATTTTCACAGGGTTTCATATTGCGGGCCAGAAAACTCTGCCTCGGGATCCCGCCGTGTCTCTCTGGCTCCGCGAGACTGATTGGCGGGTGGCATTTCAGTGGTGGTGGTGGTTGAGGTGCTTGGGCCCGTGCTTGAAGAGGGATATGGGTATGATGTGTGTTGTGTCTGCCATGTGTCAAGAGGGTGTTGTATGTTACTTTGTGTGTATGTGTGTGCTGGGTATGTGTGAGGGTGTTGTTGTGCTTGTTGGGGATGTAGTGGCCCATATTGTGGCCCATATTGTGGGCAATATTGTGGCCCATATTGTTGCCCATATAGTGCTGGCTGCTGTGGGGCCTGCTGTGGGGCCTGCTGTGGGGCCTGCAGTGGGGCCTGCAGTGGGGCCTGCAGTGGGGCAGTGCTAGTTGTTGCGATCTCATAAGGGATGCAATATTTGTCTATGGTCTTCGTCAACTCATCCCTTAGTTTTGTGACCATATTTCTGGGCACATGAAGCATTTTCTCCTCTAGACTGAGGAGAAAATAGGCATCCGAAGAAAGTTTTGGCACAGGATGTGCCAGGGCATCCAGGCAGCCTATTAGCCTGTCCTGTTGCCTCTCTGTTCTCCTCCTTTTATGTCTGGGCTGCTGACTTGCTTCTGGGACGGCTGGGACAGGCTGCATGGGGCTCACCAAACTCGGAGTGGGTGGGGGGCCTGGAGGACTCATTGGCCCCATAGATGGTCCGGGCTCACTGTCCATTGTTGTGCCCTCGTCCTCTTCATCGTCAACTCGCGCCTGGCTGGGTTCCCAGCTACTATCGGTGCTGTGAAGTGGAAAATCTAGGTAAGTATGTTCCCCATATGAAATTGAATGTATGTCATGTCATACCACAGCCTCTCCTCAATGTGTATGGCCTTGACTCACCTCCGCATTTCCGTGCATGGAATCAAAAAAGACAGCTGCTGGGCATGCACGTAACTGGAGCGTGCGCTTGGGGACGATCCGCTCCTCTGCTCCCTTTGTTTGCGCCTATGGCGGATAAAGGCGTCTTTCAGGCTTTTCCATTTGCCTTTCATAGTGGTGACTTAGGAAAAAAAAATACACAAATTAATAATGTCTCTTTATTTTCTTACATTTGTTTCAGATATTTAGCTACCGGACAGTCATTGACCAGTCTACACTTCGCCTTTCTCATCGGGAAGTCCACAGCCAGTATGGTCGTCCGGGAAACCTGCGTGGCAATTTGGGACGTCCTTCATCCTGCTGTGATGGCCCAACCACAGAAGGAGGACTGGCTGCAAATTGCGGATAATTTTTTAGAATCCTGCAATTTCCCAAACTGTGTCGGCGCAATAGACGGCAAACACATCCGCGTTCAGAAGCCCATCAGGAGCGGGAGTCAATTTTTTAATTATAAAAAATATTTCTCGTTTGTTCTTTTTGCGGTGTGTGATGCAAACTATTGCTTCAGGTACATTGACGTGGGGTCCTACGGCAGCAGCTCAGACTCAGCTGTTTTCGGGCATTCTGCCTTTGGCCAAATGCTCAATAATAATGAGATGGACCTCCCGGGGAACACCACACTGCCTGGGACCACTTATCCGGCTATGCCCTTTGTTTTTGTGGGGGACGAGGCGTTTGCGCTGGGGGAGCATGTGATGAGGCCGTACTCCAGCCGGGGACTCTCCATTGATAGGCGGGTATTTAATTACCGGCTGACAAGGGCACGCAGGGTGGTGGAGTGCGCCTTTGGCATTTTAGCAAACAAATGGCGCTTTCTCCATTCTCCGATTAATTTAAAATTGGAGACCGCCATCTCGGCCGTGAAGGCAGCGTGTGCTCTGCATAATTTTGTACGTATACGGGATGGCTTTAATTTTGAAGATTCCCTCAGCCATTCCTTGGAGAGTCCTAATCCGAGCGGTGTGCGTGGGAGCAGACACGGTGTGGCTGTCCGGGACCACTTCACCGAATATTTTTTATCACCACATGGGGCGTTACCCTGGCAATTGGAAGCCATCTAAGTTTATGTTAATTTATATTTTTCGTCTGAAAAGAGTGTTTCAATTGTATTTTATTTTGCATTTTGGTGGTTTATTACTATGCCTAAATGACCAAATTTGAAATGCACTTTTGTGCATTTGTGTTTTTTCACCTATATAGTGCCCCTTGTGGATGCCCCTATAGTGGCCATCAATAGTCGTCTGTTAACACTGGTAAAAAATGTGGGCGAAAACATGTGTCCCATTTAAGTGCCCCATACTCGGCCAGTAGAATATAAGCCCATGTGGGCGAAAGAACGGATTCCATCAAGGTGCCCAATACTGCCACGTTATAAACAGAAGCACCTAAAATATGCCAGCCCACCCATAGCCCACAATCTGTGGATTTTGAAAATGTACACAATATCAATAACAACTTAGGATTCCAATCCCTCAACCCAAAATTAGGCCTACATTTCAAAATGCCACTACATTTGCGGATTGAAAGAGCGCAGTCTGCCACAAGACAGTGGAACCACTGCAAATTGAACATACTGGGCCATTGCATTGTACCAGAATGTGGGGAGGGTGAACCAGGACAGTACTAAAAACTAAAGGGCTGAGGGGACACTATACAACATGTAATGTGCACATCATTCTTTGTAAACTAAGGCCACTGAGTGCCCATATACAAGAACAGGGATGGTGATGCTGCGTCGTTCTCTCACTGTTGCTAAAATCCCACTCCATGCACAGGCTCCAGCAAGTAAAATACAGCCCAGCATTTGTGGAGGTGGCGTTTGACAACAGCTGGAGGGCTGCAGGTAGAGCTGGCCAGGGCTATTACATATAGTTGGTACACCACTGCACACAAGGAGTTTACTTTTCACATTACAACACACATGGAAATACCTTTTCCCTTTTTCACTGTCTTTGTGAAAGTTGCCCAATCTGGCCAGATTCTTTTACCAATATCCTCCCAGGCCTGCTGCCTGCTGCTCCTAATTTTATAGTTGCCATCCTGTGTGTCATATAGGCAGCGTTTGGCTTGCACCAGCCTGATCAGGGTCTCAGTGTCACATACAGACTCCTCCATGCTGGCTTCTCTCCAAAACTGTGCTTTGCACCTGGTGTTGTGCCTTTTCCAGCATGTTGCAAAATCATAAACGCGCGTTCGAACGCGCGTTTTCGGTGTAAAAAACGCGCAAAATACAAGCGTTGCGCGTTCCCATTGAAGTCTATTGGGCCAAAACGCGCGACAAACGCCCATAAAAACGCTCCCGAACTTGTGTATGCGTCTGGCGTTTTACAGCGCGTTCGAACGCGCTGTCAAACGCGAAAATGTGAACCAGTCCCATAGGGAAGCATTGCTTTGCATCGGTTATGCGTTTTACAGCGCGTTCGAACGCGCTGTAAAACGCTCAGGTGTGAACTGAGCCTTAAACATGATTTTTTTTGCTTCAAAAATGAAATCATTGTGTAAAACTTACATAAATAAAAAAAAAGTATACATATTAGGTATCGCCGCATCCATGACAGCCTGGTCTATAAAAAAATCACATGATCTAACCTGTCAGATGAATGTTGTAAATAAAAAAAATTAAAAAAAACGGTGCCAAAACAGCTATTTCTGACACTGTCTTCTCTGATCGAGATCTTAAAAAGATTTTAGCTTTTTCACATGGAACCTCACCGTGTATACGCCTACAAGAAAACCACTTCAAGCTTCTTACCAGATGGTATAGAACTCCAGAGTTCTTGCATAGATGTGGTGTGGCCCCTGATCGGCTGTGCTGGAGATGTGGTAAAGGCACAGGTTCATTATCTCATATATGGTGGTCGTGCCCATTGATCATACCATTTTGGGAAAACATCTCCAAGATAATTAAAAAAGTTACCACCCCTGAGTTCAAGATCACAGCGGAGATGGTTTTCTTCTCCCTGCCAACTGACCTATATAGGCCATCTAAGCAGAATTTAGTGACCCATCTCATTTCGGCAGCTAAGGCCATTATCCCTCTCCATTGGAGAGATACCAGCACCCCTTCCATACAAGAGTGGGAAGCCAAAGTAAATCAAATATCCCAATTCGAAGAAATGACAAGTTGGATTAACAGAAACCATGAGAGATTCCTAAAAACTTGGCAACCTTGGAAGACACTGAATGAGGGTGGGCGGGGTGGCTCGCTCTAGTTATTTATACTAAGAGTAGGTCTGGAGACAAAGATCATTGGGTAACCAACAGGGCAATCAGCTGCAAGATGTTTAAGGATATTGACGGACTCAAGTGTATTAGGCCTCGATGTACTCACCCCCTCCCCCCCCCCCTCTCTTCCTTAGTTTCTTCTCTTTTCATTCTTCTTTTTCTTTTCTTTTTTTGTCTTCTTTCCATATTATTTCTTCATACCATTGTCTAGGTCTATATTGCAAGGAGGTAGTATTTGACATTCTCATCGCCATATTGCCAGGATGTCTCTATATAGTCAAAACTGTTTAAATGACTATGACATTGTAGTGTGATACTTAATATGTCATGCCTGGCTTTTGTATCCCTCCCTGTGAGGAGGTAAATTACTGTCTATAGGATACCTCTGTTTATATCTCTATTGAAAATTCTGAAAATAAAGAATTTATAAAAAAAAACAACAGCTATTTCTTGTTATCTTGCCTCACAAAAAGTGTAATATAGAGCAGCCAAAAATCCTATGTACCCTAAACTAGTACCAACAATACTGCCACCCTATCCTGTAGTTTCTAAAATGGGGCCACTTTTTTGGAGTTTCTACACTAGGGGTGCATCAGGGGGGCTTCAAATGGAACATGGTGTCAAAAAAAACAGTCCAGCAAAATCTGCCTTCCAAAAACCGTATGGTATTCCTTTCCTTCTGCACCCTGCCGTGTTCCCGTACAGCTGTTTACGACCACATATGGGGTGTTTCTTTAAACTACAGAATCAGGGCCATAAATATTGAGTTTTGTTTGGCTGTTAACTCTTGCTTTGTTACTGGGAAAAATGAATTAAAATGGAAAATTAGCCCAAAAATTGAAATTCAGAAATTTCATCTCCATTTGCCAATAACTCTTGTGGAACATTTAAAGGGTTAACAACGTTTGTAAAATCTTTTTTGAATACCTTGAGGGGTGTAGTTTCTTAGATGGGGTCACTTTTATGGAGTTTCTACTCTAGGGTTGCATCAGGGGGGCTTCAAATGGGACATGGTGTCAAAAAAACCAGTCCAGCAAAACCTGCCTTCCAAAAACCGTATGGCATTCCTTTCCGTCTGCGCCCTGCCGTGTGCCCGTACAGCGGTTTACGACCACATATGGGGTGTTTCTGTAAACTACAGAATCAGGGCCATAAATATTGAGTTTGGTTTGGCTGTTAACCCTTGCTTTGTAACTGGAAAAAAATTATTAAAATGGAAAATCTGCCAAAAAAGTGAAATTTTGAAATTGTATCTCTATTTTCCATTCATTCTTGTGGAACACCTAAAGGATTAACAAAGTTTGTAAAATCAGTTTTGAATACCTTGAGGGGTGAAGTTTATAGAGCCCATTTTTGGGTGGTTTCTATTATGTAAGCCTCGCAAAGTGACTTCAGACCTGAACTGGTCCCTAAAAATTGGGTTCTTGAAAATTTCTGAAAAATTTCAAGATTTGCTTCTAAGCCTTGTAACATCCCCAAAAAATAAAATATCATTCCCAAAATGACCCAAACATGAAGTAGACATATGGAGGTATTACTATGTATTATAGAAGTAGAGAAATTGAAACTTGGAAATTTGCAATTTTTGACCAATTTTTGGTAAATTTTGTATTTTTTATAAATAAAAATTATTATTTTTTTACTTCATTTTACCAGTGTCACGAAGTACAATATGTGACGAAAAAACTATCTCAGAATGGCCTGGATAAGTCAAAGCGTTTTAAAGTTATCAGCACTTAAAGTGACACTGGTCAGATTTGCAAAAAATGGCCAAGTCCTTAAGGTGAAATAGGGCTGAGTCCTTAAGGGGTTAAAAAGTATGTGTCACCTGTATCCTCTTCACAGGAATCTCTACCACCAGTGTAGGTGGCTGGTCAACCAGAATTCTAAATCTATACGATTATTAATGCGAGAAAGGTCCGTAACTCTCTGCGATATTTGGTCCATTGGAAGGGCTTTGGTCCTGAGGAGAGGTCTTGGGTGCCGGCTAGTAAGATGCATGCTGCGAAGCTAAGGAGAAGATTCCATCTAACTCACCCGGAAAAACCTGCTCCAGTAATTATTGGTCTGGTGGCCCCTCGTGGAAGCGGAAGTACTGTAACGCCTCCTCAGCACGGCCATCATTCCCCTAGACTACGAGCAGCAGGGGAGCTGAGTGCCGATAATGATGAATCGGCGCTCGGCTATGTTGGGCTGTGTAATGTGAGTCACGTGATGCTGGCCACGTCATGTGACTCACCAGTCAGGGCTATTTAAACAGGCAGCCTGCTGGCCACAGGTTGCCTGTGACTGGTCTTTTGTTACCCTCACCAGCGTTTTCTTGGATTGTGTATCTCGTGTGTGCTTTGACCTCGGCTCTGTTTATGACCTCGACCTCGCTACCTCCTTTTGTACTTTACGTGACCGTTTGGCTTCTGACCTCGACTTTGTTTGTGACCTCGACCTTGCTAGCTCCTTTTGGTATTTATGCGTCCTCCTGGCTTGACCCTTGCTTTGTCTACGGTATTTGTATTTGTCTTTAGGCCCCTGCACTTATCTAAGAAAGGGACCGTCGCCAAGTTGTACGCCGACAGTTAGGACGGGCCCTGCAAGTAGGTAGGGATAGAGGTGCGGGTGGATAACAGGGCTACACTTATCCATCCCTACCGTGACAATATCATTATACATCCAGCCAAGTTATGATGAAACATTTTTGGTGGTACATTAAAAAGTCATTTCTAATGGAGTTTGTTTTCATTCCTCATCATTTTGCATAATTTCCCTCTATCCTCCGATCAGCACCACACCAACGCATTCGCCAGGTGCCAAGTACTTGGCATGGCAGCCAGAGGCCTTCTGGAAGACGCCAGACTTCCAATGTCCCGGCTGCTATTACATTCTGCCTCTGGCTGCCTGTCAGAATAACTATGCAATGTAAAGCTCCTATAAGACTGCACAAAAATCAAGCAAATTATTGGGAAGAAACTCTCACAGGAACACTCGGTCCCAATAATTGACTCGTATAATCGAGCAATCAATCAGGATGAAAGATGCTTGATTACCGGCAGCACATCTCCCTATGTAATCTGCAAAACACGGACACTGGTCGTGTGCGTTCCACATTTTGCGGACCGCACATGGCTGGCACTATAATAGAAATTACTATTCTTGTCCGCGATTGAAGACAAGAATAGGACATGCTCTATCTTTCTTGTGGGGCCGCGGAACAGAACTACTTTTGCGGCCCCACTGAAATTAATCGGTCCGTACGAGTTCCGCAAAATTAAGGAATGGATGCGGACCCATTCATACAGTTGTCTAAATGAGCCGTAATGAATAGAGCAGAATGAGGGAGGGATAGCTGTGGTAGCAATCATTCCTTCCACATTCAGCGAACTTCAAGCGGATCCGTTATGCTGGCCATAGACTTCTATCGTGATGGAATGCATATAGAAATGCCTCTAAAGGCATTATGCATTCCATTATGCATTCCATCATTGTGTTATGGTCCGTGGTAACGGAATCCATAACGCAATTCAGCATATACCTGAACCCGAACTTCAAAATTGAAGTTCGCTCATCCCTAATTATCATCCATTGGCATTCACACTTGCAGCGTCCCACTAGAGTACCTGGGCACTGCAAAAGCTTATTTTGTCACATGTTGTATTACACTGTATTTCATCCTTGTGTGAAATCCCTGTTACCAGGCTGTCAGGTGCACTACATACATTCCACCACTAGATGGGGGTAGCACCACAGTATATATAGCGCAGTTCAGGCCTAGTTAGGGGGTTGGTGAGAGAAGAAGAAGAAGATGGATTGAGAAGCTAGGGGGAAGGAGAGATCCCCTCTCCTCTCAGCTCTCTTTTGGGCTCCACGGTCCAGAGAAGCCTATTTCTACAGCAGTGTCAAGCCGGGAAGATAGGCAGAGGTGAAGTCTGTATTCTACCATTCGCTCCTCCGGAGCACCAAGTGGATTTTGTCAAGTTTACGGTGGATAAAGACAAAGGAAGGACAAGGCCATTATTCTGGGCTCTAGGTGCCTTTGTATCTAGGTGAAGGAATTAATAGCTTCCGGCAGCCTCACCGTTATTCTAGGACAGATGAGATTTCTGTTGCATCACTTATGTGTAGAAAGAAAAGACTGGAACTACCTCAACTGAGACTGAAGTAAGGCAAGGAGCTGAGTATCAGTGAGTACACAACTAACTACCCTAGACTGACACATTACTACCAGCACAGCCTGTTACTGGGATTAATCACATCCAACTTGCATGTGTATCAGAGACTGCTTTATTACTGGATGTAAACTGTTACCAAGAACCTGGTTATAGTAAAGTTTTCAGTTGGATTCAAACCTGCCTCATTCTTCTAACTCCATACTACTACAACTCTCAACATTTTGCACCATCAAGGTGCTGGTGTCACGACAATATCTAAGTCAGGGGCTCAGCCGCACAAGCACTCAGCACCCATTCACCATCAAGGGCACCTCGATCACCACCTGGCCGGTGTCCCCTGTAATAGAGTGTGCCCTGGAGAATCCAGTGCTGTTCTCCCCTTCACTGCACCGCTGGCCTAGGGAGGCATCTGCTAAACCGTGAGTAACCAATGAACTGTGTGGCGAAACCAACGTCGCCACTGGGTTTTGGAGGGGCCTGGTTGCCAGCCTCTTGCCCCAGGATTATGGGCCCTCTCATCAGCCCATGCTAAACTAAAACCCCATGGCGATTTGACTGTGTTGTGGCATCTGAGCTCTGTTTGGATATTTTGAGCGCTCAGATCCAAGCCATCTGGGGATATGTTAAATGTCTATGTTACTGTGATGGTTGGGACATTGTATATTTAAATAGTGATGTCTGTCCTATTGTCCCCACGTGTGTATTGGCGATTTCCTTTTGTCCTGAGAGATAATTGAATTACTTCTCGGTTGTCTCCAGGACAGAAGACATTGTGTATTCTCCTGCCTGTGATAGTTACATCAACCCATTGTGTAAGGTAATTGTGTCACAGGCAGAGGGGAGGATTTTGTGTGGGAGTGTTTTACTGTATTGTACGTGTTTATTGGTTGTTTTTACAAAACCCTGTGGGTGGTACTAATGTGTACCAATGTTATATAAGAACAATAAAGACACAGCTCTGGGTGACCACTGCTTGACCCTCAACACGGAGCCTCGTCTCGTTCTTGGGGGGATTCACTGTATGCTGTTAGAGACTGATTGCTAGGAGGGTAAGCCGCTTGGGTGTGTTTCCTATTCGTCTGCTAGCAGCTATTCGTGAGGTTCCGTTCGGGAGTTTGGAGAATTCCTTTGTATGCCGTTACAAACTGTCTTGTACACTTCGGCCCACCGTGAACCTCACGTGTTCTACCCCTGCGGACTGGCACGGTGCACACTGCCCAAATATCTTAGGCTGGTTGCACACTAGTGAGTTCAACGCATTGAACTCGCAGCGTGTCTCTGTGGAAGCTTCCATACTGACCTCCCTAGCACTGACTGGGTCGCATAGCATTATATTGATTTATGATGCTATGTAACCCTTACAGTTCTGGAATGTATTGTATACCACTGACAGCATTATGTCAGTGTTCTACAATACATTCCAGAACTCCAGGTTCAGGTCCTCTAAACGGGATTGGCTGCATCTGAAACCACTCAATCTATTAAAGGGAACCTGTTGCAGGGATTTTGTGTATAGAGCTGAGGACATGGGTTGCTAGATGGCCGCTAGCACATCCGCAATATCCAGTCCCCATAGCTCTGTGTGCTTTTATTGTGTAAAAAAAAACAATTTGATACATATGCAAATTGACCTGAGATGAGTCCTGTCCCTAAGATGAGTCCAGCGTGAAGGAGCCCAGCACCTCCCCGCATCCTCAGAATCTCCTCCTTGCTCCACGACGGCAGAAAGCTAGAGCGCCATAATTTCGCGATTCGCGAACTAGCACATGCGCAGTGTCGTCATAGTGTTCCTTCCCTGTGCTGGCATCAGCCTCAGGGAACTAAACTGTGCATGCGCTAGCTCGTGCATCGCGAGATTACGGCACTCTAGCTTTCTGACGTCGGGGAGCAAGGAGGAGATTCTGAGGATGCAGGGCGGTGCTGGGCTCCTTCATGCTGGACTTATCTCAGGGACAGGACTCATCTCAGGTTAATTTGCATATGTATCAAATCGTGTTTTTTTACACAATAAAAGCACACAGAGCTATGGGGACTGGGTATTGCGGATGTGCTAGCGTCCATCTAGCAGCCCATGTCCTCAGCTCTATACACAAAATCCAGGTGACAGGTTCCCTTTAAGGTATCTGATTATTCAGCCCTACAGGACAATTTTAGCAATCCCCAATGCCAGAAGTCATTTTTTAGTCACCTTGCCTCTCCAAACAATTTGCTAACAAACTATCAAAAGGTCCCATGATTCCCAAAATGGTATCAATAAAAACTATAGTTAGCCCTGCAAAAAAATTAGCTTTCATACAGATCCGTTAGCAGAACAATAAAAAAGTTACGGGTCTCAGAATATTACAATTGGTTTTCTAAAAATAAAAAGGTTTAGTAATGCAGTAACATCCATGGTGTCAATACTGCATAGGATAGTGTCGGCAGATGCCAAGAACTGGAAAGCCGCAAGTAGCAAGCCTGAGATATGGGGCAAAATATGACAAAAGTGGGTCCTTTCAGAATACATTTCTTAGGCTTATCTCTGAATACTGTGTCCTTCTTTGTATAGGAAAAAAAACAAATATGTTGGCATCAGTTAGAGTTGTTTTTTTTAAGTGGATGAGTCATATGCATCCATTTTTAATGCCATACACGGTATGCTAAAAATGTAAACTGCAAATATATAAGATAAATGTGGTATATTATCTGTACATCTTAGCCTTAGAAGTGTTGTTTCAGCACAATCAAAGATGGCATACCTCTCAGCACTTGTGCCTTATTCACACATTAGTGTTCGGTCAACGATTTCCATCAGTGATTTTGAGCCAAAACCAGGAGCAGCTCTAAACACAGAACAGGTACAGATCTTTCCATTATACCTTATCTCTGTGGAGGCTCCAATCCTGGCTCACAATCACTGATGGAAATCACTGCCCAAACACTGATATGTGAATAAGGCATAAGCGCTGAGTTCATTTGTCTCATGCTATTTTTGTTTCAGAGGTTGCAGCTATTGACTATATTGGGCCAACCATTTTGTCTCCATAAAAAGAAAAGCTGAGCTGTTTGGAGATGAACTAGCATGCCACCACATTCTACCGAGCATCAGGAGTGGCAGCAGCCCGATTCCCATGTCCTGGCATGCACAGATAAGCTACTGTCAAGAGTGGTTGAAACAAACATGCCTGCTCAACTAAGATTGAGTGATTACAGTCATGGACAAAAGTTTTGAGACTTACGCAAATTTTGTTTGCTGCTTCAGTTTTTCTTGTGGCAATTTGCATTAACTCTAGATTGTTATTAAGAGTAATCAGATGAATTGCAATTAATTGCAAAGTCATTCCCTGCCATGAAAATTAACTTAATCACAAAGACCCAATTTCCACTGCATTTTAGCCCATCCAAAAAACATCTTCTCATTAGCTCAGGAGAAAGTATTAACAGGCAAGGACATTTCTGCTTGAAAGACTGCACTTAAATCAACCATTTAACAGATAATCAAGAACTTCAAGGAGAGAGCTTCAGCTGTTGTGAAGAAGACATCAAGGTACCCTAGAAGGTCCAGCAAGTTCCAGGATTGTCTCCTAATGAGGATTCAGCTACAGGATCGGGTCACCCACTGTCCTGAGTTTGCTCAGGAACAGCAGCAGGCAAGTGTAAGTGCATCTGCATGCACAGTGAGGCAAAGGCTTTTGGAGAATGGCCAGATGTCAAGAAGGGCAGCAAAGAAGCCACTTCTCTATAAAAAAAACACATTTCAGGAAGTACAGGAATTGGGAGGATTGGGGTGAATTTATTTTCTCTGATAAAGCCCTTTCAGACTGTTTGGGACATCTGGAAAAATGATGGTCCAGAGAAGATAAGTTGAGCGCTACCATGAGTCCAGTGTCATGCAAACAGTAAATTACTGAGACCATTATACATGAGGTTGCTTCTCGTCCAAGTGAGTGGGCTCACGAAGAACACTGCTATGAATAAAGAATGGTATCAAAGTATCCTCCAAGGGCAACTTCTCCCTAAGACCCAGGAGCAATTAGACAAAAACACATAAATTGTGCTAAACTCCAAGGACTGATTAGTAGTAATGGACGAACATTGGCCGGGACAATTTACAAATGTGAACGCACGTTCACGATCAAATGTTCGTGAACCGCACGTTCGCGGCGGGCCCCATTCACTTTAATGGCAGGCGTACCTGAAAAACCTTCAGGTCATATTTGCAGCCAGCAAACACTTACTAGAAGTACACAAATGGTCCCACAACATGGACAGTGATATACCAGAGGGGGATCATTGGCAAAAATTCCCAAAAAAAAAATATGTATTTTAATCAGGGGACATTTTTATGCGTCTTAAAGGGAAACTCTCAAAAATGTGCCCTGCTGGAGCCTAGAAATTTTTTATTTCCTATCAGTTTGATGTACACAAATGTGCAGCACTCCACGTTTTTGTATCCTGCAGAGTCCATAAAAAAAATGCATACATTAACGTAATTTTTTTTTCTACCATTGAACTCTATGGTGAACGGACGCCACTGTACGGCATCAGTCTGAGGCATCTGTTAACGCATACATTTTTGGTATGCATTAAATGGATGGCAAAATAGGATGTGAACCCAGCCATAGCGCCAGAATAAGCATCAGTATACAGCGGAGCAGCGTGGCGGAGAGGGGAGGCCGCCATGTACTGACAGAGCGCTACCTGGTCCTGGTGGTCAGGGATGAGGATTGTGTTTCCCAAGGATCATTTTCTACTGGGAAATACAGGGCCCAGTATAATACACTAGAATCTATATAATATAAAGATATTATCCCTACCCCCGAATAATAATACAATTAGGTGGTCATTTATTATATTGAAATATGTCTATGTTAGGCGTATTTCTGACACAGATTGTGGCACAAATGTCCTTAGCACCGCAATCTGCATATTTTTCCTGCTCATGCCAGGTCTAAAAAAGGATGGCGTGGGCAGGGAAAGTGATACAGTTATGGCCATCCAGTTATTGGATACCACCGCCATACATTGACCGGATAACACCTCTGTACAGTGACCGGATAACACCGCCATACCGTGACCGGATAAAAGGGTATAAGAGGGCACAGTACAGGGAATGACTAGGGGCACTGCACAGGGTGTGGTAAGAGGGCACAATGCAGGGTATAAGGGGGCACAGTACGGGATGGGGGGCACAGTCACATGACCCTGTGACATTAGAAGGTCCTTATGGTGAATGCGGTTAATACGCCATCATAATGAGAGGCAGAGGAGTGAGACAGGGGTGTGATTATGTGGCTAGAGATAAAAAATTTAACTGTTGGCCAGTACAGGCCCCAAAAATTAGGCAATAGGCATTCACCTGACAGCAAAGAACTTTAGATTCTGTGGATGGAGGTACATTAGGCAATCACAGGATAAATATGTAACTGTCGGCCAGTACAGGCCCCAAAAATTAGGCAATAGGCATTCACCTGACAGCAAAGAACTTTGGATTCTGTGGCTGGAGGTACATTAGGCGGTCACAGGATAAATATGCAACTGTCGGCCAGTACAGGCCCCATAAATTAGGCAATAGGCATTCACCTGACAGCAAAGAACTTTGGATTCTGTGGCTGGAGGTACATTAGGCGGTCACAGGATAAATATGCAACTGTCGGCCAGTACAGGCCCCAAAAATTAGCCAATAGGCATTCACCTGACAGCAAAGAACTTTGGATTCTGTGGCTGGAGGTACATTAGGCAGTCACAGGATAAATATGTAACTATCTGCCAGTACAGGCCCCAAAAATTAGGCACTCACCTGACATAAAAGGCCTTTTATGCTGCTGTATATACAGCACATAAGGCAATGACGATTCTTTGTTTTGTGTGGTGGCGGATATGTGTGGGCTGGCATGAGGAAATTCAATTACACATGGTCATCACAGGTGTTGAATTCCTCCGAGATCCATTCCTCAATCATTTAAAAAAATGTGAGGTAGTCCACACTATTGTGAACTAGGCGAGTGCGCTTATCGGTCCCGATCCCCCCTGCTGCGCTGAACGTCCTTTCGGACAGAACACTCAACGAGGGGCAAGCCAAGAGTTCCATGGCAAATTGTGCCAGCTCTGCCCACAGGTCAAGCCTGCACACCGAGTAGTCAAGGGGTTCCTCGCTTCTCAGAGCGTCCACATCGACACCTGTTGGTCTAGGCATTTCCTGAGGCTGGATCCGGAGGACGGCTGTCGATGGGTTGGCTGCAAGAATGACCTCATATCCGAAGTGACCAACACATCTTCAAACCGCCCTCTTTTTGCAGGTGCGGTAGGATTGGTACCCGCACCTGTTTCGTTGTGGGTGGAAACTTCTCTGCCAGTGCCCGCAACAGCAGAATGCAGCATCTCTCACAGCAAAGCCTGGAAATGTTGCATTCTGACAGCCCTCTGTGATGCTGGTAACATGTCCGCCATTTTGTGTTTGTACCAGGGGTTTAAGTACGTTGCCACCCAGTACAGGTCCTTGACCTTTATGCTTTTTATATGGGGGTCCCTCTTCAAACACTGGAGCATGAAGGCCCCCATTTGCACTAAATTGGAAACGGTGGTGCGCCCTGGCTCCTTCTCATCACCCAGGAGAATGTCATCGGTCTCCTCCCCCCAGCCACGGGCAACACCAGTGATCCCCGAAAAAGTTTAAAGCCTGCTCTTCTTGCTCCTCCTCCTCCCCCCAGGCACCATCCTCCTCTGTTATGTACCTTCCCTGCCTGTGTTTGCTAGACCACGTGTCTGTGGTCAGATGTATCTTGGCACCGACACTGTGTATAGTCCAGGGATGCCCTTCTGGGAGAAATATTTCCTTCTGGGGACCTTCCATTGCGGTGTGCCAATGGCCCCAAATTTTCTAAACGCCTCCGAGTCCACCAATTTATATGGCAGTAGTTTGGCTAGCAGTTCCGACAAGCCAGCGGTCAGCCGTTGGGCAAGAGGATTAGCCGGCGTCATCATTTTTTTTATGCTCAAACATTTGGGCCACGGAAGCCTGCCTTGTGCCAGATGAACGCGACGACGGCATGGTGGAAGGTGGAGTGGAGGACAAATGAGAGGAGAAGAGGCAGGATGTGGAGCACCGGGAGTGTGGCTTTGTGGGTTCTGACGGCGTCGCTCCCACTGGGCTTGGTGATTGGAGGCCAGGTGACTTCTTAAGGCGTTCGTCCCTAGGTGAGTGTTGGGCTTACCGCGACTTATGCGTTGACAGCACAGGCTGCAGATGGCAACACTATTGTCAGCAGCTGACACGTTAAAAAAAGTCCACACTGCGGATCCATGTGCCGGCGTCCTGGGAGCACCAGATGTGACCATGCATGGTGGATGGCTTGCTCCAGATACATTTGCAGTCTGTTTTTTGCCTCCTGTGCACTGCGAGTTCTGCCTGCTTCTCCTCCCTATCTGCTGCTCCGTCTCTCCCTCTGAACTCCCCTCCTCTTCCTCTCTTGTGGGCACCCACGTGACGTCCATCGACATGTCATCATCGTCACCTTCACTACCACTGACATTAGAGATCTCGGAGTAGGCAGCAACAGCGGGGACCACCCTCCTAGGGCTGATCTGGGTTCTGTCGTCAGACCGCTGGGTGGCGGCCGTTGCTACCTCCTCTTCCTCATCCGATGCCAAGAATGGCTGCGCATCGGTAAGGTCTGGGAATAGATGGTAAAATAATTCCTCTGACTCGAGTGGAGGGGCTATGGTGGTGGTGGTGTTTTTGGGGGTGCACACAGCAGTGAGGAGGGTGCAGATACAGAGGATGAGGAGGGTACAGAAGCGGAAGGCTGAGTGAGCCACTCAACCAACTCTGGTGCTTCCTTTGACATAATCGCACGCACCTTCTCCAACTTCCCACTTAGGCTACTTTCACACTCGCGTTTGGTGCGGATCCGTCATGGATCTGCACAGACGGATTCGTTCAGATAATACAAACGTCTGCATCCGTTTTGAACGGATCCATTTGTATTATCTTTAACATAGTCAAGACGGATGCGTCTTGAACACCATTGAAAATCAATGGAGAACGGATCCGCTTTGTATTGTGCCAGATTGTGTCATAGAAAACGGATCCGTCCCTATTGACTTACATTGTATGTCAAAACGAATCCGTTTGGCTCAGTTTCATCAGACGGACACCAAAACGCTGCAAGTGTCCACCTCCAAAGCGGAATGAAGACTGAACAGAGGCAAACTGATGCATTCTGAGTGGATCCTTTTCCATTCAGAATGCATTAAGGCAAAACTGATCCGTTCTGGACCGCTTGTGAGAGCCCTGAACGGATCTCACAAGCAGAAAGCCAAAATGCCAATGTGAAAGTAGCCTTAGGCTCCGGCCTGGTGCACCGGCCCGACCCCTACCACCCCAAAATGACCCTGTGCCAAAGTCCCTAGAGAAGAGCAGGATTTGTGGAAGCTGATATATGGCAGGCCTCAATCAGTTGTTAGCTGAAGCTGGTATATCACCCTCAAGCAGTAATTTTTTGGACGCAGGTATATGGAAAACCTCTATCACTATTTTGTGGAAGCTGATATGTGGAAGGCCTCAATCAGTTGTTAGTTGAAGCAGGTATATAAAAACCCGCAATCTGTATTTTGTGGACACAGGTATATGGAAAACCTCAGCCCTCAATCAGTATTTTCTGGAAGCATACAAATGCACTATAATATACTTTCTATGTTAGAAAGTATATTATAAGTATATCACACCCCTCTGTGTATCATACCTATCAATAGCACAATGTTACCAGTCCTTAAAAGGACTTTTGTGGCCCTATTAGCTAGCATTTGGTGTCCCTAAGTTCCTAACAGCCTGTCCTTGCTCCAAAATGCAACCTCTCCCTACACTGGCAAAACACATCATGTAAAATGGCTGCCAGATCAGGTTCTGTTATAGGGTTGAGGGTGTGTCCATGTGCTGAAACGTCTGAATTGGCTGTCCTGTCCCACCTGATGGATGTGTCATGGGTCAAAGTTCGGCGCAATGCAAATTAATATGGCATGCGCGGACGTCGCCATATATTTGCATGTTCGGTGGATCGCGAAAGTTCGCCGCAAACTAATTGCCAGGCGAACCACAAGGCCATCACTACTGATTAGGCAAGAAAGGGTTGCCATCAGTCAGGATTTGTAACTGGGGAACTATTGGGACACCTCAGGCAGTTTTTAGTCCTAACTGATGTGACGTCACAACATAGAGACAAGAAAAGCAGTGATGTCACAATATATAGATGATAAACATGGTTAACACACAGTACAGGTAGTGCAAATCTCTAAATAAGTCTAACTCTTCCAATCTGCAGATCCTCTTAGTTTATAGCAGAAATGAGTATGAGAGAAATGTCCTTGTAGCTCCCTTTGGTCCCTCTATGTCTTATACCACATAAACCATACCTGTTAAATTCTAAAGTGTTTAATGGACTGACATGGGCAGCTTCTCTAGAGAAGAAATTATAACCATTTGTTCTGCTGACATTTTAAACAGAATGGCTTTTTGTGAATAAAAAAACATGATTCTAAAATAAACTATATTCACAGCTTTACTGTTATTTCACTAGACAGGAGAGCATACGGAATAATGTATTATGCATAAAGAAGCTGAATTATCTGCAAATCTGTAGCCATCTTTAGATCCAGTCTGGTTGGTAATTTTGACAAACATGGAAATTTAGCATTTTCATTTAGATTAACAGCTGAAGAGCCATAACGGTTTTCAAATGACAAGATTTGTAACATGAGGGCTTTTAATAGATCTTCGGTTGTGAGGTGTTTGCCACTTAGATTTTATCGACAGATTGGCTCCTTAGTTGGCACAGGTTTTTAGCGATAATTATGCAGAGCAAGCAGTGGGAGGCATAGACTATACATCTATTATATGTAACTGGAGTAGGCCTCTGTCATGAGGAAAATGGTGTATACCATACAAAGGCCTAATCTGAAATACCTTTCATGGATCCATTTAAAGACAGTGGGGCAGTTTTTTTGCCATAAATACATTGAAAAAAATGATATGTTATGGTGGAACACCATATCTATGAGGCACTTGCACCACCTGGCCGGTATTCCGCCATTATGAATTTGCTCAGACTGCCAATACCGGCGGGACCACTGGCTTGCCGGTATTTTCTCTCACTCCATATACGGCTAAATGGTCCCTGCTCTGTGTCCATATTTGTAATTGCTAAAAAAAAAAATATATAAAATGTCCTGATATATCTCTCTATATATATATAGATATATCAGTAGATTCCAGTACATTGTATATGTGAATACATAGGAAAAATACTACCAAGGTTTTTAGCCATAGACAATCTTACATTTGTTAGCATTGAGCCATATAGATCAATGCAGAAAGTTGGGGGTTCAATTCCTAGCCGAGGCAATTTTAAAATAGAGACTTAATAAATGTTAAATACACAGGGGTGTCCCTAACAGGGGAAACAAGTTAAGTTTTATCTAAAAAAAAAAAAAAAAAAAAGGCACAAATAACACCCCATGTTAAGCCATGCCCCCAAATCACACATGATTTTATCCATTTAAACCTGGACGGTATTTTTGTTTGGGAAAGGTGGAAACTCTACCAATGTATACAAATGTCTCTGAAAAAAATGAGGAATTTATGATTGCTGACACTTTTGAACTTAGAAAGAAAAAATGGAAAATTATTAGGTTTGACATGGTGCTATTCATCAACATATCATGGGCTCTGAGGATGAATCTGTCACACTGCACGCTGTTTGCGACAGGATATTGTACATACAGTATAATGCATCAGTGTTCATAAATATCCTCTTATGCCTCTTGCTTATTTGACACATCTTGAAACGTTATCTGCACTGGGGCTTTCAGACGGCATTGCACAGGTTTCTTTGGCCTCCAGATTAAGGCTCTATTCACACGTCTGTATAATGGGTCCGCATCCGTTCCGCAAATTGCAGAATGGGTGCGGAGCCATTCATTCTCTATGGGGTCAGAATGGATGCCGAGAGCACACTATGTGCTCTCCGCATCTGCATTTCCGGAGCGCGCCCCCGATCTTCCAGTCCGCGGCCCCGGAAAAAAATAGAACAAGTCCTATTCTTGTCCGCAATTGCAGACGAGAATAGGCAGTTCTATGGGGGTGCCGGCCGGGTGTATTACGGATCCGCAATGCACTACGGACGTGTGAATGGACCCTAAGAGATTCTGAGAAATCTGACTTTCTAGTATCCCTTATACAGTGAAAGAACCCAGTGCACGTGCATTTGCCTATATACAGATCTGTGTTGATGTTTTTCAGAAGTCAGAACCTTACATAGATATCACTGAAGATTAAAATGATTGCTTCATGTCCATGATACATCAGGAAGGAGTTAATGAGGAACAGCGCCGTCTTGTTTACTAGTCCTGGATTTATTTAAAGCCAGTGTGGAGGAGTTTGGAAGAGATCACGTGCCCCTTAACTAAACTACACATTCTTGAGGCAAAACAGCTGGAGACATCTATGTTAAAAGATGTTCTGAACTCTATATCTGACAATTTATACAAAAAAATTTACTTAAAGTGACTAGTTATATCGATAGCGTTTAAAGGGGTTGCACTGGATTAGAAAAACATGGCTGCTCTCTTCCAGACACAGCTGTCCTTTGCTTGTGTATGGCACCGCAGCTTTGCCCCATAGACTCTGAAAGAGCTGAGCTGCAATATCAGAATCAACCCATGGACACGGGTGGTGCGTTTGTTGGAAGAATGCAGCTATGTTTTTCTGATCCTGAACAAACCCTTTAAATAACTGATGATGGCTCGTGGCCTATGTTAAAATACTGTCATCATCTACAAAGCTGTAGATAAATATCTACAGTAATGCATTAATTACCAACACATACTCGAAACAATTCAGTACACCACTACGTATGCATTAGAGCAAGGGGTAGCCTGAGCATTTAGACTTTAGGAAGGAACTTAAAGACCCATGGTATGCAGGGGAACAATGTTCCCCCTATGATATCCACAGGCTCTAATAACATCTGTTTTAAAGGGGTCTTCTGGGTTTAGAGCAGTTCATGCTCCGATGCACTCCTTTGCCCTGCGCTGAATCGCGCGGGCCAAAGGCATTTTCTGGAGTTCCAGTGACAAACCAGGCTCTCCTTAGGGCTGCCAGGCAGAGGCTTCCGCCCAGCAGTGAGCCCGGTGACATCAACAGCACTGATGGGCCCTAGCCTCTAAAACAGCTAGAGCAGCGATAAAGCCGCCCATCAGAGCCAGTGACGTCACTGAACACACTGCTGGGTGGAAGCCTCCACCCGACAGTGTGATATTGTAAATAAAAAAGCCCTTGCCCTGCCCGATCCTGCACAGGGCAAGGGAGAGCATCGGACCAATGCTAACATCAGGGGGTCTGCCTGGGTGAAATTATGGTTATGTCCGGGTTCAGCTCTGAACCCAGACAACCCCTTTAAGGACTACTTACATTTCTTTAGTGAGAGTCTCTAGGTTGGTTCTTGCCTTTACAATTAAAGGTGCTGTTCACCCCTGGGGGCTTCTCAGGCAGGCCAGACCCAGCGTGGTCAGAACTGTGGAGGAAAATCATACTTTGTATTAGTTTGGTAATTACCTTGTTCCGGCAGGACCAGGGGTATGGTCAGATGAAGTATGCACCGACTGTCCGGTCTGGCAGTAAGATGAAATAACTTTGCAGTGCTTCTTGCTTCTTGCTCAACCTCGGAGCGCGTATGCCGCCCCGGCCGGTGGCTGGCGTGCGCGCGAGGGAGCTGTGTTGATACGGGGCTCCGGAGCACCTATTTAATCCAGAGCACAAACAGAACAACTATCCCTGACGAAGAAGCCCGTAGGCTTCGAAACGCGTAGGATCGCTTTTTGGTCTCTGGATCACTCCGTAGGTCAGTCGTGACGTCACGCCGTACGCTCCGGAGCCCCGTATCAACACAGCTCCCTCGCGCGCACGCCAGCCACCGGCCGGGGCGGCATACGCGCTCCGAGGTTGAGCAAGAAGTAAGAAGCACTGCAAAGTTATTTCATCTTACTGCCAGACCGGACAGTCGGTGCATACTTCATCTGACCACTTCATCGGAACAAGGTAATTACCAAACTAATACAACTTATTATATCCCCAGCGCTGGTACCGAACATTAGTTTGTTCATCTTTATCTTTGTATATACCATTTTGGATCGGAGCAGCCGTAATCCACCAAGGTACTCAGCAGCGGCTCTGTCTGCCTTAGTGCACATAGAGAAAATTTAATAGCGATAGCGCAGGCACTACCGTATATTTATTTAATGAAAATCATACTTACCTGATCCCCGCTCCCGAGTTCAGCTCCTTCCCTCTACCTGTGCTGCTGCAGCTCTCCCCACGCCAATATCCTGTTTGTCGCAGATCACATGGCCGCTGCAGCCATTGATGTATGGGAGTCCTACAGCTGGGACCCCACCGATCACGAGAACGGGAGCCTTGAACCATGTGGAGCCACCCTGAAACGGACGGAGCAGCTAATCAAAAACATGTGCCGCTGCTTTATTCATTTCTATGGGAGCGCTGGAGAAAACTGAGTGATATACTCAGCTCACCCCAAAACAACTGTCTATAAGTGGATGAATGGCTTGACTATTTTTCCTTATCACGTTCCAAGGCTTCTTAAAAGTTGGATGTTCACCTATACGTAGCCACTTCCAATAAGTAACAATAGTGGAATGGTTCTTTTCTCTGGGAGAAACCTATTTGCATGGATTTCTAGATCCAAACAAATTCACTAACAGAGTACAGCTCTGATGGCGCAGATAAAATACGGTACATTTCCAAACAAGTGTTCTAGTCTTGCTACAATTAAATAAACAGGTCACAAATCATACAAAGAAGAATATGTAAGCATCTGATTGGATTTCTTTTATTTTCCAGTTCATGAGCATAGCAACAGAGTAGTGCAAAAATAATTCTTTTGTTACAAAACACTGTAAAAACTGTACAAAGAAAAAAAAAAAAGAACAAACTTTTGCCCAGCAAATGCATCTTGATAATTCACAAACTACAAGAGTACATTGTTTATCCAACCCTCTGCTTATTCACGTACATTATTAAAGATCTGTTACATTCACTGTTGATAGGCAGATTGGTAATCAAAGACAGATGGCAACTCAAGATCATTTGGCATCAATGTAACATTTCTCAGCATTGATAAATGTTTCCTTTCTGAGGAAATGTTAAAAAATTTGAATGCTAAACCATATCTACAGTATAAGGTGAAGGTGTATCCTGAAAGATATGACTAAGGATAGCGCCACACTTTAGTATTGTGATTCCTAGAGAGCTTAAACCACCATTAAGAGGAAACACACAAAATGTAGGCCTTTAACACAAGTGCTATATATAATAACTATTATGTATTTAGACATCTATTCAATTAGGGATCAGGGAACAATGGACCTTTAGTCAAACTTAGAGTCTGCTCTGGACCGCAATTTCATGAAGAGTGCCATAAATGCTGCATTTTGCATCTCCACTGAATACGGTTCTTAGACTGCTTTAACACAGCCATAATACAAGCACATTTGGTGATTTGACCAGTTTATTAAAACCACAGGAGGTCACCCTAATGTGGATGCATAACTATGCCTATATACTATGGTCAGATGAAAGCTGCCTCTATATTTCAAACCTAGACAGGTTCCAACTTTGGACAGAAGAAGGTGTTAAACATACCTGAACTATGTTATATAAATCACAAATGGGAGCCTATGTTTTAAAATCCAGTAAGAGTCTTCTTTATCAGGTACTGCATTATATGTAACTAATGTATACAAAAAGCTGTAGTCACTAAAAGACATTCTCCATTGTAATATGACTGTAAGGAAAAAACATGGTCTAAAGTCCTCATGTGTCTTTTCTGTCTGTAGCTCCATGCCATTTCAGTTCGAGACTCAAGTAATCACATCATTTACAAGGTTACAGAAGTTTGGCAAGGTGCCCCATACAGCTAGTCCATATCATCTGCCCCCCACTTGCTGTTCAAATCTGAAGGCCAAATTTGCATTTTGCTGTTTTAAGCAGCATTTTTGTTCAAAAGAAAGAAGCAGTATGAATGAAGGCTTTAAAGTTCTCATCTTTGGATGTAGCCATAGTCTTGACTTTAAAACAAAAAACAATGCATGCCAAAACTGCACAGTGTAAACACTAATTGTTATTGGCACTGATGTAATACAGGAAAACCAGTTTGACAGCAGTTAAGCAATTTCAACTTATTCCAATCCGATCGGGGGTGCTCTTAGAAGAGACAGGGCTTCATAACAATATCAAACTTTGGTTCAGCAGAATCTTCTACTTCCTTTCTGTGACTTTTGGGCCACTCTCCATACCCATGTTTGCTAATGTTGCAGTTCCTTTTGTGAGGGGTGTCTTGTATAGGTTCTCACTAGAAGAACCCCTCTTTCAAAAGGTCCCACAGAAAGCCATATGGGCGGCCTTTAAGGCATGTACACCCTAGGTGGAGAACCTCATTCATGAGCTGAAACTTGGTTTCACACCAAAAACTTTTGTCCTTCTTTTTGTATCATTAAGGGCTGTGATTTAGCTTTGCCTGAAAATAATGTTTTGCTTAACAGAATAAATTCTTAAACATTCCGGTGTAAATTGCAGCTTTCAGCAAGGATATTGAGGAACTTTTTTTTTTTTTTTTTAAAGAATAAATGTTTATGGCCATAATCCTGACACGAAATGCATACAATTAGGTCTTATGCTATAAGTATCCAGGAAGCCAACAGTTCCTGCTTCCAACCTCTTGCTGTTTTCATTTTAACCCACGGTACACAAAGGAAAGGAGAAGGACTAGCAGCCAGAACAACAGGATAAAAATGTATTGGCACCACTACTACATTTTCCTGCTTAAGCCAGTCTTGGCAAGAGCAGCAACTATACTTCTCGTTTTCACATTACTCTGCCTCACAATGACAGCGGAAGAAGCACACAATACGATGGTGAAAAGACAGGAAAGATGCCTTAGTCTTTTCAAAAAATAAATGGGAGTAAAAAAGTTCAAACTGAAATATGTTCTGCTGAGGAATGCCAAAAACTGCCACTTGATTGTAAACAAGGAGGAGATTGGCAGAGATTTGGGGAGTCGTACAAAAGGTATAGTATGCACGCTGACTGCAAAACTGCTCAAATAACGAAGCAGAAAATTCTGGCTGAATACAAGTAACTAAATGTGGATTTTAATTTTTTTTTATAAAAATTAGAACATTTTTAAAATATTAATACCCAAGTTCTACTTGGTAAGGAAAAAAAAGAATAATATGCTTTTAATATACAAGCAATTAAATTAACCCTTTGGCTACCGCAACATCCAGCTATATTTTGCTCTGCAATACACTGGGATGCCTCTGACAGTCAAAGAAAGAAAATACAAAGTTGAATTTAATTGAAAAATGATTTTAAAAAAAAAACACTAAGGAAAATAAAAAGACAAAATCAGACGTAAATGCTTCTATTTGGCAGTGCAAAGTCATTAACAGGGAATGTTCTGTTAATAGAGGAAAATAAAAACGAGCATTATGTTTCTGAGCATAATAACCCACATTAACATACAAAAACATTACATTAGGTAGGGCAAAAAGTAATTACATCTTGAGGATATACACATGATTTACCATCTCTCTGTGAGGAAGTCTGCAATTTTCACCATGCAAAACTGCTGACAGAGCTTGGTAGTGGCCGGGAAAGCAGGACAGATGTAACTTTTGTGGAGATTTTTGTATAAAATATAGCGTGAATGTGAAGTATTATTCTGCTAGGCTCTGTCCCTGCAAGTGCCCAGGAGGTGGAGCTTCACTGCGCTCAGTGCTATCTGCTTTGAGCTTCTTCACAAGCCCAACCGCTCTGCTCTGATACAGCTGTAGTTGTCTCCTGTTTGGATGCTACTGCTACAGAGAGCTCTTCACAGTGAAGATCTGCTTCCAATGAACTTGCAGGAGAGAAACATGGCAGAATGAAAGTTCATATTCACTCTACTTCTGATAATAAATGCTCCACAAAAGATATGTTTGTGCTGCTCTCCGACCCCTATGCCTAGTGTTGTCAGCAGTTTAGCATGGCCAAAACTGCTGACAGATTTCCTGTAAATTTACATTTACCTTTAGCAAGAATAAATACATGGAAATCCACAGATTTAACTGGTTCCACTAAGCAATGTTGCTTAGGGCTTCTACTTATGAACAATGTCCAAATAAACTGAAAGTCCGTCTGTAAGTCCACTTTCACACTGGCGTTTTGGCTTTCAGTTTGTGAGATCCGTTCAGTGCTCTCACAAGCGGTCCAAAATTGATCAGTTTTGCCCTAATGCAGTTTGCCTCCGCTCCGTCTCCATTCTGCTTTGGAGGCGGACACCAAAACGCTGCTTGGTGTCCGTCTGACGAAACTGAGTCAAACGGATCCGTTCTGACACACAATGAAAGTCAATGGGGACGAATCAGTTTTCTATGACACAATCTGGCTCAATAGAAAATGGATCCGTTCTCTATTGACTTTCAATGATGTTAAAGACAGCTCCATCTTGGCTATGTTAAAGATAATACAAACGGATCCGTTCTGAACGGATGCAGACGTTGCATTATCTGAACGGATCCGTCTGTGCAGATCCATGACGGATCCGCACCAAACGTGAGTGTGAAAGTAGCCTTAATCTCCTTCATTTAAGTATGTATAGAGAAGTTCTGAAACCCTGCATACATAAAAAATGTATGTATAAAAAACTACATGGTAAGAATTAAAAATAAAAAGAATTTAAAAAAAATGTTAAGAATTTGAGGGCTAAGTAATTAAATATGGTTCATTTGACTGACTGCTAATTCAACAATAATGTTTTACATTTTAAGAGAATGAGGCAAGATATATAATCCTGATACGGTTATTTGCAAACTAAACATAACAGTATATTTTGCAACCTATGCTGTGGTTAATACAGAAGAATACAACTGTGGAAAACATGCCTGGTTAACAAGAGAGACAGCAACTGCTGCATGTATAAGTGTAAAACCATCCAAACCAGTCTAAAGTGAAGTTTACAGTATGCACCCATTTCCTGGATCTAGAATATTGCAAAAAACAGCAACCACATCTTGTATTTGGGGCCCAATCAAAAGAATGATATGTGGTCCAGCATTACTGGACGTTCCTTTGCCAACATCCACAACAACTAGCATTTATAGCCAACAAAACAAAGCCCGTGCCAGCCGCTTTATGTTGTCTAGAAAGCAGACATGCTTCTTTTGCAGGAACATGCTGAAAATAAGTGCTAGCAGTCAAGCATGTCCCCAGACAGAAGTCATAAGGTGCAGAGGTTATTCTGTTATAAGTACATCTCACTAGTTACACAGAGAACATTCAGCAAATTTTAAGTTTACGCAAGTAAAATCTAACAGATTCTTGACATTTTAAATGCAGACAGGCAAAAAGATGCAACGTGCTTCTGGAAAAAACGTATACAAATGCTTCAAAATGTGTCACATCATATGTCAGGCTCCCACAGGTCTCAGCCTTCTTAAGAGTAAATTGTTTGGAAGTGGAATATCTTGTCAAGGGATTATGGAAAATTGCCCTAATCATGACTATGCTCTGTAATGTCCCACATGGACTGTTCTTGATTGTAACTAGCAACCATGAAGATTTTTAAGTGGGTCCCAGAAAGGTTTGGACCCGTAGGACAAGTGGCATTGCATAGTACATACATGTCAGAAGGTCATATTAGTTGGAGCCATGGAGCTGGGAATCCGTGAGTGACACTTGAGAAATGGGCACACAATGTTGCCGTCTATACCTAAATATATAAAAACCTACGAATAAGGAAAATCCATGGTTTTGTATGAGACAGATGCCAGAATTCTTTGGTTCGAACACTGGTGTAATTGCAACTCCAAGGCTCCTATCGATGTAACATTCTCACATGTCTGAGTGCATTCACACTGCATTTTCACTGGTCCTCTGAGGTATATATCGGGTGGATTTCCTAACTAGTTTCTTCAATGAACATATGAATAGGGGGCTTGTGGATACATTTCAATATACAATTATTAAAAAGCAGTGTTCTATGCAGTCTTCTTCTGAAATCCTCAATAACAATATTGTCTATGGCAAATCAGTTTGCAAGTAAATTTATGTAAGTGGAACAATTGCCGCTGGAAACACTTTTTTTTTTCCAGGTATTTGTTTTTGACAACACTAATGATGTCTCTTTATGCACATCCTTAAAATACATCTCCTTCTGTAAATTCCTATATAGATATTTATTTGCATCATATTCTGTTCTTTAGTAATGCCTATATGATCATGCATTCTAGATAATAAGAGCTCCGCACGTTGTAATTAGAACATTGGAATGTTAGAGGCAGCACACAATGCAGGAGGGGGATCCGTCATGGTCACCTGGAGTGGTCACTATCATGCTCACATGGATTGGTTACCATCATGCTCTCTAGCATAATTTGTATTGTTTCGCAAACAGGACCTCCGCGGAAAAGGCCATATATCATACGTTATCTTTAAGTTTTACCATCTACTACATAAAAGCTGGTACATGTTTCCATTCTCTTAAAAAGTAGGGAGACGACATGAAAGTATGCTGCTGCCCAGGAGAATGGAGTTTATTTCATTCCTTCTACATTCAGAAGACAAAGGTTCACCTATGTATCCAAAAATGTTAACCAACAAGACTGGGTGCCAAGTCCTCTGCCAGCAGATGGCCCATGTGCTTTAAGCGACAAAGAGAAATCATTCATAGTCTTTCCGACAACAATTATAGATTACTTTCAGCACTAAAGTCCCTTCAGTTCTGTACAAAAGGCATTTATGTAATTTACAAATATAAAAAGTCTGCATGACTGAAAAACAAATCTTCAAATATGTATAAATATGTTTGGGGTAGATCTTCCTATAAATACCATAATAGTTAAAATAAAAAATAAAATAAAAAAAATTTGAAATATCTTGTTTATATAAGATATTCCACCAATTCCCCATCTGTAAGATCTTGGTCCAGGGACGGGATGGGATTTTTTCTATCCAAAGTGCTGGACTGGAAAACTGCATCTGTGGAGGAAAGGAGCAATATTCATTTTAATATCAAAGTAACAAAGGTAGGGTACGACCACTTGGTCAGGTTTCTGCGTGCAGTTTTGGAAGACAAAACTAGGAGTGAATAAAAAAAATAAAAGTCATATTTGTCCTTTATACTTTCTCTCCTTTTATAATCCACCTGATTTTGGCTTCCAAAACTGCATCAGGTAACCTAATTGTGTGAATGTACCCTTATACATTATAAGTGCCAAATAATCAGAATAATCCGTACACAGACATTTCAAATAAAGAATTACTACACTGCTATTTCAAAAGACATCAGTTATTATGCGCTTCACATTTACCTGTTTTCTCAGAGCTATACATGGGGCTCGGAGTGGCCAGCCTCCCCGGGCCTGGAGATGCAGCCACTGAAGGGGCTTTGCTTTGCTCATTATTTTTATCTGTCTGTGTGCAGCAGTCTTTGCTACCAGACTTTGAATGTCCAGAAAGTTGGGGTGTGGATGGAAGTACAGGAGACGGAGTGGATGAGATGGACTCTGAGCGATATTCTGTTCCTAAGAGAACTCCTGCACAAAACATATAGAAATACATAAGACACTTATAAAACATAAAAAAAAACAACATACAATCCTGTCTTGTCCATCTTCCCTTTGCTTTTTTTCATTTAAACTAAATAACTAAAGAGGCTGTAGATAAATGATGCAGCCAATACAATTATTATCCCATACAGTAAGGTATCTTACCCAAGCTGCCTTTCCAGCTCTTGTCCTCTCTCTTTTCCTCCAAGATAGGAGTACTGCTGAGTGTAGAAGAATGAGAGAGTAGCCCAGAGCTGGCATTTGAGATAGACATAAGGGACTTAGATGGACGCATGGAAGATGGTTGATCCGTTTTGCTGGTGTCTTTACGAGAACGTTGTTGAAGCACCTTAATCATGGCATCCTTCTCAATTATCTGAGCATGAAGAGTCTTTATCCTGACAAAGAGGAAGTTTTTATAAATTACATTTTCAAAAGTTAATATTTTACATGCTTATGCTTTGATCATTTTGCCACTGGAAGCATTGGTCTTCGGTCACTTATGACAGCATGAATAGTGCATAATACAAGGCCAATTCCAGCTGTGAAAACGACATAAACCTCAATAGAAACCCAAAAAACAGCATGTGGATGGGGTCTATCAGCCACCATTTGGATCTGTCATGCGATGGAATCGGCACATCATCATGACTTCCAGTGCTCTTACACCAAATTGTGATTTTGGAAACACAAAATTATATTTACCATAAATGTTGTGTACTAGCTTATATCTGTCTCTTACTACCGTAGGTCCCATGACAATCTTATTCTAGAAACTTTTCTTGACAGACACACTAGGAAAGGGGTTTTATACCTTCATTTTATGTTTTAACGTTTACAATACATGACTCATTGCTTTGCAATAGTCGCATTTACAATTGATATAATCAGGCATGTTAAGAAGAGTGCATCAGCCACTGGTCTATAAAAGTCCATTGCTTCATGAGGACTATAAATCCAAACATACTGAATGTCTATTCTAGATTGTCACCACATAACTGTGCCCTCTGGATCTCACCTTCCTTCCATGTCTACACATCTTCTATTGGCCAAAAGTATCTCTTCTTCTTCCTTCTGGATACGGGCCTCCACAGTGGTATCAAAACTTGAACTAGGAGAATGGCTTATTGAGCTGGTGTCCCTGAAATAAGACATGCAAATAAAACAGATTAACAAAACCGCACATATTTCATTCATGACACAAGACACTGGAAAACGTCAAGAATAAGTAACTGAAAATATAAAAGCTAAGCTGGGTATAACAGCAGTCTCCATTCTCATCTGCACTGCAAAAAGTACATACGATAGTTGGTAAAATTTGAAAAAGACACAGGTCAATAAAGTCCAAACTGCAATCGTACCGTGTCAATCCAGAGAAAGGCAAAAAGAAAAAAAAGAAAAACCCTCAATAGGCAGCTGCCAATTGCCCCATAGTAAGGGAGAAAATTCCTTCCCGACTCCAAATCTGGCTATCAGAACAAATCCCTGGAACAATGCCCCATCTCCAAAAATCTAGTACCCATTACCTGGCCCTGCAATATTTCTAAATTCAAGAAAGGCATCCAGACCCTGCTTGGACTTGTTCAGGGAATCAGCCAGCACAACTTCCACTGGCACGGAGCTCCATAGATGCAGAGGATGCCCTCCTGTATTTCACAAATGCATTTGCAGCTTGTGTTACTTTTTAGCTCCTATGTCAGGTATGTTTCTGAGTAAGCGAAACCACACCTGACACTACACAGTACGTAGGCAGAATAATCAAGTCAGGTTATGGAGTAATGGAATGAAAGGAACCAGAAGAAATATTTTAATGTTGCTGGATAAGCAAAAAAGTTGGAGGACGAATGGAGGGTGAAATGATGGACACCACTGCAAAAAGGAACTGTAGCAAGGTGGACGTTAGAAGAATTTCTATCTGGCATGCCAAAATACAGCAGTACATTTTGACATTCACTTCTAATTTGGTTGAAAATTTTCCATCTTAACTGACAATTGTGGTATTATTGCTAGGTTTGCCAGATTTATTATCCTGACCACCAGTACACTATTTATCACTTATGCCACTTAATCAGTTTTCAGGACAACAATGGTGCTTCATCGAAGCTCACTGGCGGTGTAGTTGTCATTTTACAACATGGAGGCTAGAAAAAAAGGCTGCCTAAAAAATAAGGAATGCCCATCATGCACCCAAGTAGCTACACATTATTTTGAGTGATCAGCATTATCAACCACTATCTGCATACAGCCATTGCAGTGAAAATTAAGATTCTAGTACCACACACACACATTAGATAATGTTTAAGGACAATGGATTCTTAAGGGTGCCACTAAACTCCATTCAGTAAGATATGATAACAATTTTACAGTGCTCCTCCTTCGTAAACATGTTAGGAGTAGCCGATCAGGGCAACAATTATATGGAATTGACTAGAATTTCTAAAAAGTATGCATTGGTCTCTTGCAGAAAAGACAGAGTGCACATACCCAGATCATACACAGTTAAATAATTTGCTTACGCCAGCTGGCTCAGAACCCAGATATGCAGTTTTACAACTTTCAGCTCTTCAAACAGCCATGTCCCTGAAATAACTAGTAAATTCCAACACAGAGTCCTGAGAAGAGCACACCAGGAGATAAGATAAGGGGAGAATGCAGAGTATACCAAAGAGCCATCTATAGGGTCTTGGCCACGTTTTTACTACATCAGCACTGACTAGGATTTGAACACTGCCAAGTGAATAACCTATGAGAAGAAAACCCTGCCTGATAGTGAAAACGTAAAGCGTAAAAAAAAGAACATTTTGCACAAGGCAGGAAAATGCAGCTTTGATTCAAGTTTCCAGTGATATATTCGGCTTAATCTTAACTAGCCCCTAGCCAGAGACCTCAATTTCTCTTTTCCTTTCTGGCCCTTTCACCAGGCCTCAGCTTTCTTCTAGTTAATAGCCACTAACTAACGATCATATAACCAGACAATCCACCAAGATACTGGTGGACCACACTACATAAGTTAGCAATTGATAGCCAGGCAGTGACAAGGGGAAGGTCAAAAGTATGGTCCACCATTCTCGGTTAGGAGCTGTTGTCAATCTGCCAACCCAACATGAGGCGTGAACACTTGAAAAGGTAGAAATGGAAAAAAAGGGTCCAGCGTCTACATTGAATTCTTCATTAAATGAAGTTATACAGCACAAGAAACCAGTGGTGGGGGGACATGCATGGGTCAGGAAGCTATCTTACGGTGCAGATATAGCCAACAAAATATAACTTATACTCACCTCTGAGCAGCCACAGTAGCAGCGGCATCTAGTGCAAACTGTCTCATAACACTTTCCTCCAAGTACTTCTGCTCCCACTTGGTCATGTCTGCTTCAAGAGCTAGCACTCTCTCCTCCTTCTCCCGGAGTAGCTCCATTAGGGCGACAGCATTATACTCAGAAACACTGGCGGATTGAGAGTTCCCCTGGCGCTGTAACACAGTATATAAACTTGAGTAAGCTCCACTAAATAGTAAAGGCATCTGCAGTAAGCTTCAGTACTTGTGTGGCATCGTGAGCCATATGTGCAAGTATAAATCTGCTGCAGCCTTTAACTGTAGCTAAAATATTTACATGAATTGAAAGGTCTAAAGTACTCTGAACACCCTAAGAACTGCCAATTCATAGCATATTTTAGCACTGCTAAAGGGGTTTTCCAGGACTTTCATCTTGATGACCTATGCTTAGGATCAATATTAGATTGTGGGGGGTCTGGAAACCGGCACCCCTCCTATCAGCTGCAACCAGGACAAAGCCAGAAGCAGTGGAGGGATAACCCAGTTCATTTTAGTTCTGCATCTGAACCATGATATTTAGAGACTTGGCCATTCTGTATATAGAACCCATGACATTTTGACTGCTCCATTTTAAAACACACCTACACTGATTGACACCATTCACTTTATTGGGTTTCTCTACAGTTACAATATTATGGATAGTAAGAAAAGAGGCGATGGTTCTCAAGGTATCATAAACCTGCAGAAGCAGGTAATGACCAGAGTTTACATGCACCAGTTGTCTGATCTCCAGTACAAAAATAAAAATCTCTTTGAAATATCATTTTCAAGACACACATTAAAAAATTAGACGGTTGAGATCTTTGTATAATGCAAGTGAGAGCAGAACAATGAAGCATTGATATAAAGACTCTCTACATACAAGCATGAAAGATACAGTAGACTCAGCTGACAATTCCAGTCCTCGAAGAAGCAGCTTGAGGGGAGCAGGATCTCATTCTGGACACAACACACAAACAAGATGATCATTTTGCTGGCTCTCTGCGGGAGCTGCTGACCACAGTTCACCTCTACTAGTTTTTTTGCAGGACTCTTGGAAGGCTGGGGGTTTGCAATGACCTGACTGTGCAAATAATCTCCAAGTAATGTGCACACACAGCACTTTGCTTGGGCCAAAGAAAGAACTAAATTTATACTGGCTATTTCTGGGGCGTCTGTTGGTCTGCTATAAGAAGGCCAATGTATATTTAATGTGTGTGTGCATTATGATAATACCATAATACAAAGGGGCATATTCAGAATCTGGAGAGCCGCAAACAATTACAAGACGAACAGTAGCATCACATTTCCCAGTTTTCATGCATGTCATATACTTGTGCTCTATTTGTATCATACATTAGCAAGATTTTCTCCAAGCTTGCTTTTTGCAATTACATCCAGTTATTTGCTAGACCAGGGCTGTTTCCGTCTGCCCAAAATAACCATCAGGTAATATAAGAACATCTATGAATATTTTTAATTGCATCACAGTTGCAGAAAAACTGTGTGTGGAGTTAGAATTTGTTGTTATATGGTTTTTTTATGGGCCACTAAACCTAGAAACGAATAACGAAAGGAAATAGGAGATGATCTTGCCATATTGTTCTTTAGTATAGATGAGCGAACTTCTGTTTTAAGTTCGGCGTCTAAAGTTCGGCTTCCGGTTAGCGGAGGATCCCGATATGGATTCCGAATTCCGTTGTGGTCCGTGGTAGCGGAATCAATAATGGTCATTATTGATTCCGCTACCACGGACCACAACGGAATTCGGAATCCATATCGGGATCCTCCGCTAACCGGAACCCGAACTTTAGACGCCGAACTTAAAACAGAAGTTCGCTCATCTCTATTCTTTAGTCAACAGGATTTTCTGCATGTTGCTGAAACAGTCTTGAAGAAATCCAGTAGAGAACACAGGGATCAATTTCCTGCTGATCTCTTATATTTTCAATCTGTGTCATACTGCAGATATCAGAGGGGGAGGCTCCTGCTCCAGCCAGTTGGCTTACAGCCAGTCATAGACATGGCTTAGCTCTGGAGACATGGCTTATCTCTTGAGACACAGAGGAGATTTCTTTACATATTGCTCAGTTTTAATTTTAACATGAGGTACCGCATATGTGCTGTGGAGTCCTCGATATTCCTGGGTCGGGAGCAATCATCAGGAGAAATAAAATGTCCGCCATCCTATTAGTACACACAAAACCTGTCCTCATCCAACAGCAGGACAAGTTACGTCACAACGCTGAGCTAAATAGCTGCCTCATCCTCCTCTCTGCTCTGCTTTGTCAGAGATTATGATTCTGAATACAGATGATAAGATCTTAAGGTGAATCTTTATAGGAAAGGAGTTCATGAGGAGACATGAAGTACCGAAAGAATGGACAGGACAGACTGTGGTAATGGAGACTGCACACAAGAGCTGCTGCTCATTACCCACACCCCATCTCCTCTCTGTGCTTCATGTCTCCTCATAAACTCCATTCCCAAGAGATTCAGCTGAAGATCGTATTAAACTGTATTCAGGATCATAATCCCTGACAAGTAGAGCAGAGAGGAGGATGAGGCAGTTCTTTCGCTCAGTGTTGTGAAGAAACTTGTCCTCCTGTGTGATTAGGACAGATTTTGTGTGTACTAATAGGACTACGGCCATCTTATTTCTCCTAATGATTACTCCCCAGACAAAACAATACATCATAACTAATAAAAAGTATTTGAGAATATATTTATAATAAAGTAATATTTATGTATTTTCATTGTCTTTATTCTTGGAGAACCCCTTTAAGGACTCCACAGCACAGGCATAGCATTGCAGGAACTCTCGCCTTGGCTGCCATTGTGGAAAACTAAATTTAATTATTTTTTTTTGGGGGGGGGGGGGAATGATTAAATAACAAAATCGATAAGATAAAAAACAGTTGGTTGTACCTGCTGCATTCGTAGGGATTCCAGTTCTCTTTCCAGCCTGGTGCGTAGTCTGTGTTCCAGTTGTTCACGCTTCTCACAGGCAGCCTGGAGCTGGCCCAAAGCCTGTTGCATCTTTTCTACTTTGTCAACATATACCTGCTTCTTCTTCAACTAGAAATGAATTGGAAAGTGTGGCTTTAACAAAACTCCCTTCATATGGTGCAGGTCTCTACGTGACCATAACCCATGGATTTTTCCAACCCCAGACTGAAGGTACAATTTTCAGATTCATTTAAGTTTTACAGTTTGGATCTACATAAAAATCAAGGACATATTTTTTTGCTATTTTTGGTTCACTTTCCAGCTATTTTAACGTGTTGTTTTATCACAATTCACAAATATAGCTAACGTCTCGACAGATTACCAGTGGAAACAGACACTGATTTCTCTCTACTGCTGGACATACAACTAACAGCTTGGCTCTGATGAAGTGGTTTTCATCTGAGCGCTGCTCTCTAAAAAGATATGATTAGAGATGAGTGAATTTCATGTTATGAAATTCGTTCAAGCTTCGTTT
Source organism: Bufo bufo (assembly GCF_905171765.1). NCBI lineage: Eukaryota > Metazoa > Chordata > Amphibia > Anura > Bufonidae > Bufo > Bufo bufo. The sequence continues at coordinate 131,757,520 of NC_053396.1, forward strand.
GGTGGTAAAAGCAGAATTGCGTTATGGATTCCGTTACCACGGACCATAAAGTAATTCTATGACGGAATGCATAACGGAAACGGGACAGATCCGTTTTGCAGCCCATAAACTTCTATTATGACGGAATGAATAACGAAATGCCTCTAAAGGCATTCCGTTATGCATTCCGTCATAGAATTGCGTTATGGTCCGTGGTAACGGAATCCATAACGCAATTCTGCTTTTACCGCCAAACTAAGCGTGAACGAATTTCAAAATATGAAATTCGCTCATCTCTAGATGTAATCAGAATTCTGTACTTGGATTTGTACAGTATTAGAGAAAAAAAAACATGAAGTTGGTCTTCGTTGCCATAATTTGTGCCAAATGGTTAAACTTTGCACGCTGGCACATGTTTAATGATAACTCTCGTCTAGAGATATTACTTTGCCATATTTTGTGGCTTTCTGAAAAAGCCACCTTTGCTAAATCCTGCGATTACCTATTCCACAACCATTTTACACTATTTTTCAAGAGCAGTAAGAATGGTGTAAAATTTGAAAATGGTACAAATTTTTGACCAAAAACGGTGTGCACCAAAATTTGAGAATCTTTTTTTTTGGAGTATAGGGCTTCATAAATTTTCATTAAATGTGAAATTGATTTTAATATTGTGCATATCCAACTCTCCAGAATCCTTTGGCTATACGTATTGTATGTACATAGCTAGTCCTGGGCCATTGAGGTTATTCTCCAGATCTGAACAAAACACTATGAACAATGGAGAGGGTACTAAACCATTCCCAGCCAGATTCTGCTTGGGAGGCATATGGCCTCTGAGCAGTGCATCAATTCTAAATTCTGATAGATGAAGAGGTCTAAGGATGTATATATATTCCTCATGCCGTAATTGGCACGACAGGTGAATGACAATATCAGAGTCCTGTCTATACGTGCTTGCATGGGAGGCAAAACAGTACTATACCAGTTTGGTCACATTTCAAAGAGATGAGAATAACTTTCCTTAACCCGTTTATGCTCGTCATGCAACAGCAATACAAAAAGCCCCTTTTTAGAGTTAAGTACCTCTTATTACTTTTTTTTTTTTTACTTTCTAAGACAAGGATCAAATCATATAATTGATGGATTATTCTAACACAAAATGTCTATTCCCAGTAGCCCGAACATTTGCGGATCCCTGCACCCCACCCACCCCCTGCTGGGAAACAAAGTCAAAATTAGCATTTATGCCAGCAATGAAAGTGTATATTATAATTTGTTCTCTTTTATGAAGATCAAGTCCTGGCTCCTGAGCCAAGGAAAGAGTTGAATGTAACGAGTGATGCAGTAATGTTCCGACATTATGTCCTCGTTCCTTTTATGGTGCAGTGCTAGTATGTAAAGAATCCAGTATATCCCAAGCGCTTGCCAAGCAAAGTCTCTTTTAGTCTGCACTTGACCGAACTATGAGAGGAATCCCCTCTGTTTATATGTGCTGCTCAGGATACCTCTTATGGTATAAGGATGGCCAGACATGCCAGTCCATCGCAGAGTCATAATTCTCATCACACTACGCAAAACACAGGAGATGGCCAAGAACATGCCGCTATGCTCTGATGTTTAACCCTTGCAGCACTTAGCTGTATATTGCTGGACATAAATATGCACTGTCCACATAAAATCTTACTTATCTGCTGCACTGTACCCCCCCCCCCCCCCCCATCTAGCAGGGGTGCCATATAAACACAAGATATGCTAGGCACTGCACTCATAATTTAAACTATTAGGGTTTGCTTACACTGCTTTGTTACATTAGGACAAACAGTAGCTTATTATGATCACATGAATTATATTACAGTACTTAGAGACTTTTGAGCCACTGTGTTCAATATCTTAGGGACTAATAAATATAACACGCTGCAAAACTGTATATGGTTGACTGCATACTCCATACTGGATGCTTATTTTATGATAGTTGCCCCCAAACTTGATTAAATGAAAGTTTTCATACTTTGTTCAGGCTTTTTGACTGTTTAAGTATGGTACTTTAAAAAAAAAAATATATATTTTTTTTCATTTTATTATTTAATTTAGATATAATATTCTGTTTTAAAAAGGATTTGGTTTGTGCATCATGTGGTAATTTTAGCCTGAACATAAGGCAGTACATAAAGAAGGATGCAGAAGGTAGGTTGTCCCACCGGTCTTGGAGCCTGAGCAGCAACGTTCCTTTCTCTGTGGAATGTTACAAAGTGCCTGATGTTTTCCAGACAGTAAAACAAGAAAAATAAAAAAAAATCTTCCATCTTCATTTATTGAACATTCCTTTCTCAGACACTGCCCAGACTCCCTGCCGTGTATTAAGAATTTCTCCTCTAGCTTTAGAAAGTAAAGGGTAAATGAAGCAGCTAAAGTCCAATCTGGCAATCTGTGCTTCATTACGAGTCGGGAGATGACAGTTTGGGGAATGTGGAGCCACTTACAGGAGTGTGAGTGGTAAAACCGTCCTGGAATGTGGAGGGTGAGGAGATGCAGGGATTTCACTAACCAGTAACCAACGATTATAATCCTTATTGACGATGATTAAAAGTAAACCAAAGGGGCATTTCTTGGTCTTGCAAACCTATTTACTTATCATTTTTGAACCCTGATCAGAGACAGCCCCCTGTAGTTACTCAATTAGACCATACACTACACTAATCAATGCAAAGCTCTTCTGTGGGCATCTTTATTTAGGCCTTTCTCCCATATATATATATATATATATATATATATACACACATATACTTATACAGAGAATGCCATCAGTCACGGATAAGACCGACCCCGTGTACAAATGAAGTCAGAAAGAGCAAAGATATAAAAGGTATAACTTACAAGTTTTACTGAATCTTTTCCCACATAACTATACATCCATCTGCTCAGCTCCTCCTGCTCTATACCATACTGCCTGTATATTCCACTGCATTTTGTGGTGACAGGTTGTCTTTAAAGGGAGTTGTCACATGCTTTATGCCTAACAAACCAATAATAGTGATGATCTGATTACTCAAGATGACCAAGGAATGATGTATAAGTGTGTGAATAATACCAGGGATGTCACACTTGAAAGATATGCTAATAGCATATACTGTTAAGGCCAGATTCACATGTCTGCGCTCCAGATGTGTTATACATCCATATTCCTTAGATGTGTCACAGCTCAAACATGGGTTTAACTGAGATGAACTTATATGGATGTGTGAATGTGACCTACTTATGTATAAATGATTATAAAAATTCATATAACTGGCTTAGGTATGAATATTCATGGCCACCAAATTTTGGTTTAAGATATTAACAGCTGAAAAACAAAACCAAGGTTTTATTATTGCTACAAAGCATGAAAAACCTAATAAAGCAAGACAGATCTTGTCTCAGATAAAAGTGGTTTTCTGGGTAAAAGATATAGATTACCTCTCTTTAGGATAGGACATCAATATCAGATTTGTGGGACCACTACACTTTTAATGGAGCTGTGCTTCTGGCTCAATTCAAAGTGTTAGGTCCAGCCCTAAAGGCTACAAGGAACACCTGATCATGAGGAAGCCGGGTGAAGGAACCCCACCCAACTAATATTGATGACCTATCCTGAGGAACGGGCCTATAAATGATCAGCTTCATAACAATGACATATATATTTGATATAGGCCCCTAATGCAAACTTGGGTCAAAGGCTTACACAAAAGAGAATGGAGTAGACCTTGGTTCTACAATTACAATGGATACCACAACATTACAGGGAGTGCAGAATTATTAGGAAAGTTGTATTTTTGAGGATTAATTTTATTATTGAACAACAACCATGTTCTCAATGAACCCAAAAAACTCATTAATATCAAAGCTGAATATTTTTGGAAGTAGTTTTTAGTTTGTTTTTAGTTTTAGCTATTTTAGGGGGATATCTGTGTGTGCAGGTGACTATTACTGTGCATAATTATTAGGCAACTTAACAAAAAACAAATATATACCCATTTCAATTATTTATTTTTACCAGTGAAACCAATATAACATCTCAACATTCACAAATATACATTTCTGACATTCAAAAACAAAACAAAAACAAATCAGTGACCAATATAGCCACCTTTCTTTGCAAGGACACTCAAAAGCCTGCCATCCATGGATTCTGTCAGTGTTTTGATCTGTTCACCATCAACATTGCGTGCAGCAGCAACCACAGCCTCCCAGACACTGTTCAGAGAGGTGTACTGTTTTCCCTCCTTGTAAATCTCACATTTGATGATGGACCACAGGTTCTCAATGGGGTTCAGATCAGGTGAACAAGGAGGCCATGTCATTAGATTTTCTTCTTTTATACCCCTTCTTGCCAGCCACGCTGTGGAGTACTTGGACGCGTGTGATGGAGCATTGTCCTGCATGAAAATCATGTTTTTCTTGAAGGATGCAGACTTCTTCCTGTACCACTGCTTGAAGAAGGTGTCTTCCAGAAACTGTCAGTAGGACTGGGAGTTGAGCTTGACTCCATCCTCAACCCGAAAAGGCCCCACAAGCTCATCTTTGATGATACCAGCCCAAACCAGTACTCCACCTCCACCTTGCTGGCGTCTGAGTCGGACTGGAGCTCTCTGCCCTTTACCAATCCAGCCACGGGCCCATCCATCTGGCCCATCAAGACTCACTCTCATTTCATCAGTCCATAACACCTTAGAAAAATCAGTCTTGAGATATTTCTTGGCCCAGTCTTGACGTTTCAGCTTGTGTGTCTTGTTCAGTGGTGGTCGTCTTTCAGCCTTTCTTACCTTGGCCATGTCTCTGAGTATTGCACACCTTGTGCTTTTGGGCACTCCAGTGATGTTGCAGCTCTGAAATATGGCCAAACTGGTGGCAAGTGGCATCTTGGCAGATGCACGCTTGACTTTTCTCAGTTCATTGGCAGTTATTTTGCGCCTTGGTTTTTCCACACGCTTCTTGCGACCCTGTTGACTATTTTGAATGAAACGCTTGATTGTTCGATGATCACGCTTCAGAAGCTTTGCAATTTTAAGAGTGCTGCATCCCTCTGCAAGATATCTCACTATTTTTGACTTTTCTGAGCTTGTCAAGTCCTTCTTTTGACCCATTTTGCCAAAGGAAAGGAAGTTGCCTAATAATTATGCACACCTGATATAGGGTGTTGATGTCATTAGACCACACCCCTTCTCATTACAGAGATGCACATCACCTAATATGCTTAATTGGTAGTAGGCTTTCGAGCCTATACAGCTTGGAGTAAGACAACATGCATAAAGAGGATGATGTGGTCAAAATACTCATTTGCCTAATAATTCTGCACGCAGTGTATAATCTTATGGATGTATATTCTAGATGTATATCCAACAGGATGTTCATACTTACTTCTTCTTCCAACTTCACCACCTTGGCCTGAGCGTTATTTAAGGCTTGGTCTCGGATCTCAATATGCCTTCTTTGGTCCTCATTCATGGACCGCAAGGAAGATAACTCCATTTCCAGCTTCTCTTTCTCTCTTTGTAGGTCTTTATCTGCAAAGATACAAAAAGAAGAGTTTTCAAAAATTGTCCAAGATGTAGATAGATAAGGAGGCAAAAGTTATCTGCAGCATGAGGCACTTGCTTTCCCATATTAAGCACTGTGATGTGAGTTGAAGGATGCCACATTTTTAACATATTCTTGGCCGCTAGCACTTTTGATATGCTACAATCAAAAAATTGTAAATTGCAGAAAATAACTTTGCCATAGAGTGATGTAACACTTTGTGGAGAAACCAGGCAGAAGGATCAAAGTTGTAGCACCTTTACCATATTTCTTCACTACCAAGTATTACGGTAAATCATGTTCCAGCCGCTTGGTTGGTTTCCTGAACATGATGCTGCTATTTCCTCATTAGAGACATTAAAAAGAGATTATTCAAAATATCACCAGTGACAGTTTTCTGAACTCCAATGTCCATAATATTCATATCATTGTGCAGAAAGCTCAGCAATCTGTAAATGGCTGTCATTGTTTCGGCAGTCGCTCCCTCGTTACTAGTGCCAATCTTTTGACTCATTCAGTTAAAATGTAATTATAAACAGCATCACCCACATCCATCTATTCCCAGCCATGCACAACAAACATCTGGGCGTTGCTGGAGTGATGGGTGTATTTCAGTACAATTCTCTAGGGCATAAATCAATGACAGAAAGAAAAGTTGTTAGTTTCATCAAGAAAATGCCATCATGCTGCACAAAAGATTCAAGAAAGGTTGTCAATAACTGACTGTATGTATTTTGGGGTACACAAAACGTTGATCCGCAAAATATGGATCACGTTCGTGTGACGTCAGTGCTGCATTTTTTTTTTTGAAGGACCCATTGTAACAATGCATATTCTTGTCCGCAAAATGGACAAGAATAGGACACGTTCTCTTTTTTTGTGGGGCTGCACAACGAACATGGTGTGCAGTCCGCATTTTTTTGCGGCCCTTGAAATTAATGGGTTCTGTATCTGGTCAACAAAAAATGCGGATCGGATAAGGACCAAAGATACAGTCGTGTGAATGGGGGCCTTAGTCTCAGTTCAGTCAGGTTTATGTTTTTTGCACTGTAATAGTTAAAGAGGACCTGTTATACCTGGGCGCCGCTCCGTTCTCCCGTTATAGCCTCCGGTATCTTCATAGTTAGGCTCCACCCTAAGGCTATGAGCTGAGCGCTGTGATTGGCCAGCGCTACAGCATAGGAGAAAGAGACGCCGTCAGGTTCCCCTGGGTGGAGCCTAACTATGAAGATACCGGAGGCTATACCAGGAGAACGAAGCGGCGCCCAGGTATAACAGTAAGTGCAGGGAGATCCCTGTGCGCCGCTCTACATGTCTGTATAGTTAGTTTAGATGTTTTATTCTGGTGAAAGGTCCTTTTTAAGTTAAACAGGTACTGCGATGATAAACAGGATAATTTTGTTATGTGTTTTTTTTTTTAAATAGCGGCTCCAAATGTTAGCTTAAAAGGGGTTGTCCAGGTTCAGAGCTGAACCCGGACGTATCTCCCTCTTCCCCCACTCAGCCCCTCTGACATGAGCATCGGAGCATTTCATGCTCTGATGCTCTCCCTTGCCCTGTGCTGAATCAAACAGGGCAAAGTTTTTTTTCTGGAAATCCAATGACTTACTGGGATCTCCATGGGTAGGCTTCCTCCTACAGTGAGCCCAGTGACGTCACCAGCACTAAAGGGCGGGATTTAGCGCTCCCTTAGCCTGTAAAATTTCTAGGGCAGCGCTAAAGCCCGCCCATTAATGCCAGTGACGTCACTGACAACACTGCTAGCCGGAGGCCTAAGCCTAGCAGTGTAAAAATGTAAACAAACAGCCCATGCCCTGAGCTATACATGAAATGCTCCAATGCTGCCTGGGTGAAAACGTGGCCGTCTGGGTTCAGCTCTGAACCCAGACAACCCCTTTAGGCTAGGTCTACACGACAACATGTGTTGCACGACAATAGGGCACAACTACACTGCGACATTTGTCACGCGACAATTTTTATAATGATAGTCTATGGTGTCGCAATTCGACATGCTGCGACTGCGACAGTCACAGAAAAATCCATCCACAGTCGCAGCATGTCGCACTATCAGTATAAAAATTGTTGCGCGACATTGGTGCGACAAAATGTCGTCGTGTAGACCTAGCCTTAAAGTCTATAGGAATTATGAAAATCGGGTTATATCCATAGTGGCATTTTTTGTTTGCTTGGGTATTTTTTTTTTGTGATGTGTAAAAGCTACAGCAGTTATTTGCTAGTAATGGATTAAACAAAAATTATGTTTGTAACATTCATTTCAGAAAATCTGTTGCTAAACTTAGGATTCTGTATAGAGATTGTGGGCATATTGTGGAATTTACTGGGAAAAGCAAGGACCTGGAAAACCCCAGTTTACAGAAGGAGGAACAAATGAAATTTCCAACTAATTTAATGGTAACATATTAAAAGAGACAAGTGAAAGTCAGAGAGGAAAGAATTAAAACTAATCATGGTCCAGACATAATTATTTCATTAATTTCAGAGGAGATTGTCATAGAACAGGACTGGTGACATGACATTGCTAAACAGCAAGTGACTGGTAACAATAACTAATCAGAAGATCTGGGAAGAAGAGTCCCCGCAGCCATAACCACCCAGTCGCTGACCGACCAGTAATGCTGCATTCCTGAACCTAGGCCGTGGGAGGAAGGTGAATCAGGGCAAAGGTTTACACGTGAACAAGACTAAGGCAAAGCCTGCCACTTGTAATGAGCTCTAGAAGACGCTTTTATCTACGTGCATCTACTGAAAGTATAACACCGAGACAACTAATTGCTGTCTTTACTGGCTTATGTGAGAGGCCGTGAGAAACCTCAGTTAAAATCCCTCCACCTGCTGATATAAACATAAAGGGCAGTAAGAAACCAGAAAAAAAATAAGGCGGCATGCATTAAAGGGGCTATGTAATGTAACTCCATGACCAAGTACAAGTCACATTCTGTCAGAAATGCGTAGGCCATTTTTTTTTTACAGTTTTTTGATGGATGTTTTTAATAAATGATTTTTTTTATGGATTGCTGGAAAATAAACTCATTCATTGCTTCAACGTCATATGAAAGCCGGCTGATCATCATGGAATCAGCTTCTCTAATCATTTCTTGGCATGAACCATGGCAGGGGAAATGTAAAATTGCATGTTGGGTATTCCAACAAATGGCCTCAATGAAGTCCATATGGCCTAATGTGCTATTTAAAAAAAGGGTGTTATCTTCATGATACAACCTCTTTAAAAGGAACAGAAAAGAAATTATGTAAGCACCTAGACTTTCTCGACTTTCTTAAGCTTTTTTACTTTTTTGGGCCATCTTTGCACAGAATTTTTCCAGCCATTTTTGTAGCTCAGTGAACATGGAGATGATAAACAATGATCTGCCATAAGGGTTTTCAAGCAGCGGTTGTGGGGCGGAAAAGTGCCACACAGCGTGGCAAAACACCAGCTGATTTTCTAAGCTAACACAGGTGAAGCCCATAAAAACCATGTGTGCTACCTGTACTTATCAAAAAAAACATGGCAATTCTGGGCCATCTGCTTTAGATTTGCAGCACCAAACCATGGCAACCGAGCGCAGGGATATATTACGGTCAGTTCAGTTAATAAGTTGGAAACAGGAGAGACAGGTAACTGTAAGGATTTAAGCAAAGTTGAAAATGGCCAAATTGTGATGGCTATATGACTGGGTCAGAGAATCTGCACAATGACAGTTCTTCTGACCTGTTCCTGGCATGTAGTGGTTATTACCTGCCAAAAGTTTTCAAGAAAGGACAACCAGTGAATTTACAACAGGGTCATAGACACCCAAGGGTCGCTGATGCTCATAAGATTTGTGCTATGATAGTACAAACTGCAGAAAAACAAACAAAAATGTAAGGACAGGTCATCAATAGATGAGCGAACTTGTGTTTTCAAGTTTGGCAAGGTTCAGGTTATCTAAGAATTCCGTTATGGATTCCGCTACCACGGACCATAACTTAACGGAATTCTTAGGTAAACCCGAACCTTGTACGTCGAACTTGAAAACACTTGAAAGTGCGCTCATCCCTAGTCATCAATAGCTGATCGGTAGAAGTACCTCAATGTCTGATCGGCACTCCCTTCGACCAGCTGTTTGAACAGGAGGCGGCGCTCCATGCGGGGTTGCATCCACTGCTCATCGTCTCGGAAGTACACTTTAATTATGAGTACTCACTCCATTCACTTGAATAAACTGAGTACTTGTAATTACAGTATGCCCCAGTTGCAATGGAAATGATGCGTAGTGTAATGAAAAGAGAGCAGCGCTCGCATGGAGCACTGCCTCCTCTTCAACAGCTGATGGGGTTCTGGGTGTCAGACCTCCGCCGATCAGATATGGATGACCTATCCTGACAATAGATCATTAATAAAACCCCTGAACAACCCCTTTCAATGTTGGCAACTTTAGAAAGGTGTCAGAACACACAGAGCATTGCAGCGTGCTGCATATGGAAGCGTGTAGCCAAGTAGTACACGACATTAATGTTAGGGCTGACCGGTGTAATACTTCAATGTATCTGAATTTACATAGTAGAATGGTTAGGTCTTACAACATTTGTCCATAAAGTATGTACTTTCTATAGTTGAGGTTTTAATGACTATCATTTAGGTTAATTGGATAATGACTATTGACTTGGTGAAAGTGGAACAACCAGGAACAACCATGACAAGGTTCCTGTTTGGTCAGGTTAAAGTACAATTGGTTGCCCAGTAGGTAAGGCAATAACCTCCACATCTACCTCGGACTAAAGGCTATATCCACATCTACAGTATCTCAGACTGTGGACCATCTCACACAAGCAAATTAGTGCCCTGGCAATTTATTTTTGCATGACAAACCAGACCATTTGCATTGGAACACTAAAGCATCCAGGAGAAGTTTTTCAATATGTGGGCTTACTGTAGTAAGGAACCAAATGCCGCCCCAACAGAGCCAACTGTGCAGCACAAAATACTGCCCCAGCAGAACCAAATACCACACTGTATCACAATATACAGCCCCAGCAGAACCAAATAACACAGTGTAGTACAAAATACTGCCCCAGCAGAACAAAATACCACAGTGCATCCCAAAATACTGCCCCAGCAGAACAAAATGCCACAGTACATCCCAAAATACTGCCCCAGCAGAACAAAATACCACAGTGCATCCCAAAATACTGCCCCGGCAGAACAAAATACCACAGTACAGCACAAAATACTGCCCCAGCAGAACCAAATACAGAAGTGTAGCACAAAATACTGCCCCAGCAGAACCAAATACCACAGTGCAGCATAAAATACTGCCCCAGCAGAACCAAATACCACAGTGCAGCATAAAATACTGCCCCAGCAGAACCAAATACCACACTGTATCACAATATACAGCCCCAGCAGAACCAAAAAACACAGTGTAGTACAAAATACTGCCCCAGCAGAACCAAATACCACAGTACATCCCAAAATACTGCCCCAGCAGAACAAAATACCACAGTGCATCCCAAAATACTGCTAAAGCAGAACAAAATACCACAGTGCATCCCAAAATACTGCCCCAGCAGAACCAAATACCACAGTACAGCACAAAATACTGCCCCAGCAGAACAAAATACCACAGTGCAGCACAAAATACTGCCCCAGCAGAACCAAATACAGAAGTGTAGCACAAAATACTGCCCCAGCAGAACCAAATACCACACTGTATCACAATATACAGCCCCAGCAGAACCAAATAACACAGTGTAGTACAAAATACTGCCCCAGCAGAACCAAATACCACAGTGTAGCACAAAATACTGCCACAGCAGAACAAAATACCACAGTGCAGCACAAAATACTGCCCCAGCAGAACCAAATACAGAAGTGTAGCACAAAATACTACCACAGCAGAACCAAATACTGAAGTGTAGCACAAAATACTGCCCCAGCAGAACCAAATACCACAGTGTAGCACAAAATACTGCCACAGCAGAACCAAATACCACAGTGTAGCACAAAATACTGCCACAGCAGAACCAAATAGCATGGTGCAGCACAAAATACTGCCACAGCAGAACCAAATACCACAGTGTAGCACAAAATACTGCCCCAGCAGAACCAAATACCACAGTGTAGCACAAAATACTGCCCCAGCAGAACCAAATACCACAGTACAGCACAAAATACTGCCCCAGCAGAACCAAATACAGAAGTGTAGCACAAAATACTGCCCCAGCAGAACCAAATACCACAGTGCAGCATAAAATACTGCCCCAGCAGAACCAAATACCACAGTGCAGCATAAAATACTGCCCCAGCAGAACCAAATACCACACTGTATCACAATATACAGCCCCAGCAGAACCAAAAAACACAGTGTAGTACAAAATACTGCCCCAGCAGAACCAAATACCACAGTACATCCCAAAATACTGCCCCAGCAGAACAAAATACCACAGTGCATCCCAAAATACTGCCAAAGCAGAACAAAATACCACAGTGCATCCCAAAATACTGCCCCAGCAGAACCAAATACCACAGTACAGCACAAAATACTGCCCCAGCAGAACAAAATACCACAGTGCAGCACAAAATACTGCCCCAGCAGAACCAAATACAGAAGTGTAGCACAAAATACTGCCCCAGCAGAACCAAATACCACACTGTATCACAATATACAGCCCCAGCAGAACCAAATAACACAGTGTAGTACAAAATACTGCCCCAGCAGAACCAAATACCACAGTGTAGCACAAAATACTGCCACAGCAGAACAAAATACCACAGTGCAGCACAAAATACTGCCCCAGCAGAACCAAATACAGAAGTGTAGCACAAAATACTACCACAGCAGAACCAAATACTGAAGTGTAGCACAAAATACTGCCCCAGCAGAACCAAATACCACAGTGTAGCACAAAATACTGCCACAGCAGAACCAAATACCACAGTGTAGCACAAAATACTGCCACAGCAGAACCAAATAGCATGGTGCAGCACAAAATACTGCCACAGCAGAACCAAATACCACAGTGTAGCACAAAATACTGCCCCAGCAGAACCAAATACCACAGTGTAGCACAAAATACTGCCCCAGCAGAACCAAATACCACAGTACAGCACAAAATACTGCCCCAGCAGAACCAAATACCACAGTGCAGCATAAAATACTGCCCCAGCAGAACCAAATACCACACTGTATCACAATATACAGCCCCAGCAGTACCAAAAAACACAGTGTAGTACAAAATACTGCCCCAGCAGAACCAAATACCACAGTACATCCCAAAATACTGTCCCAGCAGAACAAAATACCACAGTGCATCCCAAAATACTGCCCCAGCAGAACAAAATACCACAGTGCATCCCAAAATACTGCCCCAGCAGAACCAAATACCACAGTACAGCACAAAATACTGCCCCAGCAGAACAAAATACCACAGTGCAGCACAAAATACTGCCCCAGCAGAACCAAATACAGAAGTGTAGCACAAAATACTGCCCCAGCAGAACCAAATACCACACTGTATCACAATATACAGCCCCAGCAGAACCAAATAACACAGTGTAGTACAAAATACTGCCCCAGCAGAACCAAATACCACAGTGTAGCACAAAATACTGCCACAGCAGAACAAAATACCACAGTGCAGCACAAAATACTGCCCCAGCAGAACCAAATACAGAAGTGTAGCACAAAATACTACCACAGCAGAACCAAATACTGAAGTGTAGCACAAAATACTGCCCCAGCAGAACCAAATACCACAGTGTAGCACAAAATACTGCCACAGCAGAACCAAATAGCATGGTGCAGCACAAAATACTGCCACAGCAGAACCAAATACCACAGTGTAGCACAAAATACTGCCCCAGCAGAACCAAATACCACAGTGTAGCACAAAATACTGCCCCAGCAGAACCAAATACCACAGTACAGCACAAAATACTGCCCCAGCAGAACCAAATACCACAGTACAGCACAAAATACTGCCCCAGCAGAACCAAATACCACAGTACAGCACAAAATACTGCCCCAGCAGAACCAAATACCACAGTACAGCACAAAATACTGCCCTAGCAGAACCAAATACCACAGTGCAGCACAATATACAGCCCCAGCAGAACAGAATACCACAGTACAGCACAAAATACTGCCCCAGCAGAACCAAATATTACACTGCTTCAAAAAATGCTGCCGTCCGCGCCACAGTATGAAGCTTTATCACTGTCCTATTGGCTCCTACATAATTAATGCCGGGAGAATTAGATCTTTATGTACCCAGCTTGTGGCCATGAGGAGGCCTTGGGTGGCCCCTTGGGCATCTGCCCACTGGGAAATTTACCTGTAGGGTCTAGGGCCAGTCCGCCCCCGTGTACTGTCCACTGATTACATGGATGGCCATTTATTTGAAAGCCCACTATTTAATATTACATTTCCACAGCTGCTGCAGTGATATATCCAAATACTGTACCACCATAACCTACTCCCACACCTTGAGCTACCTGGGATATTTGAGGAACTTTTACACTGGCTACAAGACAGGTTTTAAACTCTTTATAATAAATATCTGTCCATTCCTGAGTACTCAAAGGCAAACAAATATGCGGGGTATTAAAAAAAGAAGAAAAAAAAGAAAAAAAGGTGACTCCCACAGAAATTTAGTTTTAAAAGAGAAATGAGGCAACTCCCACAGAAAATATGGTCTGGCTGGGTAACTCCCACAGAAAATATGTAAGCACCTCTAATTTCCTCATACAATTAGCCAGGCTTTAAAACCAGATTGTCTGCTTCACTATAGCTGGAAATTCTTTTAATTTTTCAAAAGCTTGGCTACATACATGGAACCACATAATATCACCCCTCCCTCCGAAGGGTGGGAAAATGGAGATGAAAGACTCAGACTTCAAACACAAGGGATCCAGATGAAGCGAAGAAGAAAAATACAAATCAAACAGTGGATTCCGACATCAATACAAGTAATTCTCCAGCCCTTTGTTTCTACAAATTATTAGACACAATGACAAAAACACTCATTTAATTTTAAGTAAAATCCCCTTCCCCATAGGCGACTACTAATCATTATCTATGCCTTTCATTTAACTTGGAAAGAATCAGTTTTCAGGTTCAGCCCTATGTGTGGGGAAGGCCGTGACATAGGGCTTTTTCACACATTTATTTGCATAGCATGAAGTGACAAGAGCCCTTTAAATCAATCATATTGACCAGTAATGACCAATGCTGCTCCTAGTATGAATAACTTGTTAAAGACAGACAAGGCAGTATTTCTCCTGTAGATCAGCATAAGACCCCCTGCACACCAACGTGTGCACCCCGTGGTCGTGCTGCGGCCCGCAAAATGCAGGCCGCAATGCACGAACACAGTCTGTTGGGCAGCCGCAGCGGATCGCAGACCCATTCACTTTAATCCGGCCATTCCGCAAAAAGATAGGACATGTTCTATATTTTTGCGGAATGGAAGTACGGGATGAAACCCCACGGAAGCACTCCGTAGAGCACCATTCCGCATCTCCGGATTTGCAGACCCATTCTAGTGAATGGGTCCGCATCCGTGATGCGGAATGCCCACGGAACGGCACGAGTGTACTGCGGATCCACAAATGTGGTCCGCAATACGGCAACGGGAAGCACACGTTCGTGTGCAGGGGGCCTAAGGTAAATTCCCAGTATTCATTAGACAAATTATAGATATTTCACTGCCATTACAAATGTACTGACATTGTACACAAAAATCGTGAACTACAATAAGAATGTAGTGTTGCTACATATATGCACCAAAATGGGCAGTAGAAGCAGAGGGGGAAATGGGAACTTAAAGCAGCCCTGGAAAAAAAAACTAAGTGGCCCTATGTTGTAAGCGGGTCCAAATTGACAAAAGGCAGGGCAACAAAAGTAGGTGGTGTCAGCATTACCATAGTGCAAAATACCATCCCCGCAAAACCAAATACCACAGTGCAGCCCCAAACGCTGTCCCTCTGTGGTGGCCATCAGTAGCTGCCATTTTCTGTTATCTCTGATAAAGATATGAAGCGGGGGGCTCAGGAGGTGAGATGCGGGCCACAGCAGTTACATTTAGGGGGCATGTGTGGTCGCTGGTCAGGTACATGAATACCTGATTCTCACAGCTGTAAGTACCACCGACAGCTTATCACGTACCCAGCGAGCTCATTACATGCAGTCAGACTGCATCCAGAAAGCAGCTACAACTCTTGTACCTAAACTGAACGCTGATCACCAAGGAGTGTTATAAAGAGCTAAGCTTGATTTAGTTCAAGTTCCGGTACTGTAGCCATCATACACCTGCTACAATGCGACTGACATTTGAATGCAGCCTTATACTTACTCCCCGACTGTATAGATATAAAAACAAAAGGTAATAAATAAAGGCATAGTGACAGATTTTTCAGTAATTTGAGCAAGCGGGCTATGAAATCAGGAAAGCAAAGGTCCTATGTCCAATTAGATCTTATGCAAAGCTGAAAATAGAGGAAAAAGCAACAACAGCGCGTGATCACTGGGGCGATGGGCACAAGCATGCAGTTCATAAGGAGCCTTACCTGAAGAGGTTGCACTTCCCGGGCACAAGACTGAAAGTAATTGTATCAGTGAGGAGGAAAACGGCAGTGGCCAGATCCAGGGGACGGTAGGTGACAGGCACCTCCGTGCAGATCATCTTTACCACTACTCTGTGGAAAGCACCTCTTCCTCCAGCTCTTTTCGTTTGAACTTCCCCAATTATAGGGCTTCTGGATTTCATAGAAGGAGGTACCCCACTATAAACCTGAGCAGAGACGCTAACAAGAACCAGCTGTCACTCTGGCTGACTCAGGTCGTACATGGACTGTCATGTATCTGACTTGGCTCCATGTAAAGCTAAATTACATTAAATGAGCAGGCAGCCACATCGTCCCCACACAAAGCTGTTTGCCAGCATCTTAGGAGCTGGATCAGCAGTAATCAAGTCTCACATTAAAAAGGTCTTTCTTGAGACAAACCCTGCAAATATTATATTTGCCAAATACATAAATTCCAAACCCCTATTATTATAATGATTGCCCTTTTAGCAGAGTAAGCAATGTGATAATAATATGCACGGCTGCAGCCAAGTCAACAGAATACACAGGCCGATGGCAGAACTCCTCAAACTTCATGGTGTAAAAGTGGTCACGTGGCAGGGTTCCCTGAAGCCTATACGCTGTATATACACGTGTTAAACACATCAATGTATATGCTGCATAGATCTATAAGAACAGGAACACACACAAACATTCATTTCATTTGGTTTGCTCTTATGACACAAATTAGGCTACTTTCATACTCCATGGATCTGCACAGACGGATCCGTTCATATAATACAAACGTCTGCATCCGTTCAGAACGGATCCGTTTGTATTATCTTTAACATAGCCAAGACGAACACCATTGAAAGTCAATAGAGGACGGATCCGTTTTCGATTGTGTCATAGAAAACTGATCTGTCCCCATTGACTTACATTGTGTGTCAGAACAGATCCGTTTAGCTCAGTTTCGTCAAGCGGAAAGCAAAACGCTGCAAGCAGCGTCTTGGTGTCCGCCTCCAAAGTGGAATGGAGACAGAATGGAGGCAAACTGATGCATTCTGAGCGGATCCTTTTCCATTCAGAATGCATTAGGGCAAAACTGATCCGTTTTGGACCGCTTGTGAGAGCCCTGAACGGATCTCACAAACGGAAAGCCAAAACTCCAGTGTGAAAGTAGCCTTAACTTCAAGCACAGCATGGACAACAAATGATCACCGCGGGGGACTCACTCTGTGCTAGTAGTTGGGATATGGTCTTCCGGTTGTCCTCTGATCCCTCAATCTCCTTTGCTGCAAGTTGCTTATTAGCAGTTTCCATTCGTTCTTTAATACAGAAGAGTAAAAACAATACTTATTGACTCCAACATCAAGCAGTTTCACAAACTCACAGCAACAAGGACTAGATGTATATATGTAAACAGCAGCACATATAACTATACAAACACACTTTTACTTCCCTCAATATCTGCAAGATCAGCATTCATGATGAATTATAAAAAACTTTATTACGACGCTATAACACATCCAGCAACAGCATCCTTTCAAATACCAATTAATCTCTCATAAGTAATTTAAAGATGATGGGTCCACTACATTTTACAGTCTACCTTCACATAAATCAATAGTATAAGTAAAGATAAGAAATGTTGTAACATATTTTATTCAAGAAAAATGCCTCTTTCTCCAGTTATCAGACTCTTATCCACCTCCTTCCTCCTTAAATGTTCACTTACTCTGAATTAACTGATCAAATCTATATCCAGAGAACAGACTGCTTTTCAGCTTCACTGAGAGATCAGGTTACAAGTCTATGACGAGGGGAGGGGAAGGAGGGAGTAGGAGACTAGCTGTTATGATGACTCTCATACAAATCATATGCAGAAGAAGAGATTTGTAGCACACCACTCGAAGCAACTGCAGCATGGACGACACAATACAGCAGTAATGAGCAGTGTAGCTGTAAATTCAACACTGGGATGAGACAGTAGAAGTCTCTGTGTCTCTCTCACTCTGCAGCTACCTCCTCCTCCTCTCTTCCTTCTCCATAAACCTCTATGGGCAGCATGGAATCTGATCTCTCATGAAGCTGAAAAAAAAACCTTTCACATAGTCAGTATTGGTCAGCATTTTTCATCAGTATGTGTAAGCCAGAAACAAGGGTAGGTGTAAAATACAGAAGAGGCACACATCCATTATACTTTTTCTTTGTAGGTTCCACTCCTGGTTTCAGCTTACAAACACTGAAAATTACTAACCAAATACAGACCATGTAAAAGTGGCCAAACGGCCTTCTCTCTGCCGATGGATTTGATCAATTAATTCAGGGTGCTTGAACATTTAAGGAGGACAGGGTGGAAAGGAGCCCAATAAATGTAAAAAGAGGCACTTCTCTTTAATAATAGGATATATTACAAAGTTTCTTAGCTTCGCTTGTACCAATTGCTTTTTGGAAAGCTCTTTATAATTGGAGGCACACTTTAAAGAATCAGTCTACTTTGGGAAACTGAACATTGCTCACAGTAACCATGAACATAAACTATAAGCATATGAAGGTATACAAGTCTTCTAGTAGACAAAAGAGGTAGGCTCTACTGTTGCAGAATACCAGCTGTTTCTTATTATGCTGCATGGTTTAAACGACCATTGAGCTTTATACGACTCAATGAATAGGATACGCAGATTAAAAGAAGATGACTCTTTATAGTTGCAGGAGTCACAACTTAATGACAATAATGGAAAAATGTCTTGCTGAGGGACGGGCTTCTAATACTAGAAACACCCAAGCAATTTGAAGAGAATGTCTAAACTATAGCGTCATTTAAACAAATCCTCCCAATAACATCACTTCCGAAAAGCAAATCATTCAATTAACGGCATTCCCACAGCTTACATGCAAGTACAGATGATCTGCAGACCATCCGGCCCCATCGGTCAAGTGGAAGCACCAGAACTTTATACATCATTTCAGATTTTTTTTATGGAATGTCACGATTGCTTTGTTGGATTTGTTGCTATGTGAATTTAGTGATGAGTATATTGTGGCACAGGGACAATATATAATAGAGAAGCACAGCACACCCTGGACAACAGTATCTGGTTTCATGTATTCAGACTGATGAAGCTAGCTGCCCAATGATGGTTTTCACTGATTTTCACTGGGAAAAACTGCATTTGGTTTTCCATGTAACCGCAGGAACATCTAAGCTCCAGTAGTTAAAGGGGTTTTCCAAAATTTTGAAGAGTCCGTGAGGGTCTGGCACCAGTGACCCCCGCTTATCAGCTGTTTGAGAAGGCACCGGCGCTCGCAGTAGTGCTGTGGCCTTCTCTCCACTCACCAAGCACAGCACCATACTTGGAATCACAGCTCAGCCCCATTTACTTCAAGGAAGCTGAGCTGCGCCTAGGCCATGTGACCGATGAACATGACATGGTCTATGCAAAGCTGCAAGCACTAATGTCTTCTCAAACAGCTGGTTGGTGGGGATCCTGGGTGCGGGAACCACACTGATCAGATCCTGAAAAGCCCCTTTAAACTATGGAACGCCACGCTAAAGCCTTATTCACACACACACACACAGATTTTTGAAGAATTATACAACTACACCAAAACAGCACTGTGTGAATGAAGCCTATGGTTCATTAAAATAAACAGTTATTTAAGATGAAGAATACAAAAGTACTCATTTGGGTACAAACACACATGCAGTTTTTGATTCAGTTTTCTTTTTTAATCCATAGAAACATAGAATGTGTCGGCAGATAAGAACCATTTGGCCCATCTAGTCTGCCCAATATATCTGAATACTATGGATAGCCCCCGGCCCTATCTTATATGAAGGATGGCCTTATGCCTATCCCATGCATGCTTAAACTCCTTCACTGTATTTGCAGCTACCACTTCTGCAGGAAGGCTATTCCATGCATCCACTACTCTCAGTAAAGTAATACTTCCTAATATTACTTTTAAACCTTTGCCCCTCTAATTTAAAACTGTGTCCTCTTGTAGCAGTTTTTCTTCTTTTAAATATTCTCTCCTCCTTTACCGAGTTGATTCCCTTTATGTATTTAAAAGTTTCTATCATATCCCCTCTGTCTCGTCTTTCTTCCAAGCTATACGTGTTAAGGACCTTTAATCTTTCCTGGTAAGTTTTATCCTGCAATCCATGTACCAGTTTAGTAGCTCTTCTCTGAACTCTCTCTAGAGCATGGGTGTCAAACATGCGGCCCGCGGGCCGCATGCGGCCCGCAATGAATATCTTTGCGGCCCCGCAAAGATGCACTGCTATGTATGAGCCGGGAGAGAGGAGGGGCTGGAGTCCGTAACTAGGGGCGGGGCCCGGTGCAGTCACTGTACTCTTACACCGGGCCCCGCCGCTCAAAGTATTTATAAACGTGAATCCTTATCCTGTTATTAAGTTGAACTAACGCTGCGCTCTCCCATGTTCCCATGTTCCCCTGTATCCCCATAGCACTTACTTAAGCTTCAATAGCAGGCAGAGCGGACGGCAGCAGTAACGTCACTCACTGACGTCGAGCGCCTGCTCCGCCCACTTTATGAATGAAGCAGGCGGAGCAGACGCTCGACATCAGTGAGTGACGTTACTGGTGCCGTCCGCTCTGCCTGCTATTGAAGCTTAAGTAAGTGCTATGGGGATACAGGGGGACATGGGAACATGGGAGAGCGCAGCGTTAGTTCAACTTAATAACAGGATAAGGATTCACGTTTATAAATACTTCAGTGAGCGGCGGGGCCCGGTGTATTGGGGGACACTGTTATGAGGGGGATCTGTGGATGACATATAGCAGTGTCATCCACAGATCCCCCCCATAACAGCACCATCCACAGATCCCCCATAACAGCGCCATCCACAGATCCCCCATAACAGTGCCATCCACAGATCCCCCATAACAGTGCCATCCACAGATCCCCCATAACAGTGCCATCCACAGGTCCCCCATAACAGCGCCATCCACAGATCCCCCATAACAGTGCCATCCACAGATCCCCCATAACAGCGCCATCCACAGATCCCCCATAACAGCGCCATCCACAGATCCCCCATAACAGCGCCATCCACAGATCCCCCATAACAGCGCCATCCACGGATCCCCCATAACAGCGCCATCCACAGATCCCCCATAACAGCGCCATCCACAGATCCCCCATAACAGTGCCATCCACAGATCCCCCATAACAGCGCCATCCACAGATCCCCCATAACAGCGCCATCCACAGATCCCCCATAACAGTGCCATCCACAGATCCCCCATAACAGTGCCATCCACAGGTCCCCCATAACAGTGCCATCCACAGATCCCCCACATGACAGTGCGTCATCCACAGATCCCCCACATGACAGTGCGTCATCCACAGATCCCCCATAATAGTTTCATGCACAGACCACCATTAATTCAAAGCCCACCAAAAGCACAACTTTTGGTTAAAAATATTTTTTTCTTATTTTCCTCCTCAAAAACCTAGGTGCGTCTTATAGTGAAGTTTAATATTTGTATATATATATATATATATATATATAGGTCTCACTTGTGTTATTGGGCAACGGGATGTTGGGGGTCAGCAGTCATGAAACAACAATGTTGTTCTATGAAAATGTACGTTTTTTTTTGGGGTTTTTTTATGCGGCCCACATAAACTTAAATTTTGTTTTTTTGGCCCATGTTAGCCTTTGAGTTTGACATGCTTGCTCTAGAGTATCTATATCCTTCTGGAGATAGCTAGAATCCAAAGCTAGAAGTGGATCCAACAGAAAGGAGAAGGACAAGTCTTTGCTATATATTTCCCATTCTTTTGTATGTATTCAGCATCAAAACAGCGCCAAAAACTGGATGCATGATACCAGCGCAATGGAGACAGAGATAATTCCTAACAAGATCATCTGTTCAAAAATCAAGGTCTGAATTTTAGGGTGCAGTTTACTATGCTGGCGCCGTTAAAACATTTTCACGCGGCCGTAGATTACCTCTGAGGTCCCTGTTAAAGTCGTGAATCCTTCGGATCTCTCCCTCCAGTTTTGTTCTCATAGCTTTCTCCAAAGTCTCTCTCTTGGAAGAAGATTTTACAAGATTTTCATATGCTTCAGAGACTCGCTGGATTTCCATCTCCATCTAAAATGTGCCAAGACAACGTCATGAGGAGCATGGCCAACTATACACTCCCTCTGTAATGACACACTGCACCTGTTTCCTCCCCTCCCAAAAGTGGAGATATCTAACTTAGGCCTCATGCACACGACCGTTGTTGTGTTCCATTCCGCAAAATGGGGTTCCGTTGTTCCGTGATCCGTTTCCGTATGTCTTCCTTTATTTTTGGAGGACCACCAGACATAAAGGAATGTAAAAAAAAGTCTAGGACAGGTTTGCCATGCAAATGATAGGAATAAAACGGACGCGGACGCACGGATGACAATCTTGCGTGCCTCCGCGTTTTTTAGCGGTCCCATTGACTTGAATGGGTCTGCGAAACGTTTTCCGCGGAAATAATAGGACAGGTTATATTTTTGGGACGGACTGGAACCACGGATCACGGACGCAGATGGCAAACGGTGCACTATCCGCATTTTCAACAGCTCCATAGAAATGAATGGGTCCGCACCTGAAACGGACGGACGCGGAAGCAAACAACGGTCGTGTGCATGAGGCCTTATACTGATATAAAAGAGAATAAGCATCTGTTCAATAAAATGCTGAAACTTACAGCACATTTAAAAGTAATCAAAGCCACACATAGATAAATACAAAAATGACATCTTTATTAATCAATGCAACAATAAATAAAAAATGCAGGGAATGTTGAATAGTGGAATAAACAGGCAAACCCCAAAACAGAGGTAATATGTGGTAATAAATATTTCATAGGTATCTAACCATAACTTGAGACATATTGTATCACCAGTTAATCCAACACAAAAAATACTGATCAATGAGATAAAATATAGTAGCAGTTGTGTAGGGATACCAGGTATTGATAGTGGGGTGACAATGAACATAAATCATCTACCCCATAAATGGATCATCCCTTATCCCAGGGAAAAATTTCCTCTGCAACTCAATGTGAACAGCAAAATTCACAGTGCGCACTGGAAGAAGCGCACTTTGCGAAACGTCCGTCGGGCTTTCGGTTCTTCCCAAACTGGTTGGTATTTATTATTACAGGTATTTTGCCTCTTGTATTTATGCTCAGGGTGTGGTTGGTTGTTGGCTGTGTTGGGTGTCGGCCATGCCACCACATATACCCTGCTATACCCAGTTTTTCACACAGTGAATTTTGCTGTTCACATTGAGTTGCAGAGGGAAATGTTTCCTGGGATAAGGGAGGATCCATTTATGGGGTAGATGATTTATGTTCATTGTCACCCCACTATCAATACCTGGTATCCCTACACTACTGTTACTGCACTTTATCTCATTGATCAGTATTGGATTAACTGGTGATACAATATGTCTCAAGTTATGGTTAGATACCTATAAAATATTTATTACCACATATTACTACCTCTGCTGTGGGGTTTGCCTGTTTATTCCACTATTCAACATTCCCTGCATTTTTTTTAATTCATTGTTGTAATGATTAATAAAATATGTAATCTATGTGTGGCTTTGATTACTTTTAGGTTTTCTGATATATTCCCACACATTTTGTTATATTGTGTATCTATGGATAACTTACAGCACATTGTAAGATTTTTTTTTAAAAGCATAAAAGATGGGAAAACAATTGAATCGATATCACAATATAAAAAAAAAAACTGTGCCCCATAATTACTTTTTGAAATCTTGCCACTTTGTCATAGCATCCTTCCAGCTCCTGGCGTAGAGACCTGTTCTCTTCAGACAGAACAGCCACCATCTGCTGTGCCCGGGAAACAATGGCAAATGGGTCGCCCTGCATCTGGGAATAAGGGGAGGGTAAAGAGGGTGGTCTTGCATGGTCCATTTGTGGTGGTTGCTGCTGATGACCAAGGTATGTCTGAGACATGCGGTAAAAGTCTCCATGGTGAAACTGACTGGACATTTGATGAGGCCGTGGTGTCCCAGAGAAGAATTCCCCATGGCTTGGGGAGGGAAGCTGTTGTTGAGATGGTGACATGCCTGACGGTGGAGGGGACTGTATGAGGCTCATAGATCCCAAGGATGTAAGGGAAGAGGTGGGACTGTGGTAGTGTGGAGATCTCTGCTGAAAATGTTGTTGCACATCGTGATTTTGCCTGTGGAATAAATAAAAAAAATATATACATATATATGTATAAATAATTTTAATATTTTCCTAAAACATTACACCACCCATATACCCTATTATCAAGTAGCTCTTGCATTACATTGACAGCCAGCAGCTGATTTCAGCCTGGGGTTGTCAGCAGCTGATCACCTCGGCAGCCACATTTTGAAAATATGCCCTGAAGAAAAATGTGGCACTTTTCCCAAAATCCAAAATCCAACCCTAGAAAGAAAACTAGTAACATACCCTACCCATCATCCGCATCCAACTGAGGGAAAGTCATAGCTATTGACCAAGTGGCCATTTCAGAGCATGTATTTCACAGATATATAAGAAATATAGTCCAGGATGGAATAAAAACTGTAAAAGAGTGGCTGAGCTGTAAAGACTTTTGTCATGGATCATTTGATCTAGTCCTGTTCACACTACACCTCCTCTGGCACAGCATTGAGATTTCCATGCAATATGTTGCATGATGCTAATGATACTTACAATGGAAAAAGTGGACACAAAATAAAGGATGACAATTCTCTCATGTAACTCCTGCTACAAATGACTGCTACACACACAATAATTTGCAAGGGGTGTAAAAGGGGTTGCACTGCAGAAAGGAAGGGGGTCCAAAGCTGGGGACTCATACGGTATATGATGTTCATATTGCCTAAAACAGGCCCAGAAAAATAGGTAGTCTTTATGAGACAACCCACTTAAAATACTATATTGTAATATACAGACACAGAACTGATTTTGAAAAGCATGCTTAAAAAATCAGCGCAGAATCCACATGTTTTTTAGCGCGAAAAAACAGGTTTGTATGATTTTTTTATTCTTTTTTTTAACCAATGTGTTAAAAAATACCACTTCAATACAAAGCTGCATTTTCAGCTTGAGGTTTTTGATGCAAATCCGGGCCAAAAAACACGCAGAAAACGCACAAAAGAGAACATGGACTTACATGGAGCTGTTTTTTTAAGCTTCCCATTCATTTCAATGGGAGATTTAGCGCCGATTGTGCCCCAAGATAGGGCATGTTGCTTCTTTTCTCCATGCTTCTTTTTTACACCGTAAAAAAAAACAAAAAAAACAAAAACAAATGCTGCTTCCCATTGAGATGAATGGGAGGCTGTTTTGAGGCAGAAACGCACTAAAATCAGCGCCAAAAAACTCAGTGTGAACTGGTTGAACTGGCCCTAATAAGTGTTAGGGTATGTTTACCAAATCCAACGTGTGTTTTACAAGAGGATCTGCAGCATACATTCGAGGCTAAGGCTCCGTGCACGCAGCCGTAAGTGTCTTGCGGTCTGCAAATCGGGCATTCGCAAAACACAGATCCTGGCTCTGAGCTAACTCCCCCTGTCTAGAGAGAAGCCCTATTTTTGCCTGCAAAAGGGACAAAAATAGGACATTAGGACAGCAAAAAACACAGATCGGATGCGGATTGAAACTACGGCCGTGTGCATGAGGCCTAACAGTGATTTCGGCCGCGGATGTGCTGGGTCAAGGATCTTCCCTTTCAGTGGGGCTAATGCAGAACATTTCTGTGTGGAATCTAGAAGTAGAATAAACATGCTGAGTCTTGATGTTAGGAGATTTGATAAAGATTTAGGGGCCTTTACACAGGCCAAGAATTCAAAAGAGCATCACCAACGAGCATTCATAGAACTAAATCATCAAATCTCGATTGTGTGAATGGACCCTTACAAGCACATCTGTAAATAAACTCAAAGATATGTCTGCAGCTAAATGTTTACTACCTGAGCAAGCACAATTCTTCATACAGTATTTTACTGCACATCCACAAGGCGCTTTAGTGCAAAACATAAATCACATCTACACCTGACAATGACAAAATACAAGCGCCATGCTACAGTGCAAAGCTT
The DNA here is from genome assembly GCF_905171765.1 of Bufo bufo. Classification (NCBI taxonomy): domain Eukaryota; kingdom Metazoa; phylum Chordata; class Amphibia; order Anura; family Bufonidae; genus Bufo; species Bufo bufo. Next base: position 131,783,740 of record NC_053396.1, read on the forward strand.
GCTTAGAATTCCCATTGAGAAAAGATGCATAAATATCAAAGCAAAAGAAAACGAAAAAAAATAAGACAAAGTGAGTTCTGACTAAGTAGGGGACATATATTACCCGTATAGGCCAGAAAACTGGTACCAAAAAGTGCCATACCTTCGCAAAATATTGTGACCTTTTCAGGGTTGGGAGCCCTGATCCCCACTTTTCCAAAAAGCGGGTGAAGCGGGGAGCAGGAGGTCCATTAGTTAAGATCTACGGCATAGATTATGCCATAGATTATAGCGGAGATGTACACCAGCTCCCTTGCTGGTATAGATTTTATTTTTGCCGCACAGAACTGAAGAGATGCGCCTCTTAAAAAACCGTGGCACATCTGATGCCAGCGGGGGACAGGTTAAGACGGAATATGCCGGTCTTACTAAATGTCCCCCAAAGTTCACTGTAGATTTTAGAGGCCAAATAGATCAGGTCATAGTCCAATTTCAATAGACAACAATCCAAAATGCTAAAACAAAGAAAGAAATAGAACAACACTCAAACGTCTAGAAATGAATAAAGAAGTAACATACATAAGATCTTACAAGTTATCCAGCTTTCTCCAAGTTATTTGGTGCTCCCTTCCTTCTTCATCCTCTAGAAATCCCATGTCATTTTTCAGCACCAAATCCCAAAGTATATTCCAACTTCCATGTAATGTTGAGGCAATGTTCCCGACAGAAGGTATATTGGCTTTTTAATGCAAAGACTTAAGATGAGACTTGTAAATTTTGGTCTCCGCAGTAGTAAATCGAAAACTCCCGAAGGCAGAGAGCCTTGTGATGTTCTGTGCGACTGAAGTTGTTGGGACCAGTCAGGATCCCAGCTTCTGCCCACATCCAGAAGGTGGATCCACACGTGTGTCATTAAGAGGAATGTAGGTCACGTCCCTCATACTCTCTATTCAGAGCCATAATTTATCAGCTATCAAGAATGTACAGGACTGGTTTCCCTACCTCATTTCACTACCTCCTTCTTCAGACGCATGCTTATTAAGGGATTATGTTCTTGTACAAACTATTTCATTGGCTATGACAGTATGGTGTCACATCGGAATAGAAAAACTGGACGTGGATAGAAAATGATGGGTAAACTGTTAAACTCACATTAAAGGCCAGGTCAAAATGCAAATGATACATTTTGGTGAATCTATGGCAAAAATCTGCTGTGTAACATTGCGATTTTAATGCAGATTTTAATATGGACTTGCTAAAGATTTTACCCGAAACACTGCAAATGGTGACTTCCACATTTCAGCAGCAGTATGAGCATGCTGTGAAATCCATACAGAATTTTCTAGTACATGTGGATGGGGTTCTGTACTGTACTAAAAATGGTTTAATTTTGCTCCCATAACTGGTGAAGCCGGTAGTATGGCAGGTGACTGATAACCCCTACAACCATAGAAACCTTCATCAAAACAGCTGCTTTCCTCCACAGGTTACCTCTATTTTCTAAGATTATCTATCTATGGTATAAATTAAAGGGGTTGTCTGAGACAAGCCCTGCAATAATAGCCTACATAATCATTTTATGCAGCGTCGTTCCCTGTGGTGCTAGTCCGGTCCTCCGGCCACTGCTTGTTTAGAAACAGTAGCGAAGACGTGACATCTATGGCATGTGACCACTGCAGCCAAACACTGTCTTCAGTGGTCCGCCGCTAAGGACAGTGATCGGCTGCAGTGGTGACATTCTCTACTTCTGCACATCATGGTATACGTCACCAACACCAAGATGTGCACGATGACATGCAAGTATATGAAACGTCACTGCTGATGCCAATCACGGTCCTCAGAGTTCAATCGCTGATTGCAGTGATTGCCTGCAGCGGTCACATGCCTTGCACTGGCACATCCCCAATGCAGTTTACAAACAAGCAGCGGAAGGAGAACAGGACCAGCACCGCAGAGAGTGGTGGCACTTCAGAAACAGGTACAAGATGATTTTTTTTGTTTTAGGCTACTGCAGGACTTATCCGACACTCATCAAGAGTCTAGCTCAGGGATCAGCAACCTTAAGAAACTCCAGCTGCTGTGAAACTACAACTCCCAGCATGCACACTTGCTCAGCTGTTCTTGTAATTCCCATAGAAATGAAAAGAGGATTCTGTGAAACAGCCACAACCCCCCATGGGAGCTGTAATGACTCTTTCCTGTTGTCACTTGAACCACGGTAATTATATGTTTAGGCTTTTTTTTTAAGCTCACCTGACAAGGAGGAATGGTTCATTGGAAAGGAGTGTTGCTTAAATGCCAAACTGTGCTCCAAAACTGTGACAACATTTTGCTGTAAAATTTTGCCGCAACGTAAGCTAATCAATGCATGGTGTAAAGTTAAGGTGTCCATACACCTTCCATAGCTGTCAACTGAACACTCTTCTGGCAGTGGCTCTTCTCCTTAACACACCCAATCATTCTTACCCCTTACTTCATTTGTCATGGAGAATCGGGAGATCTACATACACATTAGACTGAGGGCCGGCCATGGTGAAAACGCTGGATTCAGGTGAAAATATTGTAATGTGTACGTGGGCCTTTAGACAAATGTGTTTAACGTGTCTCGTGAGACGCATCAAATTTATCACACAGCTTGAGTCAGTGTCATTAATGTGACACATCTTTAGACTGCCGGTCTAGGTGTACACTTATCTGACGAGAGTAAATCTGCCCTATTGAGTTAAAGCGCTCACTATCTCCAATATGTCTCCACATTTAAATGCAGAGTGCTCACATATTATCAACTTTTCCGCCAGCAACACTCAAATTGGCACCATGTTTCTCTGGACTGGTGGGGGGATCGCATTGGTCTGAACCCCCACTAAAAATACATGTATGTCACATCTTCAATCTAAATGACATAAGTGTCTCAGAGTTCATTCTAAAACTACAGGGTGGGCCATTTATATGGATACCCCTTAATAAAATGGGAATGGTTGGTGATATTAACTTCCTGTTTGTGCCACATTAGTATATGTGAGGGGGGAAACTTTTCAAGATGGGTAGTGACCATGGCGGCCATTTTGAAGTTGGCCATTTTGAATCCAACTTTTGTTTTTTCAATAGGAAGAGGGTCATGTGACACATCAAACTTATTGGGAATTTCACAAGAAAAACAATGGTGTGCTTGGTTTTAACGTAACTTTATTCTTTCATGAGTTATTTACAAGTTTCTGACCACTTATAAAATGTGTTCAATGTGCTGCCCATTGTGTTGGATTGTCAATGCAACCCTCTTCTCCCACTCTTCACACACTGATAGCAACACCGCAGGAGAAATGCTAGCACAGGCTTCCAGTATCCGTAGTTTCAGGTGCTGCACATCTCGTATCTGCACAGCATAGACGATTGCCTTCAGATGATACGAGATGTGCAGCACCTGAAACTACGGATACTGGAAGCCTGTGCTAGCATTTCTCCTGCGGTGTTGCTATCAGTGTGTGAAGAGTGGGAGAAGAGGGTTGCATTGACAATCCAACACAATGGGCAGCACTTTGAACACATTTTATAAGTGGTCAGAAACTTGTAAATAACTCATGAAAGAATAAAGTTACGTTAAAACCAAGCACACCATTGTTTTTCTTGTGAAATTCGCAATAAGTTTGATGTGTCACATGACCCTCTTCCTTTTGAAAAAACAAAAGTTGGATTCAAAATGGCCGACTTCAAAATGGCCGCCATGGTCACCACCCATCTTGAAAAGTTTCCCCCCTCACATATACTAATGTGCCACAAACAGGAAGTTAATATCACCAACCATTCCCATTTTATTAAGGTGTATCCATATAAATGGCCCACCCTGTATTTCAATACTTGCAGTAGAGACTTGTATAGTTACATAGTTGGTGTGGCTGAAAAGAAAGACACAAGTCCATCAAGTTCAACCAAGGGATGTGTAGGAATTAAAATTTTAGGAAAGGGGAATGAGGCCCAGACTTCTACACATTTTCATAAGAATTAGTGTCATTTCATTTTAAGACTTCATCTATTGTATGTGACTGCTTTGTTTGTTTTTCACTTGTTATGCTCATGAAACCGTTCTCATGGATTACACAAGAAAAGTTATGTAAGGTTAAGTAGAGGAGAAAAATAAGCATACCTTGATGAGCCATACTCTGGCGGAGGCTGGTAACGGACCATTGGACCATCTGAACGATTCTGCTGACTGCCTCTAGGGTCCCCGTAATAATGCCCCATCTCCTTGGATTTTCCTTGAGTTGGTAGAGTGGAAATATTTTTAAAAGGGTAATCAGGAGGAGGACCCCTGTGTTCCATCTTCTGTCCACCAATGTGAGATGGATTCTTGAATACTTCATTTGATCCAGTGGTTTTATAGAAATCTCCTGGCTGTGGGGAGAGAGGGGCACTGGTAACAGGGGCATGGGCCTTTACACCACTAGTAGCTAGTGAAAGTTGCATGAGTCGTTCACTAAGGGACCGTACATGGCCCTGCTTTAGGTCCTTTAGGCCATCGTCCTGATGAACTCTACCTGTGTTAACCCTCTGAACTGTGGGGCGACCTTCTGTCCTCATTTTCTGATTAGTCACACCAGTTACATAAAAAGCAGCTCCAACACTAGTATGAGGTTGTCCACGAAAGTACTGAGACTGCACCTTGGCCTCTTCATAAGTCGGGAGCTCTTCACTGTTCTGAGCTCTTAACGGTATCTGCTTCTCCATCATATTCTCCACCTGGATCTCCTGCCCTTGTGGCTCCTGGCGGGCAGCATGTGGAACTAACTGGGAGTCTTGAGGATTCAGTCCCTCGTTCTGAGATACATGACCTCCACCAAAGGGGGGCACGTTCCCTGTAGCTTGTTGATGCAAGGCCAGCAGGTTACGGTTGTCATTAGGATTCCCGTAACGTAGCTGCTCCTGCAGCAGTCTCTGCAACACTGTGGTGGCTGCTTGTTCTTCTGAAGTCCTCATCTCCAATAGCGTCTCCTCAAAACTGGAATCCAAGGGACCTGCGACAGCAGTAAGTGTGCATTATTTCTTTAAATCACACCACATAAATAGACTTTAAAGGGAATCTGTCACCTGCTTTTAGCATTTTAACCTGTCACCATCGCTATGCTCACTAAAGTACCTTATTTCCAGCAGTCTTCTTTTTACTTTATTTCGTTTTGTCCTTTTGCTATAAAAGCCCTTTTATGATATGCTAATGAGGCTCCAAGGTGCCCAGAGGGGCGTTTTTTTCCCTCTCCGGTGCCCAGTGACGCCCCCCTGCAGTGCCCAAGAACGCCTCCTGATCCTCAAATAACCTCCCACAGCCCGGCAAACTGTTCCGCCGGCCTCCCCACGTCATAGTCTACCTTGTAGAAATGCCCCGTCCTTCCTGTCGGCGGCCAGAAAACTCGTGCAGGCGCAGTACCGCCTGCGGCCTGCGCGATCATCAACCTCCTCAGGGCAACAGCCTCAAAAGTCTCACTGGGCATGCGCTGAGCCCAGTGATGTAACCTGAGTGCTGTTGCCCTGAGGAGGTTGATGATCGCGCAGGCCGCAGGCGGTACTGCGCCTGCGCGATTTTTCTGGCCGCCGACAGGAAGAAGGACGGGGCATTTCTACAAGGTAGACTATGACGTTGGGAGGGGGCGGAACAGTTTGCCGGGCTGTGGGAGGTTATTTGAGGATCAGGAGGCGTTCTTGGGCACTGCAGGGGGGCGTCACTGGGCACCGGAGAGGGAAAAAAACGCCCCTCTGGGCACCTTGGAGCCTCATTAGCATATCATAAAAAGGGCTTTTATAGCAAAAGGACAAAACGAAATAAAGTAAAAAGAAGACTGCTGGAAATAAGGTACTTTAGTGAACATAGCGATGGTGACAGGTTAAAATGGTAAAAGCAGGTGACAGATTCCCTTTAAAGTCTAATCCATTCAAACACAAAATTGGTATTATAACATGCTTTATCAATGTAAGGAGCCTTTGCCACATCAGCTATAGGATCTCCTAGATTCTCACAAAAAGTAAACAAATACAATGTAAATTACTACTATCTAAAATCCAATCCGTTTTCATTCTCAGGAAGGATATAACCACATTTTAACTAACCTGGGGCGATTTGTTTTTCAAAATGATCAATTATAAATTACATTATTTATAATATGCTCAACAATTGAGAGCAGAATTAGGCCAATCAAACCTCATTTTACAAGAAAATAATTTTACCTATTTCTGTATGGTGAGAGTTGCTGCCCACCAACGCTGTGAGGTTATCCTGCTCATGAGGAGGTCTGTGAACCTAGGAGGAATGGTCTTCTGTCTGCTGCCGTCTTCAGTCTGAATACATATTTAAAAAGTGATATTAGACATTATCCAACCACATGAAAGAAGTCCTCAAGTGACAAATATAACCCAAATATCAGCATATGGGCTTAATAAAACAGCAGTAATACCAAGCAGACTGAGCTGCGGAGTCTGGGTTCACATGGCTTTTTCGTTTTCCATTCTTCTGATCCGTCTGCTTTTCTAAAGGATCAGGAGAACGGAAAATGAAACGGTCATGTGAACACAGTCTTGAAGGCAAATTATAACATTTTCTATCACAAACACTACCTCTAGCTGTGGAGGTGACACAAGACTGTGAGGATGCGCAATGCTTGCCCTGCAAAAATGCTGCAAATTTACACTTTGTAGTTTGTCAGTAATGTTGTAGTAAGCCAATAATTTTCCCAGACGTCTGCAGCAAAGATCCAGGAACATGAAATTTGTCCAAAGTTATCACTGGGTCAATTTAGCAATTTTATATAACAACTAGAACTGGAATTTGCAATAGTAAAAGTTAAAGAACTGTAGTCCTCCTAGAACATACAATGCTTTGACCACTCAGAACCACTACATGGCTCCATATGTAAGCAGGAATTATTGGACTACAGTTACCATTACAAAGTTCTCTTCAGTTGTTAATGTACTCACATTTATATGAATAATAAATACACATTATCACCCAAATGATGGCAGCATTTCTAGACAACAGACACCTACAACTGGGTGGATCGTAAAACTAATACAACAGCAAACACCCAGTCCACATTCTTTGTAGATGACAAGCTAGAAGGCTGTAAGGAAGTGACAGACAGGTGAGGAAAAAGACAGCAAGACCTTCAAGCAGGTAAAATGGCTAATTACAAAGATAACGCACATGTCCTGCCGAACAAATCAAGTCACACCAAAGATTCTAACATCTATAAAGCAAAAAGTTCCACTTTTCCATTTCCTATCAACCCCTATGGCCATACACTGTACAAATAAAAAGGAGGAAGTAGCCGGCTACCACCAGTTCTGTCCATCATTAATCTAATAAATCTATACATTAGTGCATAAGAACACCCAACCATACAAAAACACCAAAAATGCTGGACCCAAAACAGAGCACTCTTGTCTTGTTACTCCATCCATATCCGGATTTATAGTGTGGCGCATGGGGACACTTCCATGCCACAAATATCATCAATTGTCATCACCCAATCGGCCAAATTGCTCTGCATATTGGTCACTCCATCTAGCTAAATTATTGATGGCCACAAATATAGACACGTGACATGTATCCTTGTGATCAGGCTACTGACAATGGGAAAGGAGTGAGACATTCTGCACTAATTCGGTTTCAACCTTTCACCAAAAGTCCTAACAGCATGAAGCAGGGTCATAGACAGCAATGAGTGGATATTGCAGATAGATTCCTGGCATCTATGCGTACGCCAACCTGGATTTTTGGCTGGCCCAGTCTATGCTACTATTCAGAGATATAGTGATAGCCATCCGTATTGTCCTGCCCTTCTGTCCATTATTTATGAATTATGAAGGAAGAATTTAATCATAGTCATCATTCATTTTGTTTTGTGTTCCGCGGCCGAGAGTGGTCCGTGGTATGCCGGGCTGGATTCCTGTTCAGAGCAGGAGCGCGCGGCGTCATTGGTTGCTATGACGCCGTGCGCTTCATGTCGCCGCTGCACTACAGTAATACACCTGTATGATCTATACGAGTGTATTACTGTAGTGCAGCGGCGGCATGAAGCGCACGGCGTCATAGCAACCAATGACGCCGTGCGCTCCTGCTCTGAACAGGAATCCAGCCCGGCATACCACGGACCGCTCTCGGCCGCGGAACACAGCCGTGTGCATTCGGCCTAATGCTGATTATGAATTGGATTAAATCATGCGGCTTTTCATAACTCATGATGCATGTTCCTATTAAGAACTGGTCAGTAGGTTACAGTCATGCGTCTAATAATGAATGCAATGTTTGGAATGAATGATTTGGTATTGGTCCATTTTTGGAATTTGGTACTTTTTCAATACACATTAATAACACTATGAATTTTCTTGCATTTCTCGGACTGAAATGCTCTATTTAGATCCAATCGTTTTCGATGTTTTGGCCATATACTGTACACCTGATGAATCAAATTCCAATTTGAGCATGTTTTTATATTTTTATATATGCTTTCTAATCCAGTATTGGCACTGAAAAGAGTCGTGTGGCGGCCACTTATAGACATTAGGTCACATTATATAGGACGGCACAGTTCAACAATGAGCAGAGGGTTGTGTGAAATCCAGCACTGCTTGCCTGACATTCATTTGGCATTACTTATCCATAGAAGACAATAGAAATTGACAACGTCACATTACATTTCCACTGACTTCTACGGGGAAAAAAAACACTTAACCGAACAGTGAACTTACAGCAATTGCCAAATTTGAAAAGGTATGAACCTACAGATGGTTAGAAATGAGCAGGGAAGCAGATTTTCACCTATCAAATGGACTGAGCTATTACATGTGCACTTGGCAGCTGAAGACATCTGTGTTGGTCCTATGTACATATGTGCCCGCATTGCTGGGAAAGATTATGTTTTAATATATGCAAATAAGCCTCTAGGAGCAACGGGGGAGTTGCCATTACTCCTAGAGGCTCTGCTCTCTGCAATTGCCGCTCCCCATTTTGACTGACAGGGCCAGGCAGTGGAAACGTCATTAGACCTAGTCCTGTCAATCAAGTCCATCAAGTGCAGAGGGCACGGTTTTGCAAGCCTCTAGGAGTAATGGCAACACCCCCGTTGCTCCTAGAAGCTCATTTGCATATATTAAAGCATCATTTTCTCAGCAATGCGGGCACATATGTACATAGGACCAACACAGATGCCTTCAGCTGCCAAGCGCACATGTAACAGGTCAGACAGTATCATAGGAACAAATCTGCAGAAGTCCTGAATGAATAGAAAAGCCTGCCCTGATCTATAGGACAAAATTCTGGAGATTTGTAAATATTAATGTATTCGATAAGGATTGCCTTTGAAGTGCACTATTCAGTTTGCTGTTCGTGAACAGATCTACGGGTCCTGACACTAAATTACAATTTGAGGGCACAAATGGGATATTTTCAAAGCAACATCTTGCTATTGCTTTTACTCAGATTACACAAGAAAATAGCAAAAACCCCACCAGGTTTAACCTCTCACCTCCCTGTCTCACAAGACAAGGTGCATTGTTTAACAGCATGTGACCCTCACTTACCTCCTAACACAAACACCATCAGGCACAGATACAGCGATATTTTACATTTTGGCAGGATATTACAAACAATATGTACATACGTCCCCCCCCCCCCGTCCCGTCCCCCCCCCCTCCCGAGAAAAAAAGCACTGCCGGCAGGGTTGCCTACCAGAATTTTTCTTTTTTCTGGACAATTTATCCTAAAATCACGGGCAGCCAAGATTTTTTACAGACAAATTGGAGAACCATTATGAATGATAATGATTCAGGTCTATAGCTCAATATACTGATAACACCTCATTACCAGCATTTATTGGGAGCTGTAAAATGATGATAATCACCACCAAAATAATTTAGTCAAGAATCAACAGCCTCAAAAAAAAAAAAAAAAAAATTTAAAATCACAGACACATCTATTTTTTTTCATGGACACAGGAAAAAAGTTGCCTATTTTTACGGACTGTCCAGAAATTTCTGAACGGTTGCCAACCCTGCCTGCCGGACACAATGGACAGTCCATTTTTCTGAGACTCAGTGGATGCCTGGAGCCATCTAATAATTGTAATATTCTACTACAATGACCAACTGGTATTTTCATCTTTCGGCCATTTTCCCACAGATGAGTAGCAAACACACAACCAGTACAAGAATGGCTATACATAGATATCGAGCCAGTAATCTGTATGATGTGGAACAAGGCAGAATGTTGTGGAATGAAGAGCTAGTCAGACCACTGCAGATGTCATTGTCACTTTGTAGCCAAGAAAAAGGAAATTGCATAGAAAAGAACATCCTGGGATTTCTAGACTAAGGCCTCATTCACTCATACGTGGATTTTCACAGACCACGGTCCATGATAACTCATCCTCCTGAGAGTAATACACTTGTATAGATCATACGAGTGTATTACTGTACAGCGGCGGCGGCACGAAGCGCACAGTGTACAGCGGCGCTCGTGCACTCAGCAGGACGGTAGGCCGGGTTTTTACAGACCGTGGTGCATGAAAATCCACGTAACTGTGAATGAGGCCTAAGTAGTATGAATAAGGGTCAAACATCGAGATGAAGAGTAGTGTGGTCGTATCCTTTGAGAAGGGGCAGTAAAAAGCAAATGCTCTAAAATACCTTATATGAATATGAAAGCTAGTAATAATCAATTGCTTCATCCAGTTCTACCAATGATATCATTTTCTACTACACGTCCAGGCCTGCACTATATATATATATGCAGCTCTGCACCTGTTAGGGAGTAATTAACACAGCCTAAACCTAACTAGAAATGTATGGTTGCAACATATCTGAGCTTACTACGACAGATAACATCATTTCCTCATCACAAAGGTTATAGCGAGGCAATCTCCACTATCCTAGTGATCAGATAAGGGAAATAAAGAGACTTCATTTGCCTACTGAGACTCATCATAATGACCATTCTGCTGATACTGACGCTAGGGAGTTAAAGGGGTTTTGCGTCACAAACAATGGGGGTATATCGCTAGGACCCACACCTACACAGAAAACGGAGCGGGGAAAGATGGTGGAGGATGCAATGTGCATGCGCAGCCACCCTCCATCCATTTCTAAACCGAAAATAGCCAAGCGCTTGTTCCTTCGGTCGCAAAGAAATGAATGGCAGCAGTGTCCACACAAGCACGGTACGCTCCCATTCACTTGAATGGGGAGACCGCTTGGCGGTGGCCGGACCATGGGAAACCTGGGGTCCTCCAGCCACCTCTATTCCCACTCTGTTCTCCGCGCAGGTGCGGGTCCTAGAGGTGGGACCCACACCTATCAGACAATGGGGCATATTCTAGCGATATGCCCCCATTGTCTGTAATGGGAATATCCCTTTAAGGCTGTATTACACCAACAGATTATCTCACTAATATCTGTCCAATGAGATCAATAGTTGGTGTGTCTAACAAAAGATCTGTGTGTGTAAGTGGCCATCTGTCAGAAAATATGTCAGATAATCTGTTGGTGTAATACAGCCCTTACTGAGCACTACATACTAAGGCCTCATGCACATGATCATGTCAGTATTGCAGTCCGCATACCACGGATCCGCAAAATTCAACCATGGATGCAGACAGCACATGGATGACATCTGTGTGGTGTTTTTTTGTTTTTTTTTAGACCCATAGAAATGAATAGGTCCATGTTCAATCTGCAAAAAAAATATAAAAATGCAGATCAGGTACGAAAACAAAAAACGTCAAAATCCCTGAGGGAATAATAATAGGAATAAAAAACATTTCTGAAAGACTGTACATAGTCTATAGTAACGTTCCTCTGCAGACACAAAATACTCCACAGGAGAGAAAAAAAAAAAAGCTACCGGAAATCAAACCAGATTGTGAACTTTCTTCCACAATGGCTGTGAGGAATTAATGGCAGCTATTAACTCGTTATTACAGTGCCCCATTTTTATCTGTCATACCTGTAATCGCTGGTGAGTAAAGACGACTTTACATTTCAGCATTCTGCTGGCATTCTCCCTACATTTAATCCACATACAGAAAATGCCAAAGGTTGGATCAAAGAACTATCATTTTATTTCAAACAACATATCTGCTTTGTGGATGAAAGTTTTTTTATTTGTCTTGGCAAGTCACAGAGTAGGTCACACTATTGCTTTCTGTCTAGGGCAGGGGTAGGCAACCTCCGGCACTCCAGGTGTTGTGAAACTACAACTCCCAGCATGCATACTTGCTCTGCTCTTCTCAGAACTCTCATAGAAATGAATGGAGCATGCTGGGAATTGTAGTTTCACAACAGCTGGAGTGCCGGAGGTTGCTGATCCCTGGTCTAGGGTTTTGACTGCCGAGACCACCATGATCCTGAGATTGAAGGGGCAGCAGTGCTAGGGTGGCTAGGAGCACCCAGGTGCTGGCTAAAATCAAAATGCCACCCTTTTCTGAAACGGGAAAGCACCTTTTAACAGTGACATTTTCCTTGGACATGGGGTCAATGGTAAGTCTCAAGTAAGGCCTCTTTCACACGACCGTTGTGTGCACCCGTGGCCGTTGTGCCGTTTTCCGTTTTTTTTCGCGGACCCCATGACTTTCAATGGGTCCGTGGAAAAAACGGAAAATGCACCGTTTTGCAGCCGCATCCGAGATCCGTGTTTCTTGGCCGTGAAAAAAATAGGACCTGTCCTATTTTTTTCACGGCCAACGGTTCACGGACCCATTCAAGTCAATGGGTCCGTGAAAGAACACGGATGCACACAAGATTGGCATCCGTGTCCGTGATCCGTGGCCGTAGGTTACTTTTTATACAGACGGATCCGAAGATCAGTCTGCATAAAAGCTTTTTCATAGCTGAGTTTTCACTTCGTGAAAACTCAGAACCGACAGTATATTCTAACACAGAAGCGTTCCCATGGTGATGGGGACGCTTCTAGTTAGAATACACTACAAACTGTGTACAAGACTGCCCCCTGCTGACTGGCAGCACCCGATCTCTTACAGGGGGCCGTGATCAGCACAATTAACCCCTTCAGGTGCGGCACCTGAATGGGTTAATTGTACTATCATATCCCCCTGTAAGAGATCAGGGCTGCCAGGCAGCAGGGGGCAGACCCTCCCCCCCTCCCCAGTTTGAATATCATTGGTGGCCAGTGCGGCCCCCCCCCCCCCTCTATTGTAATAATAGGTTGGTGGCCAGTGCGCCCCCCCCCCTCCCTCTATTGTAATAATTCGTTGGTGGCACAGTGTGCGCCCCCCATCGGCCCCCCCCCCCCCTATAGCATTAACAACATTGTTGGCCAGTGGGCGGCCTCCCATCTCCCCCCCCCCCCATCATTGGTGGCAGCGGAGTTCCGATCGGAGTCCCAGTTTAATCGCTGGGGCTCCGATCGGTAACCATGGCAACCAGGACGCTACTACAGTCCTGGTTGCCATGGTTACTTAGCAATAGTACAATAGTAGAAGATTCATACTTACCTGCTGCTGGCTGCTGCTGCGATGTTCGTGTTCGGCCGGGAGCTCCACCTACTGGTAAGTGACAGGGTCTGTGCGGCGCATTGCTAAATGAACTGTCACTTACCAGTAGGAGGAGCTCCCGGCCGGACACGAACATCGCAGCTCCCAGGTAAGTATGAATCTTTTACTATTGTACTATTGCTAGTAACCCGCTGCCACCAATGATTGGGGGGGGGGGGGGGAGATGGGAGGCCGCACACTGGCCACCAATGTTGTTAATGCTATAGAGGGAGGGGGGGCCGATGGGGGGCGCACACTGTGCCACCAACGATTTATTACAATAGACGGAGGAAGGGGGAGGGGGGGCGCACACTGTGCCACCAACGATTTATTACAATAGAGGGAGGAAGGGGGGGGGCGCACACTGTGCCACCAACGATTTATTACAATAGAGGGAGGAAGGGGGGGGGGGGGCGCACACTGTGCCACCAACGATTTATTACAATAGAGGGAGGAAGGGGGGGGGGGCGCGCACTGTGCCACTGACGATTTATTACAATAGAGGGAGGAAGGGGGGGGGGGGGCGCACGCTGTGCCACCAACGATTTATTACAATAGAGGGAGAAAGGGGGGGGGCGCACTGGCCACCAATGATATTCAAACTGGGGAGGGGGGGGGGTCTGCCCCCTGCTGCCTGGCAGCCCTGATCTCTTACAGGGGGATATGATAGTACAATTAACCCCTTCAGGTGCGGCACCTGAGGGGTTAATTGTGCTGATCACGGCCCCCTGTAAGAGATCGGATACTGCTAGGCAGCAGGGGGCAGTCATGTACACAGTTTGTAGTATATTCTAACTAGAAGCGTCCCCATCACCATGGGAACGCCTCTGTGTTAGAATATACTGTCGGAAATGAGGTTTCACGATCTAACTCATATCCGACAGTATATTCTAACATAGAGGCGTTCCCATGGTGATGGGGACGCTTCAAGTTAAAATATACCATCGGATTGGAGAAAACTCCGATCCGATGGTATAAAAGGGACTCCAGACTTTACATTGAAAGTCAATGGGGACGGATCCGTTTGAAATGGCACCCATATTGTGTCAACGTCAAACGGATCCGTCCCCATTGACTTGCATTGTAATTCAGGACGGATCCGTTTGGCTCCGCACGGCCAGGCGGACACCAAAACGACTTTTTTTTCATGTCCGAGGATCCTCCAAAAATCAAGGAAGACCCACGGACGAAAAAAACGGTCACGGATCACGGAAAAACGGGACCCCGTTTTGCGGACCGTGAAAATATACTGTCGTGTGCAATAAGCCTAAGTCTAAGGTTTGAAAGAACACTGGAGATGCAGAAATGAATATAGAATTTGTCCTCACTTTAGGATCTGAATCAAAACTATAAAATATACACATTTAAAAAGAAATCATCTTTGCATCAGTGACCAGAATGCAGTGCCGGATCGATCGTATGACAGACACTGGTAGCGACAAACTATCCCAACTGACTTATAAAGAGATCTATTGGTTTGGTTGTGGTGTCTGTCATTTTGAATAGAACTCTCTGGCCACAATGAACAAAGGTATGTTCGGAGAGAAAAAAAGGCACAGAATGAAAAAGATCACCTCTCCAACCATTAAGCATGGGAGTGGATGAATCATGCTTTGGGGTTGTGTTACAGCCAAAGGCCTCATGCACACAAACGTATTTTCTTTCCGTGTCCGTTCTGTTTTTTTCTGCAGACCGTACGTGGAACCATTGATTTCAATGGGTCCGTAGAAAAACGGAAGTTACTCCGTGTGCATTCAGTTTCCGTATGTCTGTATTTCTGTTCCGCAAAAAAATAGAACATGTCCTATTATTGTCCGCATTATGGACAAGGATAGTACTGTTCTATTAGGGGCCAGCTGTTCCGTTCTGCAAAATACGGAATGCACACGGATGTCATACATATTTTTTGTGGATCCGTTTTTTGCAGGTCGCAAAATACATACGGTTGTATGTATGAGCCCAAAGGCACAGGAAATATTTTATGGGTAGAGGGAAGAATGGAATGAAATTCCAGCAAATTCTGGAAGCAAACCTAACACCAACTGTAAAAAGGCTGAAGTTGAGTAGAGGATGGCTCCCTCAAATGTATAATCATCCTAAACGCACCTCAAAGTCCAAAATAGACTACCTCAAAAGGCACAAGCTGAACGTTTTACCATGGCGCTCACAGTCCTCTGATTATTGAAAATCTGTGGATAGACCCCAAAAGAGCAGTGCGTGAAAGACAGCCCAGGAATCTCGCAGAACTGGAAAACTTTTGCAAGGAAGAATGGGTGAAAATCCCTCAAATAAGAATTGAAAGACTCTTGCCTGGCTACAAAAAGCATTTACAAGCTGTGATACGTGCCAAAGGGGGTGCTACTAGGTACTAACCATGCAGGATGCCCAAAGTTTTGCTTCCTGCCCTTTCCCTTTTTTGTTATCTTAAAAATGTCAAATATGAAAATAAAAAATAATTTTTGCTTAAAATACAAAAGGAATGTGTTATCTTTAACTGCCTTTTGGAAACTTGTTTCATCTTTAACTTGCTTAAAGGGAACCTGTCATCAACTTCATGCTGGCGAGTTGATTTCAGCGGTCTGTCATTTGAACCAACATCACAACCATTGCAGATTAGGCCTGGAAAAGAGTCCCGGCCACCTGAGAAGAGTCATGGTTATTCATGAATTTCTGCCCACCTGCTGATGACTGATAGTCTTCTACCTAGTTGTCTTCCTAACTCTCTAGGAGAGAACTGCCAATCATTAGCAGATGGGTGGGAGAGCAGGAGATTAGGAATAACCAAGACCCTTCTCAGGTAGATTTGACTCTTTTCAAGGCCTGGGCTGCAATGATTATGATGCTGGTTCTCAGCAACCATTTACTTTTAGCTCATGAGTGACACACCGCTGAAATCAGCGCGTATGTCAATAATTTATGCTGCCCTCAGTGAGGTCAGCGAAAAGTTGATGGCAGGTTCCCTTTAACTACCTCAGCTCCCCTAGCTTAAACCCCCTAATAACCAGACCACTTTTTACAATTCTGCATTACACTACTTTCACGGTTTATTGCTCGGTCATACAACTTACCACCCAAATGAATTTTACCTCCTTTTCTTCTCACTAATAGAGCTTTCATTTGGTGGCATTTCATTGCTGCTGACATTTTTACTTTTTTTTTATATTAATCGAAATTGACCGAAATCTTTGCAAAAAAATGAAATTTTTCACTTTCTGTTGTAAAATTTTTCAAATAAAACTACATTTCTATATAAATTTTTCTCTAAATTTATTGTTCTACATGTCTTTGATTAAAAAAAATGCAATAAGTGTATATTTATTGGTTTGGGTAAAAGTTATAGCGTTTACAAACTATGGTGCAAAAATGTGAATTTACGCACTTTGACTTTCTGAGCACCTGTCATGTTTCCTGAGGTTCTACAAGACCCAGACAGTAGAAACACCCCACAAATGACCCCATTTCGGAAAGTAAACACCCTAAGGTATTCGCTGATGGGCATAGTGAGTTCATGGAAGTTTTTATTTTTTGTCACAAGTTTTTTTTTTCTTACAAAGTCTCATATTCCACTAAATTGTGACAAAAAATAAAATTTTACATGAACTCACCATACCCCTCACGGAATACCTTGGAGTGTCTTCTTCTAAAATGGGGTCACTTGTGGGGTATTTATACTGCCCTGGCATTTTAGGGGACCTAAAGCGTGAGAAGTAGTTTGGAATCCAAATGCGTAAAAAATGCTCTGGGAAATCGTAAAGATACTCATTGGAATTTGGGCCCCTTTGCGCACCTAGGCTGCAAAAAAGTGTCACACATGTGGTATCGCCGTACTCAGGAGAAGTAGGGCAATGTGTTTTGGGGTGTATTTTTACATATACCCATGCTGGGTGAGAGAAATATCTCTGTAAAAGACAACTTTTCCCATTTTTTTATACAAAGTTGTCATTTTACAGAGATATTTCTCTCACCCAGCATGGGTATATGTAAAAATACACCCCAAAACACATTGCCCTACTTCTCCTGAGTACGGCGATACCACATGTGTGACACTTTTTGGAGGGCATTGTAGGAGGGCATTTTTAGACATTTGGATTCCAGACTACTTCTCACGCTTTAGGGCCCCTAAAATGCCAGGGCAGTATAAATACCCCACATGTGACCCCATTTTGGAAAAAAGACACCCCAAGGTATTTCGTGAGGGGCATGGCGAGTTCATAGAAGTTTATTTTTTTTGGCACAAGTTAGCGGAAATTGTTTTTTTTTTTTCTCACAAAGTCTCCCTTTCCGCTAACTTGTGACAAAAAGTTCAATCTTTCATGGACTCAATATGCCCCTCAGCGAATACTTTGGGGTGTCTACTTTCCGAAATGGGGTCATTTGTGGGGTGTGTTTACTGTTCTGGCATTTTGGGCGGGGCTAAATTGTGAGCAACCCTGTAAAGCCTAAAGGTACTCGTTGGACTTTCGGCCCCTTTACGCATTTGGATTCCGTGAGGGGCATGGTGAGTTCATGTGAGATTTAATTTTTTGTCACAAGTTAGTGGAATATGAGACTTTGTAAGAAAAAATAAAAAATAAAAAAATTTCCGCTAACTTGTGCCAAAAAAAAAAAATCTTTTATGAACTCTCCATGCCCCTCAAAAGTGATCTTTATAGCGCCGCAGCGATTTTACGGTGTTTTTGCAGTTATCAGAAAAAAACTAAATTCTGTCTGGGGCGGACTGAACGCAAGTGTGCGCACAAGATCAGGCCTGATCCTGGGTTGTTCTATGAGCTGCTCCGTGTGGTTAGCCTTCTCCTTTTGCACACCAAACTGTACAAATGTGCAAGGATAATAAAAGCATCAGTCCAATTATTAGAGAATTGTATTACAGTTCGGCCTCATGCACACAACCGTACAGTGGCATGCAAAAGCTTGGGCACCCCTGGTAAAATTACTGTTACTATGAACAGTTAAAGGGAACCTGTCACCTGGATTTTGTGTATAGAGCTGAGGACATGGGTTGCTAGATGGCCGCTAGCACATCCGCAATACCCAGTCCCCATAGCTCTGTGTGCTTTTATTGTGTAAAAAATACGATTTGATACATATGCAAATTAACCTGAGATGAGTCCTGTCCCTGAGATGAGTCAGAGACCGGACTCATCTCAGGTTAATTTGCATATGTATCAAATAGTTTATTTTACACAATAAAAGCACATAGAGCTATGGGGACTGGGTATTGCGGATGTGCTAGCGGACATCTAGCAACCCATGTCCTCAGCTCTATACCCAAAATCCCGGTGACAGGTTCCCTTTAACTGTTCATAGTAACAGTAATTTTACCAGGGGTGCCCAAGCTTTTGCATGCCACTGTACGGTTGTGTGCATGAGGCCGAACTGTAATACAATTCTCTAATAATTGGACTGATGCTTTTATTATCCTTGCACAATTGTACAGTTTGGTGTGCAAAAGGAGAAGGCTAACCACACGGAGCAGCTCATAGAACAACCCAGGTAGGTACCCAAAACATGCAGACATTAGTGTATAGTAATCTTTCCCCTGTGAGAACTGACTGGTTCTACAGGTGTCAAAAAGGTATTGACTCATGTCCCTCAGCCCGCTGCATATGTGCAAACATTTAAAGAGTGAAGAGAAGCAGTTTAAGCAGGATCATAAGACTATCCTAGCACACAAATTCGTTTTAGTTTCATGAATCTGAAGTAAATACTTCAATATTGGCGAGTCATGGAGTAGCATCAGCCTTTTCTTCTCAAGCAAGAGCTCCCATGTCCAATGGTTGACCGATAGCTGTATAGGAGGTCAAGTCCAAACATTTTCCTAAAAGCAGTCACAAGATGATCACCACTGGAGGGAACTGGTTGGTATGCAACCCTAGAGCCCCTGAAAGAGCCATTCGGACCAAATAAAGATCCAGATGATGTGCCAATTGCTGCCGTTCCTATGCCCTTTTCCAGCACAACAACATTCACACTTCAGCTGGTAATAGGTGTTCGTTCTCTGTACAGAAGTGGGTCTGGTTGTGCAGGGTACGGATGTGTGTGACACATTAAGGAGTGTTTTTGAGGCATTGCAATGTGTCAGTGATTCAGCTCCTGCGATTTTACTAGGAGGAGGACAGCTTTTACTTTCCGCCACGTGACAGTATCTTAAAAAGGCCTGTTGACTAGAAAGACTGGAGGAGATGACTACACAACCCATAATTCACTACAGCCTATCAGAACTACAAGAAGCTTCTCACCGAGGAGCTCCATAGCAATGCCTATAAACTCCCCCACAATAAAAAGCATTAGGGGTCCATAAAACAGGCCCATAGTGACTACGTGCCTTAGGACAGGCTTCCTGATATCATGACAACCACTACTTTTCCAATATGGTTTCTCACTGAGGTTTCAGCAGACCCTCAATGGCACATAAATCAGCAATGTTCTGCTGTTTCATTATCTCATTCACAGCCATTGCCTTCCCAGTTCTGCACTGGGAATGCGCTGGATTAACAGATAGGGGAGTGAAGAAGAACTTGAAATTGAGAGATGGAACCAGAAAAAAAAGTAAACTAAAATTTGCAAATCAAACAGGTAAACCGTGTGGTTCAGTAAACATTCTTCTGCAATGTAGGGTGTGGTAAGAAGCAGGTGTATGGCTCCGGGCCAACCATGACTATCCATACCACACAGACTGAGTCACCTGAGCAGAATCTGGAACAATCCTTACACACAGGGGGGGGGGGGGGGGGGGGGGGGGTAATTAGCAAGTAATCATCGAACATTTTCCCATAGCTCACAAATGAGAAATACAAATGCTGGACACACAGGCCAGATGTAGCAAAACTAATGGAGGTGACTGGAATTGAATGGAGATCAATTTCAAAAAGGACCTCTGAAAAATAAATGGTCCGCTCCGTACAGTATTAGAACGAAGTTTTATGCGAATCGACTTCATATGTTTCATCCAAAGTCGATTCGCTCATCCCTACTGATGACCTATCATCAGTATAGGTCATCAATATTAGATTGTGGGAGTCAAATGCTTGGCACCCCTGCTGATCAGCTGCAAGTGCTGCATGCTCTGCAAGGTTTACCAGCACCAGTCATCGACATTGCAGGAATGGAACAAAGCTGGAATTACACTGCACCACCGCTACAACGTAGACGGCGTGAAGGTAAGTGATAGAGGATGCAGCGCTCCGGCATCCTCCTTAATACTTACAGCTGATTGGTGGGGGTGCCAAGATTAGGATCCTCACCAATCTGAAATGTTCTATTTTGAGGCTAGATCATCAATTTCATGTAACCGAAATACCTCTTTAATTCCCACCGCAATAGAAGTGCAGATTTAATATTAAGACATGAAGCCGAGTCCTGATTGGGTACAATGGGTATGAAGGCCGGTCTTCGTGCTGACAGTTTTGTGGTCCATAATATTAACTGTAGTAACATAGATTTTGCATCATCTTATGGATATACAGCTGGCTATATACATGGAATTATTGTCTCTTGGCAAATGGTCCCAATACTTGTGTCAGTGTGGTCCCAGGACTGTGGTCCCGAACACTGAATGAATGGGAACTTGCATTCACAGGAATATGTCAGGGAATGTGAATCGGGTGATACAGGTATCATTGGTTTGCTCTTGCTTGCACAGAAAGGGACTGTCATAAAAGGAACATAATTAACATGTATTATTGCCAGTTTTACAGCCACAATAAGGCTGTGATAAAATTGCTGAATGTGAAGGCAGGTAATCATTCTGACTTTTTCTCTTTACTCCCACAGGAAATAAACTGCAAACCATAATTTCTGTCTAGGGTCCTCCAATACATCCATCTGAATGTTGCCTCAAGTACACCACAAGGACCGTACAGTAGAACTATGGAGCTCGTCCACCTAATGTGCTGCCATATGGAGGAGCCATTCTCCCCTTGAAGCAATGCTGTAATGCAGTATCCAAACATGTCACTTTTTTATGCCAAATTCCACCGTCCTGGAGTAAAATCTCAGTATGCCTCTATAAGCGATCAGTGATCTACATCAATACACTACGGACCCCCTGACTTCTATGACTGCTGTATTATGGCTCTGTACAACTTACAACATATACAGGGCTATGAATTCCAGGCCACTAAGACCACGGTCCATCCCGCTGTCCAGTGCACCAGACCAGCTAGAAAAAGGGCCTCAATTCTAAGGCCCAAAACATTGCTATGAATAGGACTGTGCCTACCGGTGGCAGATTGTAAAGAAAAGGGAAAAAAAAAATCACAGTTTATTGCATTAAATCATTGGAGAGCTGTCGCTTTAGTTCATGCCCACCGCTGCATCATGACTGTACAAGTGCTGAGCTGTACAGATCCATAATACAGCACCCATAGGAATCAATGGGCTCATAATGTGCCTTCATTTGACTCCAGTGTCTTACTGTGACAAATGGAGGGATGGTTTTTTTCTACTCGCTAATTCAAGTAGACTCCGCGTGACACCGTACAGACTATGCCAGTCTTAAAAGGTCACTACAGATAGATTTATTTTGGTGGATCCCCACAAATTCAACATCTAATCCCAATAAACTACAGTGTGTGGAGGTTTTCCAGTAGTCCATTCATGGTTCCCTTCAAAAACTAAAAAAGGAACAATTACCAGACAGGCTGGATTTCAAATTTGAGCACCATCCGCTTCTTTACTTCTCAATTAAAATGTCATGCATGTTCATGGGACCCAAGCTTGTATGTTCATGGGCGATACCAGCTGCTAACAGCCACAGAACGTATTTCTCTTGCTATCTCAGCAGTCTGTTGACTGTAAAAGCCACAACATTATATGTGAACTTTTTTTCTTCTAAATGTCACCTGCACTCCAAGTACATAGCAGTGCCTTGTGGAGAACTCGTACAGCCAAGAAAGACTGAGAAAAGGAACTGTGGAACTTTTCTCTATTAGGGCTCATGCACACGACCGTATGTATTTTGCAGTCCGCAAAAAACAGATCGTAAAAAATACGGATGACGTCCGTGCGCATTCCGTATTTTGCGGAACGAAACAGCTGGCCCCTAATAGAACAGTACTATCCTTGTCCGTAATGCAGACATAAATAGGACATGTTCTATTTTTTTGCGGAACGGACATACGGAAACGGAATGCACACAGAAAGAAAATATGTTTGTGTGCAAGAGGCCTAAGAGAAAACCTTCATGCTGCACAAAGTATGGAGAGTTGGAGGCAGACTTATTCTCTACGCTGCTAATTTTTATTGGAGAGAAGTGCTGACTTTAATAAATGGTGGCCCCGGAATGTGGGAGCGAATATAGGCTGGTTCTTTTTCCTATAGTGTGCACTAATGGATTGCAGGGTGGTCGTAACCATGGAAACTATCAATGTATAATGCAATGGAAAAATGAATCCAGCCAACAAAGGAGGCAATATGGATAATAACAATACATTAGTAAGAGGCTTGTATTAACTCTCTCTACATGATAAATGCTATTTGCTGAAGTAACAAAACCCCTTTAAGAATACGCAATACTGTTACTCTGTATCAATATGTTTGGACTTTCATGGACAACTCTTATATGGTATATTGTTTAATAGTAGAAAAAAAGCTATAAAAATGTATCCGATTAAAAAAAATAATAACAATAGCAGAAAACCAGTAACATTCTGAGATCCAAAGATCTCAAATCTTAAAGCTGAAAAGCCAGAGTGTGAAGGGGCCCCCATAATTCTACAGACCAGCCAAATCACACGAGTAAAGAGAAGTTCACACTTGGAAAAGCAGAAAACCTACAACATAATACACAGTAATAGACCGGATTGCAAAACACTACGGTCGTGTGCATGAGGCCTAATTTTGTATATGAGCAATATAATAAAAAGTTCCTGAGATTTGGATACAAAAAGAATAAGCAAGTGTGACCTTGGCCTAAGGCCTCATGCACACGGACGTTGTTTTGGTCCGCATCTGAGCCGCAGTTTTGGCGGCTCGGATGCGGACCAATTCACTTCAATGGGGCCGCAAAAGATGCAGACAGCACTCCGTGTGCTGTCCACATCCGTTGCTCCGTTCCGTGGTCAGCGTTTTGCGGACAAGAATAGGCAGTTATATCGATGGCTGTCCGTGCAATTTGCGGAACGCACACGGACCCCATCCTTGTTTTGCAGAGTTTTTAAGAGTGAACGTTCACTTTCTAGATGAATACGTCAGACAGGCCTCAGATTTCAAAATGGAAGTGAATTTTTTTTATATAATGTCTTGCTGCCCTGCATACTTCATGCAATCATATAATTCCATATTCCAGCCGACATTCCACACAAAACTTGCATACATAGACATTTACAGCATACACTGATGTAGCCATCCCAATACATTTTTACTGTGGATTAAAATCTGTTTGCTGCAGATTCCAGAGGGACGGAGAATAATATAAAACCGCGGAATGCAGAACAAAGGCCAGAACTGGGCGGAAATCTGAGTCATTTCAATGCTCTGCACACACTTAACAAGGGGACACGGATCAAAGGACAACTGATACTTCTGATTTTCCAAGGCCACAACAAACCTCCTAGAGGTAAGGCTATTCAGCAGAAAGACAAAAAGGTATGGCTACCTTTGTACTCCGAGGAGATGTCAGTTAACCCACCTGCTGCCCAGGGCAGAGCACAAGGGACCAGCTGCCAGAAAAGTGATGGAGAGATCAATTCAAGACGTGGTAGGGAAAGAATGCAGCTATTATAAGCTCTACTATCTGCTGACCAGCTATTAAACTAGTCAAGAAGACCAAAAAAAGAGGGCTTTCTGAGATCGATTACAAAGGAGCATTTAGTGTCTTGCTATATAGTGTTTTGTAATATATCCAATTTTAGAATGTGTACACACAGAGGAATATTCCTCTTCCAACAAATCAAACACCAGTTCTGTAATAAATTTTGACAAAGGTAATAAAACTGGACCAATCCTACCATTTAAGGTCCCTTAAGACAGGACAATTCAGCAGGCAATTGCGGGGAAGGAAGTGTTCTTCCTGACAATTGCCTAAGGGTCCATTCACACGTCCGCAAATGGGTCCGCATCCGTTCCGCAATATCGGGAACCGGTGCAGACCCATTCATTCTCTATGGGGCCGGAAGAGATGCGGAGAGCACACTATGGGCTCTCCACATCCGCATTTCAGGAGCGCAGCCTCGAACATCCGGGCTTCGGCCCCAAACTTCCGGGCCACGGCTCCGCAAAAAAATAGAACATGTCCTATTCTATAGGGGTTGCCGGCCGGGTGTATTGCGGATCCGCAATACACTACGGACGTGTGAATGGACCCTAATCGTCAGTGGAGGAGCAATCACTAATGCCATCGCTCGTCCCCATACAGATTCATTGTTTGCCGACAGCACAGTGCAAACAACTATTTAGGTGCCTACACAAACTATCCAATTACCTCCTTTACACTAGATAATCGCTATGAATACTTGTTAGCGATTATCTGGCGGATTCTCAGCCTGTGGGCCCTTCAGTTTCATGTGATATAGGCCATCATCTGGTAACTAGATAAAGAGATTGTCTGGAGGAGCAAAATATAGGACCTTTGCCCTGAAGGTGGGTCTGCACATAGGTTTTTGCTGGTGTTTTTCTGTAATTTTGCATTTTAGTGGCAGAACATGGACAGAACACGTCTGTGATTCATTGAAGTGTGAACGAAGCCTTAATGGTGTTTGGTTGTTTTGCACATGCAGTTTTTGACATTTTTTTTGTGGTAAAAACACCATCTTTAGAAGTTAGCTGAAGGCCTATGGGATGGAATGTAGGGCAGATGCGTTTTTTGCTTAGCTGCAGTTTTCTTTTTTCAGCCCGTAATGGAAAATCAGTAAGTGCTTTACTGTTATGTTACAATGGTCACTTTTTGTGCCCCTGGTTAACCCATATAAAGGGGCTTTCCTTAGGAAACGCCATTAATGCTTGATCTTTGGGGGTTCAACCCATGGGGACCACCACAGATCATCCAAATGAAGAGTCCATGGCCCTTGATGCCAAACATATGGATGAGTCAATGTGCCTGGAGGTAAACAGGGAAGGAACCACAACGTTCAGTCAGATGATCGACAAAGGTGCTGGGGGGGAATTCTACTCAGAAATGTACATTGTAATAAATGGTGATGTCTGTTCTATAATAATTACATTGCTTCGAAAATCAAGCGTATGGCATGGTAGACCAAATATTTGTCAAATGTGTTTTACATCTTGCAGTTTGGATTGGCATGTTCATGCGTGAACTGTTCATATGAACTTTCTGAAGCATAATCGATCGGCCACATTTTGCCTGATCGTAATCTCACGTGTAAGGCCGGCTTTAATGAGCTTGGCTAAGGGGAGGACTTGGTTAGCTGAAAGGCAACATGGCCCCAACAAGACAGTTCAATCAGCAATAGGTCAGTGCACTCTACATCAACCAATCAGGTTCCCACAACTTCCTACAAGCAACACCAAAGTGATAGGTCATCAATATCGGACACTGTGCCACCCCTTTAAAGACGGAAATCCACCATGGAGTGTGGTAATAGGTGTTGGTTGTTCCCAGTCATCTGTGTTCAAAATGTGGTGCAATATAAACAAAATGGGCAAGCTTTAAGAGAAAAACATACAAAATAGACCAAGAGAAACATCTTAGTGTCAGGACAGCAAACGCAGTGCAACATACCATAAAGATAGAAAATGCACAGCAGAACTAATGAAAAACAAATGGGAGTCAATGTTAGGGTTACGTAACTGTAAGAAATCAGCTGAATGACATGGGATTCACATACTGAAACACCAACGAAAAGAGAGGAATCATCTGCATTGTACAAGGAGATGATGCTGGGATATTTGTCTGGTGCCGTTATAATGAAACCCATATAAATGACTGCATGAGGAAAACACAAATGTCCCCATTCATAGAGTTACAGGTCAAGTAAAAAGGATCAGGGGGGGTGGCAATCATTACCTCAACATTCAATGCACAGGTAAAAGAGTGTTAAAGGGGTCTGCCCCCACAAACAGCATTTATCATCTATGTGCAGGATAGGTGATAAATAAATGGTCATTTGTAGTCACAAAATGGGGGTCCCTAAGTATCCTGTGTGAATGGATGTAGTGCACGTGTGTGACCTCCGATCCATTTACTGTCTATGGGACTGCCAAGTACAGCACTCAGAAGTGACAGACAAGCATACACACTACCGCACCATTCACACAGGGAACTATTCTCTGACCACCTGTCATCATACATTTAATCACATCCAGTGAACAGGTCATAAATGTTCTTTATGGCACAAACTCCTTTAAAGTGTATCTGTCATTTCAGATTACTTTTCAGAATAAGCGTTCATGTGTATACATGAGGAATAACAGCATTTCTGGCCATTGTATGACTTGTATCCTGCATTTATCAGCAGTTTCCCCTCTGCAGACTCTCTCTCTGTCAGTTTTCAAAGACTAGCTGCTATGATACACAACACACAGAGGAGATCCTGAAGTACAAGCAGCAGCAGCATGGAGCACACTATACAGAAGTACTGGGTAGTGTTGCTGTGAATCCAGCACTGGGGTGAGACAGTAAAACACTTACTAGGTCCAGCAGTTTCTGCCCATTGTTTCATTCTTTTTAAATCAGTCTTCATCTCTGAAATGGTTCATAAGTGGAGAAAGTTTCTTATATTGGCGTGCACTGTTGATTTATGCAAGGTTTTTTGCCCCTTTCAAACAAACCATAGAATGGCTACCATTGTGATGTTGCAACAGGATATGTAATATGGAGCTATAACTCAGGAATACAGCACCATACAAAGGCACCATAGGGCAGCACACAGGGAGCACATGCCCCAAAGTGTGCATAGACCTTGTCTGCCTCCGCTCTGATGTACACGAGGACTTATGTCTGGCGCAAATGCTGATTTGGAGATTCCACTCATTTTTTTGCTGTTGCTTTTACAGTGAACCATAACTGTGTAACCAGAGTCAATCAGTAACTGTTTCCAAACTGATTTTATACTGATTAAATGCAGATGGGTGTTGAGAAACCAGTGGTCATGAAAAGGAGGCGGTGTAAGGTAAGTGAATTTGCACAGGAAGCTACAACCATACTAGTAAAACACATACAAATACAAAAACCTTACAACTCCATCCCCCACAAAAATGCCCCCCTCCCTGCAGAAAGTGATGCTGATGTAACAGGCTTGGAGCCGCTGCCTCCGCACTGATGAGAATCATGTGAGGCTACAGAATTCAATGAAGAACTGCTCTCCAGCCAACACTCTGCAAGTCATTAGTCTCCGCAGAATGTGCAAACCAATCGAAATAAAACAATTAATAACGGCTAGTTTATATACAGATACAACAAAAGTCTCCTTCCCGCCCCATGGCACCTATGAAACACTGTGTACTTTGCCCTGGTAAGCTGAGAATTGGGAGAGGTTCCATTTCCTCTGTCTGCTCCTCACGTCTGATGTCATTGTATTCGGCAAGAATTTTCTCCCACAATGCCCCCCTCCTCCCTTTTATTGACCGGCAGATAAGTTGAATGCATTCATGTCGGACTGTTCAGCTTTTTTCTCCACAGCAACT
Source organism: Bufo bufo (assembly GCF_905171765.1). Taxonomy (NCBI): domain Eukaryota; kingdom Metazoa; phylum Chordata; class Amphibia; order Anura; family Bufonidae; genus Bufo; species Bufo bufo. The sequence goes on from NC_053396.1 coordinate 131,811,828, forward strand.
AAAGAAATCCCTGTATTATATGTTAACATAAAGTTTGTCTTCATTCCAGGTAGACGTGTTAATATTTGTTTCCTTTCTGTGCTGTAACAATACGACTGTTTAATCAATGGTATCTAAGATTAAGAATGTTATATGGAAAGGCTTTCTACATTGGTAACCCAGATGCCAAAGAAAGGAAACCAAAATGGCAAGACACTACGCCAGCCACCAAGGCAAGAAAGGAAACCAAAATGGCAAGACACTACGCCAGCCACCAAGGCAAGGAAGGAAACCAAAATGGCAAGACACTACGCCAGCCACCAAGGCAAGGAAGGAAACCAAAGTGGCAAGACACTACGCCAGCCACCAAGGCAAGGAAGGAAGCCAAAGTGGCAAGACACTACGCCAGCCACCAAGGCAAGGAAGGAAACCAAAGTGGCAAGACACTACGCCAGCCACCAAGGCAAGAAAGGAAACCAAAGTGGCAAGACACTACGCCAGCCACCAAGGCAAGGAAGGAAACCAAAGTGGCAAGACACTACGCCAGCCACCAAGGCAAGGAAGGAAGCCAAAGTGGCAAGACACTACGCCAGCCACCAAGGCAAGGAAGGAAGCCAAAATGGCAAGACACTACGCCAGCCACCAAGGCAAGGAAGGAAACCAAAGTGGCAAGACACTACGCCAGCCACCAAGGCAAGGAAGGAAACCAAAGTGGCAAGACACTACGCCAGCCACCAAGGCAAGGAAGGAAACCAAAGTGGCAAGAAACTACGCCAGCCACCAAGGCAAGGAAGGAAGCCAAAATGGCAAGACACTACGCCAGAGCAGGGAGTTTCTATGAAGTCCTGTTCATGTCTTCCCTTTACACCCCTTCTGCTGCTGTCATGCAGAGGAGCTGCCCTGTAAAGAGCATACACCTCAGAACTGGCCAAATGGTGATTCTTGCACAGTGTAATACCAGTAAATTGATCTGAGGTACACTGGGTTGTCACCAACGTGTGTTGATAAACAGCCCATGACCCCTAACATACAAATCTACATAGAAGCATTAAGAATGAGCATTACCACATACACCGATAGGCAGCTACCTGAATGGCAGTGGTGGTTACAAGTACGATTTTTGCATGAATTATTAATTAGCGAGCAGGAAAGAATCCTCCTGCATTATAATAATAGTAATTACAATGTGAGTTACTATTATATTGAGCCATAAAAACTTTCACTTAAAGAGGAGCTCAAACCAGTTTTTACTTTATAAAAGCAATACCTCACACTGCAGTCCATGTTTAGGAGGTGCCCCCCGTTTGGTTTTGGTGCCTGATATGCTAATTAAAAGGGGTTATAATGCCCCTTCTAATGCCCGGGCCCCTCATACAGGTTGTAATTACCCCGCTCCCCGGCACCCACGTCGCTCCTGATGCCCGCACGGCCGTCACTGCATCTCCCCATCACACGGATCAAAACATCCAGCCACAGGAGGGGACGAGCCTTCCTAGCATCGTGGGTGACGCCAAGTAGGCTCGTTGCATGTATGAGGGGCCCAGGCATTTTGAAGGGCATTATAGGGGTTGGATAACCCCTTTAATAGAGTCGGTACAGGGAGGAGGAGACATCAGCTTTTCTCAGTGGGCGTCTCCTTCTTCCTGGCTTTGGCGCGGCTCAGTCGCAGTGGACCGCTTCCCAGCCATGGAGAAGGAGAGCTGTTCTCGTGAGATTTGGTAAATCACGCAAGAAGAGGCTATGTAAGCGAGCATGGTACTTGATGTACTCGCTTACATAGCCTGTTCTCACTCGATTGGACTGCATCACAGCCAGGGAGAAGGAGACGCCCACTGAGAAAAGCGCAGTACTCAAACACAGCACAGCCACGCCATGACCATGCCATGTGATCGTACCCTAAGCATTATTCAACTATCAGAATGTGAATAATTCATGGTTACACCCAGGTCCCCTGACCTGCGTGCCGGCACTGCGCTGGGAACATAGCCGCTGATGGAAGATTCCGTCTACCAGCGGCCACCATTCACTCACAATGGGGGATTGACTGCGCATGCTCTCATGTCCCTGTCGGTACCCAGTCTAAGTAAATGAAGGCCACTGATGAATGGGACCTTCCATTAGCATTGATGTTCCCAGAGCTGCACCAGCAAGCAGACCAGGGGACTTGCGTGTAAACACAAATTATCCAGCATCTGTGCAGCTAGTAATATAAATTTACCAACCTTTTTAAACGCTCTAATCCACTCGCTAAAAAAGAATTGAAATCTGCAATTTTAAATCCGTAGCATGAAAATATCTACTTCAGATTTTAACCTATGTAAAGGATGGGGTTAAATTCAAGCAAATCTGCTGCAGAAAGGTGGAAATTCTGGTGCGGAAACTCCATTACATGCAGCTGTACCCTGATTCAAAAGAAAGTCAAACCAAAAAATTGAAGAGGGAAGAAAGATGCTTTTTTTATGCACTAGTAGTTACATGCAGATCTACGGATACAGATGGCACATGTGCCGGGAGGTCTTCTTTGCGTATAAGCCAAACGTAGGGTTCGAAGACTGTGGACAATAACATACATAGGCTCTGTTCACATCATTGCTGCATCTTCTGCTTATAACTGAGCCCCAACGCTGTGCCGGATCAGGCCCCAACGCTATTTTTCTCCATCAGAAACAACGGAATCTGTGTCAGCACTCCTGTGTCGAGGTTTAACCAGACGGACAGTTGAAAGGGCCACAAATGCACTATCCTATTACGAGAGATCACAAAGCTACTATTTGTTTCATAGCAGCAATGAAAGGGTTAGTTTTTCTGTAACCAGGAAGCCTGGCAGCCCTTAGGAGTGGGGCCACAGAAACGGAAATTCTGCACTCAGTGGCCAGGGACAGACAAGGAAAGATCAGCAAGAAAAATCCTACTTTGCAGGAAATCCGTCAGCATGTAGGAATCTGCGTGTGCTTACCCTCTAATCACTAACACACCAACATCTCCGGGACTCCAGCCTCTAAAATATCCCAAAATACTGCAGAAGTGACCAAAACAAACTATAATGCGCTATAATGTGACACCACAGTGCAGCTTGGGGACTGGTCATGTACCTGCTCTGCCACTTTAAACTTTACCCTATTTATTCGCACCAAGACAAGAAAGTTCGTTAAACATAGACTCTGCTGCAGTATAAACACACAAAGTCAAAGCAAAACTTAAAAAAATAAAGCCTCACCATAAAAACTGTATAAATAACATGAAATAAATTATATATTAGGTAAATAAATTGTCGCCATTGATCCCGCAGGGCTGGGGAGATTAGGACAGCCACCACAGCCTAGATACCGAGCCTTTACTGATGGCAATGACATTTTCACCATAGCTTCTAACTGCTGCTCACAAATCTAATAAATTCAGATAATATTATTATATCAAATTGTAGTCTATGCAGTTCCCTGTCTCATTTCATAAAGAGATGTAATATCACACATCATTTTATGATTGACGGGGGTCCCGGAGGTCACACCCTGGGGCCTTATCGATTCAGTATCAGCGGCAGTAACCCGGCACAGCCGCAACACAGTGGACAGAGCTTTGAGCTTTAAGCCCCATCCACTGTGTTGTTTCTGGAGCCAATGGCTGCCGAAAACAGTTAATCGCGGGGGGCCACATGTCGGACCCCAACCAATTTGATATGAATGGCCTATCCTTAGGATAGGTCATTGACAAGCAAAAAACTGAAGAAAAAAAAACTAGGAGCAATTCTGTCCCATATAAAAGGAATAATCAAGGATTGCAGAATGTGGTACAGATTGATCATGAAACAAACAAATGTAATGTTCTATAATATTGAAGTAAGTAACTCTTATAGCTCTTCAATAATAAAAAAAAAAACTAACTAACAGACCACTCCTTATTGGATAGACTGAATATTAGAATAACGCAATACAAAACATGTTGTACAAACAATGGCCCCATTACAAGGACTGACTCACTGGAGCGTAACCTTGTCCCAAAGAGTAATCCATCTTAGCTCAAATCAATACACATGTGAGCAAAGCAATCTAGCAGTATGCCCTAAACCACGGCTAACGCCAGAGAAATAAATATCATCGTCACGCTTTCTCCCGTCAAGCAAACTGGAAATTACAAAGCATTCGGAAAGTCTTCAGCCACTTTGACTTTTGTTCACATTTTGTTACTGTTTGGAGCAGCCTTGTGCTAAAATAAAATATTCAAGCTTTTCCCCCCATCATTCTGCACTTTTGCAGTCTGCAAAAAACGGATCCGCAAAAAATTCTGATCACGTCCGCGTGCATTGCGTATTTTGCAGAGCGGAACAGGTGGCCCCTAATAGAACAGTACTATCCTTGTCCATAATGCGGACAATAATAGGACATGTTCTATTTTTATACGGACATACGGAAACGGAATGCACACGGTAACTTCCGTTTTTTTTGCGAACCCATTGAAATGAATAGTTCCGTATACGGTCCACAAAAAAAAAAATGAGCGGACGCGGAAAGAAAATACGCTCGTGTGCATGAGCCCTAATTATGTGAATGCAAGATTTTTATTTTCCTTTTTAATAAATCTGCAAACATTTCTAAAATTCTCTTTTCACTTTTTAATTATGAGGTATTGAGTGCAGAATAATGGGGGAAACTTTTCTTTAGTTTTTTTTTTTCCTTTTTGCACAAGGACGCAACATAAAACGTGAAAGGGTCTAAAGAATTTTGGAATGCATTGTGCATACAACACTATACAATAAAGGGTACAACTAAACTGCAATAACAATAAAGCAATCTGGTTACTTATGTGTTTCCATAGGAACCCCATCTAAGTAATGTACAGTATGTGCTCTACTCCAAGATGTCTCCATTCTGCATCTGCAGGAGAACGTAAAGAATCTCACAGAGGCCTTGGCCAGTGGGGGTCAAATTTACAGATTCTTTCACTTTGATAGGCTTTAATCCTCTGACCTGGTGACCTCACATTCCTTGGTATCTCTGTCACAAATGGACCATTCACAGGATGAATCTGCAGCTCTATTACAGAACTGTGACTGCACCGCTACAATCCAGTGGTTGTTCCGATCTGTGGATATACATCTATTCATGCTGACAAACTTTAATATACTTACACCGTTAGATAAGCGCAGTTGTCGTCCCTGAGAGATGGCCAGTAGGGATCGAAGCTCCATAAAGCCTGGAGATGCATCCAGTACTGTCCAATATGGATGTGGTTTGCTGGATTTATGTCACAGCAAGAGACTACTTTATCAGTACTTACAGCCTATGGAAATCCCAGACTGATAGATAGATAGATAGATAGATAGATAGATAGATAGATAGATAGATAGATAGATAGATAGATAGATGACAGATAGATATGAGATAGATAGATGACAGATAGATAGATAGATAGATAGATAGATAGATAGATAGATAGATAGATAGATAGATAGATAGATAGATGACAGATAGATATGAGATAGATAGATGACAGATAGATATGAGATAGATAGATAGATAGATAGATAGATAGATAGATAGATGACAGATAGATATGAGATAGATAGATAGATAGATAGATAGATAGATGACAGATAGATATGAGATAGATAGATGACAGATAGATATGAGATAGATAGATAGATAGATAGATAGATAGATAGATAGATAGATAGATAGATAGATGACAGATAGGGCAAAGACCGGGCAAAGTGGGACTCTGGGCCAACAGAACTATTCCACCTAGAACTCTGCAAACACTTTCTCCAGGTCCACAGGAGCACCTCAAACAGCGCCTGTCGAGCAGAACTGGGCAGATTCCCACTCTACTTTGCTGTCCAGAAGAGGCCGCTATCATTCAGAGCCCATCTTCATAGCAGCAGTCCCAGATCCTACCATCACAAAGCCTTGCTACACCAAGAAGCCCCAGAAAAACAAAGCACCCTGCAACATGTCACCCAAACCCAGCCTGCCCAAGCCACCAACCAATATAGCCTGACAAAGGACGAAATCCAGAGGACGATACACAAGTACAAAGAGGAGTATATTAGCGTCTGGTGGAACAACATAAGAACATCCCAGAAGCTGACAGTATACCAGAGCCTGCAGAGGGAGTACAAACTGGCCCCATATCTGGAGAAACTCCCCAATCCAAAAGACCGACAGATCCTGAGCCGGTACAGACTGAGCGCCCACAGCCTGCTCATTGAATCCGGGCGTCACCAACAGAGGTACATGCCCAGGGAGAGCAGACTGTGCCAGCAGTGCGACCAGGTGACTGTGGAGGATGAGGCTCATTTCCTGCTGCGGTGCCCCAAATACTCAGCAGTGAGGGAGACTCACTTCAGGAGACTGTCTGATCTCTGCCCAGACTTCACCTCCATGGAGGAGGAAGAGACCTTTGTATAATTATCATTTATTATGGCCCCTCTGTATAACTATAATATATAATGGCCCCCTGTAGAATATATTATGGCCCCCTTGTATAATTATTATATATAATGACCCCCCCTGTATTATTAGGATATATAATGGCCATTATATATACTAATAATACAGAGAGGACATTATATATATAATAATACAGAGGGGCCATTATATATAATAATAATAATACAGAGGGGGCATTATATATACTAATAATACAGAGGGGACATTATATATACTAATAATACAGAGGGGACATTATATATACTAATAATACAGAGGGGTCATTATATATACTAATAATACAGAGGGGACATTATATATACTAATAATACAGAGGGGACATTATATATCCTAATAATACAGAGGGGTCATTATATATACTAATAATACAGAGGGGACATTATATATACTAATAATACAGAGGGGGCATTATATATACTAATAATACAGAGGGGACATTATATATACTAATAATACAGAGGGGGACATTATATATACTAATAATACAGAGGAGGACATTATATATACTAATAATACAGAGGGGTCATTATATATAATAATAATACAGAGGGGCCATTATATATACTAATAATACAGAGGGGGCCATTATATATACTAATAATACAGAGGGGGACATTATATATACTAATAATACAGAGGAGGACATTATATATCCTAATAATACAGAGGGGGACATTATATATAGTAATTATACAGAGGGTCCATTATATATCCTAATATTACAGAGGGGGACATTATATATACTAATAATACAGAGGGGTCATTATATATAATAATACAGAGGGGGCATTATATATACTAATAATACAGAGGGGACATTATATATACTAATAATACAGAGGGGACATTATATATACTAATAATACAGAGGGGTCATTATATATAATAATAATACAGAGGGGCCATTATATATACTAATAATACAGAGGGGACATTATATATACTAATAATACAGAGGAGGACATTATATATCCTAATAATACAGAGGGGGACATTATATATAGTAATTATACAGAGGGTCCATTATATATCCTAATATTACAGAGGGGGACATTATATATACTAATAATACAGAGGGGTCATTATATATAATAATACAGAGGGGGCATTATATATACTAATAATACAGAGGGGACATTATATATACTAATATTACAGAGGGGGACATTATATATACTAATAATACAGAGGGGGACATTATATATAGTAATTATACAGAGGGTCCATTATATATCCTAATATTACAGAGGGGGACATTATATATACTAATAATACAGAGGGGACATTATATATACTAATAATACAGAGGGGACATTATATATACTAATAATACAGAGGGGTCATTATATATAATAATACAGAGGGGGCATTATATATACTAATAATACAGAGGGGACATTATATATACTAATATTACAGAGGGGGACATTATATATACTAATAATACAGAGGGGGACATTATATATAGTAATTATACAGAGGGTCCATTATATATCCTAATATTACAGAGGGGGACATTATATATACTAATAATACAGAGGGGTCATTATATATAATAATACAGAGGGGGCATTATATATACTAATAATACAGAGGGGACATTATATATACTAATAATACAGAGGGGACATTATATATAATAATAATACAGAGGGGGCCATTATATATTATACAGAGGGGGCCATTATATATAATAATAACTAATAATAATAAAACTCTGCAGAGATGAGACGCGGCTGAAAGAAGGTGTCATGGCGGTCTTATCTCCGAATGAAGACGCTGAGGAAAGTCTACATCACAGGAGATGTCACTGAATGGATGAGGTAAGTGCTGCTGTATTATACTGTATATTTTGTAGTGATGTCTGTAATGTCCAAACACATATTTGTTTCACGGTAGGGTTGGGAAGTGGATTGAGAATTTGGCCAACCCTGCCGCATCCTGGCCCCAGACTTCAGGTCACACTGTGTGGGGCCTTATACCCATCTACTACATCATCTGTACTTAGAGAGTTACCACCATGTTATCTGTGGTGTTATATAGGACTGCTATATTATCTGTAAAAGGGGCGTGTCCACAGGTTGGGAGGGGGGGCGCAATAAATGGCTTGCCCCGGGTGCTGGCAACCCAAGCTACGCCACTGGATAGATGGCTATGAGATAGATAGATAGATAGATAGATAGATAGATAGATAGCAGATAGATGGCTATGAGATAGATAGATAGATGACAGATAGATAGATAGATGGATATGACATAGATAGATGGCAGATAGATAGATGGATAAATATGAGATAGATAGATAGATAGATAGATGACAGATAGATAGATGACAGATAGATAGACAGATAGATGGATATGACATAGATGGATGACAGATAGATGGATGGATAAATATGAGTTAGATAGATAGATAGATAGATAGATAGATAGATAGATAGATAGATAGGGACACAATACAATTTCATTTATATTTAATAAATCTCTAGGAGGGCATTGGCAGATAACTTGGCATGTCGCTGTGGATTTCAGATCTGCACCTTGTCAGTTCACGTTGCAGATATCTGCGGTGGAGAATCTGCAGCCTTTACAGTAGCAATAAATGGATGAGATTTCAAAAATGTGCCCGCAGTGAAATCGGGACATAACTTCACGCTCCGTGGGAATTTTAAATCCGCTGCATGTCAATTTACGTTGCGGATATCTGCCACTGATTTAACCCTTTCCAATAGAGTGGGCAAATCAACAGCGTTTCCACACCGAAATCCATATGATTTGGTGTGGATTTTGCAGCAGATTTCGGCCAGATACGCTGTGGATTTTCCGTATCTATGGCTCTCACTACCTGTGGCCATACCCAAAGGGTTTTTCCCACACACGTCAGAGACACTGCGGAATTTCCACTGCAGAATCACAGACAGAAAATGTGCAGCAAACACAGCAGCAAAGTGTATGGGATTTTAGGAGGTCTCATCCACACACTGCAGAAAAAAAAAAACGACCCGAATGTCAATTTTAGGCCTCATGCACACGAACGTTGTTTGTTTCAGTGTCCGTTCCATAATTTTTGCAGATAGGATGCGGACCCATTCATTTCAATGGGTCCGCAAAAAAGGAGGACAGCACACCGTGTGCTATCCACATCAGTATGTCCGTTCCGTAGCCCCGCAAAAAAAATACGTGTCCTATTCTTGTCCGTTTTAGGCATTATTACAATGAATCTGCGGACCGCAAAACACATAAGGTCGTGTGCATGTAGCCTTAGGCCTAGTTCACACGAACGTATGGCTTTTATAGTTTTTTGCGGTCCGTTTTTCACAGATCCGTTGTTTGCTTCTGTTCCGTTTTTCCGTATGGCATATACAGTATACAGTAATTACATAGAAAAAATTGGGCTGGGCATAACATTTTCAATAGATGGTTCTGCAAAAAACAGAACGGATACGGAAGACATGGATGCATTTCCGTATGTGTTCCTTTTTTTTGGCGGACCCATTAACTTGAATGGAGCCACGGAACGTGATTTGCGGGCAATAATAAGAGATGTTCTATTTTTCAACGGAAAGGAAAAACTGAAATACGGAAACGGAATGCATACGGAGTACATTCAGTTTTTTTTTGCGGAACCATTGAAATGAATTGTTCCGTATACAGGAACACAAAAAAACGGCCCGTACACTCGCAAAAAAAACGTTTGTGTGAACTAGGCCTTATGCTGCAGATTTTCACAGGGGATTTCCCCCTTTGAAACTAATGGGATTAACTTTGCAGAAAATCGGCAAGATCTGCATATGAGACATGTCAATTTTGATGCAACGTCTGTGGATCTGAACTAAGATGTTTTTCATTGCAGAATGGAAGGGTGAGGTTTGTGGCAATAATCGCATCAAATCCGCAACGAAATCTCTAAAAAAAAAAAACACACATGGACTTTGAAATCCACACAGACATTTTTAGCCGCCCCTGTGTGCCACCTAGGATGATGATGTGAACACAGTACAATACATAGGAACTCACTGCTGAGTTTGTGTCAGAGGAGCAGCCGATGGTCCAGGAGACGCGGCCGACACACAGGGGCCGCGTTTCCCGGACCGCACAGTCACACATGAGCCCCTTTAGTGTTTCTTTTTTTTTTTTCTTCGCTAAATTTCTTAAACTTCCAGAGAATCCCTTTAACTATTTTATTTCATAGATAATCCTGAAAAACGTTAAGTACCCCTGGTTGTACCTCTCTAGGATGAGATCATGGAAATCTGTGCAGCCAAAAGGTAGGAATTGTATTGGTTAGTGAAGAATGGCAATGGTCTCCATCATCAGAATGAATAATGGGCCAAGTGGCACATAAAGGACGCGGCAGACAGATGGTCATCGGCTATGCAGCGCTGCTTCAGGACAAATGAGAGAGGGATGAGGAGCTTTCTGCTCTTGCCGGGGAACCGCACATGCCTCCTTTCTCCACAGCAAAAAATAAAAACTACACAAAAGAATACAGAATATAAAATATATATATATATATATATATATATATATATATATATATAGGAATATAATGATCAATTCAGCCCTGGATCATCGTAAACAAATATTTACAAGAAAAACAATATTTAGCAAAACAACTCAATGATAAAAATGTACATTCTGTTTCTAGGAAAAGTCCTAATAAACAAATAAAAAGTCCATTTTGTGCAGACATGTTTTGGGGGCGTCCATGGAGTCTCCTGGTGATTCGGGCTCCTGTATCCCTGGACATTTGTATGGCAGGGGGAGGAGAGAGTCCTGTGGAGGGAGAATGTGGTACTGCGGTTTCCTGGAGACAGGAATCTCATGCTCCCACCCCAGGTCTCCAGCCACGTAGGAGCCCTCCCTGCCAAACTCCACTCCTCCCTTCCCTGGAAAGACTGGCCAGGAGGTGAATGACAAGGGGAGGAAGGCGAGAGGTGGGACCCGGCAAAGAGCAGGTGGTGGATTTCACAGGGAGACAGGTGTGCTCAGCTAAAAACCATCCTGCCAAGGTAAAGCGCCCTGTGAGATGGGCATGGGGGGGCGACGTACAGACGTAGCAAAAAGTCATACTACAACCCCCACCCTCCAAAATAAAAAAAAGTTACATGTCGTCACTTACGTCCAAGGAACTACAGGACAGGACCACTGTCTAGAACATGCATATGGGAGAATTAGATTGTGAGCTCCTTTGGTGTGAGCGATATCTGTACACGAGATGTCTCCCCATCCACATACACACATATGTCACGCCATATCCGATGTGATGGAAACAAGTTATAATATTGACACATGAGCCCCATTTACATCCTAGTAACTACGACCCAACGCGTTTCAGGCTCTGGCCATACACTGCAATATCTGCACTGTAAATACAGTTGGACATTTATTTATTTTTTCATTCATTTATATTAGAAATTCACAAAATATTTAGAAAAAATAATAAAATCCCCCAGTCTTGATGAACAGGAGGGATTTCTTGCATCCATTCCGCAGAGTGTGAACAACTGTGCCACCAAAGTGTCATCTAATCAAGTGGACGGTGGTCGGAATGTCCCCAACCATCCCCAGCATGTCACAGGAGGGATGCCACCAGCCCGGCCATCAGAAGTACAAGGCAGAAAGATACTGACAACCAACAAAGGCACCGCACACACGGACAAAGCACACTATGACGTCTCGTGTGCGGTACCGCAGGCGGCTGCCGACCAGGCTGATACTGACCATATGGGCGCCTCGTCCCCTGCTGTCCCGGTGTCGCGGCCGCACTACGGACTTGTTCAGACTCCCCGTCCCCCTCAGCGCAGCCCCAGATCACTCTACACGACTCAGCGGCCGGGGAAAACGCTCTGCTCAGGCTCCGGCCCCGCCTCCACGCTCCCATTGGACGACGACCACACCACCTAGTCTCCCATTGGCCAAGAGAAATGTCAGTCACCAAGACACAGGCGTCTATTGTGCTCCCAAGGTTTATTCAGGGCAAGGTTTAGTAACTCTTCCAGCGCTGTAGAGAATGCAGGAACGGGCGCCGCACGACATGTGTGTGTGTACGCAGTGTGTGAACAGGTACATTCAGTCAGGGGGGAGCAGTTGCCCATAGCAACCTATTAGGTGTCTGTTTTCGTTTTCAAGTCTTCTTAAGAAAAAAAAGTTTTTGTTGCTATGGGCAACACTGCTTGTGTCATTTTCCCTACTCAGACTATAAGTGGGATGAATTGTTGGTATATAAAGACAAAACCTGTAAATGATGGTAAAGGTAAGAATAGTGGTGACCCTCGGGGATCGCAAGGTGTGACTCGGGCTATGTTCACATTACTTTGTAGCCTGCATCGTAGAAACGCTGATTTCTAAGGTTAATCTGTGTTCCTTTAGTCCTAACAGCAGCACAAGCTCCATTATCGTGCCACTGGTTAGGACGCAAGGGAAACCAGCATTTTTGACAGGTAGAATAAGGGCACAGACGCGGTGGACTCCATGATAAGCCGTGTACAGTTCAGGCACTGCATTGGTTTCTGTTTAGGATGGAAATCGCAATGCAGATGTGAACAGCGCCTTAGCCCTCATGCACACAGACCTATGTTTCTTCCATGTCCTATCTGCATTTTATGTGGATAGCCCGCTAACCCAGTCATTTCTATGGGGCCATGCACACATCTGTATTTTTGCCGTTCCGCTAATTATAGAGCATGTCCTATTCTGGTCCACATTGCTGACAAGAATAGTCCTTTCTATTGATGGGAGGGGGGGAAATGCTGAATGCCCCATGGTTTGCGGACCGAAATACAGATACAGTCGTGTGCATGAAGCCTTAGGCCCGTTTTTCACTGACTTGTCCTGTCCGCATTTTCTGCCCATTGATTTAAATGTGTCTGTTCACATTTCAGTATTTTTTTACTTACTGTTGGTCAGTAAAAAAAAATCACAGGGATATGCACTACTTTGATCCGTGATGGGGACCAAGCACACCTATTGAAGTCTATGTTTTCGTTAAAAAATATCTGACACATCCGTGTTGCGTCCGTTTTTCACTGGAGACTAATAGGAGATTCTTTGGAAATAAATTTTCAGCTAAGCGACGTCAGTGAATTACGGATGACACACGGATGGTAAAAACGGATACATGGACCAACCATGGATCCTTCACGGACATCTTCACGGATGAAACATGTACGCTTTTTTTCACGGATGTGACACTGACACGGAAATGTGAACGAGGCTTTAGTAACATTAGGTTTCAGCAAAATAAAAAAAATGGCCATAATCTGTGCGTCTATGGTAGCATGAAACCACTGATGATCAATAGCAATCTCTTTCACCTACTGGAAGACTATATAATACGTAGATCCCGTAGATATGCATGGCCTAGTACTGATTTTTTTCACACTGCGTCACATAACTTGAAGTGTAGCTTTTTGCAGATTTTCAGTGCAGAATCAGGAAATAATTACACACCATGCACCTTGTGTGACCCATGGGTGAGCCATCACTGCTTCTCTGCCTATTAAAGGGGTTGTCCGCTTGTTTAATATTGATGACCTAAATGAAGAGAGGTAGCGGCGGCATCTCCAGTGAATCCTTTATTGGACGGACTTTACAGAAAGTGTGCCGGACGTTTCGGCGGTATCCCAGCCTTTGTCAAGCCTTCTCTGAGTGCTGGAAATCCGACTCCCACCGATCTGATAGTGATGACCTATCTTGAGGTCTTATTCAACCCAGTCAGTGTTCAGTCAGTGGTTTCCATCAGTGATTATGAGCAAAAAACAGGAGTAGAGGCTACACAGACATAAGGTATAAGGGAAAGATCTGCCCCTCTCCTTTGTTCAGACCAATCACTGATGAAAATCACTAATCAAACACTGACTGTGTGAATAAGGCCTTAGGGCCCATTCCCACGACTGTAAGGGCTCCGTGCCTGTGCCGCAAACAGCTGTCCACAATGCACGGGCACTGGCCGTGTGAATCCCGTATTGCAGGGCGGACCCATTGACTTGAATAGGTCCGCAATCTGCAAAATACACAAAAATAAGACATGTCCTATCTTCTGCAGTGCGGAGGCACAGACCCAAAAGCCCACAGAAGCGATTCCGTGGGCTTCTGATCTGTGCCTCCACTCCACAAAAGATAGGATATGTCTTATCTTTTGCAGATTGCGGACCCATTCAAATCAATGGGTCCGCATCCGCACCACGGAGCGCACACAGCCAGTGCCCATATATTGCGGACCTGTCGTTTGCAGTCCACAATACGGGCACAGAGCCCTTACTGTCGCGTGAGTGGACCCTTAGAGTGGTACAGTTCCTTACACTGTTCTAAGGCAGAGGTGTAACTTGAAGTTCCTAGGCCCCAATGCAAAATCAGTAAGAGGTGCCCCTAAACTTGTGCCATTTACAATACTGGTATCCTCTTATGTAATTATGGATGCATTGGACCACCTCAGGCGCCAGTCCAAGGTTGTCACCACAAACTCTGCACCTACTATACTACTAGTACTACATGCTCCTGAAAATGCAAGCAGTAACGTCACTGTACAAGGATAATAAACGCAACAAAGTCACAATATACGAATCATAATCACAGTCACTTCCCTGCATCGGTATGAGAACTACAGTGACGCCACAATACAGAGATAACAAAGTGATGTCACCATATAGCGGTCATAAAAGGAGATCGCTCTGCTCGGGGAAAATACCAATAGTGATGTCTCAGCACATGCATATAGAGCAAAGTGAAGTAACAGCGCAGGAGTAATAGTCACAGTGATGTCACCGGGCGTGGATAGTAAATGGGTGTGACTGAAAGCATTTGTGAGACGGATCTGGATGCGGATCGGTCTTGTATTTATTTTCAAATTTTTACCGGTCTGAGCATGCGCAGGCCGGAAGGACGAATCCGGCATTCCGGTATTTTGAATGCTGGATCCGGCACTAATACATTCCTATGGGGAAAAGTGCCGGATCCGGCATTCAGGCAAGTCTTCAGTTTTTTCCGCCGGAGATAAAACCGTAGCATGCTACGGTTTTATCTTTTGCCTGATCAGTCAAAATGACTGAACTGAAGACATCCTGATGCATCCTGAACGGATTACTCTCCATTCAGAATGCATGGGGATAAAACTGATCAGTTCTTTTCCGGTATTGAGCCCCTAGTACGAAACTCCATGCCGGAAAAGAAAAAAGCAAGTGTGAAAGTACCCTAAGGAGTACAGAATGACTAAAGTTATGCGGATTAATGCATGCTGTGCTATTACCGTATATTGTATATGCTGCCATTAGAAGACATACAACTCCTTGTCCTAAAAATATTCAATTTCTGTAATATAAAAGGGTAGTAGGCCTAAGTGATTTTTATTCATCATTTTTCTGTCCTTTAGGCCTCTTTCACACGAACGTGTCCGCTCTGTGGTCGTATTGCGGACCGCATTTGCAGATCCGCAATACACAGGCGCCATTCCGTGGGCATTCCACATCACGGAATGGGTCCACAAATCCGGAGATGCGGAATGGTGCGGAACAAAAGCACGCAACAAAACCCTACGGAAGCATTACGTAGTGCTTCCGTGGGGTTTCGTCCTGTACTTCCGTTCCACAAAAAGATAGAACATGTCCTATCTTTTGCGGAACGGGCGGATCGCGGACCCATTAAGGCCTCTTTCACACGAACGTGTGCGCTCCGTGGCCTTATTGCGGAACGCATTTGCGGATCCACAATACACGGGCGCCATTCCGCATCACGGATGCGGACCCATTCACTTGAATGGGTCCGCAAATCCGGAGATGCGGAATGGTGCGGTACCATACTTCCGTTCCGCAAAAAGATAGAACATGTCTTATCTTTTTGCGGAACAGGCGGATCGCGGACCCATTAAGGCCTCTTTCACACGAACGTGTGCGCTCCGTGGCCATATTGCGGACCGCATTTGTGGATCCACAATACACGGGCGCCATTCCGTGGGCATTCCGCATCACGGATGCGGACCCATTCACTTGAATGGCTCCGCAAATCCGGAGATGCAGAATTGTGCGGTACCTTACTTCCGTTCCGCAAAAAGATAGAACATGTCCTATCTTTTTGCGGAACAGGCGGATCGCGGACCCATTAAAGTGAATTGGTCCGCGATCCGCTGCGGCTGCCCCATGGTTGGTGTTCGTGCATTGCGTTCGTGTGCAAGAGGCCTTACTAATATAATTCTTTGGCTCACCAAAGTTACAATTGTGGTTGCTATACTTTCCCAATATTAACGTATGCAATGGAAGTAAATGGAGAAGATCCTTAAGGTGGTCATACATCTTCAGTAGCTGTTGGCCGAACACTCCTGACTCTCCCATACATATACAGGGAGTGCAGAATTATTAGGCAAGTTGTATTTTTGAGGATTAATTTTATTATTGAACAACAACCATGTTCTCAATGAACCCAAAAAACTCATTAATATCAAAGCTGAATATTTTTGGAAGTAGTTTTTAGTTTGTTTTTAGTTTTAGCTATTTTAGGGGGATATCTGTGTGTGCAGGTGACTATTACTGTGCATAATTATTAGACAACTTAACAAAAAACAAATATATACCCATTTCAATTATTTATTTTTACCAGTGAAACCAATATAACATCTCAACATTCACAAATATACATTTCTGACATTCAAAAACAAAACAAAAACAAATCAGTGACCAATATAGCCACCTTTCTTTGCAAGGACACTGAAAAGCCTGCCATCCATGGATTCTGTCAGTGTTTTGATCTGTTCACCATCAACATTGCGTGCAGCAGCAACCACAGCCTCCCAGACACTGTTCAGAGAGGTGTACTGTTTTCCCTCCTTGTAAATCTCACATTTGATGATGGACCACAGGTTCTCAATGGGGTTCAGATCAGGTGAACAAGGAGGCCATGTCATTAGATTTTCTTCTTTTATACCCTTTCTTGCCAGCCACGCTGTGGAGTACTTGGACGCGTGTGATGGAGCATTGTCCTGCATGAAAATCATGTTTTTCTTGAAGGATGCAGACTTCTTCCTGTACCACTGCTTGAAGAAGGTGTCTTCCAGAAACTGGCAGTAGGACTGGGAGTTGAGCTTGACTCCATCCTCAACCCGAAAAGGCCCCACAAGCTCATCTTTGATGATACCAGCCCAAACCAGTACTCCACCTCCACCTTGCTGGCGTCTGAGTCGGACTGGAGCTCTCTGCCCTTTACCAATCCAGCCACGGGCCCATCCATCTGGCCCATCAAGACTCACTCTCATTTCATCAGTCCATAAAACCTTAGAAAAATCAGTCTTGAGATATTTCTTGGCCCAGTCTTGACGTTTCAGCTTGTGTGTCTTGTTCAGTGGTGGTCGTCTTTCAGCCTTTCTTACCTTGGCCATGTCTCTGAGTATTGCACACCTTGTGCTTTTGGGCACTCCAGTGATGTTGCAGCTCTGAAATATGGCCAAACTGGTGGCAAGTGGCATCTTGGCAGCTGCACGCTTGACTTTTCTCAGTTCATGGGCAGTTATTTTGCGCCTTGGTTTTTCCACACGTTTCTTGCGACCCTGTTGACTATTTTGAATGAAACGCTTGATTGTTCGATGATCACGCTTCAGAAGCTTTGCAATTTTAAGAGTGCTGCATCCCTCTGCAAGATATCTCACTATTTTTGACTTTTCTGAGCCTGTCAAGTCCTTCTTTTGACCCATTTTGCCAAAGGAAAGGAAGTTGCCTAATAATTATGCACACCTAATATAGGGTGTTGATGTCATTAGACCACACCCCTTCTCATTACAGAGATGCAGATCACCTAATATGCTTAATTGGTAGTAGGCTTTCGAGCCTATACAGCTTGGAGTAAGACAACATGCATAAAGAGGATGATGTGGTCAAAATACTCATTTGCCTAATAATTCTGCACGCAGTGTACTTGGTCAGCGTGTACTGTATGTGTTTTCAAGGGGGACAGAGGAGGAAGCATCTGGCATGGCTTACATCCCAGGAGGACAAAAGGATCAAGAGTTGAAATTCAGCATGCCTGATATCATCTGTTGAGGGAGACTCAGGAGCTCCTCATACACTCTGTGATGGCCAACCTCTGGAACTCCAGCTGGGATAAAACTACGACTCCCAAGATATACAATTGCTTGGCTGTTCTCAGAACTCAATAGAAATGAATAGAGCATGCTGGGAGTCGTAGTTTCATCACAGCTGGAGCGCTGGAGGTTAGCCATCACTGCTTCTAGATTGTCAGCCAGTCCGGTCAAAAAATGGTGGGACTAGACGACAATAGTCTAATGCGCAAGTGCTGTTTCTACACCGACCTTGTCACTTTCCTGAAAGGAGGCGCGACCAGGGCCGGCAGCCTCACCACATTTACCATCTTCTACAGCGAACAGTGAAATCTATTTCAGTTCAGGCGCACGGACTGCCGGATTCTGCTGGGCTATGATAAATCTGCCCCTTTGTGTCCAGTCTCCCACAAGATACACAAGTGCTATGTGGCTGTATCCCCCTCCTCTGTATTGATATACACAGGCACACTTGAGAGAGTTTTTTGTATGTTTAAAAAAAAAAAAAATCAGATGGGAGACTTTCTCAGTACAATAGTAGCATGAGGAGGCCTGTTAGTTCAAATGACAGGGTGCGCGGTCTAATAGCATTGATCTGCTAATCGCACTCATAGGCACTCCTAGAGATGATCTGAGGATCTCAAAGATGAGTATGTAGGGGATGTCAATCATTTTTGGACTGCAAATCCAGATTTTTGATGTAGACTCCAACACAGGCAGAAATGTTGCTGAGCAGGTTTTCAACTTTAAGTGGAAAAAAAAATAAAAAAAATCATGCACGTGAATGTATTTTCTTTCCGTGTCCATTCCGTTTTCTTTGCGGACCGTATGCAGAACCATTCATATCAATGGGTCCGCAAAAAAAAGGAAGTTACTCCGTGTGCATTGCGTTTCCGTATGTCCGTTCCGCAACAAATAGAACATGTCCTATCATTGTCCGCATTACGGACAAGGATAGGACTGTTCTATTAGGGGCCAGCGGTTCCGTCCCACAAAAAACGGAATGCACATCACCGTCATCCGTATTGGATGCAGATCCGTGTTTTGCGGACCACAAAATACATACGGTCATGTGCCTGAGCCCTAAGGAAGCATTTGAATGTCTAAAAGTAGACATTCCCTTTAGAAGGTACCTGTAACCTCTCCTGGCATGTCTGTTTTAGTAACTACTTGCATTCCCCTTGTGATAACAAGTATTAGTATTATTCCTGCTAGAAGTTATGAATTACTAGCAGTTTACAATGAAGGTCCAGATGGTTGTTACCAGTTGGGGTTGTGTCCCTGCACAGTCTGACACTGGCAGCACTGATTGGATATTATGAGACTGTGCAGAGACACACCCCCAACAGGTAATACCCATCTAGACCTTCACTGCAGACTACTAGTGTAATGTCCCAGGGTGCCATTACCACTCCTTGGCACCTTGCTACCACTTCCTATAGGCTCATATAAAGTGTCATCTAATGCAGTAGTGTATTTATTTTCACCATGCATATTTAGTCATGTAAAGTTGTTATATTCATATAATTACCTGGTCCACCAGCAGATGGCGGCAGCATTGGCAGAGATAGTTTCTGTGGAGAGGAAACTTCTGGTTCCTTCCAGCCCTCTCTAGAGAGGGAGGAGTTTAGGTAATGAGTAGGTCAGTCTACCCTACCCCCTCGTGGGAAGAGGTTGTGTGAGGAGTCTTGTCTGACTTAGGCTACTTTCACACTCGCGTTTGGTGCGAATGCATTAATGGCAAAACTGATCTGTTTTGGACCGCTTGTGAGAGCCCTGAACGGATCTCACAAACGGAAACCAAAACGCCAGTGTAAAAGTAGCCTTAACCCCTGCTAAGTGGAAGGCAGTAGGCCTGGTCCTGTCTGGACAGGTACTGTTAGTCCTATGCCAGCCTTATCACTGGAGGTTGTGCACACCCAAGCATAAGTGAGCTTGAGGTACTCCAAAGCCAGGACAAGAAGTTCCTAGAATTCAAGTAAGAGACAGACTACAGCTGAACTAAGTTCCAGCAGAAGAGGAAAGTTCCTATTTACTCCAGCTAGCATAGCAGGGCTGAGATTGTTGCAGAGAAGTATTTGCCTGCCAGATTAAGCCAATATCTGCTAATGACCAAGATACCGTTTGGAAACCGCTTGGATTACCAATTCATGCCAAGTAAAAGCAACTGTTCAACATTACTACAAATTCTGGACTCCACTTATTCTGATTATTCACCATCCAAGTTCAACTACCCATTTTTGCATTTGCTTCCGACCACACCACGTCTGGGATCCAAGGATATCCAGGTAGGAACACCGTGACACGTGTATATAACATCTACAGAGACTGTAGGCCCCCCTGCACCACTCTGGCAATCCTACCCCTGGTTATCAACATTACCATCTACAAAAGGGAGCCTTGAGCTTTCACTGCTTAACCGCAGCTGGCGTCACGTTTACTTGCTCTATAAGAGGGACATATTTCGTAGAAACCTCCTAAGGGGCAAGGGATCCCCCAGACGCCTGACAGTGGGCCGCTGCACTAGCAATTCATTAAAATTTTTAGCAGGATTAATAAAGGAATGGCACATCATAGAGTCATAAGAATAGATGCTCCAGAATTGTTATTACAAGGGGAGTGAAGAAGTAGAAGAAGAAAATCCCTTTATTGTCCCTCAGTGGGGAAATTTTGACATAACAGCAGCAATCACACTCACAACAGGAGCAAAAATAAGAGTAATTAGAAATTAAAGAGTAAAATACAAGAAATACATAACACAGAATTTACTTAAAAAATTCACTACTGGGTTTCTGGGAACAGTGGTGGTTATAAATCCTAACCGCTGCTGGGAGGAAGGACCTCCGATAACATTCCTTCGTGCACCTAGGATGCAGCAGTCTGTCACTGAAGGAGCTCTCCAGCTCCACAACAGCTTCATGCATGGGGTGGGAGACATTGTCTGACAGTGATTTTGATAGAGTTCTTCTGTCACCCACCTCCTGCACTGGATCAAGGGGACAACCTAGGACAGAGCTGGCCTTCTTAATGAGCTTATCTAATCTCTGTGCTATTAGGTGCTAAAACAGACATGTCAGGGGAGGTTACAGGTGGGTGTCTTCAGGTATCAGAGTCAATGAAGCTGCAGCAGTCATCCAAGGACAGTAACAGATAATAAGATTTGGGGCTTGGAGTATGAATTCATGACTGCTACCCTCCTACTCTGGCAGCAGATAAGGCTGGGTTCACATCTGCGCTGTGAACTCCAGCAGTCTGTTATGGCCTAGGAACTGACTGCCAGAGTCGGATACCATTGTGCACCGCCGGATCCCTGTTCACTGTAATGGCATCTGGCGGTAATACAGACGCTTTCCGGCATATATGCCGACTTTCGGACGGACAAATTTTTTGTCCGATCGAAAGCCGGCATGTACGCCGGATACAGTGACCGGATTACAGTGCTGGAGTTCACAATGCAGATGTGAACCCGGCCTTACTGGATATTGAGAGCAGCCTAAAATCTGCCATTAGACAGGCTAAAGACAAAACAATTTGTATTATGTTAAAGGAGTTATCCGAGACTAAAAAATGTCCCCCATACTCACACTGAATATACCGGTACTTACCTGGCTCCCTGCTCCCTGCCCTGCTCTTGCTCCCTGCACCGCCGCTGCTGCTTCTCCCCGTGTGCGGATGAAAACATCCGGTGTCGGGTGGGGGGGGGGGTAGCAAATGGCAGGAGGCGATGGGGATGAGCCTCCCTAGCATCGCGGTCGACGCTAGGGAGGCTCATCGCCACCTGCCATTGGCTGCTTCCACCCAACCCCGGATGTTTTAATCCGCGCACGGGGAGAAGCTGCAGCGGTGGTGCGGGGAGCAAGAGCAGGGCAGGGAGCAGGGAGCCAGGTAAGTATATTCAGTGTGAGGGGCCCGGGTGACATTTTTTTTTTTTTGTCTCGGATAAGCCCTTTAACAAGAGAACACAAAGTCATCGCTGTGCCCAGGGGCGTAGCTAAAGCCCTGGTGCAAGAGTTCAGCTTGGGGTGCACCTAGCCTTTCTGCTGTCTGAGGCAAAAATTGAAACGGCATCCCCCATGCCAAATTTTTAACCTAACCTCCAGACCTACTGTTAAAGACATACTTGAAAAACATTACATACAGAGTGTGGCAATGTGAACACTGAGGTGTGGTTTGCACCAGGAGCATGTCACCAAGGGGCCCGGCCTTGGTGGAGTAAAAGCTCTAGTCCACGTGTCCACTAAAGTAGTTGGGGGGCATCATATAGATAGTGTAGCTGGTTCAGCTATTTCAGGGCGGACTTTTACTAGGAAGAGGCAATGTGTTGGGTGGGTGCCTGTTCCCCATGCTTCAGTCCGGGACTTAGGGCATGCTCACGTCCAGGGATTCCATTTAATCTGGTTTCTGGATCTTTGGTGTGGCTCACTCTGGAGTGTTTTGTGAAGCAGAGTCCTGGTGAGGCTCTGTGTGAGTGGTCTCAGCCGGGTTGGCTGAGGGGCCACGAGGCTAGGCGATAGCCTGAACTTTGGGGGACGCGGTAACGCCTGTGAAACAAGGATCACGAGGCCAGAGTCGGGAGGACTACTGGGCCACAATCCCCCAAAAGGTATTGAAGTGTCACAGCCTGGAGGTTGCTGGACTATATGGCTGAGGAAAGCCGCATTTGTGTTCCATGTGTGAACAGGGCTCTCTAGGTGAGTCAGGGATACGCTTATGTGTTTAGTTAGAGCCTAGCCGGGTTTGTTATTTTGTGTGGATGTCACACGTGATAAGTTGAAGCTGCGACTTCATAACCTGTTTTGCTGAAACGTCCAGAATAAAACACGAGTTTGGACATTCTACCCTTGTATGGTGAAGTAATTTGTGATGGCGACCCCCTAAAAGTAAACGATCCTTTACAAGAGCTACAAAACATACAGGGTAGTACAGCACCAAATACCTCTTACATCCAGTGATGACTCATCTGATGTAGACATTCTCTTTCCTCATCTTCTCCATTCAGACCAGACCGCCATGATGATTTCTTTCAGCCATCTCTTTGCAGAGTTTGACAAACAGACATCTTAGTTTCCTACTTTTCTATCATCCTCTCTGCCTTCTCAACACCCCATCCTGTGTAATACTGTGGAGGCTTTGCTTCCCAATACTTTACTGCAGAAACAGTTCCCCTAATAATATTAGTACCGCACAGATAGTGCCCCCTTCAATAATTATTGGCACACAGTGCCCTAAAAAATAACTACACCCAGCAAATAGTATCCCTAACACTAATACTTTAAACATAATGTCCCCCAAAAATGTGCTAAGCTGATCCTGTGCCAGGGTGCCCCCCACAGTAATAGAGCTCACCAAAATACCCCCAATAGAAATAATTATCTGCCAGGGTGCACTTAGTGTTAACAGTACCCCCAATAGTAATAATACCCCCATTGTGCCCATACTAGTAATCATGATGATCCCCCTATTCTCTCAGTAGTAATAATTATCCTTATAATGTGTGCCTGTACATAAATACTCCCTTGTAATGTGTGCCAATACAAAAAATACCGACTTACAATGTATGCAAGTACAAAAAAATTCCCCCTTGCAATGTGTGCCAGTACAAAAAATACCCCATTATAGCATGCCCCAGTGCAAAAAATACCCCCTTATAAGGTGCACCAGAACAAAAATGTCCCCTTATATTGTGCACCAGTGCAAAAAATACCCTTTTATAATGAGCGCTAGTACAAAAAATAACCCCCTATAATGTGCGCCAGCACGAACAATACCCCCTTATAATGCAGGCTCTTATTTCCCCCAGTACAGCAGATATCCCCATAGTCCTGCCCATAATGTGTGCCAGTACAAAAGGCCCCTATTTAGTGCACCCAGTAGATGCCCCCATAGTGCTCCCTAACACCCGCCCCTCCCCATGGTGGCCCAACAGCAATACTTACCTCCATGCATCTGTCAGCAATGGGTTGCAGGCCTCTTCCGGCGTATTTCCTGGGCTGTATGGCTGCCCGGCTCAAGCAGCGCAATGATGATTATGTCATCACACCGCCTGTGCCGGCCTCTGATAGGCTGCGGGCACTAGCCCTGAATCGTATAAGAGGTACCGGCGGGGGAGGGAGACATCTCTCCCGTACCCCACCGCAGCATCTTACTGTATAGCCATTCTGAAGATGGCTATGCACAATTGGCGGTGCGCCACTAGCAAGGGGGCCCTGTGGCTTAGGGGCCTGGTCGCAATTGCAAAGGCTGTGAACCCCGTAGCTACACCCCTGGGTGTGCCCTCCTGTATTACTGGAACAGTTCGACTGCTGAAGGGAGCAATTCAGATAATAACATTATATCATGCAAATGCTAAAATACCCTAATATATTCTAAAAGGTTTACTAAAGGTCAGTCTACATTATAAGATCAGCCAGAGCCAGGAAGCTACACCGCATCAGAAAAAATGCCAGCTCTCTGTCTTCCTTATTTTATGACTAACTTGCAGAACTAGCACTGATGCAATATAAAAAGAAGGGGGAGGGAATTCCTTCAAAGAATCCTTTTCTGAGAAGATTACAGTAGACCTATGCAGTGCATCAGCTGGAGAGGATGGGTGTGATGATTGTGACATTGAGGGTGACTGTAGTCTTCACAGTGGCTAATCCCTCTCCCTGCGGGTGCAGTGAATGAAGGGTGCACCCTTTCTTCCCTAGAAGCACTCCCTGGTTATGTGGCTCCTGCCTGGTGCTAGGTGGGGTATCCTTGAGGTGGATGAGTTTTGGGGTGCAAGGCAGGAGAGCAGGATGATGGCTAGGGGCCAGGATATGGATGGTGACTTGGTCTGGTGGCAACGGCCGTGTTAACAAGCCCTTAGGCCCCTTGCAGACGAGTATTCCTCCCGCAGCGAGTCCGCAACGCAGCTCCCGTCCTGACCTCCCAGCGCTGTCGCGGGTCACATAGCATTATATTGATTTATGATGCTATGTAACCTTTATACAGTTCTGGAATGTATTGGATAACACTGGCATAATGCTGCCAGTGTTATCCAATACATTCAAGAACTGTAAGGGTTACATAGCATCATAAATCAATATAATGCTAAGTGACCCCCCCCCCCCCCCCCATTCCGTCAGGCCGGGAGCTGCACTGCGGACTCGCTGCGGGAGGAACGCTCGTCTGCAAGGGGCCTAAGTCTCTCTGTTCAGTTGCTTTCTGGCAGCTTTCAGTCTCAGGAATAGTGTTTCCTGGATCAGGCTTCTCTTTGCACCTACTTGGTTGATGCTCACACATGTACATTGTACATCTTTCCTCTAGAACCAGCCCATCACTCTGGAAAGCCAGTATTAACTATTTGTTGCCCATACATAACCATTAGGGATACAAGCGCACAAGGGGAAAAAAATGCTTTAACAACAAATCAGATTCAACTCTTTATATTGTTCTGCCTACAATAAACCATCCGTCTTTTGGAGCCTTGGATTATACTAGCTCCACCATCCATTGTATATCCAGCTATCTTCATGGGCTGGAGAACAAGCGTGCAGCAGCCTGCCAAGGACACCGTTCAGAGCCTGTAGGAGCGGTGTGCCTCATGCATAACTAAACAAGGTGAGCTCTTTATTTGCCCTTGTACCCAGCAGTCCTACCGATACTTGCGCTTCTTCTCTCCTTTGAACATTTAATTCTTTGCAATTAACTTTTAGCAGTGATCCGCTGGGTCACTGCACATGTTCTACAATACAGGGAGTGCAGAATTATTAGGCAAGTTGTATTTTTGAGGATTAATTTTATTATTGAACAACAACCATGTTCTCAATGAACCCAAAAAACTCATTAATATCAAAGCTGAATATTTTTGGAAGTAGTTTTTAGTTTGTTTTTAGTTTTAGCTATTTTAGGGGGATATCTGTGTGTGCAGGTGACTATTACTGTGCATAATTATTAGGCAACTTAACAAAAAACAAATAT
The DNA here is from genome assembly GCF_905171765.1 of Bufo bufo. Taxonomy (NCBI): domain Eukaryota; kingdom Metazoa; phylum Chordata; class Amphibia; order Anura; family Bufonidae; genus Bufo; species Bufo bufo. Next base: position 131,838,236 of record NC_053396.1, read on the forward strand.
ATACCCATTTCAATTATTTATTTTTACCAGTGAAACCAATATAACATCTCAACATTCACAAATATACATTTCTGACATTCAAAAACAAAACAAAAACAAATCAGTGACCAATATAGCCACCTTTCTTTGCAAGGACACTCAAAAGCCTGCCATCCATGGATTCTGTCAGTGTTTTGATCTGTTCACCATCAACATTGCGTGCAGCAGCAACCCCAGCCTCCCAGACACTGTTCAGAGAGGTGTACTGTTTTCCCTCCTTGTAAATCTCACATTTGATGATGGACCACAGGTTCTCAATGGGGTTCAGATCAGGTGAACAAGGAGGCCATGTCATTAGATTTTCTTCTTTTATACCCTTTCTTGCCAGCCACGCTGTGGAGTACTTGGACGCGTGTGATGGAGCATTGTCCTGCATGAAAATCATGTTTTTCTTGAAGGATGCAGACTTCTTCCTGTACCACTGCTTGAAGAAGGTGTCTTCCAGAAACTGGCAGTAGGACTGGGAGTTGAGCTTGACTCCATCCTCAACCCGAAAAGGCCCCACAAGCTCATCTTTGATGATACCAGCCCAAACCAGTACTCCACCTCCACCTTGCTGGCGTCTGAGTCGGACTGGAGCTCTCTGCCCTTTACCAATCCAGCCACGGGCCCATCCATCTGGCCCATCAAGACTCACTCTCATTTCATCAGTCCATAAAACCTTAGAAAAATCAGTCTTGAGATATTTCTTGGCCCAGTCTTGACGTTTCAGCTTGTGTGTCTTGTTCAGTGGTGGTCGTCTTTCAGCCTTTCTTACCTTGGCCATGTCTCTGAGTATTGCACACCTTGTGCTTTTGGGCACTCCAGTGATGTTGCAGCTCTGAAATATGGCCAAACTGGTGGCAAGTGGCATCTTGGCAGCTGCACGCTTGACTTTTCTCAGTTCATGGGCAGTTATTTTGCGCCTTGGTTTTTCCACACGCTTCTTGCGACCCTGTTGACTATTTTGAATGAAACGCTTGATTGCTCGATGATCACGCTTCAGAAGCTTTGCAATTTTAAGAGTGCTGCATCCCTCTGCAAGATATCTCACTATTTTTGACTTTTCTGAGCCTGTCAAGTCCTTCTTTTGACCCATTTTGCCAAAGGAAAGGAAGTTGCCTAATAATTATGCACACCTAATATAGGGTGTTGATGTCATTAGACCACACCCCTTCTCATTACAGAGATGCACATCACCTAATATGCTTAATTGGTAGTAGGCTTCCGAGCCTATACAGCTTGGAGTAAGACAACATGCATAAAGAGGATGATGTGGTCAAAATACTCATTTGCCTAATAATTCTGCACGCAGTGTAGATGATAGACTGTAAGGCTGTCCACAAACATGAGCTACCTGTTGGAATAACAAGCTGTCTCTTCCCATATACAGTACATGTAAGCTCAGCTCGCCAAACATGCATGTTTTCTGAGGGACAGGTGGGAGGCCCCCCTTATACACTTTAGAAGGTCGGCAGCTTTGGCCGATGCATATATCTAATGTGAATAGCCTCAAAATTCCTAAAACTGCTTCTACAGAAGAATGAAATTTCAGCACTGTGCTGTGTAAAACATGTGGTTTTTGCACATCTTTTTTAGTTAAAGGGGTTGACTCAGGACAACTCATGTCCATATGTGCTATTAGGGAATTGGAATGTCATTAAGGGAGTTCCCCTGCGTGGGATCCCCCACTATGAGCCCAAAAAAAAAAGCTGCATCTCTCATTCTGTTATAGTCCATGTAATACCTGGACAGACATTAATCTCAATGGTCACCATGTAATACTACACTTCCCATGCTACCCCAGCAAAAATCATCTGTTTTCTAAGGATCTTAGTGGTCGCCTCTCAGATCTCAAGTTATCTGAGGAAACAGGCTCTCCTAATATGTCCGTCTTACTGCATACTTGTATTCTCCATCATTCTGGACTGCTGTTCCTCTGTTATTCCTTCTGTGAATGTATGAATAAACAGCTGAGCATTATTATTCCTTTTATCAACAGGCTTTGTTCCTTCAGATTCTAACACTGTCAGCACTGACTGTCAGGATATATGGAGGCATGACACACATGATTGTCACAATGCATAGTTCTCAGTATACATGGCAGGTCCGTTTTCTCTTCCTTGTGCCTCAAGACATGGATAATCCTGCATGCCCTGCACTTGCCATGCAACAGCTCCTCGTGACTTGTACCAGGCATAACATAGAGTATCAACGTTTCCTAAAGTCAGGGGCTGGAGTAGTTTTTACCCCAGGCGCACAAACTTCCGTAGATTTGCCAAATTTATGACGAGGCACAGTAGGCAGAGTAGGGGGGGGGGGGGATCTAAGACCGGTGTAAAAAGCCGGCCATAGGGTACTTTCACACTAGCGGCAGGACGGATCCGACAAGCTGTTCACCCTGTCGGATCCGTCCTGCCACTATTTTGCCGTGCCGCCGGACTATAATGGGGATGGGGGCGGAGCTCCGGCGCAGCACGGCAGTGCGCGGTGAGAGGCTGCAGGACTAAAAAGTCGAACATGCAGTACTTTTAGTCCGGCGGCCTCTCGCTGTGCTGCGCCGGAGCTCCGCCCCTGTCCCCATTATAGTCCGGCAGCACGGCGAAATAGCGGCAGGACAGATCGAACAGGGTGAACAGCTTGTCGGATCCGTTCTGCCGCTAGTGTGAAAGTAGCCTTAGTAAGTGATCCCCTATGAGTCCGATGTACTGATGAAGAGAGTGCTTAGCTTGCCCCTGGAGAGCAGGAAGTGGTGAGAAGAGTACGTTCCTCATTAATACACCATGTCTGGTGTGTTCTTTCAGCAGCCCTAGTAGCCAAGAGGCACAACAGTGACCTTAAATCCACTTTAAAGGGGTATTCAGAAACTGTCCTAAATAATGACTGAAATCTATGGCAGCTATGAGTTGCCGCAGATTTCAGACTGGCACATGGAGTACCGGAATCCTATCAAGACGAGAGTAGCACACATCTTGATAAATCAGGGCCTGAGTATTTATTATTTTACAGCACTCTGACCCCCTTTTATTTGTATAAAAATTATGCCAACGGAATACCACATTTAAAGTGGACCTTTCACCTCTCTTGACATGCCTGTTTTAATAGCTATGTGCATTCCCCACGTACTAACAATTCTGGAGCATCTATTCTTATGGCTCTATGTTGTGCTATTCCTTTATTATTTGCACTAGAAGTTATGAATGAATTGCTAGCAGTCTGCAGTAAGGGTACAGAGAGGTGGTAACCAGTTTGGGGGGGGGGGGGTGTACCTGCACAGTCTCAAAATGGCAGCACTGATTGGATAGAGTGAGTCAGTGCAGGTACACACCCCCAATTTGTCACCTCCCCTCTGTATCCTTACTGCAGACTGCTAGCAATTCATTCATGACTTCTAGAAGAAATAATAAAGGAATGGCGCAACATAGAGCCATAAGAATAGATGCTCCAGAATTGTTATTACATGGGGAATGCATGAAGATATTAAAGCAGGCAGGTGAGGAGCGGTGAAAGATCCTCTTTCAGTTGTATTGCATAATTTAGCAGAAGTACAATTTGAAATATAGCCCTTGGACCACAGAATGTTTTGCAGCCCTGTTCTAAGGTAATGATTTTGATTAGTGATTGTGAGTGAAAACAAGAAGCAGGCCAAAAACACAGAACAGGTGCAGATCTTTCCCTTATACCTTATGTCTGTGGAGGCTCCAATCCTGGTTTTGGCTAACAATCACTAACAAAAGAGCCCGTGCCCTGAGCGATCTAGCGCAGGGCAAGGGAGCGCATCGGAGCATGAGATGCTCCGATGCTAGCCTCAGGGGGGCTGCCTGGGTGAAAATAAGCGTATGTCCGGGTTCAGCTCTGAAACCGGACAACCCCTTTAACCACTTTGGCCTGTGATGCAGACTAAACACGCCAATTGAAGTCTATAGACATCCGTGTTTGCTCTGTTGTTCACTGACCACTAGTATGAGATGCTCTGGAAATTAATTATCAGCCTAGCAGTGTCCGTGGAATACGGATGAAACACGGAGGGCAAAAAAATGGACACAGAGACCAAACACGGATCTTTCACCGACATCTTCACAGATGAAACACATACAGATTTTTTCACAGACGCCAAATGGACACGGAACTAAATACTTAGCTACTTTAGATGCATTAAAAACTGCGCTGTGTGAACTTTTCCTGGTTATTAATTTATTTGAACAACATGTATAAAGCAGTTCCAGTGGTCCAGGATCTCTCCGATGATCACAGTGCATCTGGCTAGCATTAGGTGGTGTGTTAGTGTTGTGTACACGTCTTTTTTTCCAGCTTTTGCTGTGTTTGTATAAACTAAACAAAGGGGCGTGATCCTTCTACATAACTATGACATCAGTCAGCAACATGTTTAGTTACTTTAAGAGACTCTTGCATGCATGCTGGAACTGGGTAATCACTGTATAGGGAGATGATGAGAGTGATTGCCGGAATATGTTTACAAAAGGAAATGGAGCTCTGGTTATCAGACCCTAATAAATTTACAGTTCCACAATTTTTCATAAGTCTCCTGCTAATAAATAACATACTCAGCATTAAGAATTATTCCAGTTTGTCTGCAATTCCACATTTTGCGACAAAAAATAAAAAACATCCAGCATCAGCCACAGTGAGATATCTGCCACATCTTTAGACTGCCTAGTCTAGTCTCAGTTTACACTGTACTAACCTTAGGCAGAATTAGTAAATCTGTCCCTCTGGGGGTCACTTACGAATGTTTTTTCAATGGCTTTTGGGCACACATTTGGTCATAAATAAGGCAAATCCTCTGGCAGCGCAGGAGGGAAACAAAGACCTGCGTAAAAAGCCAATGATTTATGAAATGGCCATTTGTCTGAGAACACATAAGGGGTTAACATAATGAACCCACCTTTAATTGTCCCCAATTCAGTGTCCGCTCACATATCCATTGACTTTAATGTGTGTATTCACACATCAGTGGTTTTCCATGGACAGTGGGTCTGTGGTGACACCACGGAAGCATGCCCTATTTCTGTCTGTGAATATGGATCCTTCACGCACATTATGGGTTCTTGAAAACCACAGACACAACACAGATGGCATCTGTGTTCTGTCAGTGCTTTTCAAGGGCCATTGGTAGGAGATGCCCTAAAAAAAAAATAAAGCCTAGCAGTGTACGGATGAAACATGGAGGGCAAAAAAATGGATATATGGACCAAACATGGGCCCTTCACAGACATCTTGATGGATTAATCTCTGACCATCTTGTCACAAATGTCATCACAGTTGTGTGAAAGAGTCCTTAAATGCTGTTATCAGTTTGGACAGCCTTTTTCTGTGTTACAGGCCCCTTGACAAGGTGTGATAATGGGAACAGTGCTGGAAGGCGTGTATGTCCCACTCAGGTACCTCAGCTGGGTGAGACAACTAAAATCCAGAGAGCGCCAGTAGTCTCAGCAAAGCATAGTTTGCTGAGACTGTTTGTTTATTAATTCTGGGCTGGATTTTATTTGGATTGGCAGATAAGACTGGAAGTGGGATCTGCCAATCCACATCCTTCCAGGACGGTTATTCCCTTCTAACTGAGGTGATCGCAGGTGAGGCCTGCTGTAATCAGGCTGGCATAAAGCACCTCCCAGTATGTCAGTCTGAGGGGGAGAGTGTGATCCTGGAACAGAGGCCTACAGAGGCTCTGTGTGGTCTCAGCTAGCAGGGCTGAGGGGCCACGAGGCTGTGTAGCCGAATCTCTTCCAGGGGTGGAACTGTGCATGGTGTAGTTACAGCCTGGAGGCTGCTAGACTGTTTCGCTGAAAAGCCGGTCCTGATGTCACATGTGAACTGTGTTCTGTAGGTGAGTCAGGGATACCATTTATGTACTAGGTAGTGCCTAGACGGGCAGGTGTTTATGTGAATTATTTTTGTTTATGCTAATGGACCATAATCCTGGTGTCCATGAAGAAGTATTTTAGTTGCGACCCCTTGAAAGAAAAGCTATCCCTTACAAAGTGTACAAGGAGATTGTGTGTGGGAGCAAGGTGAATCATGTTTTACACATTTGGGTTCTCCTGAAAGGGGAGCTTATCTTTGTGGCTCTAGTTTGTGAAGTACACCAGACCTTGGGGTATCTGCAATTTTGTTATGCATTGCAATGTTATATTATGTTTTCTGGTATGTACTCCAGCGTATGAGGTACGGTTGGCAGGGACAGGGCTGACCACCCTGTTCCTCCACTCTTGGTTGGAGTGGACTGTTCCTGCTTCCTGCCAGGAAGGGAAGTTCAAGTCGAGACTTAGAGGAGATAGGAAGTACGTGCCAGAGCTACCACTCCAAGGGACCATAACCAGTTCACCTGTGAGACCTTCAGGAAGAGTGCCAGGCGCAAGAACACTGCTTCAAAAGAATTTCAGTGTCCCAAAACAGCAGAGTGATCAGCAAAATCATTGCGTTGCAGAAATTGCTGCAGGTGATGGACTACAGATAAGACACCCATCACCAAGCCAGTCAAACACCAAGCCTGTATCCCACCATGGACATCTATATCCACAAGAGCCTAAAAGTGCCATTTAATTGCCACCCAACTAGCAACCATAACTCATCACCAGGTGACTGAAATTGCACTTTGTAGCTACTATTGCTGGATGTGCCACAAGTTATTGTCACGGATGAAGTTAGCAGATAGCTGGAACATATAAATAAACGAGCGACTGGCTTGATCCCAAACTAAGGCGCTAATAGGTGAGCCCTATAAAACCCTAAGAGTTTTCCCTGACTGCTATGCACATGCAAGGGTCTGTATAGTAGACGATTGCATGCCCGCGTACCTAATACTGTGTGACACCTGAAAACCCTATAATAGTGAGGGGACACGACCACTGGCTCCCTGCACTTAATACGGATGGAGTCAGGGTCACCTAGAATCAAGCCAGCAAGGAAACACAATAAAGTAAAAGACTTATCTGTACAAACAGCAGAAGCATCCTCCAGCAGTGAACACCTCATCCAGGAAGTAGTATAAACCGCAAAGTGAGGCAGTATGGGAGGGATTATAAAGGAAGACGATTAGTCGAAATAAGTGACACTTGGCAGAAGGAAAGGAGATGAGAAAGTGAAACCAAAACAAAGAACATCATACAAGAGGTAGAGAAAAACGTCTGACAGATCTTCTCACAGAACTGGCGGTGACAGTACCCCTCCCTCTACGGGTGGACTCCGGACACTCAGAGCCCACCTTCTCAGGATGAGACCTATGGAAAGCCCTGATGAGACGAGTGGCCTAAATGTCAGCCACTGGGACCCACATCTTCTCCTCAGGACCATAACCATCCCAATGAACGAGGTACTGAAGAGAACCACGGATAATGCGAGAATCCACAATCCTAGAGACCTGAAATTCAAGATTACCATCAACAATAATCTGAGGAGGCAGCAAAGAGGAGGGTACAGTGGGTTGGACATCAGGTTTTAATTGGGACTTGTGAAAAACATTATGGATCTTCCAAGTCTGAGGAAGATCAAGACGGAAGGCAACGGGATTGATGAGGGACAAGATCTTGTAAGGCCCAATAAACTTAGGACCCAACTTCCAGGAGGGAACCTTCAGTTTGATATTCTTTGTAGACAACCACACCAGATCACCAACATTCAGGTCCGGACCAGCCACACGTCTCTTATCCGCCACACGCTTATATCTCTCACTCATCCTCTTCAGATTACCCTGAATCTTTTGCCAAATAAATGACAAAGACGAGGAAAATCTCTCCTCATCAGGTAAACCAGAAGACCCCTCTCCAGAGAATGTCCCAAACTGCGGATGAAACCCATATGCACCAAAAAATGGTGACTTATCAGAGGACTCCTGGCGACGGTTATTTAAAGCAAACTCAGCAAGGGACAAAAAAGAATACCAATCCTCCTGATTCTCCGCCACAAAACAGCGCAAATATGTCTCCAGATTCTGATTGACGCGTTCGGTCGGGCCATTCGACCGCCTTCACATTTTTAACCCCAGGGCGGAACGTAACAACAAAATTAAACCTAGAAAAGAACAAAGACCATCTGGCCTGTCTCAGGTTCAGACGCTTGGCCAATTCCAAGTAGGCCAGATTCTTATGGTCGGTAAACACGGTAATAGGGTGTCTGGCTCCCTCTAACCAATGGCGCCATTCCTCAAAAGCTAATTTGATGGCCAACAACTCCCTATCTCCCACATCGTAATTTCTCTCTGCAGAGGATAGTTTCCTTGAGAAAAAGGCACACGGTCGCCATTTGGCAGGAGAGGGACCCTGAGATAAGACCGCACCCACACCCACCTCAGAAGCATCCACCTCAACAATAAAGGTAGAGAGACATCAGGTTGTACCAAAATGGGAGCGGAAGCAAAACTCTCTTTAATACTAGAAAAGGCTTTAAGCGCATCTACCGACCACGAGGAAAAATCCACCCCCTTTTT